>NW_027362804.1:9491229-10104852 GCF_046119375.1 Phyllobates terribilis
CAAGACAGTTTAAATGCCCCTTGGAAGAGATGTGCAGGTCGCAGTAGCTTAACAAGAATGTTTAAATGCCCCTTGGTAGAGACGTGCAGGTTGCAGTAGCTTAACAAGACGGTTTAAATGCCCCTTGCAAGAGACATGCAGGTCGCAGAAGCTTATCAAGACGGTTGAAATGCCAGTTGGAAGAGACGTGCAGGTCCCAGTAGCTTAACAAGACGGTTTAAATGCCCCTTGGAAGAGACGTGCAGGTCGCAGTAGCTTAACAAAGCATTTTAAATGCCCCTTGAAAGAAACATGCAGGTCGCAGTAGCTTAACAAGACGGTTTAAATGCCCCTTGGAAAAGTGGTGGAGGTTACAGTAGCTTAACAAGACGGTTTAAATGCCGCTTGGAAGAGACGTGCAAGTCGCAGTAGCTTAACAATACGGTTTAAATGCCCCTTAGAATAGACGTGCAGGTCGCAGTAGCTTAACAAGACAGTTTAAATGCCCCTTGGAAGAGACGTGCAGGTCGTAGTAGCTTAACAAGATGGTTTAAATGCCCCTTGCAAGAGCGGTGGCGGTCGCAGTAGCTTAACAAGACAGTTTAAATGCCCCTTGGAAGAGCGGTAGAGGTCGCAGTAGTTTACCAAGACGATTTAAATGCCCCTTGGAAGAGACGTGCAGGTCGCATTTGCTTAACAAGACAGTTTAAATGCCCCTTGGAAGAGCGGTGGAGGTCGCAGTAGCTTAACAAGAAGGTTTAAATGCCCCTTGGAAGAGACATGCAAGTCGCAGCAGCTTAACAAGACTGTTTAAATGCCCCTTGGAAGAGACGTGCAGGTCGCAGTAGCTTAACAAGACGGTTTAAATGCCCCATGGAAGAGACGTGCAGGTCGCAGTAGCTTAACAAGACGCTTTAAATGCACCTTGGAAAAGTGGTGGAGGTTACAGTAGCTTAACAAGACGGTTTAAATGCCCCTTGGAAAAGTGGTGGAGGTTACAGTAGCTTAACAAGACGGTTTAAATGCCGCTTGGAAGAGACGTGCAAGTCGCAGTAGCTTAACAATACGGTTTACATGCCCCTTAGAAGAGACGTGCAGGTCGCAGTAGCTTAACAAGACAGTTTAAATGCCCCTTGGAAGAGACGTGCAGGTCGTAGTAGCTTAACAAGATGGTTTAAATGCCCCTTGCAAGAGCGGTGGCGGTCACAGTAGCTTAACAAGACAGTTTAAATGCCCCTTGGAAGAGCGGTAGAGGTCGCAGTAGCTTACCAAGACGATTTAAATGCCCCTTGGAAGAGACGTGCAGGTCGCATTTGCTTAACAAGACAGTTTAAATGCCCCTTGGAAGAGCGGTGGAGGTCTCAGTAGCTTAACAAGACAGTTTAAATGCCCCTTGGAAGAGACATGCAAGTCGCAGCAGCTTAACAAGACTGTTTAAATGCCCCTTGGAAGAGACGTGCAGGTCGCAGTAGCTTAACAAGACGGTTTAAATGCCCCATGGAAGAGACGTGCAGGTCGCAGTAGATTAACAAGACGCTTTAAATGCACCTTGGAAAAGTGGTGGAGGTTACAGTAGCTTAACAAGACGGTTTAAATGCACCTTGGAAGAGACGTGCAAGTCGCACTAGCTTAACAAGACGGTTTAAATGCCCCTTGGAAGACACGTCCAGGTCGCAGTAGCTTAACAAGACTGTTTAAATGCCCCTTGGAAGAGCAGTGGAGGTCGCAGTAGCTTAACAAGACAGTTTAAATGCCCCTTGGAAGAGATGTGCAGGTCGCAGTAGCTTAACAAGAATGTTTAAATGCCCCTTGGTAGAGACGTGCAGGTTGCAGTAGCTTAACAAGACGGTTTAAATGCCCCTTGCAAGAGACATGCAGGTCGCAGAAGCTTATCAAGACGGTTGAAATGCCAGTTGGAAGAGACGTGCAGGTCGCAGTAGCTTAACAAGACGGTTTAAATGCCCCTTGGAAGAGACATGCAGGTCGCAGTAGCTTAACAAAGCATTTGAAATGCCCCTTGAAAGAAACATGCAGGTCGCAGTAGCTTAACAAGACGGTTTAAATGCCCCTTGGAAAAGTGGTGGAGGTTACAGTAGCTTAACAAGACAGTTTAAATGCCGCTTGGAAGAGACGTGCAGGTCGCAGTAGCTTAACAATACGGTTTACATGCCCCTTAGAAGAGACGTGCAGGTCGCAGTAGCTTAACAAGACAGTTTAAATGCCCCTTGGAAGAGACGTGCAGGTCGTAGTAGCTTAACAAGATGGTTTAAATGCCCCTTGCAAGAGCGGTGGCGGTCGCAGTAGCTTAACAAGACAGTTTAAATGCCCCTTGGAAGAGCGGTGGAGGTCGCAGAAGCTTAACAAGACGATTTAAATGCCCCTTGAAGAGACATGCAGGTCGCAGCAGCTTAACAAGACTGTTTAAATGCCCCTTGGAAGAGACGTGCAGGTCGCAGTAGCTTAACAAGACGGTTTAAATGTCCCTTGGTAGAGACATGCAGGTCGCAGTAGCTTAACAAGACGGTTTAAATGCCCCTTCGAAAAGTGGTGCAGGTTACAGTTGCTTAACAAGACGGTTTAAATGCCCCTTGGAAGAGACGTTCAAGTCGCAGTAGCTTAACAAGACGGTTTAAATGCCCCTTGGAAGACACGTGCAGGTCGCCGTAGCTTAACAAGACGGTTTAGATGCCCCTTGAAAGAGACGTGCAGGTTGCATTAGCTTAACAAGACGGTTTAAATGCCCCTTGGAAGTGCGGTGGAGGTTGAAGTAGCTTAACAAGATGGTTTAAATGCCCCTTGGAAGAGACATGCAGGTCGCAGCAGCTTAACAAGACGGTTTAAATGCCCCTTGGAAGAGACGTGCCGGTCGCAGTAGCTTAACAAGAAGTTTTAAATGCCCCTTGGAAGAGACATGCAGGTCGCAGTAGCTTAATAAGACGGTTTGAATGCCCCTTGGAAGAGATGTGCAGGTCGCAGTAGCTTAATAAGACGGTTTAAATGCCCTTGGAAGAGAGGTGGAGATCGCAGTAGCTTAACAAGACAGTTTAAAAGCCCCGTGGAAGAGACGTGCAGGTCGCAGTAGCTTATCAAGATGGTTTAAATTCCACTTGGAAGAGACGTGCAGTTCGCAGTAGCTTAACAAGACGGTTTAAATGACCCTTGGAAGAGCGGTGGAGGTCGCAGTAGCTTAACAAGACAGTTTAAATGCCCCTTGAAAGAGACGTGCAGGTCGCAGTACCTTCACAAGACTGTTTAAATGCCCCTTGGAAATGCGGTGGAGGTCGCAGTAGCTTAACAAGACGGTTTAAATGCCCCTTGGAAGAGACATGCAGGTCGCAGAAGCTTAAAAAGACGGTTTAAATGCCCCTTAGAAGAGACGTGCAGGTCACAGTAGCTTAACAAGACGGTTTAAATGCCCCTTGGAAGAGACGTGCAGGTCGCAGTAGCTTAACAAAGCATTTTAAATGCCCCTTGAAAGAGACATGCAGGTCGCAGCAGCTTAACAAGACGGTTTAATTGCCCCTTGGAAAAGTGGTGGAGGTTACAGTAGCTTAAGAAGACGGTTTAAATGCCCCTTGGAAGAGACGTGCAGGTCGAAGTAGCTTAACAAGACAGTTTAAATGCCCCTTGGAAGAGACGTGCAGGTCGCAGTAGATTACCAAGAAGATTTAAATGCCCCTTGGAAGAGACGTGCAGGTCGCAGTAGATTACCAAGAAGATTTAAATGCACCTTGGAAGAGACGTTCAGGTCACAGTTGCTTAACAAGACAGTTTAAATGCCCCTTGGAAGAGACGTGCAGGTCGCATCGCAGTAGCTTAACAAGATGGTTTAAATGCCCCTTGGAAGAGACGTGCAGGTCGCAGTAGCTTAATAAGACTGTTTAAATGCCCTTTTGAAGAGATGCGCAGGTCGCAGTAGCTTAACATGACGGTTTAAATGCCCCTTGTATGAGGCTTGCAGGTCGCAGTAGCTTACCAAGACAATTTAAATGCCCCTTTTAAGAGACGTGCAGGTCGCAGTAGCTTAACAAGACAGTTTAAATGACCCTTGGAAGAGCGGTGGAGGTCGCAGTAGCTTAACAAGACAGTTTAAATGCCCATTGGAAGAGACGTGCAGGTCGCAGTAGCTTAACATGACGGTTTAAATGCCCCTTGGAAGAGGCTTGCAGGTCGCAGTAGCTTACCAAGACGATTTAAATGCCCCTTGGAAGAGACGTGCAGGTCGCAGTAGCTTAACAAGACAGTTTAAATGACCCTTGGAAGAGCGGTGGAGGTCACAGTAGCTTAACAAGACAGTTTAAATGCCCCTTGGAAGAGACGTGCAGGTCGCAGTAGCTTAATAACACGGTTTAAATGCCCCTTTGAAGAGATGTGCACTTCACAGTAGCTTAATAAGACGGTTTAAACGCCCTTGGAAGAGAGGTGGAGGTCGCAGTAGCTTAACAAGACAGTTTAAAAGCCCCGTGGAAGAGACGTGCAGGTCGCAGTAGCTTATCAAGATGGTTTAAATGCCACTTGGAAGAGACGTGCAGGTCGCAGTAGCTTAACAAGACAGTTTAAATGCCCCTTGGAAGAGACGTGCAGGTCGCAGTAGCTTAACAAGATGGTTTAAATGCCCCTTGCAAGAGCGGTGGAGGTCGCAGTAGCTTAACAAGACAGCTTAAATGACCCTTGGAAGAGACCTTCAGGTCGCAGTAGCTTACCAAGACGATTTAAATGCCCCTTGGAAGAGACGTGCAGGTCGCATTTGCATAACAAGACAGTTTAAATGCCCCTTGGAAGAGCGGTGGAGGTCGCAGTAGCTTAACAAGACAGTTTAAATGCCCCTTGGAAGAGACATGCAAGTCGCAGCAGCTTAACAAGACTGTTTAAATGCCCCTTGGAAGAGACGTGCAGGTCGCAGTAGCTTAACAAGACGGTTTAAATGCCCCATGGAAGAGACGTGCAGGTCGCAGTAGCTTAACAAGACGCTTTAAATGCACCTTGGAAAAGTGGTGGAGGTTACAGTAGCTTAACAAGACGGTTTAAATGCACCTTGGAAGAGACGTGCAAGTCGCACTAGCTTAACAAGACGGTTTAAATGCCCCTTGGAAGACACGTCCAGGTCGCAGTAGCTTAACAAGACTGTTTAAATGCCCCTTGGAAGAGAAGTGGAGGTCGCAGTAGCTTAACAAGACAGTTTAAATGCCCCTTGGAAGAGATGTGCAGTTCGCAGTAGCTTAACAAGAATGTTTAAATGCCCCTTGGTAGAGACGTGCAGGTTGCAGTAGCTTAACAAGACGGTTTAAATGCCCCTTGCAAGAGACATGCAGGTCGCAGAAGCTTATCAAGACGGTTGAAATGCCAGTTGGAAGAGTCGTGCAGGTCGCAGTAGCTTAACAAGACGGTTTAAATGCCGCTTGGAAGAGACGTGCAAGTCGCAGTAGCTTAACAATAAGGTTTACATGCCCCTTAGAAGAGACGTGCAGGTCGCAGTAGCTTAACAAGACAGTTTAAATGCCCCTTGGAAGAGACGTGCAGGTCGCAGTAGCTTAACAAGATGGTTTAAATGCCCCTTGCAAGAGCGGTGGCGGTCGCAGTAGCTTAACAAGACAGTTTAAATGCCCCTTGGAAGAGCGGTGGAGGTCGCAATAGCTTAACAAGACGATTTAAATGCCCCTTGAAGAGACATGCAGGTCGCAGCAGCTTAACAAGACTGTTTAAATGCCCCTTGGAAAAGACGTGCAGGTCGCAGTAGCTTAACAAGACGGTTTAAATGTCCCTTGGTAGAGACATGCAGGTCGCAGTAGCTTAACAAGACGGTCTAAATGCCCCTTCGAAAAGTTGTGCAGGTTACAGTTGCTTAACAAGACGGTTTAAATGCCCCTTGGAAGAGACGTTCAAGTCGCAGTAGCTTAACAAGACGGTTTAAATGCCCCTTGGAAGACACGTGCAGGTCGCAGTAGCTTAACAAGACGGTTTAGATGCCCCTTTAAAGAGACGTGCAGGTTGCAGTAGCTTAACAAGACGGTTTAAATGCCCCTTGGAAGTGCGGTGGAGGTTGAAGTAGCTTAACAAGATGGTTTAAATGCCCCTTGGAAGAGACATGCAGGTCGCAGCAGCTTAACAAGACGGTTTAAATGCCCCTTGGAAGAGACGTGCCGGTCGCAGTAGCTTAACAAGAAGTTTTAAATGCCCCTTGGAAGAGACATGCAGGTCGCAGTAGCTTAATAAGACGGTTTGAATGCCCCTTGGAAGAGATGTGCAGGTCGCAGTAGCTTAATAAGACGGTTTAAATGCCCTTGGAAGAGAGGTGGAGATCGCAGTAGCTTAACAAGACAGTTTAAAAGCCCCGTGGAAGAGACGTGCAGGTCGCAGTAGCTTATCAAGACGGTTTAAATGCCACTTGGAAGAGACGTGCAGTTCGCAGTAGCTTAACAAGACGGTTTAAATGCCCCTTGGAAGAGCGGTGGAGGTCGCAGTAGCTTAACAAGACAGTTTAAATGCCCCTTGAAAGAGACGTGCAGGTCGCAGTAGCTTCACAAGACTGTTTAAATGCCCCTTGGAAGTGCAGTGGAGGTCGCAGTAGCTTAACAAGACGGTTTAAATGCCCCTTGGAAGAGACATGCAGGTCGCAGAAGCTTAACAAGACGGTTTAAATGCCCCTTAGAAGAGACGTGCAGGTCACAGTAGCTTAACAAGACGGTTTAAATGCCCCTTGCAAGAGACGTGCAGGTCGCAGTAGCTTAACAAAGCATTTTAAATGACCCTTGTAAGAGACATGCAGGTCGCAGTAGCTTAACAAGACGGTTTAATTGCCCCTTGGAAAAGTGGTGGAGGTTACAGTAGCTTAAGAAGACGGTTTAAATGCCCCTTGGAAGAGACGTGCAGGTCGCAGTAGCTTAACAAGACAGTTTAAATGCCCCTTGGAAGAGACGTGCAGGTCGCAGTAGATTACCAAGAAGATTTAAATGCCCCTTGGAAGAGACGTGCAGGTCGCAGTAGATTACCAATAAGATTTAAATGCCCCTTGGATGAGACGTTCAGGTCACAGTTGCTTAAAAAGACAGTTTAAATGCCCCTTGGAAGAGTCGTGCAGGTCGCATCGCAGTAGCTTAACAAGATGGTTTAAATGCCCCTTGGAAGAGACGTGCAGGTCGCAGTAGCTTAATAAGACTGTTTAAATGCCCTTTTGAAGAGATGCGCAGGTCGCAGTTGCTTAACATGACGGTTTAAATGCCCCTTGGATGAGGCTTGCAGGTCGCAGTAGCTTACCAAGACAATTTAAATGCCCCTTTTAAGAGACGTGCAGGTCGCAGTAGCTTAACAAGACAGTTTAAATGACCCTTGGAAGAGCGGTGGAGGTCACAGTAGCTTAACAAGACAGTTTAAATGCCCCTTGGAAGAGACGTGCAGGTCGCAGTAGCTTAACATGACGGTTTAAATGCCCCTTGGAAGAGGCTTGCAGGTCGCAGTAGCTTACCAAGACGATTTAAATGCCCCTTGGAAGAGACGTACAAATCGCAGTAGCTTAACAAGACAGTTTAAATGACCCTTGGAAGAGCGGTGGAGGTCACAGTAGCTTAACAAGACAGTTTAAATGCCCCTTGGAAGAGACGTGCAGGTCGCAGTAGCTTAATAACACGGTTTAAATGACCCTTTGAAGAGATGTGCAGGTCGCAGTAGCTTAATAAGACGGTTTAAACGCCCTTGGAAGAGAGGTGGAGGTCGCAGTAGCTTAACAAGACAGTTTAAAATCCCCGTGGAAGAGACGTGCAGGTCGTAGTAGCTTATCAAGATGGTTTAAATGCCACTTGGAAGAGACGTGCAGTTCGCAGTAGCTTAACAAGACAGTTTAGATGCCCCTTGAAAGAGACGTGCAGGTCGCAGTAGCTTAACAAGACGGTTTAAATGCCCCTTGGAAGTGCGCTGGAGGTTGAAGTAGCTTAACAAGATGGTTTAAATGCCCCTTGGAAGAGACATGCAGGTCGCAGCAGCTTAACAAGACGGTTTAAATGCCCCTTGGAAGAGACGTGCCGGTCGCAGTAGCTTAACAAGACGTTTTAAATGCCCCTTGGAAGAGACATGCAGGTCGCAGTAGCTTAACAAGACGGTTTAAGTGCCCCTTGAAAGAGAAGTGCAGGTTGCAGTAGCTTAACAAGACTGTTTAGATGCCCCTTGGAAAAGTGGTGGAGGTTACAGTAGCTTAACAAGACGGTTTAAATGCCCCTTGGAAGAGACGTTCAAGTCGCAGTAGCTTAAAAAGACGGTTTAAATAAGCCTTGGAAGAGACTTGCAGGTCGCATTAGCTTAACAAGACGGTTTAAATGCCCCTTGGAAGAGACGAGCAGGTCGCAGTAGCTTAACAAGACAGTTTAAATGCCCATTGGAAGAGAGGTGGAGGTCGCAGTAGCTTAACAAGACAGTTTAAATGCCCCTTGGAAGAGACGTGCCGGTCGTAGTAGCTTAACAAGAAGGTTTAAATGCCCCTTGGAAGAGACGTGCCGGTCGCAGTAGCTTAACAAGAAGTTTTAAATGCCCCTTGGAAGAGACATGCAGGTCGCAGTAGCTTAATAAGACGGTTTGAATGCCCCTTGGAAGAGATGTGCAGGTCGCAGTAGCTTAATAAGACGGTTTAAATGCCCTTGGAAGAGAGGTGGAGATCGCAGTAGCTTAACAAGACAGTTTAAAAGCCCTGTGGAAGAGACGTGCAGGTCGCAGTAGCTTATGAAGACGGTTTAAATGCCACTTGGAAGAGACGTGCAGTTCGCAGTAGCTTAACAAGACGGTTTAAATGCCCGTTGGAAGAGCGGTGGAGGTCGCAGTAGCTTAACAAGACAGTTTAAATGCCCCTTGAAAGAGACGTGCAGGTCGCAGTAGCTTCACAAGACTGTTTAAATGCCCCTTGGAAGTGCAGTGGAGGTCGCAGTAGCTTAACAAGACGGTTTATATGCCCCTTGGAAGAGACATGCAGGTCGCAGAAGCTTAACAAGACGGTTTAAATGCCCCTTAGAAGAGACGTGCAGGTCACAGTAGCTTAACAAGACGGTTTAAATGCCCCTTGCAAGAGACGTGCAGGTCGCAGTAGCTTAACAAAGCATTTTAAATGCCCCTTGTAAGAGACATGCAGGTCGCAGTAGCTTAACAAGACGGTTTAATTGCCCCTTGGAAAAGTGGTGGAGGTTACAGTAGCTTAAGAAGACGGTTTAAATGCCCCTTGGAAGAGACGTGCAGGTCGCAGTAGCTTAACAAGACAGTTTAAATGCCCCTTGGAAGAGACGTGCAGGTCGCAGTAGATTACCAAGAAGATTTAAATGCCCCTTGGAAGAGACGTGCAGGTCGCAGTAGATTACCAATAAGATTTAAATGCCCCTTGGATGAGACGTTCAGGTCACAGTTGCTTAAAAAGACAGTTTAAATGCCCCTTGGAAGAGTCGTGCAGGTCGCATCGCAGTAGCTTAACAAGATGGTTTAAATGCCCCTTGGAAGAGACGTGCAGGTCGCAGTAGCTTAATAAGACTGTTTAAATGCCCTTTTGAAGAGATGCGCAGGTCGCAGTTGCTTAACATGACGGTTTAAATGCCCCTTGGATGAGGCTTGGAGGTCGCAGTAGCTTACCAAGACAATTTAAATGCCCCTTTTAAGAGACGTGCAGGTTGCAGTAGCTTAACAAGACAGTTTAAATGACCCTTGGAAGAGCGGTGGAGGTCACAGTAGCTTAACAAGACAGTTTAAATGCCCCTTGGAAGAGACGTGCAGGTCGCAGTAGCTTAACATGACGGTTTAAATGCCCCTTGGAAGAGGCTTGCAGGTCGCATTAGCTTACCAAGACGATTTAAATGCCCCTTGGAAGAGACGTACAGATCGCAGTAGCTTAACAAGACAGTTTAAATGACCCTTGGAAGAGCGGTGGAGGTCACAGTAGCTTAACAAGACAGTTTAAATGCCCCTTGGAAGAGACGTGCAGGTCGCAGTAGCTTAATAACACGGTTTAAATGCCCCTTTGAAGAGATGTGCAGGTCGCAGTAGCTTAATAAGACGGTTTAAACGCCCTTGGAAGAGAGGTGGAGGTCGCAGTAGCTTAACAAGACAGTTTAAAATCCCCGTGGAAGAGACGTGCAGGTCGTAGTAGCTTATCAAGATGGTTTAAATGCCACTTGGAAGAGACGTGCAGTTCGCAGTAGCTTAACAAGACAGTTTAGATGCCCCTTGAAAGAGACGTGCAGGTCGCAGTAGCTTAACAAGACGGTTTAAATGCCCCTTGGAAGTGCGCTGGAGGTTGAAGTAGCTTAACAAGATGGTTTAAATGCCCCTTGGAAGAGACATGCAGGTCGCAGCAGCTTAACAAGACGGTTTAAATGCCCCTTGGAAGAGACGTGCCGGTCGCAGTAGCTTAACAAGACGTTTTAAATGCCCCTTGGAAGAGACATGCAGGTCGCAGTAGCTTAACAAGACGGTTTAAGTGCCCCTTGAAAGAGAAGTGCAGGTTGCAGTAGCTTAACAAGACTGTTTAGATGCCCCTTGGAAAAGTGGTGGAGGTTACAGTAGCTTAACAAGACGGTTTAAATGCCCCTTGGAAGAGACGTTCAAGTCGCAGTAGCTTAAAAAGACGGTTTAAATAAGCCTTGGAAGAGACTTGCAGGTCGCAGTAGCTTAACAAGACGGTTTAAATGCCCCTTGGAAGAGACGAGCAGGTCGCAGTAGCTTAACAAGACAGTTTAAATGCCCATTGGAAGAGAGGTGGAGGTCGCAGTAGCTTAACAAGACAGTTTAAATGCCCCTTGGAAGAGACGTGCCGGTCGTAGTAGCTTAACAAGAAGGTTTAAATGCCACTTGGAAGAGACGTGCAGGTCGCAGTAGCTTAACAAGTCGGTTTAAATGCCCCTTGGAAGGGCGGTGGAGGTCGCAGTAGCTTAAAAAGACAGTTTAAATGCCCCTTGAAAGAGACGTGCAGGTCGCAGTAGCTTAACAAGACGGTTTAAATGCCCCTTGGAAGAGACATGCAGGTCGCAGCAGCTAAACAAGATTGCATAACTGCCTCTTGGAAGAGACGTGCAGGTCGCAGTAGCTTAACAAGTCGGTTTAAATGCCCCTTGGAAGAGACATGCAGGTCGCAGTAGCTTAACAAAGCGTTTTAAATGCCACTTGGAAGAGACGTGCAGGTCGCAGTAGCTTAACAAGACAGTTTAAATGCCCCTTGGAAGAGACGTGCAGGTCACAGTAGCTTAACAAGATGGTTTAAATGCCACTTGGAAGAGCGGTGGAAGTTGCAGTAGCTTAACAAGACAGTTTAAATGCCCGTTGGAAGAGACGTGCAGGTCGCAGTAGCTTAACAAGACAGTTTAAATGCCCCTTGGAAGAGACGTGCAGGTCGCAGTAGCTTAACAAGACGGTTTAAATGCCCCTTGGAAGAGACGTGCAGGTCGCAGTATCTTAACAAAGCGTTTTAAATGCCACTTGGAAGAGACGTGCAAGTCGCAGTAGCTTAACAAGACGGTTTAAATGCCCCTTAGAAGAGACGTGCAGGTCGCAGTAGCTTAACAAGACAGTTTAAATGCCCCTTGGAAGAGACGTGCAGGTCACAGTAGCTTAACAAGATGGTTTAAATGCCACTTGGAAGAGCGGTGGAGGTCGCAGTAGCTTAACAAGACAGTTTAAATGCCCCTTGGAGGAGACGAGCAGGTCGCAGTAGCTTAACCAGACAGTTTAAATGACCCTTGGAAAGACGTGCAGGTCGCATTATCTTAACATGATGGTTTAAATACCCCTTGGAAGAGGCTTGCAGGTCGCAGTAGCTTACGAAGACGATTTAAATGCCCATTGGAAGAGACGTGCAGGTCGCAGTAGCTTAACAAGACGGTTTGAATGCCCCTTGGAAGAGCGGTTGAGGTCGCAGTAGCTTAACAAGACAGTTTAGATGCCCCTTGAAAGAGACGTGCAGGTCGCAGTAGCTTAACAAGACGGTTTAAATGCCCCTTGGAAGAGCGTTGGAGGTTGAAGTAGCTTAACAAGATGGTTTAAATGCCCCTTGGAAGAGACATGCAGGTCGCAGCAGCTTAACAAGACGGTTTAAATGCCCCTTGGAAGAGACGTGCCGGTCGCAGTAGCTTAACAAGACGGTTTAAATGCCCCTTGGAAGAGACATGCAGGTCGCAGCAGCTTAACAAGACGGTTTAAATGCCCCTTGGAAGAGACGTGCCGGTCGCAGTAGCTTAACAAGTCGGTTTAAATGCCCCTTGGAAGGGCGGTGGAGGTCGCAGTAGCTTAAAAAGACAGTTTAAATGCCCCTTGAAAGAGACGTGCAGGTCGCAGTAGCTTAACAAGACGGTTTAAATGCCCCTTGGAAGAGACATGCAGGTCGCAGCAGCTAAACAAGATTGCATAACTGCCTCTTGGAAGAGACGTGCAGGTCGCAGTAGCTTAACAAGTCGGTTTAAATGCCCCTTGGAAGAGACATGCAGGTCGCAGTAGCTTAACAAAGCGTTTTAAATGCCACTTGGAAGAGACGTGCAGGTCGCAGTAGCTTAACAAGACAGTTTAAATGCCCCTTGGAAGAGACGTGCAGGTCACAGTAGCTTAACAAGATGGTTTAAATGCCACTTGGAAGAGCGGTGGAAGTTGCAGTAGCTTAACAAGACAGTTTAAATGCCCGTTGGAAGAGACGTGCAGGTCGCAGTAGCTTAACAAGACAGTTTAAATGCCCCTTGGAAGAGACGTGCAGGTCGCAGTAGCTTAACAAGACGGTTTAAATGCCCCTTGGAAGAGACGTGCAGGTCGCAGTATCTTAACAAAGCGTTTTAAATGCCACTTGGAAGAGACGTGCAAGTCGCAGTAGCTTAACAAGACGGTTTAAATGCCCCTTAGAAGAGACGTGCAGGTCGCAGTAGCTTAACAAGACAGTTTAAATGCCCCTTGGAAGAGACGTGCAGGTCACAGTAGCTTAACAAGATGGTTTAAATGCCCCTTGGAGGAGACGAGCAGGTCGCAGTAGCTTAACCAGACAGTTTAAATGACCCTTGGAAAGACGTGCAGGTCGCATTATCTTAACATGACGGTTTAAATACCCCTTGGAAGAGGCTTGCAGGTCGCAGTAGCTTACCAAGACGATTTAAATGCCCATTGGAAGAGACGTGCAGGTCGCAGTAGCTTAACAAGACGGTTTGAATGCCCCTTGGAAGAGCGGTTGAGGTCGCAGTAGCTTAACAAGACAGTTTAGATGCCCCTTGAAAGAGACGTGCAGGTCGCAGTAGCTTAACAAGACGGTTTAAATGCCCCTTGGAAGAGCGTTGGAGGTTGAAGTAGCTTAACAAGATGGTTTAAATGCCCCTTGGAAGAGACATGCAGGTCGCAGCAGCTTAACAAGACGGTTTAAATGCCCCTTGGAAGAGACGTGCCGGTCGCAGTAGCTTAACAAGACGTATTAAATGCCCCTTGGAAGAGACATGCAGGTCGCAGTAGCTTAATAAGACGGTTTGAATGCCCCTTGGAAGAGATGTGCAGGTCGCAGTAGCTTAATAAGACGGTTTAAATGCCCTTGGAAGAGAGGTGGAGATCGCAGTAGCTTAACAAGACAGTTTAAAAGCCCCTTGGAAGAGACGTGCAGGTCGCAGTAGCTTATCAAGACGGTTTAAATGCCACTTGGAAGAGACGTGCAGTTCGCAGTAGCTTAACAAGACGGTTTAAATGCCCCTTGGAAGTGCGGTGGAGGTCGCAGTAGCTTAACAAGACGTATTAAATGCCCCTTGGAAGAGACGTGCAGGTCGCAATAGCTTAACAAGACAGTTTAAATGACCCTTTGAAGAGCGGTGGAGGTCGCAGTAGCTTAACAAGACAGTTTAAATGCCCCTTGGAAGAGACGTGCAGGTCGCAATAGCTTAACATGACGGTTTAAATGCCCCTTGGAAGAGGCTTGCAGGTCGCAGTAGCTTACCAAGACGATTTAAATGCCCCTTGGAAGAGACATGCAGGTCGCAGTAGCTTAACAAGACAGTTTAAATGACCCTTTGAAGAGCGGTGGAGGTCACAGTAGCTTAACAAGACAGTTTAAATGCCCCTTGGAAGAGACGTGCAGGTCGCAGTAGCTTAATAACACGGTTTAAATGCCCCTTTGAAGAGATGTGCAGGTTGCAGTAGCTTAATAAGACGGTTTAAACGCCCTTGGAAGAGAGGTGGAGGTCGCAGTAGCTTAACCAGACAGTTTAAAAGCCCCGTGGAAGAGACGTGCAGGTCGCAGTAGCTTATCAAGATGGTTTAAATGCCACTTGGAAGAGACGTGCAGGTCGCAGTAGCTTAACAAGACAGTTTAGATGCCCCTTGAAAGAGACGTGCAGGTCGCAGTAGCTTAACAAGACGGTTTAAATGCCCCTTGGAAGTGCGGTGGAGGTTGAAGGAGCTTAACAAGATGGTTTAAATGCCCCTTGGAAGAGACATGCAGGTCGCAGCAGCTTAACAAGACGGTTTAAATGCCCCTTGGAAGAGACGTGCCGGTCGCAGTAGCTTAACAAGACGTTTTAAATGCCCCTTGGAAGAGACATGCAGGTCGCAGCAGCTTAACAAGACGGTTTAAATGCCCCTTGGAAGAGACGTGCCGGTCGCAGTAGCTTAACAAGACGGTTTAAATGCCCCTTGAAAGAGAAGTGCAGGTTGCAGTAGCTTAACAAGACGGTTTAGATGCCCCTTGGAAAAGTGGTGGAGGTTACAGTAGCTTAACAAGACGGTTTAAATGCCCCTTGGAAGAGACGTTCAAGTCGCAGTAGCTTAAAAAGACGGTTTAAATAAGCCTTGGAAGAGACTTGCAGGTCGCAGTAGCTTAACAAGAAGGTTTAAATGCCACTTGGAAGAGACGTGCAGGTCGCAGTAGCTTAACAAGTCGGTTTAAATGCCCCTTGGAAGGGCGGTGGAGGTCGCAGTAGCTTAACAAGACAGTTTAAACGCCCCTTGAAAGAGACGTGCAGGTCGCAGTAGCCTAACAAGACGGTTTAAATGCCCCTTGGAAGAGACATGCAGGTCGCAGCAGCTAAACAAGATTGCATAAATGCCCCTTGGAAGAGACATGCAGGTCGCAGTAGCTTAACAAGACGGCTTAAATGCCCCTTGGAAGAGACATGCAGGTCGCAGTAGCTTAACAAAGCGTTTTAAAGGCCACTTGGAAGAGACGTGCAGGTCGCAGTAGCTTAACAAGACAGTTTAAATGCCCCTTGGAAGAGACGTGCAGGTCACAGTAGCTTAACAAGATGGTTTAAATGCCATTTGGAAGAGCGGTGGAGGTCGCAGTAGCTTAACAAGACAGTTTAAATGCCCCTTGAAAGAGACGTGCAGGTCGCAGTAGCTTCACAAGACTGTTTAAATGCCCCTTGGAAGTGCGGTGGAGGTCGCAGTAGCTTAACAAGACGGTTTAAATGCCCCTTGGAAGAGACATGCAGGTCGCAGAAGCTTAACAAGACGGTTTAAATGCCCCTTAGAAGAGACGTGCAGGTCACAGTAGCTTAACAATACGGTTTAAATGCCCCTTGGAAGAGACGTGGAGGTCGCAGTAGCTTAACAAAGCATTTTAAATGCCCCTTGAAAGAGACATGCAGGTCGCAGTAGCTTAACAAGACGGTTTAAATGCCGCTTGGAAAAGTGGTGGAGGTTACAGTAGCTTAAGAAGACGGTTTAAATGCCCCTTGGAAGAGAAATGCAGGTCACAGTAGCTTAACAAGACAGTTTAAATGCCCCTTGGAAGAGACGTGCAGGACGCAGTAGATTACCAAGAAGGTTTAAATGCCCCTTGGAAGAGACGTGCAGGTCGCAGTAGATTACCAAGAAGATTTAAATGCCCCTTGGAAGAGACGTTCAGGTCACAGTTGCTTAACAAGACAGTTTAAATGCCCCTTGGAAGAGACGTGCAGGTCGCAGTAGCTTAACAAGATGGTTTAAATGCCCCTTGGAAGAGACGTGCAGGTCGCAGTAGCTTAATAAGACTGTTTAAATGCCCTTTTGAAGAGATGTGCAGGTCGCAGTAGCTTAACATGACGGTTTAAATGCCCCTTGGAAGAGACGTGCAGGTCGCAGTAGCTTAACAAGACAGTTTAAATGACCCTTTGAAGAGCGGTGGAGGTCGCAGTAGCTTAACAAGACAGTTTAAATGCCCCTTGGAAGAGACGTGCAGGTCGCAATAGCTTAACATGACGGTTTAAATGCCCCTTGGAAGAGGCTTGCAGGTCGCAGTAGCTTACCAAGACGATTTAAATGCCCCTTGGAAGAGACATGCAGGTCGCAGTAGCTTAACAAGACAGTTTAAATGACCCTTGGAAGAGCGGTGGAGGTCACAGTAGCTTAACAAGACGGTTTAAATGCCCCTTGGAAGAGACGTGCAGGTCGCAGTAGCTTAATAACACGGTTTAAATGCCCCTTTGAAGAGATGTGCAGGTTGCAGTAGCTTAATAAGACGGTTTAAACGCCCTTGGAAGAGAGGTGGAGGTCGCAGTAGCTTAACCAGACAGTTTAAAAGCCCCGTGGAAGAGACGTGCAGGTCGCAGTAGCTTATCAAGATGGTTTAAATGCCACTTGGAAGAGACGTGCAGGTCGCAGTAGCTTAACAAGACAGTTTAGATGCCCCTTGAAAGAGACGTGCAGGTCGCAGTAGCTTAACAAGACGGTTTAAATGCCCCTTGGAAGTGCGGTGGAGGTTGAAGTAGCTTAACAAGATGGTTTAAATGCCCCTTGGAAGAGACATGCAGGTCGCAGCAGCTTAACAAGACGGTTTAAATGCCCCTTGGAAGAGACGTGCCGGTCGCAGTAGCTTAACAAGACGTTTTAAATGCCCCTTGGAAGAGACATGCAGGTCGCAGCAGCTTAACAAGACGGTTTAAATGCCCCTTGGAAGAGACGTGCCGGTCGCAGTAGCTTAACAAGACGGTTTAAATGCCCCTTGAAAGAGAAGTGCAGGTTGCAGTAGCTTAACAAGACGGTTTAGATGCCCCTTGGAAAAGTGGTGGAGGTTACAGTAGCTTAACAAGACGGTTTAAATGCCCCTTGGAAGAGACGTTCAAGTCGCAGTAGCTTAAAAAGACGGTTTAAATAAGCCTTGGAAGAGACTTGCAGGTCGCAGTAGCTTAACAAGAAGGTTTAAATGCCACTTGGAAGAGACGTGCAGGTCGCAGTAGCTTAACAAGTCGGTTTAAATGCCCCTTGGAAGGGCGGTGGAGGTCGCAGTAGCTTAACAAGACAGTTTAAACGCCCCTTGAAAGAGACGTGCAGGTCGCAGTAGCTTAACAAGACGGTTTAAATGCCCCTTGGAAGAGACATGCAGGTCGCAGCAGCTAAACAAGATTGCATAAATGCCCCTTGGAAGAGACATGCAGGTCGCAGTAGCTTAACAAGACGGCTTAAATGCCCATTGGAAGAGACATGCAGGTCGCAGTAGCTTAACAAAGCGTTTTAAAGGCCACTTGGAAGAGACGTGCAGGTCGCAGTAGCTTAACAAGACAGTTTAAATGCCCCTTGGAAGAGACGTGCAGGTCACAGTAGCTTAACAAGATGGTTTAAATGCCACTTGGAAGAGCGGTGGAGGTCGCAGTAGCTTAACAAGACAGTTTAAATGCCCGTTGGAAGAGCGGTGGAGGTCGCAGTAGCTTAACAAGACAGTTTAAATGCCCGTTGGAAGAGACGTGCAGGTCGCAGTAGCTTAACAAGACAGTTTAAATGCCCCTTAGAAGAGAAATGCAGGTCGCAGTAGCTTAACAAGACAGCTTAAATGCCCCTTGGAAGAGACCTGCAGGTCTCAGTAGCTTAACAATATGGTTTAAATGCCACTTGGAAGAGCGGTGGAGGTCGCAGTAGCTTACCAAGGCGATTTAAATGCCCATTGGAAGAGACGTGCAGGTCGCAGTAGCTTAACAAGACGGTTTGAATGCCCCTTGGAAGAGCGGTTGAGGTCGCAGTAGCTTAACAAGACAGTTTAGATGCCCCTTGAAAGAGACGTGCAGGTCGCAGTAGCTTAACAAGACAGTTTAAATGCCCCTTGGAAGAGACGAGCAGGTCGCAGTAGCTTAACAAGACAGTTTAAATGCCCCTTGGAAGAGAGGTGGAGGTCGCAGTAGCTTAACAAGACAGTTTAAATGCCCCTTGGAAGAGACGTGCAGGTCTTAGTAGCTTAACAATAAGGTTTAAATGCCACTTGGAAGAGACGTGCAGATCGCAGTAGCTAAACAAGTCGGTTTAAATGCCCCTTGGAAGGGCAGTGGAGGTCGCAGTAGCTTAACAAGACGGTTTAAATGCCCCTTGGAAGAGACGTGCAGGTCACAGTAGCTTAACAAGATGGTTTAAATGCCACTTGGAAGAGCGGTGGAGGTCGCAGTAGCTTAACAAGACAGTTTAAATGCCCGTTGGAAGAGACGTGCAGGTCGCAGTAGCTTAACAAGACAGTTTAAATGCCCCTTGGAAGAGACGTGCAGGTCGCAGTAGCTTAACAAGACAGTTTAAATGCCCCTTGGAAGAGACGTGCAGATCGCAGTATCTTAACAAAGCGTTTTAAATGCCACTTGGAAGAGACGTGTAAGTCGCAGTAGCTTAACAAGACGGTTTAAATGCCCCTTAGAAGAGACGTGCAGGTCGCAGTAGCTTAACAAGACAGTTTAAATGCCCCTTGGAAGAGATGTGCAGGTCACAGTAGCTTAACAAGATGGTTTAAATGCCACTTGGAAGAGCGGTGGAGGTCGCAGTATCTTAACAAGACAGTTTAAATGCCCCTTGGAAGAGACGTGCAGGTCGCAGTAGCTTAACCAGACAGTTTAAATAGCCCTTGGAAAGACGTGCAGGTCGCAGTATCTTAACATGACTGTTTAAATACCCCTTGGAAGAGGATTGCAGGTCGCAGTAGCTTACCAAGACGATTTAAATGCCCATTGGAAGAGACGTGCAGGTCGCAGTAGCCTAACAAGACAGTTTAAATGCCCCTTGGAAGAGACGTGCAGGTCGCAGTAGCTTAATAAGACGGTTTGAATGCCCCTTGGAAGAGATGTGCAGGTCGCAGTAGCTTAATAAGACGGTTTAAATGCCCTTGGAAGAGAGGTGGAGATCGCAGTAGCTTAACAAGACAGTTTAAAAGCCCCATGGAAGAGACGTGCAGGTCGCAGTAGCTTATCAAGACGGTTTAAATGCCACTTGGAAGAGACGTGCAGTTCGCAGTAGCTTAACAAGATGGTATAAATGCCCCTTGGAAGAGCGGTGGAGGTCGCAGTAGCTTAACAAGACAGTTTAAATGCCCCTTGGAAGTGCGGTGGAGGTCGCAGTAGCTTAGCAAGACGGTTTAAATGCCCCTTGGAAGAGACATGCAGGTCGCAGAAGCTTAACAAGACGGTTTAAATGCCCCTTATTAGAGACGCGCAGGTCACAGTAGCTTAACAAGACGGTTTAAATGCCCCTTGGAAGAGACGGGCATGTCGCAGTAGCTTAACAAAGCATTTTAAATGCCCCTTGAAAGAGACATGCAGGTCGCAGTAGCTTAACAAGATGGTTTAAATGCCCCTTGGAAGAGACGTGCAGGTCGCAGTAGATTACCAAGAAGATTTAAATGCCCCTTGGAAGAGACGTGCAGGTCGCAGTAGATTACCAAGAAGATTTAAATGCCCCTTGGAAGAGACGTTCAGGTCACAGTTGCTTAACAAGACAGTTTAAATGCCCCTTGGAAGAGACGTGCAGTTCGCAGTAGCTTAACAAGACGGTTTAAATGCTCCTTGGAAGAGCGGTGGAGGTCGCAGTAGCTTAACAAGACTGTTTAAATGCCCCTTGAAAGAGACGTGCAGGTCGCAGTAGCTTCACAAGACTGTTTAAATGCCCCTTGGAAATGCGGTGGAGGTCGCAGTAGCTTAACAAGACGGTTTACATGCCCCTTGGAAGAGATGTGCAGGTCGCAGTAGCTTAACAAGACGGTTTAAATGCCCCTTGGAAGAGACGTGCAGGTCGCAGTAGCTTAACAAAGCATTTTAAATGCCCCTTGAAGGAGACGTGCAGGTCGCAGTAGCTTAACAAGACGGTTTAAATGCCCCTTGGAAGAGATGTGCAAGTCGCAGTAGCTTAACAAGACGGTTTAAATGCCCCTTAGAAGAGACGTGCAGGTCGCAGTAGCTTAACAAGACAGTTTAAATGCGCCTTGGAAGAGACGTGCAGTTCGCAGTAGCTTCACAAGACTGTTTAAATGCCCCTTGGAAGTGCAGTGGATGTCGCAGTAGCTTAACAAGACAGTTTAAATGCCCCTTGGAAGAGACGTTCAAGTAGCAGTAGCTTAAAAAGACAGTTTAAATAAGCCTTGGAAGAGACTTGCATGTCGCAGTAGCTTAACAAGACAGCTTAAATGCCCCTTGGAAGAGACGAGCAGGTCGCAGTAGCTTAACAAGACGGTTTAGATGCCCCTTGGAAAAGTGGTGGAGGTTACAGTAGCTTAACAAGACGGTTTAAATGCCCCTTGGAAGAGACGTTCAAGTCGCAGTAGCTTAAAAAGACGGTTTAAATGAGCCTTGGAAGAGACTTGCAGGTCGCAGTAGCTTAACAAGAAGGTTTAAATGCCACTTGGAAGAGACGTGCAGGTCGCAGTAGCTTAACAAGTCGGTTTAAATGCCCCTTGGAAGGGCGGTGGAAGTCGCAGTAGCTTAACAAGACAGTTTAAACGCCCCTTGAAAGAGACGTGCAGGTCGCAGTAGCTTAACAAGACGGTTTAAATGCCCCTTGGAAGAGACATGCAGGTCGCAGCAGCTAAACAAGATTGCATAAATGCCCTTTGGAAGAGACATGCAGGTCGCAGTAGCTTAACAAGACGGCTTAAATGCCCCTTGGAAGAGACATGCAGGTCTCAGTAGCTTAACAATGCGTTTTAAATGCCACTTGGAAGAGACGTGCAGGTCGCAGTAGCTTAACAAGACAGTTTAAATGCCGCTTGGAAGAGACGTGCAGGTCACAGTAGCTTAACAAGATGGTTTAAATGCCACTTAGAAGAGCGGTGGAGGTCGCAGTAGCTTAACAAGACAGTTTAAATGCCCGTTGGAAAAGACGTGCAGGTCGCAGTAGCTTGACAAGACAGTTTAAATGCCCCTTGGAAGAGACGTGCAGGTCGCAGTAGCTTAAAAACACGGTTTAAATGCCCCTTGGAAGAGACGTGTAGGTCGCAGAAGCTTAACAAGACGGTTTAAATGCCCCTTATTAGAGACGCGCAGGTCACAGTAGCTTAACAAGACGGTTTAAATGCCCCTTGGAAGAGACGGGCAGGTCGCAGTAGCTTAACAAAGCATTTTAAATGCCCCTTGAAAGAGACATGCAGGTCGCAGTAGCTTAACAAGATGGTTTAAATGCCCCTTGGAAGAGACGTGCAGGTCGCAGTAGATTACCAAGAAGATTTAAATGCCCCTTGGAAGAGACGTGCAGGTCGCAGTAGATTACCAAGAAGATTTAAATGCCCCTTGGAAGAGACGTTCAGGTCACAGTTGCTTAACAAGACAGTTTAAATGCCCCTTGGAAGAGACGTGCAGGTCGCAGAAGCTTAACAAGATGGTTTAAATGCCCCTTGGAAGAGACGTGCAGGTCGCAGTAGCTTAATAAGACGGTTTAAATGCCCTTTTGAAGAGATGTACAGGTCGCAGTAGCTTAACATGACGGTTTAAATGCCCCTTGGATGAGGCTTGCAGGTCGCAGTAGCTTACCAAGACGATTTAAATGTCCCTTGGAAGAGACGTGCAGGTCGCAGTAGCTTAAAAAGACAGTTTAAATGACCCTTGGAAGAGCGGTGGTGGTCGCAGTAGCTTAACAAGACAGTTTAAATGCCCCTTGGAAGAGACGTGCAGGTCGCAGTAGCTTAACATGACGGTTTAAATGCCCCTTGGAAGAGGCTTGCAGGTCGCAGTAGTTTAACAAGACAGTTTAAATGACCCTTGGAAGAGCGGTGGAGGTCACAGTAGCTTAACAAGACAGTTTAAATGCCCCTTGGAAGAGACGTGCAGGTCGCAGTAGATTACCAAGAAGATTTAAATGCCCCTTGGAAGAGACGTTCAGGTCACAGTTGCTTAACAAGACAGTTTAAATGCCCCTTGGAAGAGACGTGCAGGTCGCAGAAGCTTAACAAGATGGTTTAAATGCCCCTTGGAAGAGACGTGCAGGTCGCAGTAGCTTAATAAGACGGTTTAAATGCCCTTTTGAAGAGATGTACAGGTCGCAGTAGCTTAACATGACGGTTTAAATGCCCCTTGGATGAGGCTTGCAGGTCGCAGTAGCTTACCAAGACGATTTAAATGTCCCTTGGAAGAGACGTGCAGGTCGCAGTAGCTTAAAAAGACAGTTTAAATGACCCTTGGAAGAGCGGTGGTGGTCGCAGTAGCTTAACAAGACAGTTTAAATGCCCCTTGGAAGAGACGTGCAGGTCGCAGTAGCTTAACATAACGGTTTAAATGCCCCTTGGAAGAGACGTGCAGGTCGCAGTAGTTTAACAAGACAGTTTAAATGACCCTTGGAAGAGCGGTGGAGGTCACAGTAGCTTAACAAGACAGTTTAAATGCCCCTTCGAAGAGACGTACAGGTCGCAGTAGCTTAATAACACGGTTTAAATGCCCCTTTGAAGAGATGTGCAGGTCGCAGTAGCTTAATAAGACGGTTTAAACGCCCTTGGAAGAGAGGTGGAGGTCGCAGTAGCTTAACAAGACAGTTTAAAAGCCCCGTGGAAGAGACGTGCAGGTCGCACTAGCTTATCAAGATGGTTTAAATGCCACTTGGAAGAGACGTGCAGTTCGCAGTAGCTTAACAAGACGGTTTAAATGCCCCTTGGAAGAGCGGTGGAGGTCGCAGTAGCTTAACAAGACAGTTTAAATGCCCCTTGAAAGAGACGTGCAGGTCGCAGTAGCTTCAAAAGACTGTTTAAATGCCCCTTGGAAATGCGGTGGAGGTCGCAGTAGCTTAACAAGACGATTTACATGCCCCTTGGAAGAGACGTGCAGGTCGCAGTAGCTTAACAAGACGGTTTAAATGCCCCTTGGAAGAGACGTGCAGGTCGCAGTAGCTTAACAAAGCATTTTAAATGTCCCTTGAAGGAGACGTGCAGGTCGCAGTAGCTTAACAAGACGGTTTAAATGCCCCTTGGAAGAGATGTGCAAGTCGCAGTAGCTTAACAAGACGGTTTAAATGCCCCTTAGAAGAGACGTGCAGGTCGCAGTAGCTTAACAAGACAGTTTAAATGCGCCTTGGAAGAGACGTGCAGTTCGCAGTAGCTTCACAAGACTGTTTAAATGCCCCTTGGAAGTGCAGTGGATGTCGCAGTAGCTTAACAAGACAGTTTAAATGCCCCTTGGAAGAGACGTTCAAGTAGCAGTAGCTTAAAAAGACAGTTTAAATAAGCCTTGGAAGAGACTTGCATGTCGCAGTAGCTTAACAAGACAGCTTAAATGCCCCTTGGAAGAGACGAGCAGGTCGCAGTAGCTTAACAAGACGGTTTAGATGCCCCTTGGAAAAGTGGTGGAGGTTACAGTAGCTTAACAAGACGGTTTAAATGCCCCTTGGAAGAGACGTTCAAGTCGCAGTAGCTTAAAAAGACGGTTTAAATGAGCCTTGGAAGAGACTTGCAGGTCGCAGTAGCTTAACAAGAAGGTTTAAATGCCACTTGGAAGAGACGTGCAGGTCGCAGTAGCTTAACAAGTCGGTTTAAATGCCCCTTGGAAGGGCGGTGGAAGTCGCAGTAGCTTAACAAGACAGTTTAAACGCCCCTTGAAAGAGACGTGCAGGTCGCAGTAGCTTAACAAGACGGTCTAAATGCCCCTTGGAAGAGACATGCAGGTCGCAGCAGCTAAACAAGATTGCATAAATGCCCCTTGGAAGAGACATGCAGGTCGCAGTAGCTTAACAAGACGGCTTAAATGCCCCTTGGAAGAGACATGCAGGTCTCAGTAGCTTAACAAAGCGTTTTAAATGCCACTTGGAAGAGACGTGCAGGTCGCAGTAGCTTAACAAGACAGTTTAAATGCCGCTTGGAAGAGACGTGCAGGTCACAGTAGCTTAACAAGATGGTTTAAATGCCACTTGGAAGAGCGGTGGAGGTCGCAGTAGCTTAACAAGACAGTTTAAATGCCCGTTGGAAAAGACGTGCAGGTCGCAGTAGCTTGACAAGACAGTTTAAATGCCCCTTGGAAGAGACGTGCAGGTCGCAGTAGCTTAAAAACACGGTTTAAATGCCCCTTGGAAGAGACGTGCAGGTCGCAGTAGCTTAACAAAGTGTTTTAAATGCCACTTGGAAGAGACGTGCAAGTCGCAGTAGCTTAACAAGACGGTTTAAATGCCCCTTAGAAGAGACGTGCAGGTCACAGTAGCTTAACAAGACAGTTTAAATGCCCCTTGGAAGAGACCTGCAGGTCTCAGTAGCTTAACAAGATGGTTTAAATGCCACTTGGAAGAGCGGTGGAGGTCGCAGTAGCTTAACAAGACAGTTTAAATGCCCCTTGGAAGAGACGTGCAGGTCGCAGTAGCTTAACCAGACAGTTTAAATGCCCCTTGGAAAGACGTGCAGGTCGCAGTATCTTAACATGACGGTTTAAATACCCCTTGGAAGAGGCTTGCAGGTCGCAGTAGCTTACCAAGGTGATTTAAATGCCCATTGGAAGAGACGTGCAGGTCGCAGTAG
Organism: Phyllobates terribilis; assembly: GCF_046119375.1. Taxonomy (NCBI): domain Eukaryota; kingdom Metazoa; phylum Chordata; class Amphibia; order Anura; family Dendrobatidae; genus Phyllobates; species Phyllobates terribilis. The sequence continues at coordinate 9,515,819 of NW_027362804.1, forward strand.
CTTAACAAGACGGTTTGAATGCCCCTTGGAAGAGCGGTTGAGGTCGCAGTAGCTTAACAAGACAGTTTAGATGCCCCTTGAAAGAGACGTGCAGGTCGCAGTAGCTTAACAAGACGGTTTAAATGCCCCTTGGAAGAGACGACCAGGTCTCAGTAGCTTAACAAGACAGTTTAAATGCCCCTTGGAAGAGAGGTGGAGGTCGCAGTAGCTTAACAAGACAGTTTAAATGCCCCTTGGAAGAGACGTGCAGGTCGTAGTAGCTTAACAAGAAGGTTTAAATGCCACTTGGAAGAGACGTGCAGGTCGCAGTAGCTTAACAAGTCGGTTTAAATGCCCCTTGGAAGGGCGGTGGAGGTCGCAGTAGCTTAACAAGACAGTTTAAATGCCCCTTGAAAGAGACGTGCAGGTCGCAGTAGCTTAACAAGACGGTTTAAATGCCCCTTGGAAGAGACATGCAGGTCGCAGCAGCTAAACAAGATTGCATAAATGCCCCTTGGAAGAGACGTGCAGGTCGCAGTAGCTTAACAAGACGGTTTAAATGCCCATTGGAAGAGACATGCAGGTCGCAGTAGCTTAACAAAACGTTTTAAATGCCACTTGGAAGAGACGTGCAGGTCGCAGTAGCTTAACAAGACAGTTTAAATGCCCCTTGGAAGAGACGTGCAGGTCACAGTAGCTTAACAAGATGGTTTAAATGCCACTTGGAAGAGCGGTGGAGGTCGCAGTAGCTTAACAAGACAGGTTAAATGCCCGTTGGAAGAGACGTGCAGGTCGCAGTAGCTTAACAAGACAGTTTAAATGCCCCTTGGAAGAGACGTGCAGGTCGCAGTAGCTTAACAAGACGGTTTAAATGCCCCTTGGAAGAGACGTGCAGATCGCAGTATCTTAACAAAGCGTTTTAAATGCCACTTGGAAGAGACGTGCAATTCACAGTAGCTTAACAAGACGGTTTAAATGCCCCTTAGAAGAGACGTGCAGGTCCCAGTAGCTTAACAAGACAGTTTAAATGCCCCTTGGAAGAGACGTGCAGGTCACAGTAGCTTAACAAGATGGTTTAAATGCCACTTGGAAGAGCGGTGGAGGTCGCAGTAGCTTAACAAGACAGTTTAAATGCCCCTTGGAAGAGACGTGCAAGTCGCAGTAGCTTAACCAGACAGTTTAAATGCCCCTTGGAAAGACGTGCAGGTCACAGTATCTTAACATGACGGTTTAAATACCCCTTGGAAGAGGATTGCAGGTCGCAGTAGCTTACCAAGACGATTTAAATGCCCTTTGGAAGAGACGTGCAGGTCGCAGTAGCTTAACAAGACAGTTTAAATGCCCCTTGGAAGAGACGTGCAGGTCGCAGTAGCTTAATAAGACGGTTTGAATGCCCCTTGGAAGAGATGTGCAGGTTGCAGTAGCTTAATAAGACGGTTTAAATGCCCTTGGAAGAGAGGTGGAGATCGCAGTAGCTTAACAAGACAGTTTAAAAGCCCCGTGGAAGAGACGTGCAGGTCGCAGTAGCTTATCAAGACGGTTTAAATGCCACTTGGTAGAGACGTGCAGTTCGCAGTTGCTTAACAAGACGGTTTAAATGCCCCTTGGAAGAGCGGTGGAGGTCGCAGTAGCTTAACAAGACAGTTTAAATGCCCCTTGAAAGAGACGTGCAGGTCGCAGTAGCTTCACAAGACTGTTTAAATGCCCCTTGGAAGTGCGGTGGAGGTCGCAGTAGCTTAGCAAGACGGTTTAAATGCCCCTTGGAAGAGACATGCAGGTCACAGAAGCTTAACAAGACGGTTTAAATGCCCCTTATTAGAGACGCGCAGGTCACAGTAGCTTAACAAGACGGTTTAAATGCCCCTTGGAAGAGACGGGCAGGTCGCAGTAGCTTAACAAAGCATTTTAAATGCCCCTTGAAAGAGACATGCAGGTCGCAGTAGCTTAACAAGATGGTTTAAATGCCCCTTGGAAGAGACGTGCAGGTCGCAGTAGATTACCAAGAAGATTTAAATGCCCCTTGGAAGAGACGTGCAGGTCGCAGTAGATTACCAAGAAGATTTAAATGCCCCTTGAAGAGACGTTCAGGTCACAGTTGCTTAACAAGACAGTTTAAATGCCCCTTGGAAGAGACGTGCAGGTCGCAGTAGCTTAACAAGATGGTTTAAATGCCCCTTGGAAGAGACGTGCAGGTCGCAGTAGCTTAATAAGACGGTTTAAATGCCCTTTTGAAGAGATGTGCAGGTCGCAGTAGCTTAACATGACGGTTTAAATGCCCCTTGGATGAGGCTTGCAGGTCGCAGTAGCTTACCAAGACGATTTAAATGCCCCTTGGAAGAGACGTTCAGGTCGCAGTAGCTTAAAAAGACAGTTTAAATGACCCTTGGAAGAGCGGTGGAGGTCGCAGTAGCTTAACAAGACAGTTTAAATGCCCCTTGGAAGAGACGTGCAGGTCGCAGTAGCTTAACATGACGGTTTAAATGCCCCTTGGAAGAGGCTTGCAGGTCGCAGTAGCTTACCAAGACAATTTAAATGCCCCTTGGAAGAGACGTGCAGGTCGCAGTAGCTTAACAAGACAGTTTAAATGCCCCTTGGAAGAGACGTGCAGGTCGCAGTAGCTTAATAACACGGTTTATATGCCCCTTTGAAGAGATGTGCAGGTCGCAGTAGCTTAATAAGACGGTTTAAACGCCCTTGGAAGAGAGGTGGAGGTCGCAGTAGCTTAACAAGACAGTTTAAAAGCCCCGTGGAAGAGACGTGCAGGTCGCAGTAGCTTATCAAGATGGTTTAAATGCCACTTGGAAGAGACGTGCAGTTCGCAGTAGCTTAACAAGACGGTTTAAATGAAACTTGGAAGAGCGGTGGAGGTCGCAGTAGCTTAACAAGACTGTTTAAATGCCCCTTGAAAGAGACGTGCAGGTCGCAGTAGCTTCACAAGACTGTTTAAATGCCCCTTGGAAATGCGGTGGAGGTCGCAGTAGCTTAACAAGACGGTTTACATGCCCCTTGGAAGAGACGTGCAGGTCGCAGTAGCTTAACAAGACGGTTTAAATGCCCCTTGGAAGAGACGTGCAGGTCGCAGTAGCTTAACAAAGCATTTTAAATGCCCCTTGAAGGAGACGTGCAGGTCGCAGTAGCTTAACAAGACGGTTTAAATGCCCCTTGGAAAAGTGGTGGAGGTTACAGTGGCTTAACAAGACGGTTTAAATGCCCCTTGGAAGAGATGTGAAAGTCGCAGTAGCTTAACAAGACGGTTTAAATGCCCCTTAGAAGAGACGTGCAGGTCGCAGTAGCTTAACAAGACAGTTTAAATGCGCCTTGGAAGAGACGTGCAGTTTGCAGTAGCTTCACAAGACTGTTTAAATGCCCCTTGGAAGTGCAGTGGATGTCGCAGTAGCTTAACAAGACAGTTTAAATGCCCCTTGGAAGAGACGTTCAAGTAGCAGTAGCTTAAAAAGACGGTTTAAATAAGCCTTGGAAGAGACTTGCATGTCGCAATAGCTTAACAAGACAGCTTAAATGCCCCTTGGAAGAGACGAGCAGGTCGCAGTAGCTTAACAAGACGGTTTAAATGCCCCTTGGAAAAGTGGTGGAGGGTACAGTGGCTTAACAAGACGGTTTAAATGCCCCTTGGTAGAGACATGCAGGTGGCAGTAGCTTAACAAGACGGTTTAAATGCCAAATGGAAGAGACGTGCAGGTCGCAGTAGCTTAACAAGACGGTTTAAATGTCCCTTGGAAAAGTGGGGGAGGTTACAGTAGCTTAACAAGACAGTTTAAATGCCCCTTGGAAGAGACGTGCAGGTCGCAGTAGCTTAACAAGACGGTTTAAATACCACTTGGAAGAGACGTGCAGGTCGCAGTAGCTTAACAAGACAGTTTAAATGCCCCTTGAAAGAGACGTGCAGGTCACAGTAGCTTAACAAGACGCTTTAAATGCCCCTTGGAAGAGCGGTGGAGGTCGCAGTAGCTTAACAAGAAGGTTTACATGCCCCTTGGAAGAGACATGCAGGTCGCAGCAGCTAAACAAGATGGTTTAAATGCCCCTTGGAAGAGACGTGCAGGTCGCAGTAGCTTAACAAGACGGTTTAAATGCCCCTTGGAAGAGACATGCAGGTTGCAGTAGCTTAACAAAGCGTTTTAAATGACCCTTGGAAGAGACGTGCAAGTCGCAGTAGCTTAACAAGACGGTTTAAATGCCCCTTAGAAGAGACGTGCAGGTCGCAGTAGCTTAACAAGACAGTTTAAATGCCCCTTGGAAGAGACGTGCAGGTCACAGTAGCTTAACAAGATGGTTTAAATGCCCCTTGGAAGAGCGGTGGAGTTCGCAGTAGCTTACCAAGACAGTTTAAATGCCCCTTGGAAGAGACGTGCAGGTCGCAGTAGCTTAACAAGACAGTTTAAATGCCCCTTGGAAGAGACGTGCAGGTCGCAGTAGCTTAACAAGATGGTTTAAATGTCATTTGGAAGAGCGGTGAAGGATGCAGTAGCTTAACAAGACAGTTTAAATGCCCCTTGGAAGAGACGTGTAGGTCGCAGTAGCTTAACAAACAGTTTAAATGCCCCTTGGAAGAGCCTTGCAGGTCGCAGAAGTTTAATAAGACGGTTTAATTGCCCCTTGGAAGAGATGTGCAGGTCGCAGTAGCTTAATAAGATGGTTTAAATGCCCCTTGGAAGAGAGGTGGAGGTCGCAGTAGCTTAATAAGACGGTTTAAATGCCCCTTGGAAGAGAGGTGGAGGTCGCAGTAGCTTAACAAGACAGTTTAAAGCACCTTGGAAGAGAAGTGCAGGTCGCAGTAGCTTAACAAGACAGTTTAAATGCACCTTGGAAGAGACGTGCAGGTCGCAGTAGCTTAACAAGACTGTTTAAATGCCACTTGGAAGAGATGTGCAGGTCGCAGTAGCTTAATAAGACGGTTTAAATGCCCCTTGGAAGAGAGGTGGAGGTCGCAGTAGCTTAACAAGACAGTTTAAATGCACCTTGGAAGAGAAGTGCAGGTCGCATTAGCTTAACAAGACTGTTTAAATGCCACTTGGAAGAGATGTGCAGGTCGCAGTAGCTTAATAAGACGGTTTAAATGCCCCTTGGAAGAGCGGTGGAGGTCGCAGTAGCTTAACAAGACAGTTTAAATGCCCCTTGGAAGAGACGTGCAGGTCATAGTAGCTTAACAAGATGATTTAAATGCCCCTTGGAAGAGCGGTGGAGGTCGCAGTAGCTTAACAAGACAGTTTAAATGCCCCTTGGAAGAGACGTGCAGGTCGCAGTAGCTTAACAAGACAGTTTAAATGTCCCTTGGAAGAGACGTGCAGGTCGCAGTAGCTTAACAAGATGGTTTAAATGCCCCTTGGAAGAGCGGTGAAGGATGCAGTAGCTTAACAAGACAGTTTAAATGCCCCTTGGAAGAGACGTGTAGGTCGCAGTAGCTTAACAAGACAGTTTAAATGCCCCTTGGAAGAGGCTTGCAGGTCGCAGTAGCTTAACAAGACGGTTTAAATGCTACTTGGAAGAGACGTGCAGTTCGCAGTAGCTTAACAAGACGGTTTAAATGCCCCGTGGAAGAGCGGTGGAGGCAGCAGTTGCTTAACAAGACAGTTTAAATGCCCCTTGAAAGAGACGTGCAGGTCGCAGTAGCTTCACAAGACTGTTAAATGCCCCTTGGAAGTGCGGTGGAGGTCGCAGTAGCTTAACAAGACAGTTTAAATGCCCCTTGGAAGAGATGTGCAGGTCGCAGTAGCTTAACAAGATGGTTTAAATGCCCCATGGAAGAGCGGTGGAGGTCGCAGTAGCTTAACAAGACAGTTTAAATGCCCCTTGGAAGAGACGTGCAGGTCGCAGTAGCTTACCAAGATGATTTAAATGCCCCTTGGAAGAGCGGTGGAGGTCACAGTAGCTTAACAAGACAGTTTAAATACCCCTTGGAAGAGAAGTGCAGGTCGCAGTATCTTAATAAGACGGTTTAAATGTCCCTTGGTAGAGACATGCAGGTCGCAGTAGCTTAACAAGATGGTTTAAATGCATCTTGGAAGACACGTGCAGGTCGCAGTAGCTTAACAAGACGGTTTAATTGCCCCTTGGAAAAGTGGTGGAGGTTACAGTAGATTAACAAGACGGTTAAAATGCCCCTTGGAAGAGACGTGCAAGTCGCAGTAGCTTAACAAGACGGTTTAAATGCCCCTTGGAAGATAAGTGCAGGTCGCAGTAGCTTAACAAGACGGTTTAAATCCCCCTTGGAAGAGACGTGCAGGTCGCAGTAGCTTAACAGGAGGGTTCAAATGCCCCTTGGAGGAGCGGTGGAGGTCGCAGTAGCTTAACAAGACAGTTTAAATGCCCCTTGGAAGAAACGTGCGGGTCGCAGTAGCTTACCAAGACGATTTAAATGCCCCTTGGAAGAGAAGTGCAGGTCGCAGTTGCTTAACAAGACAGTTTAATTGCCCCTTGGAGGAGCGGTGGAGGTTGCAGTAGCTTAACAAGACAGTTTAAATGCCCCTTGGAAGAGACATGCAGGTCGCAGCAGCTTAAAAAGACGGTTTAAATGCCCCTTGGAAGAGACGTGCAGGTCGCAGTAGCTTAACAAGACTGTTTAAATGTCCCTTGGTAGAGATATCCAGGTCGCAGAAGCTTAACAAGACGGTTTAAATGCCCCTGGTAAGAGCGGTCGAGGTCGCAGTAGCTTATCAAGATGGTTTAAATGCCCCTTGGAAGAGACGTGCAGGTCGCAGTAGCTTAACAAGATGGTATAAATGCCCCTTGGAGGAGCGGTGGAGGTCGCAGTAGCTTAACAAGACAGTTTAAATGCCCCTTGGAAGAAACGTGCTGGTCGCAGTAGCTTACCAAGGCGATTTAAATGCCCCTTGGAAGAGACGTGCAGGTCGCAGTTGCTTAACAAGACAGTTTATTTGCCCCTTGGAGGAGCGGTGGAGGTTGCAGTAGCTTAACAAGACAGTTTAAATGCCCCTTGGAAGAGACATGCAGGTCGCAGCAGCTTAACAAGACTGTTTAAATGCCCCTTGGAAGAGACGTGCAGGTCGCAGTAGCTTAACAAGACAGTTTAAATGTCCCTTGGTAGAGACATGCAGGTCGCAGAAGCTTAACAAGATGGTTTAAATGCCTCATGGAAGAAACGTGCAGGTCGCAGTAGCTTAAGAAGACGGTTTAAATGCCCCTTGGAGGATACGTGCAGGTCGCAGTAGTTTAATAAGACAGTTTAAATGCCCCTTGGAAGAGACGTGCAGGTCGCAGTAGCTTAACAAGACGGTTTAAATGCACCTTGGAAGAGAGGTGCAGGTCGCAGTAGCTTAACAAGACAGTTTAAATCCCCGTTGGAAGAGACGTGCAGGTCGCAGTAGCTTAACAAGACAGTTTAAATCCCCGTTGGAAGAGACGTGCGAGTCGCAGTAGCTTAACAAGAGGGTTTTAATGCCCCTTGTGATAGGCTTGCAAGTCGCAGTAGCTTACCAAGACAGTTTAAATGCCCCTTGGAAGAGACGTGCAGGTCGCAGTAGCTTAACAAGATGGTTTAAATCCCCCTTGGAAGAGCGATGGAGGTCGCAGTAGCTTAACACAATGGTTTAAATGCCCCTTGGAAGAGACGTGCAGGTCGCAGTGGCTTAACAAGACGGTTTAAATGCCCCTTGGAAGAGACGTGCAGGTCACAGTAGCTTAACAAGACGGTTTAAAAGCCCCTTGGAAAAGTGGTGGAGGTTACAGTAGCTTAATAAGACGGTTTAAATGCCCCTTGGAAGAGACGTGCAAGTCGCAGTAGCTTAACAAGACGGTTTAAATGCCCCTTGGAAGAGAAGAGCAGGTCGCAGTAGCTTAACAAGATGGTTTAAATGCCCATTGGAAGAGACGTGCAGGTCGCAGTAGCTTACCAAGACGGTTTAAATGCCCCATGGAAGAGACGTGCAGGTCGCAGTAGCTTAATAAGACGGTTTAAATGCAACTTGGAAGAGATGTGCAGGTCGCAGAAGCTTAACAAGACTGTTTAAATGCCCCCTAGGAAGAGAGGTGGAGGTCGCAGTAGCTTAACAAGACAGTTTAAATGCCCCTTGGAAGAGACGTGCAGGTCCCAGTAACTTAATAAGACGGTTTAAATGCAACTTGGAAGAGATGTGCAGGTCACAGAAGCTTAACAAGACTGTTTAAATGCCCCCTTGGAAGAGAGGTGGAGGTCGCAGTAGCTTAACAAGACAGTTTAAATGCCCCTTGGAAGAGACGTGCAGGTCGCAGTATCTTAACAAGAGGGTTTAATTGACCGTTTCAAGGGACGTGCAGGTCGCAGGAGCTTAACAAGAGGGTTTAAATGCCCCTTGGAAGAGACGTGCAGGTCACAGTAGCTTAACAAGACGTTTTAAATGCCCCTTGGAAGAGACATGCAGGTCGCAGTAGCTTAACAAGACTGTTTAAATGCCCCTTGGAAGAGAGGTCGAGGTCGCAGTAGCTTAACAAAACGGTATAAATGCCCCTTGGAAGAGACGTGCAGGTCGCAGTAGCTTAACAAGACTGTTTAGATGCCCCTTGGAAAAGTGGTGGAGGTTACGGTAGCTTAACAAGACGGTTTAAATGCCCCTTGGAAGAGACGTTCAAGTCGCAGTAGCTTAAAAAGACGGTTTAAATGAGCCTTGGAAGAGACTTGCAGGTCGCAGTAGCTTAACAAGACGGTTTAAATGCCCCTTGGAAGAGAGGTGGAGGTCGCAGTAGCTTAACAAGACGGTTTAAATGCCCCTTGGAAGAGAGGTGGAGGTCGCAGTAGCTTAACAAGACAGTTTAAATGCCCCTTGGAAGAGACTTGCAGGTCGCAGTAGCTTAACAAGACGGTTTAAATGCCACTTGGAAGAGACGTGCAGGTCGCAGTAGATTAACAAGACGGTTTAAATGCCCCTTGGAAGAGCGGTTGAGGTCGCAGTAGCTTAACAAGACAGTTTAAATGCCCCTTGAAAGAGACGTGCAGGTCGCAGTAGCTTAACAAGACGTTTTAAATGCCCCTTGGAAGAGACATGCAGGTCGCAGTAGCTTAACAAGACGGTTTAAATGCCCCTTGGAAGAGAGGTGGAGGTCGCAGTAGCTTAACAAGACGGTTTAAATGCCCCTTGGAAGAGAGGTGGAGGTCGCAGTAGCTTAACAAGACAGTTTAAATGCCCCTTGGAAGAGACTTGCAGGTCGCAGTAGCTTAACAAGACGGTTTAAATGCCACTTGGAAGAGACGTGCAGGTCGCAGTAGATTAACAAGACGGTTTAAATGCCCCTTGGAAGAGCGGTTGAGGTCGCAGTAGCTTAACAAGACAGTTTAAATGCCCCTTGAAAGAGACGTGCAGGTCGCAGTAGCTTAACAAGACGTTTTAAATGCCCCTTGGAAGAGACATGCAGGTCGCAGTAGCTTAACAAGACGGTTTAAATGCCCCATGGAAGAGACGTGCAGGTCGCAGTAGCTTAACAAGATGGTTTAAATGCCCCTTGGAAGAGCGGTGAAGGATGCAGTAGCTTAACAAGACAGTTTAAATGCCCCTTGGAAGAGACGTGTAGGTCGCAGAAGTCTAATAAGACGGTTTAAATGCCCCTTGGAAGAGATGTGCAGGTCGCAGTAGCTTAATAAGACGGTTTAAATGCCCCTTGGAAGAGAGGTGGAGGTCGCAGTAGCTTAACAAGACAGTTTAAATGCACCTTGGAAGAGACGTGCAGGTCGCAGTAGCTTAACAAGACTGTTTAAATGCCACTTGAAAGAGACGTGCAGTTCGCAGTAGCTTAACAAGACTGTTTAATTGCCCCTTGGAAGAGCGGTGGAGGTCGCAGTAGCTTAACAAGAGAGTTTAAATGCCCCTTGAAAGAGACGTGCAGGTCGCAGTAGCTTCACAAGACTGTTTAAATGCCCCTTGGAAGTGCGGTGGAGGTCGCAGTAGCTTAACAAGACAGTTTAAATGCCCCTTGGAAGAGACGTGCAGGTCGCAGTAGCTTAACAAGATGGTTTAAATGCCCCATGGAAGAGCGGTGGAGGTCGCAGTAGCTTAACAAGACAGTTTAAATGCCCCTTGGAAGAGACGTGCAGGTCGCCGTAGCTTACCAAGACGATTTAAATGCCACTTGGAAGAGACGTGCAGGTCGCAGTAGCTTAACAAGACGGTTTAAATGCCCCTTGGAAGAGCGGTGGAGGTCGCAGTAGCTTAACAAGACGGTTTAAATGCCCCTTGGAAGAGCGGTGGAGGTCGCAGTAGCTTAACAAGACGGTTTAAATGCCCCTTGGAAGAGACATGCAGGTCGCAGCAGCTAAACAAGATGGTTTAAATGCCCCTTGGAAGAGACGTGCAGGTCGCAGTAGCTTAACAAGACGGTTTAAATGCCCTTTGGAAGAGACATGCAGGTCGCAGTAGCTTAACAAAGCATTTTAAATGACCCTTGGAAGAGACGTGTAAGTCGCAGTAGCTTAACAAGACGGTTTAAATGCCCCTTAGAAGAGACGTGCAGGTCGCAGTAGCTTAACAAGACAATTTAAATGCCCCTTGGAAGAGACGTGCAGGTCACAGTAGCTTAGCAAAATGGTTTAAATGCCCCTTGGAAGAGCGGTGGAGGTCGCAGTAGCTTAAAAAGACAGTTTAAATGCCCCTTGGAAGAGACGTGCAGGTCGCAGTAGCTTAACAAGACAGTTTAAATGCCCCTTGGAAGAGACGTGCAGGTCGCAGTAGCTTAAAAAGATGGTTTAAATGCCCCTTGGAAGAGCGGTGAAGGATGCAGTAGCTTAACAAGACAGTTTAAATGCCCCTTGGAAGAGACGTGTAGGTCGCAGTAGCTTATCAAGACAGTTTAAATGCCCCTTGGAAAAGGCTTGCAGGTCGCAGAAGTTTAATAAGACGGTTTAAATGCCCCTTGGAAGAGATGTGCAGGTCGCAGTAGCTTAATAAGACGGTTTAAATGCCCCTTGGAAGAGAGGTGGAGGTCGCAGTAGCTTAACAAGACAGTTTAAATGCACCTTGGAAGAGACATGCAGGTCGCAGTAGCTTAACAAGACGGTTTAAATGCCACTTGGAAGAGACGTGCAGTTCGCAGTAGCTTAACAAGACGGTTTAAATGCCCCTTGGAAGAGCGGTGGAGGTCGCAGTAGCTTAACAAGATAGTTTAAATGCCCCTTGAAAGAGACGTGCAGGTCGTAGTAGCTTCACAAGACTGTTAAAATGCCCCTTGGAAGTGCGGAGGAGGTCGCAGTAGCTTAACTAAACAGTTTAAATGCCCCTTGGAAGAGACGTGCAGGTCGCAGTAGCTTAACAAGATGGTTTAAATGCCCCATGGAAGAGCGGTGGAGGTCGCAGTAGCTTAATAAGACAGTTTAAATGCCCCTTGGAAGAGACGTGCAGGTCTCAGTACCTTACCAAGACGATTTAAATGCCCCTTGGAAGAGACGTGCAGGTCGCAGTTGCTTAACAAGACAGTTTAAATGCCCCTTGGAAGAGCGGTGGAGTTCGCAGTAGCTTAACAAGACAGTTTAAATGTCCCTTGGAAGAGACGTGCAGGTCGCAGTTGCTTAACAAGACAGTTTAAATGCCCCTTGGAAGAGCGGTGGAGTTCGCAGTAGCTTAACAAGACTGTTTAAATGCCTCTTGGAAGAGACTTGCAGGTCGCAGTAGCGTAACAAGACGGTTTAAATGTCCCTTGGTAGAGACATGCAGGTCGCAGTATCTTAACAAGATGGTTTAAATGCCCCTTGGAAGAGACGTGGTGGTCGCAGTAGCTTAACAAGACGGTTTAAATGCCCCTTGGAAGAGACGTGCAAGTCGCAGTAGCTTAACAACATGGTTTAAATGCCACTTATAAGAGACGTGCAGGTAGCAGTAGCTTAACAAGACAGTTTAAATGCCCCTTGGAAGAGACGTGCAGGTCGCAGTAGCTTAACAAGATGGTTTAAATGCCCCTTGGAAGAGCGGTGGAGGTCGCAGTAGCTTAATAAGACCGTTTAAATGCCACTTTGAAGACCGGTGGAGTTCGCAGTAGCTTAACAAGACAGTTTAAATGCCCCATGGAAGAGACGTGCAGGTCGCAGTAGCTTACCAAGACGATTTAAATGCCCCTTGGAAGAGACGTGCAGGTCGCAGTTGCTTAACAAGACAGTTTAAATGCCCCTTGGAAGAGACATGCAGGTCGCAGCAGCTTAACAAGATGGTTTAAATGTCCCTTAGTAGAGACATGCAGGTCGCAGTAGCTTAACAAGACGGTTTAAATGCCCCATGGAAGAGACGTGCAGGTCGCAGTAGCTTAACAAGATGGTTTAAATGCCCCTTGGAAGAGCGGTGAAGGATGCAGTAGCTTAACAAGACAGTTTAAATGCCCCTTGGAAGAGACGTGTAGGTCGCAGTAGCTTAAAAAGACAGTTTAAATGCCCCTTGGAAGAGGCTTGCAGGTCGCAGAAGTTTAATAAGACGGTTTAAATGCCCTTTGGAAGAGATGTGCAGGTCGCAGTAGCTTAATAAGACGGTTTAAATGCCCCTTGGAAGAGAGGTGGAGGTCGCAGTAGCTTAACAAGACAGTTTAAATGCACCTTGGAAGAGACGTGCAGGTCGCAGTAGCTTAACAAGACTGTTTAAATGCCACTTGGAAGAGACGTGCAGTTCGCAGTAGCTTAAAAAGACTGTTTAATTGCCCCTTGGAAGAGCGGTGGAGGTCGCAGTAGCTTAACAAGAGAGTTTAAATGCCCCTTGAAAGAGACGTGCAGGTCGCAGTAGCTTCACAAGACTGTTTAAATGCCCCTTGGAAGTGCGGTGGAGGTCGCAGTAGCTTAACAAGATGGTTTAAATGCCCCTTGGAAGAGACGTGCAGGTCGCAGTAGCTTAACAAGATGGTTTAAATGCCCCATGGAAGAGCGGTGGAGGTCGCAGTAGCTTAACAAGACAGTTTAAATGCCCCTTGGAAGAGACGGGCAGGTCGCCGTAGCTTACCGAGACGATTTAAATGCCACTTGGAAGAGACGTGCAGGTCGCAGTAGCTTAACAAGACAGGTTAAATGCCCCTTGAAAGAGACGTGCAGGTCGCAGTAGCTTAACAAGACGGTTTAAATGCCCCTTGGAAGAGCGGTGGAGGTCGCAGTAGCTTAACAAGACGGTTTAAATGCCCCTTGGAAGAGACATGCAGGTCGCAGCAGCTAAACAAGATGGTTTAAATGCCCCTTGGAAGAGACGTGCAGGTCGCAGTAGCTTAACAAGACGGTTTAAATGCCCTTTGGAAGAGACATGCAGGTCGCAGTAGCTTAACAAAGCATTTTAAATGACCCTTGGAAGAGACGTGTAAGTCGCAGTAGCTTAACAAGACGGTTTAAATGCCCCTTAGAAGAGACGTGCAGGTCGCAGTAGCTTAACAAGACAATTTAAATGCCCCTTGGAAGAGACGTGCAGGTCGCAGTAGCTTAACAAGAGGGTTTAAATGCCCGTTTCAAGGGACGTGCAGGTCGCAGGAGCTTAACAAGAGGGTTTAAATGCCCCATGGAAGAGACGTGCAGGTCACAGTAGCTTAACAAGACGTTTTAAATGCCCCTTGGAAGAGACATGCAGGTCGCAGTAGCTTAACAAGACTGTTTAAATGCCCCTTGGAAGAGAGGTCGAGGTCGCAGTAGCTTAACAAGACGGTTTAAATGCCCCTTGGAAGAGACGTGCAGGTCGCAGTAGCTTAACAAGACTGTTTAGATGCCCCTTGGAAAAGTGGTGGAGGTTACGGTAGCTTAACAAGACGGTTTAAATGCCCCTTGGAAGAGACGTTCAAGTCGCAGTAGCTTAAAAAGACGGTTTAAATGAGCCTTGGAAGAGACTTGCAGGTCGCAGTAGCTTAACAAGACTGTTTAAATGCCCCTTGGAAGAGAGGTGGAGGTCGCAGTAGCTTAACAAGACGGTTTAAATGCCCCTTGGAAGAGAGGTGGAGGTCGCAGTAGCTTAACAAGACAGTTTAAATGCCCCTTGGAAGAGACTTGCAGGTCGCAGTAGCTTAACAAGACGGTTTAAATGCCACTTGGAAGAGACGTGCAGGTCGCAGTAGATTAACAAGACGGTTTAAATGCCCCTTGGAAGAGCGGTTGAGGTCGCAGTAGCTTAACAAGACAGTTTAAATGCCCCTTGAAAGAGACGTGCAGGTCGCAGTAGCTTAACAAGACGTTTTAAATGCCCCTTGGAAGAGACATGCAGGTCGCAGTAGCTTAACAAGACGGTTTATATGCCCCTTGAAAGAGACGTGCAGGTCGCAGTAGCTTAATAAGACGGTTTAAATGCCCCTTGGAAGAGAGGTGGAGGTCGTAGTAGCTTAACAAGACAGTTTAAATGCACCTTGGAAGAGACGTGCAGGTCGCAGTAGCTTAACAAGACTGTTTAAATGCCACTTGGAAGAGACGTGCAGTTCGCAGTAGCTTAAAAAGACTGTTTAATTGCCCCTTGGAAGAGCGGTGGAGGTCGCAGTAGCTTAACAAGAGAGTTTAAATGCCCCTTGAAAGAGACGTGCAGGTCGCAGTAGCTTCACAAGACTGTTTAAATGCCCCTTGGAAGTGCGGTGGAGGTCGCAGTAGCTTAACAAGACAGTTTAAATGCCCCTTGGAAGAGACGTGCAGGTCGCAGTAGCTTAACAAGATGGTTTAAATGCCCCATGGAAGAGCGGTGGAGGTCGCAGTAGCTTAACAAGACAGTTTAAATGCCCCTTGGAAGAGACGTGCAGGTCGCCGTAGCTTACCAAGACGATTTAAATGCCACTTGGAAGAGACGTGCAGGTCGCAGTAGCTTAACAAGACAGGTTAAATGCCCCTTGAAAGAGACGTGCAGGTCGCAGTAGCTTAACAAGACGGTTTAAATGCCCCTTGGAAGAGCGGTGGAGGTCGCAGTAGCTTAACAAGACGGTTTAAATGCCCCTTGGAAGAGACATGCAGGTCGCAGCAGCTAAACCAGATGGTTTAAATGCCCCTTGGAAGAGACGTGCAGGTCGCAGTAGCTTAACAAGACGGTTTAAATGCCCTTTGGAAGAGACATGCAGGTCGCAGTAGCTTAACAAAGCATTTTAAATGACCCTTGGAAGAGACGTGTAAGTCGCAGTAGCTTAACAAGACGGTTTAAATGCCCCTTAGAAGAGACGTGCAGGTCGCAGTAGCTTAACAAGACAATTTAAATGCCCCTTGGAAGAGACGTGCAGGTCGCAGTAGCTTAACAAGAGGGTTTAAATGCCCATTTCAAGGGACGTGCAGGTCGCAGGAGCTTAACAAGAGGGTTTAAATGCCCCATGGAAGAGACGTGCAGGTCACAGTAGCTTAACAAGACGTTTTAAATGCCCCTTGGAAGAGACATGCAGGTCGCAGTAGCTTAACAAGACTGTTTAAATGCCCCTTGGAAGAGAGGTCGAGGTCGCAGTAGCTTAACAAGACGGTTTAAATGCCCCTTGGAAGAGACGTGCAGGTCGCAGTAGCTTAACAAGACTGTTTAGATGCCCCTTGGAAAAGTGGTGGAGGTTACGGTAGCTTAACAAGACGGTTTAAATGCCCCTTGGAAGAGACGTTCAAGTCGCAGTAGCTTAAAAAGACGGTTTAAATGAGCCTTGGAAGAGACTTGCAGGTCGCAGTAGCTTAACAAGACGGTTTAAATGCCCCTTGGAAGAGAGGTGGAGGTCGCAGTAGCTTAACAAGACGGTTTAAATGCCCCTTGGAAGAGAGGTGGAGGTCGCAGTAGCTTAACAAGACAGTTTAAATGCCCCTTGGAAGAGACTTGCAGGTCGCAGTAGCTTAACAAGACGGTTTAAATGCCACTTGGAAGAGACGTGCAGGTCGCAGTAGATTAACAAGACGGTTTAAATGCCCCTTGGAAGAGCGGTTGAGGTCGCAGTAGCTTAACAAGACAGTTTAAATGCCCCTTGAAAGAGACGTGCAGGTCGCAGTAGCTTAACAAGACGTTTTAAATGTCCCTTGGAAGAGACATGCAGGTCGCAGTAGCTTAACAAGATGGTTTAAATGCCCCTTGAAAGAGACGTGCAGGTCGCAGTAGCTTAACAAGACGGTTTAGATGCCCCTTGGAAAAGTGGTGGAGGTTACAGTAGCTTAACAAGACTGTTTAAATGTCCCTTGGAAGAGACGTTCAAGTCGCAGTAGCTTAAAAAGACGGTTTACATGCCCCTTGGAAGAGACGTGCAGGTCGCAGAAGCTTAACAAGATGGTTTAAATGCCCCTTGGAAGAGACGTGCAAGTTGCAGTAGCTTAACAACATGGTTTAAATGCCACTTATAAGAGACGTGCAGGTCGCAGTAGCTTAACAAGACAGTTTAAATGCCCCTTGGAAGAGACGTGCAGGTCGCAGTAGCTTAACAAGATGGTTTAAATGCCCCTTGGAAGAGCGGTGGAGGTCGCAGTAGCTTAATAAGACCGTTTAAATGCTCCTTTGAAGACCGGTGGAGTTCGCAGTAGCTTAACAAGACAGTTTAAATGCCCCTTGGAAGAGACGTGCAGTTCGCAGTAGCTTACCAAGACGATTTAAATGCCCCTTGGAAGAGACGTGCAGGTCGCAGTAGCTTAACAAGACGGTTTAGATGCCCCTTGGAAAAGTGGTGGAGGTTACAGTAGCTTAACAAGACTGTTTAAATGTCCCTTGGAAGAGACGTTCAAGTCGCAGTAGCTTAAAAAGACGGTTTACATGCCCCTTGGAAGAGACGTGCAGGTCGCAGAAGCTTAACAAGATGGTTTAAATGCCCCTTGGAAGAGACGTGCAAGTTGCAGTAGCTTAACAACATGGTTTAAATGCCACTTATAAGAGACGTGCAGGTCGCAGTAGCTTAACAAGACAGTTTAAATGCCCCTTGGAAGAGACGTGCAGGTCGCAGTAGCTTAACAAGATGGTTTAAATGCCCCTTGGAAGAGCGGTGGAGGTCGCAGTAGCTTAATAAGACCGTTTAAATGCTCCTTTGAAGACCGGTGGAGTTCGCAGTAGCTTAACAAGACAGTTTAAATGCCCCTTGGAAGAGACGTGGAGTTCGCAGTAGCTTACCAAGACGATTTAAATGCCCCTTGGAAGAGACGTGCAGGTCGCAGTTGCTTAACAAGACAGTTTAAATGCCCCTTGGAAGAGACATGCAGGTCGCAGCAGCTTAACAAGACGGTTTAAATGTCCCTTAGTAGAGACATGCAGGTCGCAGTAGCTTAACAAGACGGTTTAAATGCCCCATGGAAGAGACGTGCAGGTCGCAGTAGCTTAACAAGATGGTTTAAATGCCCCTTGGAAGAGCGGTGAAGGATGCAGTAGCTTAACAAGACAGTTTAAATGCCCCTTGGAAGAGACGTTTAGGTCGCAGTAGCTTAACAAGACAGTTTAAATGCCCCTTAGAAGAGGCTTGCAGGTCGCAGAAGTTTAATAAGACGGTTTAAATGCCCCTTGGAAGAGATGTACAGGTCGCAGTAGCTTAATAAGACGGTTTAAATGCCCCTTGGAAGAGAGGTGGAGGTCGCAGTAGCTTAACAAGACAGTTTAAATGCACCTTGGAAGAGACGTGCAGGTCGCAGTAGCTTAACAAGACTGTTTAAATGCCACTTGGAAGAGACGTGCAGTTCGCAGTAGCTTAACAAGACTGTTTAATTGCCCCTTGGAAGAGCGGTGGAGGTCGCAGTAGCTTAACAAGAGAGTTTAAATGCCCCTTGAAAGAGACGTGCAGGTCGCAGTAGCTTCACAAGACTGTTTAAATGCCCCTTGGAAGTGCGGTGGAGGTCGCAGTAGCTTAACAAGACAGTTTAAATGCCCCTTGGAAGAGACGTGCAGTTCGCAGTAGCTTAACAAGATTGTTTAATTGCCCCTTGGAAGAGCGGTGGAGGTCGCAGTAGCTTAACAAGAGAGTTTAAATGCCCCTTGAAAGAGACGTGCAGGTCGCAGTAGCTTCACAAGACTGTTTAAATGCCCCTTGGAAGTGCGGTGGAGGTCGCAGCAGCTTTACAAGACAGTTTAAATGCCCCTTGGAAGAGACGTGCAGGTCTCCGTATCTTACCAAGACGATTTAAATGCCACTTGGAAGAGACGTGCAGGTCGCAGTAGCTTAACAAGACAGGTTAAATGCCCCTTGAAAGAGACGTGCAGGTCGCAGTAGCTTAACAAGACGGTTTAAATGCCCCTTGGAAGAGCGGTGGAGGTCGCAGTAGCTTAACAAGACGGTTTAAATGCCCCTTGGAAGAGACATGCAGGTCGCAGCAGCTAAACAAGATGGTTTAAATGCCCCTTGGAAGAGACGTGCAGGTCGCAGTAGCTTAACAAGACGGTTTAAATGCCCTTTGGAAGAGACATGCAGGTCGCAGTAGCTTAACAAAGCATTTTAAATGACCCTTGGAAGAGACGTGTAAGTCGCAGTAGCTTAACAAGACGGTTTAAATGCCCCTTAGAAGAGACGTGCAGGTCGCAGTAGCTTAACAAGACAATTTAAATGCCCCTTGGAAGAGACGTGCAGGTCACAGTAGCTTAACAAGATGGTTTAAATGCCCCTTGGAAGAGCGATGGAGGTCGCAGTAGCTTAACAAGACAGTTTAAATGCCCCTTGGAAGAGACGTGCAGGTCACAGTAGCTTAACAAACAGTTTAAATGCCCATTGGAAGAGACGTGCAGGTCGCAGTAGCTTAACAAGATGGTTTAAATGCCCCTTGTAAGAGCGGTGAAGGATGCAGTAGCTTAACAAGACAGTTTAAATGCCCCTTGGAAGAGACGTGTAGGTCGCAGTAGCTTAACAAGACAGTTTAAATGCCCCTTGGAAAAGGCTTGCAGGTCGCAGAAGTTTAATAAGACGGTTTAAATGCCCCTTGGAAGAGATGTGCAGGTCGCAGTAGCTTAATAAGACGGTTTAAATGCCCCTTGGAAGAGAGGTGGAGGTCGCAGTAGCTTAACAATACAGTTTAAATGCACCTTGGAAGAGACATGCAGGTCGCAGTAGCTTAACAAGACGGTTTAAATGCCACTTGGAAGAGACGTGCAGTTCGCAGTAGCTTAATAAGACGGTTTAAATGCCCCTTGGAAGAGAGGTGGAGGTCGCAGTATCTTAACAAGACAGTTTAAATGCACCTTGGAAGAGACATGCAGGTCGCAGTAGCTTAACAAGACTGTTTAAATGCCACTTGGAAGAGACGTGCAGTTCGCAGTAGCTTAACAAGACGGTTTAATTGCCCCTTGGAAGAGCGGTGGAGGTCGCAGTAGCTTAACAAGAGAGTTTAAATGCCCCTTGAAAGAGACGTGCAGGTCGCAGTAGCTTCACAAGACTGTTTAAATGCCCCTTGGAAGTGCGGTGGAGGTCGCAGTAGCTTAACAAGACAGTTTAAATGCCCCTTGGAAGAGACGTGCAGGTCGCAGTAGCTTAACAAGATGGTTTAAATGCCCCATGGAAGAGCGGTGGAGGTCGCAGTAGCTTAACAAGACAGTTTAAATGCCCCTTGGAAGAGACGTGCAGGTCGCCGTAGCTTACCAAGACGATTTAAATGCCACTTGGAAGAGACGTGCAGGTCGCAGTAGCTTAACAAGACAGGTTAAATGCCCCTTGAAAGAGACGTGCAGGTCGCAGTAGCTTAACAAGACGGTTTAAATGCCCCTTGGAAGAGCGGTGGAGGGCGCAGTAGCTTAACAAGACGGTTTAAATGCCCCTTGGAAGAGACATGCAGGTCGCAGCAGCTAAACAAGATGGTTTAAATGCCCCTTGGACGAGACGTGCAGGTCGCAGTAGCTTACCAAGACGGTTTAAAAGCCCTTTGGAAGAGACATGCAGGTCGCAGTAGCTTAACAAAGCATTTTAAATGACCCTTGGAAGAGACGTGTAAGTCGCAGTAGCTTAACAAGACGGTTTAAATGCCCCTTAGAAGAGACGTGCAGGTCGCAGTAGCTTAACAAGACAATTTAAATGCCCCTTGGAAGAGACGTGCAGGTCACAGTAGCTTAACAAGATGGTTTAAATGCCCCTTGGAAGAGCGGTGGAGGTCGCAGTAGCTTAACAAGACAGTTTAAATGCTCCTTGGAAGAGACGTGCAGGTCTCAGTAGCTTAACAAGACAGTTTAAATGCCCCTTGGAAGAGACGTGCAGGTCGCAGTAGCTTAACAAGATGGTTTAAATACCCCTTGGAAGAGCGGTGAAGGATGCAGTAGCTTAACAAGACAGTTTAAATGCCCCTTGGAAGAGACGTGTAGGTCGCAGTAGCTTAACAAGACAGTTTAAATGCCCCTTGGAAAAGGCTTGCAGGTCGCAGAAGTTTAATAAGACGGTTTAAATGCCCCTTGGAAGAGATGTGCAGGTCGCAGTAGCTTAATAAGACGGTTTAAATGCCCCTTGGAAGAGAGGTGGAGGTCGCAGTAGCTTAACAAGACAGTTTAAATGCACCTTGGAAGAGACATGCAGGTCGCAGTAGCTTAACAAGACGGTTTAAATGCCACTTGGAAGAGACGTGCAGTTCGCAGTAGCTTAACAAGACGGTTTAAATGCCCAATGGAAGAGCGGTGGAGGTCGCAGTAGCTTAACAAGATAGTTTAAATGCCCCTTGAAAGAGACGTGCAGGTCGCAGTAGCTTCACAAGACTGTTAAAATGCCCCTTGGAAGTGCGGTGGAGGTCGCAGTAGCTTAACTAAACAGTTTAAATGCCCCTTGGAAGAGACGTGCAGGTCACAGTTGCTTAACAAGACAGTTTAAATGCCCCTTGGAAGAGCGGTGGAGTTCGCAGTAGCTTAACAAGACTGTTTAAATGCCTCTTGGAAGAGACTTGCAGGTCGCAGTAGCTTAACAAGACGGTTTAAATGTCCCTTGGTAGAGACATGCAGGTCGCAGTAGCTTAACAAGATGGTTTAAATGCCCCTTGGAAGAGACGTGGTGGTCGCAGTAGCTTAACAAGACGGTTTAAATGCCCCTTGGGATAGGCTTGCAAGTCGCAGTAGCTTATCAAGACGGATTAAATGCCCCTTGGAAGAGACGTGCAGGTCGCAGCAGCTTAACAAGACGTTTTAAATGCCCCTTGGAAGAGAGGTGGAGGTCGCAGTAGCTTAACAAGACAGTTTAAATGCCCCTTGGAAGAGACTTGCAGGTCGCAGTAGCTTAACAAGACGGTTTAAATGCCAATTGGAAGAGACGTGCAGGTCGCAGTAGATTAACAAGACGGTTTAAATGCCCCTTGGAAGAGCGGTTGAGGTCGCAGTAGCTTAACAAGACAGTTTAAATGCCCCTTGAAAGAGACGTGCAGGTCGCAGTAGCTTAACAGGACGTTTTAAATGCCCCTTGGAAGAGACATGCAGGTCGCAGTAGCTTAACAAGACGGTTTAAATGCCCCTTGAAAGAGACGTGCAGGTCGCAGTAGCTTAACAAGACGGTTTAGATGCCCCTTGGAAAAGTGGTGGAGGTTACAGTAGCTTAACAAGACTGTTTAAATGTCCCTTGGAAGAGACGTTCAAGTCGCAGTAGCTTAAAAAGACGGTTTACATGCCCCTTGGAAGAGACGTGCAGGTCGCAGAAGCTTAACAAGACGGTTTAAATGCCCCTTGGAAGAGACGTGCAAGTCGCAGTAGCTTAACAACATGGTTTAAATGCCACTTATAAGAGACGTGCAGGTCGCAGTAGCTTAACAAGACAGTTTAAATGCCCCTTGGAAGAGACGTGCAGGTCGCAGTAGCTTAACAAGATGGTTTAAATGCCCCTTGGAAGAGCGGTGGAGGTCGCAGTAGCTTAATAAGACCGTTTAAATGCCCCTTGGAAGAGACGTGCAGGTCACAGTAGCTTAACAAACAGTTTAAATGCCCATTGGAAGAGACGTGCAGGTCGCAGTAGCTTAACAAGATGGTTTAAATGCCCCTTGTAAGAGCGGTGAAGGATGCAGTAGCTTAACAAGACAGTTTAAATGCCCCTTGGAAGAGACGTGTAGGTCGCAGTAGCTTAACAAGACAGTTTAAATGCCCCTTGGAAAAGGCTTGCAGGTCGCAGAAGTTTAATAAGACGGTTTAAATGCCCCTTGGAAGAGATGTGCAGGTCGCAGTAGCTTAATAAGACGGTTTAAATGCCCCTTGGAAGAGAGGTGGAGGTCGCAGTAGCTTAACAATATAGTTTAAATGCACCTTGGAAGAGACATGCAGGTCGCAGTAGCTTAACAAGACGGTTTAAATGCCACTTGGAAGAGACGTGCAGTTCGCAGTAGCTTAATAAGACGGTTTAAATGCCCCTTGGAAGAGAGGTGGAGGTCGCAGTATCTTAACAAGACAGTTTAAATGCACCTTGGAAGAGACATGCAGGTCGCAGTAGCTTAACAAGACTGTTTAAATGCCACTTGGAAGAGACGTGCAGTTCGCAGTAGCTTAACAAGACGGTTTAATTGCCCCTTGGAAGAGCGGTGGAGGTCGCAGTAGCTTAACAAGAGAGTTTAAATGCCCCTTGAAAGAGACGTGCAGGTCGCAGTAGCTTCACAAGACTGTTTAAATGCCCCTTGGAAGTGCGGTGGAGGTCGCAGTAGCTTAACAAGACAGTTTAAATGCCCCTTGGAAGAGACGTGCAGGTCGCAGTAGCTTAACAAGATGGTTTAAATGCCCCATGGAAGAGCGGTGGAGGTCGCAGTAGCTTAACAAGACAGTTTAAATGCCCCTTGGAAGAGACGTGCAGGTCGCCGTAGCTTACCAAGACGATTTAAATGCCACTTGGAAGAGACGTGCAGGTCGCAGTAGCTTAACAAGACAGGTTAAATGCCCCTTGAAAGAGACGTGCAGGTCGCAGTAGCTTAACAAGACGGTTTAAATGCCCCTTGGAAGAGCGGTGGAGGGCGCAGTAGCTTAACAAGACGGTTTAAATGCCCCTTGGAAGAGACATGCAGGTCGCAGCAGCTAAACAAGATGGTTTAAATGCCCCTTGGACGAGACGTGCAGGTCGCAGTAGCTTACCAAGACGGTTTAAAAGCCCTTTGGAAGAGACATGCAGGTCGCAGTAGCTTAACAAAGCATTTTAAATGACCCTTGGAAGAGACGTGTAAGTCGCAGTAGCTTAACAAGACGGTTTAAATGCCCCTTAGAAGAGACGTGCAGGTCGCAGTAGCTTAACAAGACAATTTAAATGCCCCTTGGAAGAGACGTGCAGGTCACAGTAGCTTAACAAGATGGTTTAAATGCCCCTTGGAAGAGCGGTGGAGGTCGCAGTAGCTTAACAAGACAGTTTAAATGCTCCTTGGAAGAGACGTGCAGGTCTCAGTAGCTTAACAAGACAGTTTAAATGCCCCTTGGAAGAGACGTGCAGGTCGCAGTAGCTTAACAAGATGGTTTAAATACCCCTTGGAAGAGCGGTGAAGGATGCAGTAGCTTAACAAGACAGTTTAAATGCCCCTTGGAAGAGACGTGTAGGTCGCAGTAGCTTAACAAGACAGTTTAAATGCCCCTTGGAAAAGGCTTGCAGGTCGCAGAAGTTTAATAAGACGGTTTAAATGCCCCTTGGAAGAGATGTGCAGGTCGCAGTAGCTTAATAAGACGGTTTAAATGCCCCTTGGAAGAGAGGTGGAGGTCGCAGTAGCTTAACAAGACAGTTTAAATGCACCTTGGAAGAGACATGCAGGTCGCAGTAGCTTAACAAGACGGTTTAAATGCCACTTGGAAGAGACGTGCAGTTCGCAGTAGCTTAACAAGACGGTTTAAATGCCCAATGGAAGAGCGGTGGAGGTCGCAGTAGCTTAACAAGATAGTTTAAATGCCCCTTGAAAGAGACGTGCAGGTCGCAGTAGCTTCACAAGACTGTTAAAATGCCCCTTGGAAGTGCGGTGGAGGTCGCAGTAGCTTAACTAAACAGTTTAAATGCCCCTTGGAAGAGACGTGCAGGTCACAGTTGCTTAACAAGACAGTTTAAATGCCCCTTGGAAGAGCGGTGGAGTTCGCAGTAGCTTAACAAGACTGTTTAAATGCCTCTTGGAAGAGACTTGCAGGTCGCAGTAGCTTAACAAGACGGTTTAAATGTCCCTTGGTAGAGACATGCAGGTCGCAGTAGCTTAACAAGATGGTTTAAATGCCCCTTGGAAGAGACGTGGTGGTCGCAGTAGCTTAACAAGACGGTTTAAATGCCCCTTGGGATAGGCTTGCAAGTCGCAGTAGCTTATCAAGACGGATTAAATGCCCCTTGGAAGAGACGTGCAGGTCGCAGCAGCTTAACAAGACGTTTTAAATGCCCCTTGGAAGAGAGGTGGAGGTCGCAGTAGCTTAACAAGACAGTTTAAATGCCCCTTGGAAGAGACTTGCAGGTCGCAGTAGCTTAACAAGACGGTTTAAATGCCAATTGGAAGAGACGTGCAGGTCGCAGTAGATTAACAAGACGGTTTAAATGCCCCTTGGAAGAGCGGTTGAGGTCGCAGTAGCTTAACAAGACAGTTTAAATGCCCCTTGAAAGAGACGTGCAGGTCGCAGTAGCTTAACAGGACGTTTTAAATGCCCCTTGGAAGAGACATGCAGGTCGCAGTAGCTTAACAAGACGGTTTAAATGCCCCTTGAAAGAGACGTGCAGGTCGCAGTAGCTTAACAAGACGGTTTAGATGCCCCTTGGAAAAGTGGTGGAGGTTACAGTAGCTTAACAAGACTGTTTAAATGTCCCTTGGAAGAGACGTTCAAGTCGCAGTAGCTTAAAAAGACGGTTTACATGCCCCTTGGAAGAGACGTGCAGGTCGCAGAAGCTTAACAAGACGGTTTAAATGCCCCTTGGAAGAGACGTGCAAGTCGCAGTAGCTTAACAACATGGTTTAAATGCCACTTATAAGAGACGTGCAGGTCGCAGTAGCTTAACAAGACAGTTTAAATGCCCCTTGGAAGAGACGTGCAGGTCGCAGTAGCTTAACAAGATGGTTTAAATGCCCCTTGGAAGAGCGGTGGAGGTCGCAGTAGCTTAATAAGACCGTTTAAATGCCCCTTTGAAGACCGGTGGAGGTCGCAGTAGCTTAACAAGACAGTTTAAATGCCCCTTGGAAGAGACGTGCAGGTCGCAGTAGCTTACCAAGACGATTTAAATGCCCCTTGGAAGAGACGTGCAGGTCGCAGTTGCTTAACAAGACAGTTTAAATGCCCCTTGGAAGAGACATGCAGGTCGCAGCAGCTTAACAAGACGGTTTAAATGTCCCTTGGTAGAGACATGCAGGTCGCAGTAGCTTAACAAGACGGTTTAAATGCCCCATGGAAGAGACGTGCAGGTCGCAGTAGCTTAACAAGATGGTTTAAATGCCCCTTGGAAGAGCGGTGAAGGATGCAGTAGCTTAACAAGACAGTTTAAATGCCCTTTGGAAGAGACGTGTAGGTCGCAGTAGCTTAACAAGACAGTTTAAATGCCCCTTGGAAGAGGCTTGCAGGTCGCAGAAGTTTAATAAGACGGTTTAAATGCCCCTTGGAAGAGATGTGCAGGTCGCAGTAGCTTAATAAGACGGTTTAAATGCCCCTTGGAAGAGAGGTGGAGGTCGCAGTAGCTTAACAAGACAGTTTAAATGCACCTTGGAAGAGACGTGCAGGTCGCAGTAGCTTAACAAGACTGTTTAAATGCCACTTGGAAGAGACGTGCAGTTCGCAGTAGCTTAACAAGACTGTTTAATTGCCCCTTGGAAGAGCGATGGAGGTCGCAGTAGCTTAACAAGAGAGTTTAAATGCCCCTTGAAAGAGACGTGCAGGTCGCAGTAGCTTCACAAGACTGTTTAAATGCCCCTTGGAAGTGCGGTGGAGGTCGCAGTAGCTTAACAAGACAGTTTAAATGCCCCTTGGAAGAGACGTGCAGTTCGCAGTAGCTTAACAAGATTGTTTAATTGCCCCTTGGAAGAGCGGTGGAGGTCGCAGTAGCTTAACAAGAGAGTTTAAATGCCCCTTGAAAGAGACGTGCAGGTCGCAGTAGCTTCACAAGACTGTTTAAATGCCCCTTGGAAGTGCGGTGGAGGTCGCAGTAGCTTTACAAGACAGTTTAAATGCCCCTTGGAAGAGACGTGCAGGTCTCCGTATCTTACCAAGACGATTTAAATGCCACTTGGAAGAGACGTGCAGGTCGCAGTAGCTTAACAAGACAGGTTAAATGCCCCTTGAAAGAGACGTGCAGGTCGCA
The DNA here is from genome assembly GCF_046119375.1 of Phyllobates terribilis. Taxonomy (NCBI): domain Eukaryota; kingdom Metazoa; phylum Chordata; class Amphibia; order Anura; family Dendrobatidae; genus Phyllobates; species Phyllobates terribilis. Next base: position 9,541,808 of record NW_027362804.1, read on the forward strand.
GTAGCTTAACAAGACGGTTTAAATGCCCCTTGGAAGAGCGGTGGAGGTCGCAGTAGCTTAACAAGACGGTTTAAATGCCCCTTGGAAGAGACATGCAGGTCGCAGCAGCTAAACAAGATGGTTTAAATGCCCCTTGGAAGAGACGTGCAGGTCGCAGTAGCTTAACAAGACGGTTTAAATGCCCTTTGGAAGAGACATGCAGGTCGCAGTAGCTTAACAAAGCATTTTAAATGACCCTTGGAAGAGACGTGTAAGTCGCAGTAGCTTAACAAGACGGTTTAAATGCCCCTTAGAAGAGACGTGCAGGTCGCAGTAGCTTAACAAGACAATTTAAATGCCCCTTGGAAGAGACGTGCAGGTCACAGTAGCTTAACAAGATGGTTTAAATGCCCCTTGGAAGAGCGATGGAGGTCGCAGTAGCTTAACAAGACAGTTTAAATGCCCCTTGGAAGAGACGTGCAGGTCACAGTAGCTTAACAAACAGTTTAAATGCCCATTGGAAGAGACGTGCAGGTCGCAGTAGCTTAACAAGATGGTTTAAATGCCCCTTGGAAGAGCGGTGAAGGATGCAGTAGCTTAACAAGACAGTTTAAATGCCCCTTGGAAGAGACGTGTAGGTCGCAGTAGCTTAACAAGACAGTTTAAATGACCCTTGGAAAAGGCTTGCAGGTCGCAGAAGTTTAATAAGACGGTTTAAATGCCCCTTGGAAGAGATGTGCAGGTCGCAGTAGCTTAATAAGACGGTTTAAATGCCCCTTGGAAGAGAGGTGGAGGTCGCAGTAGCTTAACAATACAGTTTAAATGCACCTTGGAAGAGACATGCAGGTCGCAGTAGCTTAACAAGACGGTTTAAATGCCACTTGGAAGAGACGTGCAGTTCGCAGTAGCTTAATAAGACGGTTTAAATGCCCCTTGGAAGAGAGGTGGAGGTCGCAGTATCTTAACAAGACAGTTTAAATGCACCTTGGAAGAGACATGCAGGTCGCAGTAGCTTAACAAGACTGTTTAAATGCCACTTGGAAGAGACGTGCAGTTCGCAGTAGCTTAACAAGACGGTTTAATTGCCCCTTGGAAGAGCGGTGGAGGTCGCAGTAGCTTAACAAGAGAGTTTAAATGCCCCTTGAAAGAGACGTGCAGGTCGCAGTAGCTTCACAAGACTGTTTAAATGCCCCTTGGAAGTGCGGTGGAGGTCGCAGTAGCTTAACAAGACAGTTTAAATGCCCCTTGGAAGAGACGTGCAGGTCGCAGTAGCTTAACAAGATGGTTTAAATGCCCCATGGAAGAGCGGTGGAGGTCGCAGTAGCTTAACAAGACAGTTTAAATGCCCCTTGGAAGAGACGTGCAGGTCGCCGTAGCTTACCAAGACGATTTAAATGCCACTTGGAAGAGACGTGCAGGTCGCAGTAGCTTAACAAGACAGGTTAAATGCCCCTTGAAAGAGACGTGCAGGTCGCAGTAGCTTAACAAGACGGTTTAAATGCCCCTTGGAAGAGCGGTGGAGGGCGCAGTAGCTTAACAAGACGGTTTAAATGCCCCTTGGAAGAGACATGCAGGTCGCAGCAGCTAAACAAGATGGTTTAAATGCCCCTTGGACGAGACGTGCAGGTCGCAGTAGCTTACCAAGACGGTTTAAAAGCCCTTTGGAAGAGACATGCAGGTCGCAGTAGCTTAACAAAGCATTTTAAATGACCCTTGGAAGAGACGTGTAAGTCGCAGTAGCTTAACAAGACGGTTTAAATGCCCCTTAGAAGAGACGTGCAGGTCGCAGTAGCTTAACAAGACAATTTAAATGCCCCTTGGAAGAGACGTGCAGGTCACAGTAGCTTAACAAGATGGTTTAAATGCCCCTTGGAAGAGCGGTGGAGGTCGCAGTAGCTTAACAAGACAGTTTAAATGCTCCTTGGAAGAGACGTGCAGGTCTCAGTAGCTTAACAAGACAGTTTAAATGCCCCTTGGAAGAGACGTGCAGGTCGCAGTAGCTTAACAAGATGGTTTAAATACCCCTTGGAAGAGCGGTGAAGGATGCAGTAGCTTAACAAGACAGTTTAAATGCCCCTTGGAAGAGACGTGTAGGTCGCAGTAGCTTAACAAGACAGTTTAAATGCCCCTTGGAAAAGGCTTGCAGGTCGCAGAAGTTTAATAAGACGGTTTAAATGCCCCTTGGAAGAGATGTGCAGGTCGCAGTAGCTTAATAAGACGGTTTAAATGCCCCTTGGAAGAGAGGTGGAGGTCGCAGTAGCTTAACAAGACAGTTTAAATGCACCTTGGAAGAGACATGCAGGTCGCAGTAGCTTAACAAGACGGTTTAAATGCCACTTGGAAGAGACGTGCAGTTCGCAGTAGCTTAACAAGACGGTTTAAATGCCCAATGGAAGAGCGGTGGAGGTCGCAGTAGCTTAACAAGATAGTTTAAATGCCCCTTGAAAGAGACGTGCAGGTCGCAGTAGCTTCACAAGACTGTTAAAATGCCCCTTGGAAGTGCGGTGGAGGTCGCAGTAGCTTAACTAAACAGTTTAAATGCCCCTTGGAAGAGACGTGCAGGTCACAGTTGCTTAACAAGACAGTTTAAATGCCCCTTGGAAGAGCGGTGGAGTTCGCAGTAGCTTAACAAGACTGTTTAAATGCCTCTTGGAAGAGACTTGCAGGTCGCAGTAGCTTAACAAGACGGTTTAAATGTCCCTTGGTAGAGACATGCAGGTCGCAGTAGCTTAACAAGATGGTTTAAATGCCCCTTGGAAGAGACGTGGTGGTCGCAGTAGCTTAACAAGACGGTTTAAATGCCCCTTGGGATAGGCTTGCAAGTCGCAGTAGCTTATCAAGACGGATTAAATGCCCCTTGGAAGAGACGTGCAGGTCGCAGCAGCTTAACAAGACGTTTTAAATGCCCCTTGGAAGAGAGGTGGAGGTCGCAGTAGCTTAACAAGACAGTTTAAATGCCCCTTGGAAGAGACTTGCAGGTCGCAGTAGCTTAACAAGACGGTTTAAATGCCAATTGGAAGAGACGTGCAGGTCGCAGTAGATTAACAAGACGGTTTAAATGCCCCTTGGAAGAGCGGTTGAGGTCGCAGTAGCTTAACAAGACAGTTTAAATGCCCCTTGAAAGAGACGTGCAGGTCGCAGTAGCTTAACAGGACGTTTTAAATGCCCCTTGGAAGAGACATGCAGGTCGCAGTAGCTTAACAAGACGGTTTAAATGCCCCTTGAAAGAGACGTGCAGGTCGCAGTAGCTTAACAAGACGGTTTAGATGCCCCTTGGAAAAGTGGTGGAGGTTACAGTAGCTTAACAAGACTGTTTAAATGTCCCTTGGAAGAGACGTTCAAGTCGCAGTAGCTTAAAAAGACGGTTTACATGCCCCTTGGAAGAGACGTGCAGGTCGCAGAAGCTTAACAAGACGGTTTAAATGCCCCTTGGAAGAGACGTGCAAGTCGCAGTAGCTTAACAACATGGTTTAAATGCCACTTATAAGAGACGTGCAGGTCGCAGTAGCTTAACAAGACAGTTTAAATGCCCCTTGGAAGAGACGTGCAGGTCGCAGTAGCTTAACAAGATGGTTTAAATGCCCCTTGGAAGAGCGGTGGAGGTCGCAGTAGCTTAATAAGACCGTTTAAATGCCCCTTTGAAGACCGGTGGAGGTCGCAGTAGCTTAACAAGACAGTTTAAATGCCCCTTGGAAGAGACGTGCAGGTCGCAGTAGCTTACCAAGACGATTTAAATGCCCCTTCGAAGAGACGTGCAGGTCGCAGTTGCTTAACAAGACAGTTTAAATGCCCCTTGGAAGAGACATGCAGGTCGCAGCAGCTTAACAAGACGGTTTAAATGTCCCTTGGTAGAGACATGCAGGTCGCAGTAGCTTAACAAGACGGTTTAAATGCCCCATGGAAGAGACGTGCAGGTCGCAGTAGCTTAACAAGATGGTTTAAATGCCCCTTGGAAGAGCGGTGAAGGATGCAGTAGCTTAACAAGACAGTTTAAATGCCCTTTGGAAGAGACGTGTAGGTCGCAGTAGCTTAACAAGACAGTTTAAATGCCCCTTGGAAGAGGCTTGCAGGTCGCAGAAGTTTAATAAGACGGTTTAAATGCCCCTTGGAAGAGATGTGCAGGTCGCAGTAGCTTAATAAGACGGTTTAAATGCCCCTTGGAAGAGAGGTGGAGGTCGCAGTAGCTTAACAAGACAGTTTAAATGCACCTTGGAAGAGACGTGCAGGTCGCAGTAGCTTAACAAGACTGTTTAAATGCCACTTGGAAGAGACGTGCAGTTCGCAGTAGCTTAACAAGACTGTTTAATTGCCCCTTGGAAGAGCGATGGAGGTCGCAGTAGCTTAACAAGAGAGTTTAAATGCCCCTTGAAAGAGACGTGCAGGTCGCAGTAGCTTCACAAGACTGTTTAAATGCCCCTTGGAAGTGCGGTGGAGGTCGCAGTAGCTTAACAAGACAGTTTAAATGCCCCTTGGAAGAGACGTGCAGTTCGCAGTAGCTTAACAAGATTGTTTAATTGCCCCTTGGAAGAGCGGTGGAGGTCGCAGTAGCTTAACAAGAGAGTTTAAATGCCCCTTGAAAGAGACGTGCAGGTCGCAGTAGCTTCACAAGACTGTTTAAATGCCCCTTGGAAGTGCGGTGGAGGTCGCAGTAGCTTTACAAGACAGTTTAAATGCCCCTTGGAAGAGACGTGCAGGTCTCCGTATCTTACCAAGACGATTTAAATGCCACTTGGAAGAGACGTGCAGGTCGCAGTAGCTTAACAAGACAGGTTAAATGCCCCTTGAAAGAGACGTGCAGGTCGCAGTAGCTTAACAAGACGGTTTAAATGCCCCTTGGAAGAGCGGTGGAGGTCGCAGTAGCTTAACAAGACGGTTTAAATGCCCCTTGGAAGAGACATGCAGGTCGCAGCAGCTAAACAAGATGGTTTAAATGCCCCTTGGAAGAGACGTGCAGGTCGCAGTAGCTTAACAAGACGGTTTAAATGCCCTTTGGAAGAGACATGCAGGTCGCAGTAGCTTAACAAAGCATTTTAAATGACCCTTGGAAGAGACGTGTAAGTCGCAGTAGCTTAACAAGACGGTTTAAATGCCCCTTAGAAGAGACGTGCAGGTCGCAGTAGCTTAACAAGACAATTTAAATGCCCCTTGGAAGAGACGTGCAGGTCACAGTAGCTTAACAAGATGGTTTAAATGCCCCTTGGAAGAGCGATGGAGGTCGCAGTAGCTTAACAAGACAGTTTAAATGCCCCTTGGAAGAGACGTGCAGGTCACAGTAGCTTAACAAACAGTTTAAATGCCCATTGGAAGAGACGTGCAGGTCGCAGTAGCTTAACAAGATGGTTTAAATGCCCCTTGGAAGAGCGGTGAAGGATGCAGTAGCTTAACAAGACAGTTTAAATGCCCCTTGGAAGAGACGTGTAGGTCGCAGTAGCTTAACAAGACAGTTTAAATGCCCCTTGGAAAAGGCTTGCAGGTCGCAGAAGTTTAATAAGACGGTTTAAATGCCCCTTGGAAGAGATGTGCAGGTCGCAGTAGCTTAATAAGACGGTTTAAATGCCCCTTGGAAGAGAGGTGGAGGTCGCAGTAGCTTAACAATACAGTTTAAATGCACCTTGGAAGAGACATGCAGGTCGCAGTAGCTTAACAAGACGGTTTAAATGCCACTTGGAAGAGACGTGCAGTTCGCAGTAGCTTAATAAGACGGTTTAAATGCCCCTTGGAAGAGAGGTGGAGGTCGCAGTATCTTAACAAGACAGTTTAAATGCACCTTGGAAGAGACATGCAGGTCGCAGTAGCTTAACAAGACTGTTTAAATGCCACTTGGAAGAGACGTGCAGTTCGCAGTAGCTTAACAAGACGGTTTAATTGCCCCTTGGAAGAGCGGTGGAGGTCGCAGTAGCTTAACAAGAGAGTTTAAATGCCCCTTGAAAGAGACGTGCAGGTCGCAGTAGCTTCACAAGACTGTTTAAATGCCCCTTGGAAGTGCGGTGGAGGTCGCAGTAGCTTAACAAGACAGTTTAAATGCCCCTTGGAAGAGACGTGCAGGTCGCAGTAGCTTAACAAGATGGTTTAAATGCCCCATGGAAGAGCGGTGGAGGTCGCAGTAGCTTAACAAGACAGTTTAAATGCCCCTTGGAAGAGACGTGCAGGTCGCCGTAGCTTACCAAGACGATTTAAATGCCACTTGGAAGAGACGTGCAGGTCGCAGTAGCTTAACAAGACAGGTTAAATGCCCCTTGAAAGAGACGTGCAGGTCGCAGTAGCTTAACAAGACGGTTTAAATGCCCCTTGGAAGAGCGGTGGAGGGCGCAGTAGCTTAACAAGACGGTTTAAATGCCCCTTGGAAGAGACATGCAGGTCGCAGCAGCTAAACAAGATGGTTTAAATGCCCCTTGGACGAGACGTGCAGGTCGCAGTAGCTTACCAAGACGGTTTAAAAGCCCTTTGGAAGAGACATGCAGGTCGCAGTAGCTTAACAAAGCATTTTAAATGACCCTTGGAAGAGACGTGTAAGTCGCAGTAGCTTAACAAGACGGTTTAAATGCCCCTTAGAAGAGACGTGCAGGTCGCAGTAGCTTAACAAGACAATTTAAATGCCCCTTGGAAGAGACGTGCAGGTCACAGTAGCTTAACAAGATGGTTTAAATGCCCCTTGGAAGAGCGGTGGAGGTCGCAGTAGCTTAACAAGACAGTTTAAATGCTCCTTGGAAGAGACGTGCAGGTCTCAGTAGCTTAACAAGACAGTTTAAATGCCCCTTGGAAGAGACGTGCAGGTCGCAGTAGCTTAACAAGATGGTTTAAATACCCCTTGGAAGAGCGGTGAAGGATGCAGTAGCTTAACAAGACAGTTTAAATGCCCCTTGGAAGAGACGTGTAGGTCGCAGTAGCTTAACAAGACAGTTTAAATGCCCCTTGGAAAAGGCTTGCAGGTCGCAGAAGTTTAATAAGACGGTTTAAATGCCCCTTGGAAGAGATGTGCAGGTCGCAGTAGCTTAATAAGACGGTTTAAATGCCCCTTGGAAGAGAGGTGGAGGTCGCAGTAGCTTAACAAGACAGTTTAAATGCACCTTGGAAGAGACATGCAGGTCGCAGTAGCTTAACAAGACGGTTTAAATGCCACTTGGAAGAGACGTGCAGTTCGCAGTAGCTTAACAAGACGGTTTAAATGCCCAATGGAAGAGCGGTGGAGGTCGCAGTAGCTTAACAAGATAGTTTAAATGCCCCTTGAAAGAGACGTGCAGGTCGCAGTAGCTTCACAAGACTGTTAAAATGCCCCTTGGAAGTGCGGTGGAGGTCGCAGTAGCTTAACTAAACAGTTTAAATGCCCCTTGGAAGAGACGTGCAGGTCACAGTTGCTTAACAAGACAGTTTAAATGCCCCTTGGAAGAGCGGTGGAGTTCGCAGTAGCTTAACAAGACTGTTTAAATGCCTCTTGGAAGAGACTTGCAGGTCGCAGTAGCTTAACAAGACGGTTTAAATGTCCCTTGGTAGAGACATGCAGGTCGCAGTAGCTTAACAAGATGGTTTAAATGCCCCTTGGAAGAGACGTGGTGGTCGCAGTAGCTTAACAAGACGGTTTAAATGCCCCTTGGGATAGGCTTGCAAGTCGCAGTAGCTTATCAAGACGGATTAAATGCCCCTTGGAAGAGACGTGCAGGTCGCAGCAGCTTAACAAGACGTTTTAAATGCCCCTTGGAAGAGAGGTGGAGGTCGCAGTAGCTTAACAAGACAGTTTAAATGCCCCTTGGAAGAGACTTGCAGGTCGCAGTAGCTTAACAAGACGGTTTAAATGCCAATTGGAAGAGACGTGCAGGTCGCAGTAGATTAACAAGACGGTTTAAATGCCCCTTGGAAGAGCGGTTGAGGTCGCAGTAGCTTAACAAGACAGTTTAAATGCCCCTTGAAAGAGACGTGCAGGTCGCAGTAGCTTAACAGGACGTTTTAAATGCCCCTTGGAAGAGACATGCAGGTCGCAGTAGCTTAACAAGACGGTTTAAATGCCCCTTGAAAGAGACGTGCAGGTCGCAGTAGCTTAACAAGACGGTTTAGATGCCCCTTGGAAAAGTGGTGGAGGTTACAGTAGCTTAACAAGACTGTTTAAATGTCCCTTGGAAGAGACGTTCAAGTCGCAGTAGCTTAAAAAGACGGTTTACATGCCCCTTGGAAGAGACGTGCAGGTCGCAGAAGCTTAACAAGACGGTTTAAATGCCCCTTGGAAGAGACGTGCAAGTCGCAGTAGCTTAACAACATGGTTTAAATGCCACTTATAAGAGACGTGCAGGTCGCAGTAGCTTAACAAGACAGTTTAAATGCCCCTTGGAAGAGACGTGCAGGTCGCAGTAGCTTAACAAGATGGTTTAAATGCCCCTTGGAAGAGCGGTGGAGGTCGCAGTAGCTTAATAAGACCGTTTAAATGCCCCTTTGAAGACCGGTGGAGGTCGCAGTAGCTTAACAAGACAGTTTAAATGCCCCTTGGAAGAGACGTGCAGGTCGCAGTAGCTTACCAAGACGATTTAAATGCCCCTTGGAAGAGACGTGCAGGTCGCAGTTGCTTAACAAGACAGTTTAAATGCCCCTTGGAAGAGACATGCAGGTCGCAGCAGCTTAACAAGACGGTTTAAATGTCCCTTGGTAGAGACATGCAGGTCGCAGTAGCTTAACAAGACGGTTTAAATGCCCCATGGAAGAGACGTGCAGGTCGCAGTAGCTTAACAAGATGGTTTAAATGCCCCTTGGAAGAGCGGTGAAGGATGCAGTAGCTTAACAAGACAGTTTAAATGCCCTTTGGAAGAGACGTGTAGGTCGCAGTAGCTTAACAAGACAGTTTAAATGCCCCTTGGAAGAGGCTTGCAGGTCGCAGAAGTTTAATAAGACGGTTTAAATGCCCCTTGGAAGAGATGTGCAGGTCGCAGTAGCTTAATAAGACGGTTTAAATGCCCCTTGGAAGAGAGGTGGAGGTCGCAGTAGCTTAACAAGACAGTTTAAATGCACCTTGGAAGAGACGTGCAGGTCGCAGTAGCTTAACAAGACTGTTTAAATGCCACTTGGAAGAGACGTGCAGTTCGCAGTAGCTTAACAAGACGGTTTAATTGCCCCTTGGAAGAGCGGTGGAGGTCGCAGTAGCTTAACAAGAGAGTTTAAATGCCCCTTGAAAGAGACGTGCAGGTCGCAGTAGCTTCACAAGACTGTTTAAATGCCCCTTGGAAGTGCGGTGGAGGTCGCAGTAGCTTAACAAGACAGTTTAAATGCCCCTTGGAAGAGACGTGCAGGTCGCAGTAGCTTAACAAGATGGTTTAAATGCCCCATGGAAGAGCGGTGGAGGTCGCAGTAGCTTAACAAGACAGTTTAAATGCCCCTTGGAAGAGACGTGCAGGTCGCCGTAGCTTACCAAGACGATTTAAATGCCACTTGGAAGAGACGTGCAGGTCGCAGTAGCTTAACAAGACAGGTTAAATGCCCCTTGAAAGAGACGTGCAGGTCGCAGTAGCTTAACAAGACGGTTTAAATGCCCCTTGGAAGAGCGGTGGAGGTCGCAGTAGCTTAACAAGACGGTTTAAATGCCCCTTGGAAGAGACATGCAGGTCGCAGCAGCTAAACAAGATGGTTTAAATGCCCCTTGGAAGAGACGTGCAGGTCGCAGTAGCTTACCAAGACGGTTTAAATGCCCTTTGGAAGAGACATGCAGGTCGCAGTAGCTTAACAAAGCATTTTAAATGACCCTTGGAAGAGACGTGTAAGTCGCAGTAGCTTAACAAGACGGTTTAAATGCCCCTTAGAAGAGACGTGCAGGTCGCAGTAGCTTAACAAGACAATTTAAATGCCCCTTGGAAGAGACGTGCAGGTCACAGTAGCTTAACAAGATGGTTTAAATGCCCCTTGGAAGAGCGGTGGAGGTCGCAGTAGCTTAACAAGACAGTTTAAATGCTCCTTGGAAGAGACGTGCAGGTCGCAGTAGCTTAACAAGACAGTTTAAATGCCCCTTGGAAGAGACGTGCAGGTCGCAGTAGCTTAACAAGATGGTTTAAATGCCCCTTGGAAGAGCGGTGAAGGATGCAGTAGCTTAACAAGACAGTTTAAATGCCCCTTGGAAGAGACGTGTAGGTCGCAGTAGCTTAACAAGACAGTTTAAATGCCCCTTGGAAAAGGCTTGCAGGTCGCAGAAGTTTAATAAGACGGTTTAAATGCCCCTTGGAAGAGATGTGCAGGTCGCAGTAGCTTAATAAGACGGTTTAAATGCCCCTTGGAAGAGAGGTGGAGGTCGCAGTAGCTTAACAAGACAGTTTAAATGCACCTTGGAAGAGACATGCAGGTCGCAGTAGCTTAACAAGACGGTTTAAATGCCACTTGGAAGAGACGTGCAGTTCGCAGTAGCTTAACAAGACGGTTTAAATGCCCCTTGGAAGAGCGGTGGAGGTCGCAGTAGCTTAACAAGATAGTTTAAATGCCCCTTGAAAGAGACGTGCAGGTCTCAGTAGCTTCACAAGACTGTTAAAATGCCCCTTGGAAGTGCGGTGGAGGTCGCAGTAGCTTAACTAAACAGTTTAAATGCCCCTTGGAAGAGACGTGCAAGTCGCAGTAGCTTAACAAGATGGTTTAAATGCCCCATGGAAGAGCGGTGGAGGTCGCAGTAGCTTAATAAGACAGTTTAAATGCCCCTTGGAAGAGACGTGCAGGTCTCAGTACCTTACCAAGACGATTTAAATGCCCCTTGGAAGAGACGTGCAGGTCGCAGTTGCTTAACAAGACAGTTTAAATGCCCCTTGGAAGAGCGGTGGAGTTCGCAGTAGCTTAACAAGACAGTTTAAATGCCCCTTGGAAGAGACGTGCAGGTCGCAGTTGCTTAACAAGACAGTTTAAATGCCCCTTGGAAGAGCGGTGGAGTTCGCAGTAGCTTAACAAGACTGTTTAAATGCCTCTTGGAAGAGACTTGCAGGTTGCAGTAGCGTAACAAGACGGTTTAAATGTCCCTTGGTAGAGACATGCAGGTCGCAGTAGCTTAACAAGATGGTTTAAATGCCCCTTGGAAGAGACGTGGTGGTCGCAGTAGCTTAACAAGACGGTTTAAATGCCCCTTGGGATAGGCTTGCAAGTCGCAGTAGCTTATCAAGATGGATTAAATGCCCCTTGGAAGAGACGTGCAGGTCGCAGTAGCTTAACAAGACGGTTTAAATGCCCCTTGGAAGAGAGGTGGAGGTCGCAGTAGCTTAACAAGACAGTTTAAATGCCCCTTGGAAGAGACTTGCAGGTCGCAGAAGCTTAACAAGACGGTTTAAATGCCACTTGGAAGAGACGTGCAGGTCGCAGTAGATTAACAAGACGGTTTAAATGCCCCTTGGAAGAGCGGTTGAGGTCGCAGTAGCTTAACAAGACAGTTTAAATGCCCCTTGAAAGAGACGTGCAGGTCGCAGTAGCTTAACAAGACGTTTTAAATGCCCCTTGGAAGAGACATGCAGGTCGCAGTAGCTTAACAAGACGGTTTAAATGCCCCTTGAAAGAGACGTGCAGGTCGCAGTAGCTTAACAAGACGGTTTAGATGCCCCTTGGAAAAGTGGTGGAGGTTACAGTAGCTTAACAAGACTGTTTAAATGTCCCTTGGAAGAGACGTTCAAGTCGCAGTAGCTTAAAAAGACGGTTTACATGCCCCTTGGAAGAGACGTGCAGGTCGCAGAAGCTTAACAAGACTGTTTAAATGCCCCTTGGAAGAGACGTGCAAGTCGCAGTAGCTTAACAAGACAGTTTAAATGCCCCTTGGAAGAGACGTGCAGGTCGCAGTAGCTTAACAAGATGGTTTAAATGCCCCTTGGAAGAGCGGTGGAGGTCGCAGTAGCTTAATAAGACCGTTTAAATGCCCCTTTGAAGACCGGTGGAGGTCGCAGTAGCTTAACAAGACAGTTTAAATGCCCCTTGGAAGAGACGTGCAGGTCGCAGTAGCTTACCAAGACGATTTAAATGCCCCTTGGAAGAGACGTGCAGGTCGCAGTTGCTTAACAAGACAGTTTAAATGCCCCTTGGAAGAGACATGCAGGTCGCAGCAGCTTAACAAGACGGTTTAAATGTCCCTTGGTAGAGACATACAGGTCGCAGTAGCTTAACAAGACGGTTTAAATGCCCCATGGAAGAGACGTGCAGGTCGCAGTAGCTTAACAAGATGGTTTAAATGCCCCTTGGAAGAGCGGTGAAGGATGCAGTAGCTTAACAACACAGTTTAAATGCCCTTTGGAAGAGACGTGTAGGTCGCAGTAGCTTAACAAGACAGTTTAAATGCCCCTTGGAAGAGGCTTGCAGGTCGCAGAAGTTTAATAAGACGGTTTAAATGCCCCTTGGAAGAGATGTGCAGGTCGCAGTAGCTTAATAAGACGGTTTAAATGCCCCTTGGAAGAGAGGTGGAGGTCGCAGTAGCTTAACAAGACAGTTTAAATGCACCTTGGAAGAGACGTGCAGGTCGCAGTAGCTTAACAAGACTGTTTAAATGCCACTTGGAAGAGACGTGCAGTTCGCAGTAGCTTAACAAGACGGTTTAATTGCCCCTTGGAAGAGCGGTGGAGGTCGCAGTAGCTTAACAAGAGAGTTTAAATGCCCCTTGAAAGAGACGTGCAGGTCGCAGTAGCTTCACAAGACTGTTTAAATGCCCCTTGGAAGTGCGGTGGATGTCGCAGTAGCTTAACAAGACAGTTTAAATGCCCCTTGGAAGAGACGTGCAGGTCGCAGTAGCTTAACAAGATGGTTTAAATGCCCCATGGAAGAGCGGTGGAGGTCGCAGTAGCTTAACAAGACAGTTTAAATGCCCCTTGGAAGAGACGTGCAGGTCGCCGTAGCTTACCAAGACGATTTAAATGCCACTTGGAAGAGACGTGCAGGTCGCAGTAGCTTAACAAGACAGGTTAAATGCCCCTTGAAAGAGACGTGCAGGTCGCAGTAGCTTAACAAGACGGTTTAAATGCCCCTTGGAAGAGCTGTGGAGGTCGCAGTAGCTTAACAAGACGGTTTAAATGCCCCTTGGAAGAGACTTGCAGGTCGCAGAAGCTTAACAAGACGGTTTAAATGCCACTTGGAAGAGACGTGCAGGTCGCAGTAGATTAACAAGACGGTTTAAATGCCCCTTGGAAGAGCGGTTGAGGTCGCAGTAGCTTAACAAGACAGTTTAAATGCCCCTTGAAAGAGACGTGCAGGTCGCAGTAGCTTAACAAGACGTTTTAAATGCCCCTTGGAAGAGACATGCAGGTCGCAGTAGCTTAACAAGACGGTTTAAATGCCCCTTGAAAGAGACGTGCAGGTCGCAGTAGCTTAACAAGACGGTTTAGATGCCCCTTGGAAAAGTGGTGGAGGTTACAGTAGCTTAACAAGACTGTTTAAATGTCCCTTGGAAGAGACGTTCAAGTCGCAGTAGCTTAAAAAGACGGTTTACATGCCCCTTGGAAGAGACGTGCAGGTCGCAGAAGCTTAACAAGACTGTTTAAATGCCCCTTGGAAGAGACGTGCAAGTCGCAGTAGCTTAACAAGACAGTTTAAATGCCCCTTGGAAGAGACGTGCAGGTCGCAGTAGCTTAACAAGATGGTTTAAATGCCCCTTGGAAGAGCGGTGGAGGTCGCAGTAGCTTAATAAGACCGTTTAAATGCCCCTTTGAAGACCGGTGGAGGTCGCAGTAGCTTAACAAGACAGTTTAAATGCCCCTTGGAAGAGACGTGCAGGTCGCAGTAGCTTACCAAGACGATTTAAATGCCCCTTGGAAGAGACGTGCAGGTCGCAGTTGCTTAACAAGACAGTTTAAATGCCCCTTGGAAGAGACATGCAGGTCGCAGCAGCTTAACAAGACGGTTTAAATGTCCCTTGGTAGAGACATACAGGTCGCAGTAGCTTAACAAGACGGTTTAAATGCCCCATGGAAGAGACGTGCAGGTCGCAGTAGCTTAACAAGATGGTTTAAATGCCCCTTGGAAGAGCGGTGAAGGATGCAGTAGCTTAACAACACAGTTTAAATGCCCTTTGGAAGAGACGTGTAGGTCGCAGTAGCTTAACAAGACAGTTTAAATGCCCCTTGGAAGAGGCTTGCAGGTCGCAGAAGTTTAATAAGACGGTTTAAATGCCCCTTGGAAGAGATGTGCAGGTCGCAGTAGCTTAATAAGACGGTTTAAATGCCCCTTGGAAGAGAGGTGGAGGTCGCAGTAGCTTAACAAGACAGTTTAAATGCACCTTGGAAGAGACGTGCAGGTCGCAGTAGCTTAACAAGACTGTTTAAATGCCACTTGGAAGAGACGTGCAGTTCGCAGTAGCTTAACAAGACGGTTTAATTGCCCCTTGGAAGAGCGGTGGAGGTCGCAGTAGCTTAACAAGAGAGTTTAAATGCCCCTTGAAAGAGACGTGCAGGTCGCAGTAGCTTCACAAGACTGTTTAAATGCCCCTTGGAAGTGCGGTGGATGTCGCAGTAGCTTAACAAGACAGTTTAAATGCCCCTTGGAAGAGACGTGCAGGTCGCAGTAGCTTAACAAGATGGTTTAAATGCCCCATGGAAGAGCGGTGGAGGTCGCAGTAGCTTAACAAGACAGTTTAAATGCCCCTTGGAAGAGACGTGCAGGTCGCCGTAGCTTACCAAGACGATTTAAATGCCACTTGGAAGAGACGTGCAGGTCGCAGTAGCTTAACAAGACAGGTTAAATGCCCCTTGAAAGAGACGTGCAGGTCGCAGTAGCTTAACAAGACGGTTTAAATGCCCCTTGGAAGAGCTGTGGAGGTCGCAGTAGCTTAACAAGACGGTTTAAATGCCCCTTGGAAGAGACATGCAGGTCGCAGCAGCTAAACAAGATGGTTTAAATGCCCCTTGGAAGAGACGTGCAGGTCGCAGTAGCTTAACAAGACGGTTTAAATGCCCTTTGGAAGAGACATGCAGGTCGCAGTAGCTTAACAAAGCATTTTAAATGACCCTTGGAAGAGACGTGTAAGTCGCAGTAGCTTAACAAGACGGTTTAAATGCCCCTTAGAAGAGACGTGCAGGTCGCAGTAGCTTAACAAGACAATTTAAATGCCCCTTGGAAGAGACGTGCAGGTCACAGTAGCTTAACAAGATGGTTTAAATGCCCCTTGGAAGAGCGGTGGAGGTCGCAGTAGCTTAACAAGACAGTTTAAATGCCCCTTGGAAGAGACGTGCAGGTCGCAGTAGCTTAACAAGACAGTTTAAATGCCCCTTGGAAGAGACGTGCAGGTCGCAGTAGCTTAACAAGATGGTTTAAATGCCCCTTGGAAGAGCAGTGAAGGATGCAGTAGCTTAACAAGACAGTTTAAATGCCCCTTGGAAGAGACGTGTAGGTCGCAGTAGCTTAACAAGACAGTTTAAATGCCCCTTGGAAAAGGCTTGCAGGTCGCAGAAGTTTAATAAGACGGTTTAAATGCCCCTTGGAAGAGATGTGCAGGTCGCAGTAGCTTAACAAGACAGTTTAAATGCACCTTGGAAGAGACATGCAGGTCGCAGTAGCTTAACAAGACGGTTTAAATGCCACTTGGAAGAGACGTGCAGTTCGCAGTAGCTTAACAAGACGGTTTAAATGCCCCTTGGAAGAGCGGTGGAGGTCGCAGTAGCTTAACAAGATAGTTTAAATGCCCCTTGAAAGAGACGTGCAGGTCGCAGTAGCTTCACAAGACTGTTAAAATGCCCCTTGGAAGTGCGGTGGAGGTCGCAGTAGCTTAACTAAACAGTTTAAATGCCCCTTGGAAGAGACGTGCAGGTCGCAGTAGCTTAACAAGATGGTTTAAATGCCCCATGGAAGAGCGGTGGAGGTCGCAGTAGCTTAATAAGACAGTTTAAATGCCCCTTGGAAGAGACGTGCAGGTCTCAGTACCTTACCAAGACGATTTAAATGCCCCTTGGAAGAGACATGCAGGTCGCAGTTGCTTAACAAGACAGTTTAAATGCCCCTTGGAAGAGCGGTGGAGTTCGCAGTAGCTTAACAAGACAGTTTAAATGCCCCTTGGAAGAGACGTGCAGGTCGCAGTTGCTTAACAAGACAGTTTAAATGCCCCTTGGAAGAGCGGTGGAGTTCGCAGTAGCTTAACAAGACTGTTTAAATGCCTCTTGGAAGAGACTTGCAGGTCGCAGTAGCGTAACAAGATGGTTTAAGCGCCCCTTGGAAAAGTGGTGGAGGTTACAGTAGATTAACAAGACGGTTTAAATGCCCCTTGGAAAAGTGGTGGAGGTTACAGTAGATTAACAAGACGGTTTAAATGCCCCTTGGAAGAGACGTGGAGGTCTCAGTAGCTTAACAAAACGGTTTAAATGCCCCTTGGAAGACATGTGCAGGTCGCAGTAGCTTAACAAGACGGTTTAAATCCCCCTTGGAAGAGACGTGCAGGTCGCAGTAGCTTAACAAGAGGGTTTAAATGCCCCTTGGGATAGGCTTGCAAGTCGCAGTAGCTTACGAAGACGGATTAATTGCCCCTTGGAAGAGACGTGCAGGTCGCAGTAGCTTAACAAGATGGTTTAAATGCCCCTCGTAAGAGCGGTGGAGGTCGCAGTACCTTAACAAGATGGTTTAAATGCCCCTTGGAAGAGACGTGCAGGTCGCAGTAGCTTAACAAGATGGTATAAATGCCCCTTGGAGGAGCGGTGGAGGTCGCAGTAGCTTAACAAGACAGTTTAAATGCGGCATTCTTGAGGGTTGTCTCAACATGGTAAATGGGTAAAATTGCGAAATGATTGTAAAAATAAGCAACTTTACGATTTACTTGTTATTACAAATCCTCTCCGTTCTCAAGAAAGGAGTTATTTTTAATTTAATATTTAATTTAAATTAAATTACATTTATTTATTTACTGCTCATTGACTAGGTTCTTGTCCACTTTTGCAGTCTATCAGTGGTGGTAGATTTCCTTAGCAATGAGTGCAGGACTTGCAGCTTGTAAGAGCTGCTCTGAAGCTTGCCAGATCGATAATGCTGCAAGCCATGAGGCAGAGGAAGGGTACTCTCATGAAGGTTACGATTACTGTAATTTTAATGATGGAAAGAATGGCATTGTAGTTCTGCCCCATTCAAGTGTGCTCACATAAAACCCATTTTAGAAGATCCCTTCATGACCCTCAAGAGACAGGGATGATTGCAATTGGCTTTAGTCTTAACGTACAGTACATCCAGCATAAGTAATGAGGACAGGAGCTCAAAAGTTATGGAAGGGTCAGAAAAAGGTTCCTCAGTAGTAATGAGCGAGCACTAAAATGCTCGGGTGTTCGTTGCTTGGGTCGAGCAAATTGGAATGCTCAGGTGCTCGACCCGAGCAACGAGCCCAATGTAAGTCTATGGGAAACTCAAGCACTTTTCCAGCGTCCCCCCCCCCCCCCGGAGGTCTACAGGGGGCCAAAAAAATTCTCACATCGATTGGAACAGTGCTCAAATGACATGGGAACAGCATGGGGAAAAGCCCTGGAAGCATTTCTGACTCCCAGGTCACTGCTGTGAACAATGTTGTCAGAGTATTATGCCACTTTTACGGACTCACAATAAACCATACAAAAACTAAACCAAAATGGATTTTCCTGGAAAAAATGTTAAGGAACATCCTTTCCAGTGCAATGACTTCCATATAAGGCAAAATAAATAACCCCCCAAAATATGCTCCTCCACACCTTGGGCTATGTTCACGCATAGCATTTTTGATGCGTTTTTGCACATTTGCATTGCTTTCAATGGTGAAAAATACCTTTACCGGTAAATGTCATTTTAACATTTTACTACCTTATCTGGCCATGTGGTATGTGAGACATGATCAGACACATCCTGTTTCATTTATGAAGGAGGGAATCTGAAAGTCACAAAGCCTATTTTTATAGGGCCATCAGGAGGCCCTTACTATTGTTAAAGGGCCAGCAGTTGGCCCTCACTATTGTTAGAGGACCATTAGCTGGCTATGCTTTGTTGTTCCCATTATTAAGGAGCGGGTCTCATATACTGTTATAGCGTATGCAGTGACTTCAACGCCTGCCCAAAATTTGGAAAAACTCCAATACCCCTTTGAAGAGACATAGAGGGCCTGATTTTAAAAAAAATTCCCATTATTAAGTAGCTGGTCTCCTATAGTGTTATAGCGTATGCAGTAACTCTAAGGTCTGTCTAAAATATAGAAAACACCCAATACACCTTTGAAGACATATAGAGGGCCTGATTTAAAAAAATGTTCCCATTATAAAGGAGCAGTTCTGCTATACATTTATTGCATACGCAGTGACTGCAACGGCTGCCTAAATTTTGGAAAAACCCCAATACCAATTTAAAGACACATTGAGGAGAGCCTCAGTTAAAAAAATGTTCCCATTATTAAGGAGTGGTTCTGCGATACGGTTATTGCGTATGCAGTGACTTAAAGGGCTGTCTAAATTTTGGAAAAACCCCAATACCAATTTGAAGACAAGGGCTGCCAAAAATTAGCACGCACTACAATACCCCTTTGAAGAGACATAGAGGAGGGCCTCAGTAAAAAAATGTTACCATTATAAAGGAGCGGGTCTCCTATTCTGTTATTGCATATGCAGTGACTGCAAGGGTTTCCAAAATTTAGGACTCACTCCAATAACCCTTGCGTTTTTGTAGCGTATATAGCTTCGGGGAAGGGAATGATTCCAGAACAAAAGAAACAGAACTATTAAATGTTATGTTTAATCCAAAAGGGAGGCAGTATCAGTAAAAAAAATGTTCCCATTCTAAAAGAGTGGGTCTCCTATACTGGTAATGTCCATGCAGTGACTGCAAGGACTGGCCAAAAATTGGACGCACTCCAATACCCCTTTGAAGAGACATAGAGGAGGTCCTCATTAAAAAAAATTGTTACCATTGTTAATGAATGGGTCTCCTATACTGGTAATGCCCATGCACTAAGTGCATGGGCTGAAAAACATTTACCCCTGGGGGTATACATGAACAGAACATACTGTACAATATACAGAAAGTTAGAGATAGGTCTATAAAAAAATTTCCTACGGCATCATAAACACCCTTACAAAAAAATTATGTGGGTGTTGCATCACAGTCACCCTGGTGATATGGTGGAGGAGAGTGCAACACCCCGAAACACGTGTCAATATATTGAGATTCTGGTTAGGCTTTTTATTCGAAGATTATATTTCCATTATGAGTTTTTGGTGAGCTTTTGATGTTGCAGATTTTCTGCACCCATTAATTAAAAATCTTAGCGCATAAATTGGCCAATTCATGTGTACCTGACAGCCGCGATAAGGCTCAATGTCAGGACCTAACAATGTGAATACCTCTCTAAGGGTCATCCGTCTGCTTATGTGTGGGAAAGTAAGATCCTGATTATCATTTTCTCATTTATTTCTATATTCTACAGCAGTAATGCTATTCATATTTCATACTTCATATTTACATGCGCTAAAATTTCTCATTTATTTCTATTTTCTACAGCAGTAATGCTATTCATATTTCATACTTCATATTTACATACTCAGCGTTACAGAGTGCTACTTTGTTTGTTCATTGCACATGGAGGTAGCTCCTCTTAGTAAGCACCTGTTCACACCTATTTCTTGTAGTGGAAGTGCCGTCATTTTCTTTGTTAATAGATTTAAGCTTTGACTGAGCACTCCACCTCCATGCCCCAGGTGGTTTTAATTGCATCAGGATCTTACTTTCCCACACATAAGCAGACGGATGTCCCTTAGAGAGGTATTCACATTGTTAGGTCCTGACATCGAGAAACGCCTTATCGCGGCTGTCAGGTACACATGAATTGGCCAATTTATGCGCTAAGATGTCTCATTTATTTCTATATTCTACAGCAGTAATGCTATTCATATTTCATACTTCATATTTACATACTCAGCGTTACAGAGTGCTACTTTGTTGTTCATTACTTCTGGGACTAGTCATCCAGATTTTAGGCTGGCTGCAGACGAGAATATGAAAAATCGTCTGAGTTTCATCCAGAAAACTCAAACGATTCACACCCAGGTGCCATCCATGTGACCAGTTTTTACGTCCACGTGCCATGCATGTGACCAGTGTTTAAGTCCATGTGCCATCCATGTGACCATTTTTATGTCCAAGTGCCATCCATGTGACCAGTTTTTACATCCAGGTGCCATCCATATTGTGAACAGTTTGTACGTCCACGTGCCATCCATGTGACCAGTTTTTACCTCTACGTGCCATCCATGTGACTAGTTTTTATGTCCAAGTGCCATCCATGTGACCAGTGTTTAAGTCCATGTGCCATCCATGTGACTAGTTTTTATGTCCAAGTGCCATCCATGTGACCAGTTTTTATGTCCATGGGCCATCCATGTGACCTGTTTTTATGTCCATGTGCCATCTATGTGACCAGTTTTTACATCCATGGGCCATCCATGTGACCAGATTTTATGTCCATGTGCCATCCATGTGCCATCCATGTGACCAGTTTTTATGTCCATGTGCCATCCATGTGACCAGTTTTTACGTCTATGTGCCATCCATGTGGCCAGTTTTTACGTACATGTGCCATCCATGTCACCAGTTTTTACGTCCTTGTGCCATCTATGTGACCAGTTTTTATGTCCATGTGCCATCCATGTGACCAGTTTTTACAACTACGTGCCATCCATGTGACCAGTTTTTACATCTACGTGCCGTCCATGTGACCAGTTTTTATGTCCATGTGCCATCCATGTGACCTGTTTTTACGTCCATGTGCCATCCATGTGACCAGATTTTATGTCAATGTGCCATCTATATGACCAGCTTTTACGTCCATGTGCCATCCATGTGACCAGTTTTACGTCCTTGTGCCATCCATGTGACCAGTTTTACGTCCATGTACCATCCATGTGACCAGTTTTTATGTCCATGTGCCATCCATGTGACCAGTTTTATGTCCATGTATTATCCATGTGACCAGTTTTTATGTCCATTTTCCATCCATGTGACCAGTTTTTACGCCCATGTTCCATCCATGTGACCAGTTTTTACATCCATGGGACCAGTTTTTATGTCCATGTGCCATCTATATGACCAGCTTTTACGTCCATGTGCCATCCATGTGACCAGTTTTTATGTCCATGTACCATCTATGTGACCAGCTTTTACGTCTATGTGCCATCCATGTGACCAGTTTTTACGTTCATGTGCCATCCATGTGACCAGTTTTTATGTTCATTTGCCATCCATGTGACCAGTTTTTATGTCCATGTGCCATCTATATGACCAGCTTTTTCGTTCATGTGCCATCCATGTGACCAGTTTTACTTCCTTGTACCATCCATATGACCAGTTTTACGTCCACGTGCCATCCATGTGACCAGTTTTTATGTCCATATGCCATCCATGTGACCAGTTTTTATGTCCATGTGCCATCCATGTGACCAGTTTTTACCTCCATGGTCCATCCATGTGACCAGTTTTTATGTCCATGTGTCATCCATGTGACCAGTTTTTACAACTACGTGCCATCCATGTGACCAGTTTTTACATCTACGTGCCATCCATGTGACCAGTTTTTAAGTCCATGTGCCATCCATGTGACCAGTTTTTATGTCCATGTGCCATCCATGTGACCTGCTTTTACGTCCATGTGCCATCCATGTGACCAGTTTTTATGTCAATGTGCCATCTATATGACCAGCTTTTATGTCCATGTGCCATCCATGTGACCAGTTTTACGTCCTTGTGCCATCCATGTGACTAGTTTTACGTCCATATACCATCCATGTCACCAGTTTTTATGTCCATGTGCCATCCATGTGACCAGTTTTACGTCCATGTATTATCCATGTGACCAGTTTTTATGTCCATTTGCCATCCATGTGACCAGTTTTTACGTCCATGTTCCATCCATGTGACCAGTTTTTACATCCAAGGGCCATCCATGTGACCAGTTTTTATGTCCATGTGCCATCTATATGACCAGCTTTTACGTCCATGTGCCATCCATGTGACCAGTTTTTATGTCCATGTACCATCCATGTGACCAGCTTTTACGTCCATGTGCCATCCATGTGACCAGTTTTTACGTTCATGTGCCATCCATGTGAACAGTTTTTATGTTCATGTGCCATCCATGTGACCAGTTTTTATGTTCATGTGCCATCCATGTGACCAGTTTTTATGTTCATGGACCATCTATATAAGCAGCTTTTACGTCCATGTGCCATCAATATGACCAGTTTTACTTCCTTGTACCATCCATATGACCAGTTTTACGTCCACGTGCCATCCATGTGACCAGTTTTTATGTCCATATGCCATCCATGTGACCAGTTTTTATGTCCATGTGCCATCCATGTGACCAGTTTTTCTTCCTTGTGCCATCCATGTGACCAGTTTTTACGTTTATGTGCCATCCATGTGACCAGTTTTTACATCCATGGGCCATCCATGTGACCAGTTTTTATGTCCATGTGCCATCTATATGACCAGCTTTTACGTCCATTTGCCATCCATGTGACCAGTTTTACGTCCATGTGCCATCCATGTGACCAGTTTTACGTTCATGTGCCATCCATGTGACCAGTTTTACGTCCATGTGCCATCGATGTGACCAGTTTTATGTCCTTGTGCCATCTATCTGACCAGTTTTATGTCCTTGTGCCATCCATCTGACCAGCTTTTACGTCAGTTGGCCGATTCGATAAATCAGTCATCTGAACAGCCCTATAGAATAGCAAGGGTCAGTGGGCAGTCAATGTGCTATCCAACCAAAAAATCGGGCAGCATATGTCCGATTTATTTACTTGTGTGCACGAGACCTTAAAGCATATTTCTTCTGAAACGCCATAGCATTTCAGAGTAAAGCATACATTGCTGCAATAATGGAGTCAGTCTGCCTTAGTTCGGGGGCAGCATGAATCAAGTGTCATGTTCTCTTTAGAATAGTAATGCATAAAATTTACAATAGTTCATATACTGAGCATATGGAATGCTTAAAATACAAGGTGTCCCTAAAGATCAAAGGTCTCAAACACGCCCCCGCAGGCCGCATGCGTATGACGTCACTGCCATGCACAGATGTCAGCTGCTGGCCTCTGATTGGCCGGTGGCTGGCATTGAAAATGCTCTGTAGAGAGCCGGTCTCTGCGCGTCAATGCAGCGCTGCTGTCGGCGGCTCCTCCTGGACCAGGTCGTAATCATCAAGGGGTCTGTGCCTGCGGGCCGCATGTGCTCAAAGGACGTAGAGAGAATTGAGGACAGGTGAGAGGAATCTTTTTTTTTTCTTTTTTATGTGTGTGAAGAACAGCGACGGGACAATTCTACCAGATGGGGACCACCAGGATGGGGCACATTACTACTAGATGGGGATCACCAGGATGACGCATATTACTACAAGATGGGGACCATCTGGATGGGGCATTACTGCCGAATGGGGGACATTACTCCAAGATGAGGACCAGGATGGGGAACATTACTACTAGATGGGGATCACCAGGATGGGGCACATTACTACAAGATAGGGACTACCAGGATGGGGCACATTACTACAAGATAGGGACTACCAGTATGGGGCACATTACTACAAGATGGGGACAAAAAGGAGGGGGCATTACTACAAGATGGGGACCAAAAGGATGAGGCATATTACTGCAAGATGGGGACCACCAGGATCGGGCACATTACTACAGGATGGGGACCACCAGGATGGGGCTCATTACTGCAAGATGGGGACCACCAGGATAGGGCACATTACTACAAGACGGGGACCACCAGGATGGGGCACATTACTACAAGATGGGGACCACCAGGATGGGGCATATTACTATAAGATGGGGACCACCAGGATGGGGCACATTACTACAAGATGGGGACCACCAGGATGGGACATATTACTACAAGATGGGGTCCACCAGGATGGGGCACATTACTACAAGATGGGGAACACCAGGATGGGGCATATTACTATAAGATGGGGACCACCAGGATGGGGCACATTACTACAAGATGGGGACCACCAGGATGGGGCACATTACTACAAGGTGGGGACCACCTGGATGGGGCACATTACTACAAGGTGGGGACCAGGATGGGGCACATTACTACAAGATGGGGACCACTAGGATGGGGCACATTACTACAAGGTGGAGACAAGAATGGGGCACATTACTACAATATGGGGATCACCAGGATGGGGCACATTACTACAAGATGGGGACCACTAGGATGGGGCACATTACTACAAGGTGGAGACAAGAATGTGGCACATTACTACAAGATGGGGATCACCAGGATGGGGCATATTTCTGCAAGATGGAGACCACCAGAATGGGGCATATTACTACAAGATGGGGACCACCAGGATGGGGCACATTTCTGCAAGATGGGGACCACGAGGATGGGGCACGTTTCTGCAAAATGGGGACCACCAGGATGGGGCACATTACTGCAAGATGGGGACCACCAGGATGGGGCACATTACTACAAGATGGGGACCAGGATGGGGCACATTACTGCAAGATGGGGACCACCAGGAGGGGGCACATTACTGCAAGATGGGGACCAGGATGGGGCACATTACTGCAAGATGGGGACCAGGATGGGGCACATTACTGCAAGATGGGGACCACCAGGATGGGGCATATTACTATAAGATGGGGACCACCAGGATGGGGCAAATTACTACAAGATGGGGACCACCAGGATGGGGCATATTACTACAAGATGGGGACCACCAGGACGGGGCACATTACTCCAAGATGGGGAACACCAGGATGAGGCATATTACTATAAGATGGGGACCACCAGGATGGGGCACATTACTACAAGATGGGGACCACCAGGATGGGGCATATTACTACAAGATGGGGACAACCAGGATGGGGCACATTACTACAAGGTGGGGACCAGGATGGGGCACATTACTACAAGATGGGGACCACCAGGATGGGGCACATTACTACAAGGTGGGGACCAGGATGGGGCACATTACTACAAGATGGGGACCACTAGGATGGGGCACATTTCTACAAGGTGGAGACCAGAATGGGGCACATTACTACAAGATGGGGATCACCAGGATGGGGCATATTTCTGCAAGATGGGGACCACCAGGATGGGGCATATTACTACAAGGTGGGGACCACCAGGATGGGGCATATTACTACAAGATGGGGACCACCAGGATGGGGCACATTACTGCAAGATGGGGACCATCAGGATGGGGCACATTACTGCAATATTGGAACCACCAGGATGTTGCGCATTACTAGATATTTGCCAGAATTACCTTACGGTGCTAATAGTAAAACAATATTACTGTATGTGGCCAATTGGAGGAAACAAAATTGTAAAAATAATTTAAAAAAAATTTAAAATAAAGCATGAATAAATATTTTGCCACTAAAAATGCTGTTTTATATATAAACTAAAGTAAACACAAAAAAGTGCACGTTTATTATCGCCACATCCGTAACGACCCAAGCTACAAAAAAATAAACACAGCAAAAATGTTCAGGCGGTGTATACGAAAAAAAATGGTATCACTAAAAATGTCACTTTGACCTGCAAAGAATGTGGCCCCCCAAATTCACATTTTTTCCATGTGCGGCCCATATACCCAGCTGAGTTTGAGACTCCTGCTATAGATATAATCATTGTAACTATAAATATAACTCCTAAAGGCTTTGTCCAACTTCACTACTGATTTTTTTTTATTTTCTCGATGCATCTTAAGGCTATGTTCACACATTGCATTTTTGCTGCATTTTTTTCCGCAGACAAAACCTACTCTCTTGGAAGTAAAGAAGCTGCTTCAAAAAAGCAGGTTCTGCTGACTTTTTGCTGAGTTTTTTGCTGAATATTTGATGCGTTTTTGCTGCGTTTTTCTTGTCTCTTGTGCCTCTTTGAGGCCAAAAATGTAAGGTATGAACATAGCCTAAATTGGAAAATGAAGAACAGAAAACGTACTATGTCTAATGTTTCCGTGAGCCATTTGATCAAAAACAGTGTTACTAAGAGCCCTATTTTATTTAAATACACTTTTGCTTTTTCTTTTCTTATGTACAGCAAGGTTTATGTTCATTTTGCTTCTTGTAGTTTTTTTCAGATTGTAAATGCAGGCTTAAAGGGGTTTTCCAGAAATACATGATAAAAGCCTAAACTTAGAGGTGTTATCCTACAGGCAACATGTGTCACCTACCCATCGGACACAATAGCTGATCTATGTATGATCGATGCTGGTCCACGTGACCACGTTTGACGCCGCACATTATGACGTTGTGACATTATAAAATGTGCCAGCAAAGAGTGATGACAAGACGGGAGTTCCTAGCTTGGGGGAGGAAAGTGGTGTGTGCCAGCACAGAGCTTGGACAGTAGGCACGTGTGAGGGGCGAGGATGATGATGTCTTGTTTTATTTTTTTAACAATCAGTTTCAAATCAATTCGCTCATCCTTAGTGATCAGGCTTTGGCGCTACTGCTCCATTAACACAGGGGACACAGGATGCCATTGATGGAATCCGTGGATACTTGATTGTTGAGTGCCCATATGACCCTCCCATGGCCAGAAGAACAAAGGGACAGCTGCTCCTGGCATGAAAGGCTGTGTGCCCACCATGCGCTTTTTAAGTGGCAAAAACGCTGCAGAAACACTTAAAAAATGCATGGTAGAAGGCCTGCCATGTTCCCCAATGATAATCCGCATGTGCTGTGCACATGCAGCGGAAATTTCCGCTGCGGATTATCATTGCGGAAAAAAACGCAGCACTACCAATTCATTTGCGTAAGCACTGCGTTTTCGCCGCCATTGACTTGCATTGGAACGCGTGTAATCCGCGTCACTGCATCTGTACATGCAGAATCCATGCGTTTCAATGTGCGGATGGTACCCGGGTCTGGAGGAGAGGAGACTCTCTTCCACACCCGGGTACCGAGAACCTGTAAAAAAAAGAATAAAATAACAAATAAATATTATATTTACCTTCTGATGGCCTGCAGTCTCCTTGTCTTGGCTTGCCGGCAGATCGCGGTGGACTGAAGGACCTGCGGTGATGTAATTTAGTCATGTGACGGGTCACACGACGCTGATGTCGGCAGGTCCTTCAGTGTACCGCGAGCTTCCGGCAAGCCAGGACGGAGCAAAGCAAGACTCCGGGGGCCATTATAAGGTAAGTATATATTTATTTTTTTATTTTTTACCATTCTCTACGGTCGCACTATATAAATCTATGCCGTTTGCATGGATTTATACAGTGTGACCAAGTTGTCAAGCACTTTCAAAGTAATGCTAAAATCGCTTGGAAACCGCTTGTCAACCCGCATGCGGAAATGCATGTGAAGAACGCTTCCCATCCGCTCGTCCCTGGCAGGAAAACACATGTACAATCCGCATGTACAATCCGCATGTACAATCCACATGTACAATCCGCATGTGCAATCCGCATGTACAATCCACATGTACAATCCGCTCGTCCCTGACAGGAGGGGAGATGCAGAAACACTCAGGAAAAAATCCGGAGCATTTCTGCATCGTGGGCACATAGCCTTACTCTCAGCACTTTTAAGATTGCTACTTCCAATAGATAGCACTAGAGTTCAAGTCCTCTTCCTCTCCGGAAAGTATATTTACATATTTAATTTCCCAGAGGCCTATAAGTCTCCTTACACTCGATGGTCAGGCATGTCACTCTCCACAAGGAGAGATGTTACCCCTTATACACCAATCCGAGGACTCTCATACAGTCAAATCAGATCTTAATCTTTGCACTGAGGAGAGTGCAACACCCCGAAACACGTGTCAATATATTGAGATTCTGGTTAGGCTTTTTATTCGAAGATTACATTTCCATGATGAGCTTTTGGTGAGCTTTTGATGTTGCAGATTTTCTGCACCCATTAATTAAAATAAGTTACTTGCATTTAAAAAAAAAATCTAGCGTAAAAAACTCACCAAAATCTCATAATGGAAATGACGCGCCCCCTGGGCCATGTTCAGGGGATACCCGGAGCCGGATCTGGATAGGGGTAGTAGTCCTTGTGGCGGTGACCCGGTCCGTGCCCAGGGTGTCAAACTAAGTGGCAGTCTATGGCAGTAGATGTTAACTTGATCGACTACGCCACCCGTTGAGTGCGGCTTTGAAGCCGCCGCTGCAGAACAGTCCACTGAGGCCAGGTGTATAAGGATGTGCAGCGTGGTGGTATAACCCCCAACGGGAGGGGTATGGCCTCAGGGCAGCAGATGCGGATGATGGGGGTAGTTGTAGTGTAGAAAAGAGAGTCAGAGACGTGGGATGCAGTTTCAGGGTTTTTACTCACGGGTGTTCCTTTGGTCACTCTGGCCTTGAGTGACCACCCGAGCCGTGCTGCGTCCACCAGGTCCTGGACTCGGCCAACCCCCAGGCAGTTCCGGAGCGTGGTCCTGAGCTTCCCTCTCTTCTCTCTTTCTCCTGGCCGTCCCCACCAGGGATCCACCTTTGGCCGGCTCCCTCGGGTCTCTTGGTGGTTAAACCTTCTCTGGGTTCCCTGACCCCATACTTGGTGTGCCTTTCTGGTGGATTTGGTGAGGGTCGTGGCAAATCTTGACCACGACCTCCGGTTCCTGGCTAAGGGATGCTTCGGCCTCTGCCAGCTTGGGATCCGGTACCCGTGTCCGCCAACCCTTCACCCTTCTGGCTTAATTCTGGGTTCTCAGGGTTCCCTCTTGTCTTCCACTCTGGGCCTTCCTTCTTCCTCTCTCCTCACTGCAGGTCTAGCCCTGGAGCTGGGCCCAGACGGAGCCACAGCTCCCTGTCAGCCCTCCTGGCTGAACTCTCCTCAGCTCCTCTACAAAGACCGACTAAAAGACCCTGTCCTAAGATGGTGCCCACCTTATATACTCCCTCTATGTGTGAGCCCAGGTGACCAGCACCCAATGAGCTCCTAGCTTTACCCAGAGTACTCCCCCTATCTGCCCCTACACTACTGGGATGTTCCACCCCCCTTCCCACTCCAGCCAGGGACAGACGCTGTCGTACCTGCACATATATACTTGGTGGGAGTACCGTAGTTCTGTCCCCCGGAAATGGGATGTATGTAGTGCATGCAGCCTACTAAGCTCAGTTCCACACTCCATCCTTACCCGGGAGTGGAATACCACACCTCTGGGTTGAGGTGCAATACCCCTGTAGCAGCCGAGTCCTCAGGGTGCTACAGAAACATAGCCTAAGACATCTGGCAAGACTGGTTAAAGAGTTGATATTGACTCTTAGGATTGCTACTTCCAATGGGTGGCACTAGAGTTCGAGTCCTCTTCCTTTCTGAAGAGACAATTTGCATATTTAATTCCTCTTAGGAGCACTGCATGGCCTATAAGTCTCCTTACACTGGCATGTGACTCTCCACAAGGAATGATGTTACCCCTTAGATCTCACCACAGCGGGACATGTATGCTACAGCTGGTACATCCCTGGTACTGCAGCCCAGCCCTATTCAGGTGAATGCTTCTTCCTCCTGTCGATTGTAGGGGGTCTGCTCTCCACCAATCAGATATTGATGGGTTATCAATATGGGTGGGGCTACAAATATTTATGTGTAGACCCTCCAGAATACGCAAATAGGACAACGGTAAATCAATTGCTCAGCAGGTAACAAAACCTTCTCCCACACTGCCTAAGAAGAGTTGTGCCTTAATGATGGGTGACGTAGCAGATGGAAGACGTCTATTCCTCCTCCACTAAGTGATCTCTTCACTCTATTATTTATTGTTATATATTTGTTTCAAAGTTGTATCAGTCGTATCCAAGAATAATAGATTTTAAATATTTAGAACAAGAATAAGTTAATAACAATAGAGTTCAAAGAGAAGAGTATGTGCCCCAGACTTCTACCTCCTCCCCAAACGCAGGTCTTTTATATTCCCACACAACTACAGTACTAACATTCATAAATCTGTATGGGCCAAACAATGACCCAAACATCAATGACTTTAAGGAAAAATGTTACTTTTTAGTGCAGTGCCATAAATCGCCGAGAGGTCAGAATTGTCACTGTGCGGATCTCTGTTTATTTTTACGCTCAATGTCCATACGCCGCCTTTGATATTTTTCAATTAAATTTAGTTGCTGTCCCAAAAATGCTCAAAGATCACAAAAATGTCTGCTCAGCCTCACATTCCCTTCTGTATGTAACCGAGATGCCATTAAAAGACGTTTGCGTATATGAAGCTTCATCACCTCCTAATATACTTTGTATCTGAACTCCTCATCATTTCCAAGATCACGGCTTTATGTCAGTGAATCCAGAATTTGGTCCTATAGACCAAGAACTTTTTTACAACTGAGGGTTTGCTACGATTGTATCCAGTTTCGACAATCTGTCTAAACAAACCAGCGGCATTTTTTTATGTCCTGTGGGTTTGCTACAATATTTCAGTCTAGATTAAAAAAAATGTCCTACTCTGGATACATTGTAGGTTGCAATCTTTCAACCAGAAAAATTATTAGGTCTAAATTGGTTTCCAACCTCTGGATATAATTTACCGATACATATCTGATAAACCAAATTAATTGCAGGTCCCCTTAGGGCACAGGATTGAACAAACACCTGAAAGAGAAAAACGTGTGACAGGAACAAAGTACACCAATATTGATAAAAAGCCAATATTTATTAAATTGAATAAAAGTTATATAAACAATGTGATCAAACAAACACCGAAAAAGACATATGCATATATGCATGTACATTAAACTGTGTACTTAATTAATTTTGCCAATGCAAAGGTAATTCCCCTTCTGAAACGTAGTGTCTAAATATATGAATAGCTATATCCAGGCCCCTGATGAAGCAGTGGTGAAACACGTGTCAGGTCCATTGGTGGGTGAGCTGATCTAGATGCACTTTGATTGAACTCTTTGTTTGTACCTTTGAATATTTCCCCTTTCTTCAGTTACGGGGCAAATATACAAAGTTATAAAGAGTTCAGTCAAAGTGCATATAGACGATCAGCTTACTCACCAATGGGCCCGACATGTGTTTCACCACTGCTTCATCAGGGGCCCGGATATAGCTATTCATATGTACACAGTTTCATGTACATGCATATATGCATTAGTGGATTCACCAGCATACATATAGTGTTATTTCATGGCAGGGTTGGACTGGGACTTAAATTCAGCCCTGGCATTTGCGAGCACCACTTGCTATGAAGTGAATGCGATATATGTTCATCGACTTTTGTGGATCGCTCAAGATATATATCACATTTACAGAATGCAAACTGCTGTGAAATTTAAAGGGAACCTGACAGGTCAGATAACTCTATTTACCTGCAGATATAGG
Source organism: Phyllobates terribilis (assembly GCF_046119375.1). Lineage (NCBI taxonomy): Eukaryota > Metazoa > Chordata > Amphibia > Anura > Dendrobatidae > Phyllobates > Phyllobates terribilis. The sequence goes on from NW_027362804.1 coordinate 9,573,001, forward strand.
GTTAATCTGCAGGTTAATAGCATTATGAAGGTGCCTAGCCGCTGTACTGAAACTGCAGCACCCGGGACAAAATAAATTTTATTTCTCCCAGGAACCACCGGTTTCAGTCATGCAGGTGTGCCTGAAGGAGAGGCCCACAGCTGGCAGCAACCCATCTGGCATTTGCCAGAATTGCCAGATGGCCAGTCCGGCCTTTTTGCATGGTTACTTGTGAATTGTGCATCCATGTACACATGTACCTGTGTAACTTTTCTGACTAGCTCACCCACTAATTTTTAGTTGTCTATGTCTGTCTTCTTCGGTGTTTGCTCAATCACATTGTTTATATAACTTTTAATCTGTTTAATAAAAATTGACTTTTAGCAATATTGGTGTACTTTGTTCTTAGCACCCATTTTTTTCTCTTTTGCGTGTTTTTTTTAACCTCTGGATATAGACAAAAAATGTTCCCTTTCACTGACAACAAACAGAGATCATGTAAATGTTGCTAAATTGAAACACAAGTATATCAGAAGTCTACAGCCTGATAGATCCAGAGATACAGATATGGGGGGGATACAGAGATTTGCACAAAATGTTAACAAGCTGAGCATGTTGTATTACGGAGGTTTTCTTCTCTAGAATACATTGGTGCTACGGGGGAATAAAGCATTGTATGGAGATACCCTACTGCCGCATTCAGAGCAAAGCCTCATTCCGTCCTCCGGATTTTGTATTTTTTTGCACACAAGAATCGGACCAGTTTCTATCAGTTTGCTGGATCCAATTTTCATCCATCAGTGTTTCATCTGTTCTTCTTATATATAAAAAAAAACTAATAAAAAAGTACATTTTCCTACCCATTAAACAGTAAAAAACAGACAGCACTCAAAATACACATGGATATCATCTGTGTACTGTATTTTTATTTTTTTTAACACATGTTGATTTGAATGGATGAGTTTAATCTGTGGCTCCCATCAAAATGTCTCCATATTTTTTTTAGATTTTTTCTTTTTTTTTTTGCAGACAGAGCACCCAGAAAACATGGGCATGTGAACAGTTGCATAGTGTATAATATACATGTTATATCAACAAAAATCCATATAGAGCATGTACGAGAAAGATAAATGTCTGAAAGAGACTTTAAAGGAAATTTGTTGGCAAGTTTAGGTTTTTTTGCTATGTAATCTGAGAGCAGCATGATGTTGGGGCTGAGGCCCTGATTAAAGTGATGTGTCACTTACTGGGCTGTGTTTTACTCTTTCAATACAATCAGTGTTTTATCAGCAGGAGATTATCACTACAGGACTAGTTGTATCATGCTTCCTGGTCCAACCAGTGATTGCCAGCTTTCTGCCTATGCACGGTGTACACAGGAAGCAGCCAATCAGTGGTGTTGGCGGGGTTATACAGGACTCAGCATTCACAGCTCTGCTGGAAAAAATTCTATCACAACTTGTGCACCCAATAAACTAAGTGACACTGAAATAAGGGTCTCTGTCCCTACATCACGTGTTGTGCATGGGCTTATACAGAGCTCAGCATTCAGATATCTGCTAAATTTGCAGCAGAGAAAATTGCTGCACCCAATAAAGTAAGTGACACATTGCTGGAATCAGGGTCACTGTCCCTGCATAATGCTACTCTCAGATTACATAGCACAACCTGCTGACAGATTCCCTTTAAGACAGGACTGTTGAGACGACATGTGGCACAGTGCATAAAAATAAATCACCAAAAGTAAAAGGATCCCCCCATAGGCAAAAGGAAGTTGAATCAGACATATGAAATGTGCAACCAGTGCAGCTGCTCAGTGATCCAGTAGGTAAGCAGGGTTGGGGTACCCTGGTCCAGGGGTAGCCTATTACATGGCATGTAAGCACCTGAGCAGATGTTATAGTTTATAATGTACTGGTGTATAAATTGTGAGAGACATAATGGGTTTGCTCTATGATGAGCTATCGGGGAGCGAAGCCCCCATACACTGCGTCTAACCGGAAACCCCTCCCTGCCTGTGTCCATCCCACCTTTTGATTTCCAGTCCATGGGCAAACAAAACATTGGTGCAACATGTGTGGGGCCCAAGAGGTAAAGGGGCCACTACCACCTCCAAATCAGGTGGGATGGTGCATTATGAGGAGCTATTGGACTGCAGAGGGCCCATAAATTGTTCCTGCACAGGGGTCCCTCTTCTGTCTCTGGCCGCCCCTTAGAATAGCTCATTAGTTTTAGAATCTTTATATCTTAACTTATATCTATATATTCTCATTTAAAAGCAGCATTCACCACTGTACCCGCCCGCAACCTAAAAAAAACCTGTTCAGCTTGTTCTCCCCCCAGTGAATGAAATGACCCTTAAACTTTGCTTTATCAGTGTTCGGTGCTAGATTCCCGCCTTACTGCCAAAATGGAAAAACACGTTTCCGGATCATTTTGGGTCAAAAAAGAACTGAACAATGCCAGATCAGAAAGGATTTGACATTTCACTTTTTATTTTTAAATGCAGAAGAACAATTTCTAAAATGTATTCTATATTTTATATTTGTTTTCAGCGCTGAATGTGTAGCCATACTGGTTTCACCCTATGTGTGATTGCGGGAGGATTTTTTTTCCTGTCCTCTGTCTTGGGCTTCACAGCAGTGATGTCACCTGGGATGTCACCTCCTCTGAGGTCACTGCGAGGCTTCATTCCTCAGTATTATCTATGGCATTCTTCTAACATCCAATATACTGCAATCACACATTCCAGCTGGACCTTGGCAAAGTTTTCTATGGAGACCAATCGCGTAACTAGAGTCTGATGGACCCTGGTGAAAAATTTTGGACCTGGACCCCCATCTGCATGGTGGTCAGATGTGTGGGTCCATGTAGCGTTCTAGATCCTATAAATACATATTCACCCCTCATGTGATAATGTTCCCCATCCTGGCTCCTTCCTGTAATAATCTCACCCATCCTGGCTCCTTATTGTAATAATCTCACCCATCCTGTCCCCTTCCTGTAATAATGTCCACCATCCTGTCCCCTTCCTGTAATAATGCCCCCATCTTGGGCCCGATTCTATAACAATGTATCCCATCCCAGGCCACTTCCTAGTATAATACCATCCTTCCTGGTATAATGCCCCCCATCTTGGTACAATGCCTCTCATTGTGCCATCCTAGGGTCCATCCATTCTTCTCCAGCATATTTTGAAAAGAAACCAATGATTATTCTTACCTTTCCCCGATATGTGGCGTCCTCCTCTATAGCCGGTGTAAAAGCTGGCAACTGACTTCGGCATGCAGACATGGGCAGCGCATGACATCACTGCCATGAAGCACCCGTCATGGGCAAGTCGACATCTGCTGTTGGCATCTGATTGGCACTGACATTGGCACGTCCCCCTTCTGAATGGTCTAGGTGGTGGTCACACACTCTGAGACCGCAATCGTTACACCCCTGATGGGGACCATTACACTGCCTTCACTTGTTTTAGCCCAAAAAATGGGTCAAAAGCTAAGAGGACTGCTTTGGATTGTTATTGGACAGTTTTTAGAACCCATCATTGTTGGGTCTCATTTTTCTCCTCATAGAGGACGTTAACCTTGTGTGGATTCCCCATTTGCTAAGTGACCTTCGTAGATGTAAAAGTCATGTCACGTCTCTCTCCATTGCAAGGAAAAGAAGGACAGGTGAACACATGACAAGCCTTCATGTCTTGGAATTGGAGTATGGCAACACAACGAAGTTCCAGGAGGGGACCCCATAATGTTTTTTTGATTCGGGTCCCCTTTCTCATTGCCGTGGTTGGGAAGTTAAGGTCAATACTTAGTCAAACTTAGTGACGTACAACTTGAGAAACAACTTTTTCAATACAATACATGTAGGATCCCACAGCAAGATGGAGATTTACTAAGATTTACTCCTATGTGATCACAGACAGGGCCATATTTGCCACTACGCACTGAAAGGCGGGTACCTAGGGCGGCAATCTGCAGGGGGCAGCGCCACCATGAATGAGTAAAAAAAAACATTTCTGCTTGACTGCTGGACCAAGTGTCAGTATTGCTGTTTTTATTTGGGGCGGACAGGAGGGGGAAGGTGGTGGAGGTTCAGGGGGCGCTCGCGTCCTGTCTTTTTTTTACAGCCTCATGAAGTCGGTATTTTTACCAGTCTGCCCTGAATGGTGGATGGGTGTTTCCTACATAAAGATCTTTTCTATCAAACCCAGAAACAGACATTAGAAATGTGCTGGCGTGTAAGCGGAAAAAAACCCTCAGTTTATGTCCCTATCATACTCAATGGTCTATTCTACTCTATAGACCAACATTAAGCCTATGAGTTAATATTTAGAAGATGGGAGAAAAGCAGCACGAGCCTAAAATACAGTGTGGATGTGGCCACGGTGGGATCTGATCCCAGAACACCAGCACCCTGGTCACTAAGCTCTGAGCCACCAAACCTGTAGGAAAAGGTGTGTGCGGTGGAGAGACCACTTTGTGTCACAAGTTCCAGTTATGTATCACCACATATGAGAACTCTCAGGTAAGGTGGGCTGCCTTGTAAACCATGTAATTGTATGTGCACATGGCAAGTACCTGGATCACTAAGTACGGTAATCCCCAAACAGATGCCTGTGTCACTCCCGTGCTCTCCATGCAAATGCCTGGATGACGACCTCAATCTCTGCTCCGCACACAATTATACAGGAAAACCTCAGCGCTATTTATGGGCCTGTAATGGAGAATTTTTTACCTTAGGGAGACTAAAAAAAAAAAATCAAAAGTGACCTGCTGAAAAATTGACCTGCCCCTGCTGACAAATTGTCCCGCCCCTGCTGACAAATAGACCTGCCCCTGCTGACAAAATGACCCGCCCCTGCTGGAGAAATTTGTTGAAAAGTTATTGGTTGTTTCTTTTTGCCACCATCTCATTTGCATAAATCAGTGAGCGAGCGTTCTGATTGGCTGGCTGTAGAATGCTGCATCTGCAGACATCTTATAGATGGGAACATCATTCCGACAGGACAGGTCGACAGAGCGAGGGACATGGCTTCAATATTAAGAAAATAGGGCTCAACAGCCCTGATCATTCTCATTATCTCATTTTGTACAACACTCTTAATATAGTAATAGAAGGAGTACGCTCAATATATTAAAGGGATTATACAGAATTTAAAAAAGTGTCTGTCTTCTTCTGGAAAAAAAAAACAGCTCCACAATGGTCCACAGGCTGTATACGGTACTGCATTTTGCGCACATTGACATGGATGGAGCAATAACTGGACATGACCTTGGACAGGTGTGATGCAGCAATGTTTTTCCAGTCTTGTACAACCCCTAAATGGGTTGTAAGACTAATATTTTTTTTTTTTTAACAAATGGTCAGAATGGCATGAAAAATTAAAAAAATTCAACAATTCCTCATCGATCCCATTTTGTCACTTCCCGGGTCCCTGCTGGTCTCTACTTTCTGGGCCCTCTCCAGAAACAAGGACATGGCTGCTCATAGCCAGTGATTGGCTCAACCATCGGTCCCTAGAAGAATTAGGAGATAGAAACTCAGGAAGCATCGGAAAAGGGATTGGTGAGATGAGTATTATTTATTCCGCTTTTATTATACTATTCTGCTGATTTTTTTTTTTTATTAAAAATAGAAACAAATCCTCTTCCAGACTTAAATTAGTGGTCCTCCACTCGTTTTGCATAACTCCAAGTGCAGAATGTCCCACACCTCCTATATATGTGCTGAGTTTAGGACTTGAATGACAGGTGGTCCAGTACTCGGCCACCCTATGGGAGTGAGATACCATGCTTTAAAGGGGTTATCCACTACTTGAGTATTGAGAAGGAGTTGTCCAAGTAGTGGACAACCCCTTTAATTGTAGGTACACTTGAGGCTACATCGGCACCAGACGCAACTGGGGCAAGGGTGGTCCTTGGTAATATAGGTAATCCTAGATTAGGCATATGTTGGATAGACAGTGGGCTCATTTGCTCATGCACATAATGACCCAAATATACCTAGAGCAGAAGGGAGGAAAGTGAGCAAAAGTGTTTATTATTTTCATGTGTGCAGTGATGGGGGGCCATGTACACCAGGATAGGGGGGCCATGCATATCAAGATTGGGGATGAGGGGGCCATACATATCAGGATTCGAGATGAGATGAGGGGACCATGCATATCAGGATTGGGGATGAGGGGGCCATGCATACCAGGATTGGGAATGAGGGGGCCATGCATACCAGGATTGGGGGATGAGGAGGCCATGGATACCAGGATTGGGGGATCAGGAGGTCATGCCTACCAGGATTGGGGGATGAGGAGGCCATGCAAACCAGGATTGGTTCTAAGGGCGCCATACATACCAGAATTGGGTCTGAGGTGGCCATGCATACCAGGATTGGGTCTGAGGGGCTATGCATACCAGGAAGGGGATCAGGGGGCCATGCATACCAGGATTGGGGATGAGGGGGCCATGCATACCAGGATTTGGAATGAGGGGGCCATGCATACCAGGATTGGGGATGAGGGTTCCATGCATACTATAATTGGGGATATGGGGCCATGCATACCAGGATTGAGGATGAGGGGGCCATGCATACCAGAATTGGGGATGAGGGGGCCATGCATACCATAATTGGGGATGTGGGGCCATGCATACCAGGATTGAGGATGAGGGGGCCATGCATACCAGAATTGGGGATGAGGGGGCCCTGCATACCAAGAACTGGGATGAGGGGGCAATGCATACCAGGATTGGGGATGAGGGCGCCATACATACCAGGATTGGGGATGAGGGGGCCATGCATACCAGGATTGGGGAAGAGGGGGTCATGCATACCAGAATTGGGGAAGAAGGGGCCATGCATGCCAGGATTGGGGATGAGAGGGCCATGCATACCAGGATTTGGTCTGAGGGGGCCATGCATACCAGGATTGGGTCTGTGGGGGCCATGCATACCACCATTGGGCCTGAGAGGGCCATGCATACCAGGATTGGGTCTGAGGAAGCCATGCATACCAGGTTTGGGAATGAGGGGGCCATGCATACCAGGATTATGGATGAGGGGGCCATGCATACCAGGATTGGGGATGAAGGGGCCATGCATACCAGGATTGGGGATGAGGGGGCCATGCATACCAGGATTGGGTCTAAGGGCGCCATGCATACCAAGATTGGGTCTGAGGGGGCCATTCATACCATCATTGGGCCTGAGAGCGCCATGCATACCAGGATTGGGTCTGAGGAGGCCATGCATACCAGGATTGGGAATGAGGGGGCCATGCATACCAGGATTATGGATGAGGGGGCAATGCATACCAGGATTGGGTCTGAGTGGGCCATGCATACCAGGATTAGGGATGAGGGGGCTATGCATACCAGGATTGGGAATGAGGGGGCCATGCATACCAGATTTGGGGATGAGGGGGGCATGCATACCAGAATTTGGGATGAGGGTTCCATGCATACCATAATTGGGGATACGGGGCCATGCATACCAGGATTGAGGATGAGGGGGCCATGCATACCAGAATTGGGGAGGAGGGGGCCATGAATACCATAATTGGGGATGTGGGGCCATGCATACCAGGATTGAGGATGAGGGGGCCATGCATACCAGAATTGGGGATGAGGGGGCCATGCATACCAGGAACTGGGATGAGGGGGCAATGCATACCAGGATTGGGGATGAGGGGGCCATGCATACCAGGATTGGGGAAGAGGGGGTCATGCATACCAGAATTGGGGAAGAAGGGGCCATGCATGCCAGGATTGGAGATGAGAGGGCCATGCATACCAGGATTTGGTCTGAGGGGGCCATGCATACCAGGATTGGGTCTGTGGGGGCCATGCATACCACCATTGGGCCTGAGAGGGCCATGCATACCAGGATTGGGTCTGAGAAGGCCATGCATACCAGGTTTGGGAATGAGGGGGCCATGCATACCAGGATTATGGATGAGGGGGCCATGCATACCAGGATTGGGGATGAAGGGGCCATGCATACCTGGATTGGGGATGAGGGGGCCATGCATACCAGGATTGGGTCTAAGGGCACCATGCATACCAAGATTGGGTCTGAGGGGGCCATTCATACCATCATTGGGCCTGAGAGCGCCATGCATACCAGGATTGGGTCTGAGGAGGCCATGCATACCAGGATTGGGAATGAGGGGGCCATGCATACCAGGATTATGGATGAGGGGGCCATGCATACCAGGATAGAGTCTGAGTGGGCCATGCATACCAGGATTATTGATGAGGGGGCTATGCATACCAGGATTGGGAATGAGGGGGCCATGCATACCAGAATTGGGGATGAGGGGGGCATGCATACTAGAATTTGGGATGAGGGTTCCATGCATACCATAATTGGGGATATGGGGCCATGCATACCAGGATTGAGGATGAGGGGGCCATGCATACCAGAATTGGGGAGGAGGGGGCCATGAATACCATAATTGGGGATGTGGGGCCATGCATACCAGGATTGAGGATGAGGGGGCCATGCATACCAGAATTGGGGATGAGGGGGCCATGCATACCAGGAACTGGGATGAGGGGGCAATGCATACCAGGATTGGGGATGAGGGGGCCATGCATACCAGGATTTGGGATGAGGGGGCCATGCATACCAGGATTGGGAAAGAGGGGGTCATGCATACCAGAATTGGGGAAGAAGAGGCCATGCATACCAGGATTGGGGATGAGAGGGCCATGCATACCAGTATTTGGTCTGAGTGGGCCATGCATACCAGGATTGGTTCTGTGGGGGCCATGCATACCATCATTGGGCCTGAGAGGGCCATGCATACCAGAATTGGGTCAGAGCGGGCCATGCATACCAGGATTGGGAATGAGGGGGCCATCATACCAGGATTATGGATGAGGGAGCCATGCATACCAGGATTGGGGATGAAGAGGCCATGCATACCAGGATTGGGGATGAGGGGTACCATGCATACAAGTTTTGGGGATGTGGGGTGCCACGCATTCCAGGATTGGGGATGAGGGGTGCCACACATACAAGGATTGGGGATGAGGGGTGTCACGCATGCCGGGATTGGGGATGAGGGGTGCCACGCATGCCGGGATTGGGGATCAGGGGTGCCACGCATGCCGGGATTGGGGATGAGGGGTGCCACGCATGCCGGGATTGGGGATGAGGAATGGAGTGCCATGCATACTGGGATGAGGGATGGGGTACCATGCATATCAGGATTAGTGATACCATACACACCAGGGCAGTGATGAGGGGTGCCATACATACCAGGATAGGGATGAGGGGTGCCAAGCATAACAGGATTGGGGGTGAGGGGTGCCACGCATACCGCGATTGGGGGTGAGGAGTGACACGCATACTGGGATTGGGGGGTGGGGGGTGCCACACTTACCGGGACTGGGGGTGAGGGGTGCCACGCCTACCGGGATTAGGAGTGAGGGGTGCCACGCATACTGGGATTGGGGATGAGGGGTGCCAGGCATACCGGGATTGGGGATGAGGGGTGCCATGCATTCCGGGATTGGCAATGAGGGATGGGGTGCCATGCATACCAGGATGAGGGATACCATACACACCAGGATAGGGATGAGGGATGGGGTACCATGCATACCGGGATGAGGGATACCATACACACCAGGATAAGGATGAGGGGTGCCACGCATACCGGGATTGGGGGTGAGGGGTGCCACGCATACCGGGATTGGGTGTGAGGGGTGCCACGCATACCGGAATGAGGGGTGCCACGCATACCGGGATTGGGGGTGAGGGGTGCCACGCATACCGGGATTGGGGGTGAGGTGTACCACGCATACCAGGATTGGATGTTGGGGACAGAATGGGGGCAGCACAAATACAAGGAGGGGGGCAGCACATACCAGCATGGGAGACCATATACCAATAAAAATGCTCGCCACCCGTGCGTAGAACGGGTTCAATAGCTAGTGTAAAATAAGGGTATAAATGAAAACGCCAAATAGTCCTGCAAAAAACAAGCAAAAAAATAAAAAAAGTTACAGCTCTCAGAATATGGCGATACAAAAACAAATTCATGTTTGTAAAATATTGTTTTTAGTATATAAAAGTAGCAAATCATTCAAAAACCTATATAAATCTGGTATCGCTGTAATTGTACCGACCCGAAGAATAAATCTGTCATCACTTTTACCTGCAAAAAAATATATAACAATAACTGAATTGCTGGTTTTTGATCATTCTGTGTCTGAAAAATCTAAATAAAACGCAATCAGAAAATGTTATATACCCCAAAATGGTCCAAAAAAATATTCAAATAGTCACAAAAAATGAAGCCCTTATTCAGCTTTGTTGGCAAAAAAAAAATAAAAGATAAAAAAGTTATAGCTCTCACAATTTGGTGACAAAAAAACTATTTTTTTATAAAAAAAAGCATTTTAATGTGAGATAGTAGCAAAATATAAAAAAAACTATATAAAATCAGGTATCACTTGTACCGCACGGTTAACCGCACAAAAATAATAATAATACCAACTGTTCTTATACTTCTGTCTATTTGCTCATTCTACCTCCCAAAAATCGGAATAAGGCTCAGGTCACATTTATCCTGTGCTCTCCGCTGAGCGCTTACATCGGGGTTTCCATGTAAAACAGAAAAACCGCGATTCAGGCAAAAACCCAATGGAACCACTCACTATAAAGAGGCAGATGGGGGCACTGTGGACCCCATTTGGTCTGTGTTCCAGCAGTGTCACATTATTTTAGGTGTTTTTTTAGCGCACAAGTTTGGGTGACCACAGTTCTGTAAAGACCTAAAAAGATGGATACCACCGGAAAAGACAGCAAACGGAGCCAAGGTGTTATTATAGTGAGTAGTACCAGCAGGGGTTTCATCTGAATCACATTTTTGTGGGATTTACACGGAAATCCCAATTTAAGCGCTCAGCGTAGAACATAAGAATATGATCCAGCCTTATACTGAAAGCAATCAAAAAATCTCATGTACCCCAAAATGTTACCAATAAACCCTAACTTATCCCACACAATACCATCCCCCACTCAGGTCCGTCATCTGTCAGTGGAACTATAGGGGGTCCCACGTTACTGGTAGAACAAAGACTATGGAAATGCAACGGCTCCCCCCTCAAATGAAATCCAATGAAATCTCCTAAATCCAAAAGCCCCATCCTTGTGCCTAAACTGTAGTAAGCGGCCACATGTTTGGCATTATTGTAGCAGGGAGAGCTCACTTAACAATTTACGGGGTGTCCCCAATAGAACAAGCTGGGCACAATGTATGGGGGCACTACAATATATGGGGGCACGACAATTAAAGGTGCACAATGTATGGGCACTAAACTGGCAGATTTGCAATTCTCCAGAATAAAGCACAGCGTGGATGTTACAAAATAGTTATTGAGACGTAGATGAATTCATTGAGAGGTGTAATTTCTACAATGGGGTCACTTTTGGGGTTTTTCTGCTGTTCTGGCACCTTTGGGACTCAGCAAATGGCGTTCGAACACTATTCTAGGAAAATCTGTGATCTAAACCCCAAATAGTGCCCCTTCCTTCCCAGCCCTAACATGTTGGCTAACAGTAATTTCTGACGACATATGGGCCATCACCGCATTTGGGAGAAATGCACAATAAATTTTGGGGCACAGTTCCACCTATTTACCCTCGTGTAACTGAAACTTTTGCCGCTAATTTTTACTAACAAAATGTTATATTATATATACTGCCATGTTCAATAAAAATTGCATAAGTTATGGAAGGAACTAAAGCTCAGAGTTCATAGAAGGAGCCCACGGGACCTTCAGTATGTGAAGAGTATTTGTGTAAGAATTGGTCAAACTCACACCTGAGCAATGCCTGTGACTAGTTTCTCCATATAGGAGGCTTCTTGAAACTTCATCACCAACAAAGACTTTTGTACGAAGTATTAAATAGATTTCAGTAAGCGTGTTCAATACTTTTTCCCTCTGTATTTTTTCTTAATTACACATATTTTAATATATGTACATCTATGGTGTGATTTCATTGCCTGTGTGGATTGGATGGGCTGTTACTAATAGAGATGAGCGTTGTTCTACTCGAACTGTTCGCCAATCTCAAATTCGAGCTGTTTTGGGCTGTGTTCGAGTCGTTCGGCGAACACGAACGATTTGAGAAAAATTCGGCTGTTCGAGGTTATGTTCGATAACTGTTCGTGCACCAAAATCATAACTGGATTTTTTCTCAGTAATGATGAAAATTAATGTTAATACGCAGTTTGTGTGTACAGCGGGGTGGGGGGAGGGGCAGGGGATGGATCTCTGCAGGAATAATGAAGATCTCCATTTTTTTTTCTCTTTCCCGCATTTGCAGTGGGGAGGTGCAGTCTGTCAGCCTATCAGCAGCGCACACACGGAGCGAACTGCTGTTTTTCACACAAGCAAGGGCATGTGTCATTGGCAGTGTATGTCACATGTCCTTGCCCTATAAGACCAAGCCATTTTCCCCATCGCCACCATTTTCTCACTGCTGCAGCTGCGTGTTAGACGGCACCGCTGTTGCTGTGTGCGCTATACCTTGTTAATTTCAAGCCAATTTTCGCACAAATCTACAGATAGCTTGGGAGTAGGGAATAGTTGTGATTGCAGTCCTTTTAAGGACTAGGCTACAGCATTTCCTACGACTTTTATCAGGCAGGTCTGTGCTCTTAAATAGATAGATTGTGGGAGTAAAGACTAATTGTAATTGCAGTCCTTTTCAGGACTAGGTTACATCAGTTCCTATCAGTTTTTGCCAGGCAGGTCTGTGCCAGTGCTGTGCAAGTTTTTTTCACAGCATTTGGCTGAATCTAGCAAAGCTAATCCTTTTTGGCCTATTGCAGAGTGTGTTAGTCAGTGAAGTAGCCTATCTGTGTTGCAAGATATACCACCTGTGTATAGAATACCAATTTTTTTACTGCACCTAGTGAAGTAAAATCTTTTGGGCATAGCATCATTCTATTAGTCCATCTATACTGACCTCCATCAGGTTGCAAATTGAATATAATTTTTTCTGCATCTAGCTCTGAAAAAATATTTGGGCTTCTAGCAGTGTGTGGGACTTGTTCTATTAGTCCATCTATACTGACCTCCATCAGGTTGCAAACTGAATATAATTTTTTTCTGCATCTAACTCTGAAAAAATATTTGGCCTTCTAGCAGTGTGTGGGACTTTCTCTATTAGTCCATCTATACTGACCTCCATCAGGTTGCAAACTGAATATATTTTTTTTCTGCATTTACCTCTGAAAAAATATTGGGCTTCTAGCTGTGTGTGGGACTTGTTCTATTAATACATCTATACAGACCTCCATCAGGTTGCAAACTGAATATATTTTTTTTCTGCATCTACCTCTGAAAAAATATTGGGCTTCTAGCTGTGCGTGGGACTTGTTCTATTAATCCATCTATACAGACCTCCATCAGGTTGCAAATTAAAAATAATTTTTATCTGCATCTAGCTCTGAAAAAATATTTGGCCTTCTAGCAGTGTGTGGGACTTTCTCTATTAGTCCATCTATACTGACCTCCATCAGGTTGCAAATTAAAAATAATTTTTATCTGCATCTACCTCTGAAAAAATATTTGGCCTTCTAGCTGTGTGTGGGACTTGTTCTATTAGTCCATCTATACTTACCTCCATCAGGTTGCAAACTGAATATATTTTTTTTCTGCATCTAGCTGTGAAAAAATATTTGGCCTTCTAGTAGTGTGTGGGACTTTCTCTATTAGTCCATCTATACTGACCTCCATCAGGTTGCAAATTAAAAATAATTTTTATCTGCATCTACCTCTGAAAAAATATTTGGGCTTCTAGCTGTGTGTGGGACTTGTTCTATTAGTCCATCTATACTGACCTCCATCAGGTTGCAAACTGAATATAATTTTTTTCTGCATCTAGCTCTGAAAAAATATTTGGCCTTCTAGCAGTGTGTGGGACTTTCTCTATTAGTCCATCTATACTGACCTCCATCAGGTTGCAAATTAAAAATAATTTTTATCTGCATCTAGCTCTGAAAAAATATTTGGCCTTCTAGCAGTGTGTGGGACTTTCTCTATTAGTCCATCTATACTGACCTCCATCAGGTTGCAAATTAAAAATAATTTTTATCTGCATCTAGCTCTGAAAAAATATTTGGGCTTCTAGCTGTGTGTGGGACTTGTTCTATTAATCCATCTATACTGACCTCCATCAGGTTGCAAATTAAAAATAATTTTTATCTGCATCTACCTCTGAAAAAATATTTGGGCTTCTAGCTGTGTGTGGGACTTGTTCTATTAGTCCATTTATACAGACCTCCATCAGGTTGCAAACTGAATATAATTTTTTTCTGCATCTACCTCTGAAAAAATATTTGGGCTTCTAGCTGTGTGTGGGACTTGTTCTATTAGTCCATCTATACTGACCTCCATCAGGTTGCAAATCGAATATAATTTTTTTCTCCATCTAACCCAGCCAATAGTTTTGGCCTAATACCACAGTTTGGCCACTCAACTCTGCTCGGTTCCCATCCATTGTTTTTTTGTGCAAACAACTCCAGAGTTGTGAATTAGTTAACCACCAAAATGAGTGGAAAAAGGCCTGCTGCTGGTGGAAAGGGGAATAGGTGTGTTGGGAAGGGGAAAAAAGGTTGTGTCCGTGGGGTAGGTGTTAAAGCAACAGTAACATCTGCAGAAGAAAGACCATCTTCCAGCCAAACTAAAATGTCTACTTCTTTTAGCGGACAATGTGATAAGATCCCTTTCTTACGGCCACGCCAATCGCTACAAATTCCAGATGAGGCACAAAAACAGCAGGTGCTTCAACGGATATCAAGTGCTCCTTTAAGTGGGCTCTCCTCCACATCAACTTCAACATCACAAATACTCCAGTCCTCAAAGGTGTCACCCCAATCGCACTTGCTTCCTCACAGCTCCCAAATCTCCAGCTGCCCGTCTGAGTATGAGGTAGAACAGATGGTTGAGTCTGCAGAGCTGTTTACTCATACTATAGCCTGGGAATCAGAGGTCGACTCCAGCGCTTCTGTGAATCCAGACGAGGAAATGATCTGCACTGATGCCCAGAATCTTTATGAGTCGGATCCAGGACCAGACGCAGAAGGTTCTGACCATAATGTAGACCCTCATTCCCAAACTGTAACTCCTGTTGGTGGAGACAATGAGGAAGACGATGATGAGACTCAAATACCTGATTGGAGCGACAACTTTAGTTTTTTATCAGGGCAGGAACAGGTTGGCTCTGAGGACGACGGGTGTGATAACGCACAGGGTGATGATGATGAGGTTGGAGATCCCACTTACTGTCAATCCACAGTCAGCCAAGAGATGAGGTCAGCAGAGGAGGTGGAGGAAGATGCTAGTGACGACGAGGTCAGGTTGCGCCTTCCTGGACAGAGACGTAGTACTGGAAGCACGTCAACAACTGCATCCTCAAACACAACTCTGCCTCTCACCACAAGTCGTGGTGGCTCTTCAGGTCGCATGGGTGCTAAGCCTTGCATAGCCTGGGCATTTTTTCAGATCGATAAAGATGACCCAACTCGTGTTATCTGTAACATTTGTCAGCAAAAGCTAAGTAGAGGCCAAAAAATACATAGTTTGAGTACTTCATGCATGAACCGGCACATGGACATGAAGCATAAGTTGCAGTGGGAAGCTCAGTGTGCTACAATGCGGCCTAGCCGGCCGGGCCAACCACCGTCTGCCATATCTTGTGCATCCGCGGCCTCTTCATCCTCTGTGACTGGGGGGACAGCAGTCACACCTGTTTTGGGGCGCAGATCTGTCACCTCTTTACCCGCAACAGCCAGCGTGATTGGCAGGTCATCATTTTCTTTGGAGGTGGTAACACCAGCTGGTGTTGAGCGCTGTCCGACATCGATAGCACCACCTTTGGATCAAGGCAACGTAACATGTCCGCCTGCATCTTCCTCACAGACCGGCAGTTTGCCGGGGACACCCTTATCAACCCCGTCTAAGCACAATAGCCAGCCCTCGGTCCCTCAGATGTGGAAAAGTAAAAGACCATTTCCTCCTAGCCATGAGAAAGCTAAGAGGTTGAATTTCACCATCTGCAAGCTCTTGGCTACAGAAATGCTGCCTTTCCGCCTGGTGGACACAGAGGATTTTCGAGACCTTATGTCCGTCGCAGTGCCCCAGTACCAGATGCCCAGTCGGCACTACTTCTCAAAGAAAGGTGTGCCTGCGCTCCACCAGCATGTCGCACACAACATCACCGCTTCTTTGAGAAACTCTGTGTGTGACAGGGTGCATTTCACCACAGACACTTGGACGAGTAGGCATGGACAGGGGCGTTACATGTCGCTGACTGGGCACTGGGTAACTATGGTGACAGCAGGACAAGGGGCTGCTGTCCAAGTCTTGCCGTCCCCACGAGTTGTGCGTCAATCCTCTTTATGTCAAAGTTCCTCCACTGCTTCTGCCTCCTCAACCTCCTCTCGGTCTTCCACCTGCACCCAAAGCCTGTCTGGTCATGCCACAAGCTTTCTAACTGCGCAGAAGGGATCCTGCACACCTCCTTACTATGCTGGCAGTAGGGCTCAACGTCATCAGGCAGTTTTTACTTTGAAATGTCTGGGAAATGTGAGTCACACAGCTGAGGAGTTGTGGTCAGCTCTGGAGAACCAATTTCATGAATGGCTGTCTCCACTGGACCTGAAACCAGGGAAGGCCGTGTGCGACAATGCTGCAAACCTGGGTGCGGCCCTTCGCTGGGGCAATCTCACACACGTGCCTTGTATGGCTCACGTGTTGAATCTGGTTGTCCAGCAATTTTTAGCCCACTATCCCAGACTAGATGGCCTTCTGCAGAGGGCACGGTCGCTGTGTGCTCACTTCCGCCGTTCGCATCCCGCAGCTCAGCGACTTACATCTCTACAGAAGTCGTTGGGCCTGCCACTTCACCGGCTAAAATGCGATGTGCCTACCCGGTGGAATTCAACTCTGCACATGTTGCAACGACTGTGTCAGCACCGACAAGCCCTGGTGCAATACGTTCTGACGTATAGCCTGGGCCAACGAGATCCAGAGGTGGGGCAAATCACGCTGGAGGAGTGGTCTCAGATCAGGGACCTATGCACCCTTCTGCACAGTTTTGAAATGGCGACGAAGATGTTTAGTGCTGACGATGCCATTATCAGCATGACTATTCCGGTGATTTACATGCTGGAGCACATGTTAAACAGAATTCGGAGTCAGGTGGTGGCACAAGAGGAGGTGGAGGAAGTAGAGGAGGAGGAGTTGTATGCGGGAGGGCTAACATCTGCAAGGTCCAGACGGTCGGCAGCACCAAGGCGGCAGGCATGTGAGGGTGGGGGAGATGGTTTTACCAGGGCGCATGGTAGCAGCCAAACTAGTGAGGAAGGTGCAGGAGCCCAGGAAGAAGTGGAGGACGAACTGATGGAAGACTCATCAGATGAGGGAGACCTTGATCACATTTCTGTTGTGCGAGGTTGGGGGGGAGAGGACAGAGGAAGGAAGCATGATTGTTACCTCGCCACCAACACAACAGGGACTTGGTGCTCCTGGATGCGCAACACACATGAGTGCCTTCTTGCTGCACTACCTGCAACATGACCCTCGAATTGTGAGAATTAGAAATAATCCTGACTACTGGGTTGCCACACTGTTAGATCCCCGGTACAAAAGTAAATTTGCCGAAATTATTCCTGCCATAGAAAGGGATGCACGCATGCAGGAGTATCAGCAGAGACTGTTGCAGAATCTTACATGTGCTTTTCCACAAAACACCAGTGGTGCACTTAGTGAATCTCACAGTTCCAACTTGCCAACCGTGGGACCGTCAAGTGTTCAGCACTCAAACCGTAACAGAACCACAGTATCTGCTGGTAACATCAATTTTGCGGAATCATTTCACCACTTTTTTAGCCCATCCTTTGCAAGGCCACAGGAGACAAGAAGTCTGACACATAGTCAATGCCTAGAGACGATGGTACAGGAGTATCTCCAAGTAAACATTGAAGCCATGACTGTGTCACTGGACCCTTGCTCTTTTTGGGCTTCCAATCTGGATAAATGGCCGGAGCTAGCCACTTACGCCTTGGAGATCTTGTCATGCCCCGCAGCCAGCGTTCTGTCTGAACGTGTGTTCAGCGCTGCTGGTGGTGTGCTGACAGATAAGCGCACGCGGCTCTCCACTGATAATGTAGACAGACTCACGTTCATAAAGATGAACAAATCATGGATCCGAAACGACTTTTCTACCCCTGTGTCATCCTGGGGAGAGTAAAAGCTTGATGATTGGTTAAAATCACCCTACCAACTGTTTTAAGCTTTCAAATTACTAATCATGTTTATCTGTATCTTGGCTGCAAAATAATTTGGGCTTTGTAGCAGTGTGCAGCACTGATTCTATTAGGCCATCTATAATAAGCTCCACCAGATTTAAAATTACTAATCATGTTTATCTGTATCTTGGCTGGAAAATAATTTGGGCTTTGTAGCAGTGTGCAGCACTGATCCTATTAGGCCATCTATACTAAGCTCCACCAGATTTAAAATTAATAATAATTTTTAGCTGCATCTAGCCCGGAAAATAATTTTGGGGCTCCGAGATGCGCAAGACACATAAGTGCCTTCTTGCTACACTACCTGCAACATGACCCTCATATTGTCAGAATTCGAAGTAATCATGACTACTGGGTTGCCACACTCTTAGATCCCCCAAACTTTTCGATCAACCTTTTCATTTTAATAAAGACCAAAAAAATGGTCATTTTTGAAATTATAAGCATTAGCAGGTTATTAGAAACTGAAATCAAACAGTTTTCAACTCAAAACTTTATTCTAGGTGATGTTACATTTTCACATAGGACCCCTTGTTCGAAAGGAGCTTCTGAACTCTCTCGTCCATTGAATTTGTCAGGTTTTGGATGGTTTCTGCTTCAATTGTTTTGCATGAGGACAGAATACCCTCCCAGAGGTGTTGCTTAGATGTGAACTGCCTCCCGCCATCATAGACACTCCTTTTGATGATGCTCCAGAGGTTCTGAATGGGGTAGAGGTCAGGGGAGCATGGGGGTCACACCATAAGTTTGTCCCCTTTTATGCCCATATCAGCCAGAGATGCAGATGTTTTATGTGCAGCATGAGATGGTGCATTATCATGCAAAAAAATGATCTTGCTGTGAAATACACGGTTCTTCTTCTTGAACCATGGCAGGAAGTGCTGTTTGAGAAAATCCACATACATTATGGAGTTCATCTTTAGTGCCTTCAGGGATCCTAAAGGGGCCGACAATCTCTCTCCCCACGATTCCAGGCCAAATCATTACTCCACCTCCTCCTTGTTGGCGCTGTAGCCGTGTTTGCGTGGGGTGTCCATCAACCAGCCATCCTCCACTCCATCCATCTGGACCATTGAGCGCTGCACGGCACTCATCCGTGAACAAAACAGTTTTGAAATCAGTCTTCATGTAATGTTTAGCCCACTGGAGCCGTTTCTGCTTGTGTGAAGTGGATAGAGGAGGTCGACAGGATGGCGCATGCACAGCTGCAAACCTCTGAAGGACCCTGCATCTTGTTGTTCGGGGGACGTTGGAGGCACCAGCAGCTTCAAAAACTTGTCTGCTGCTATGACAAGGCTTTTTTGCCGCTGCTCTTTTAACCTGACGTAATTGCCTGTAGGAAAGAGTCCTCAATTTGCCCTTATCAGCACGCACACGTGTGTACTGTGAATCAGCTACATACTTCTTGATTGCCAAGACACTTCATCCTGATCATCGCACAATGTTGATTGTAGTCATGCCTTGATCTAAACACTCCACAATTTGTTGCTTCTCAGCAGCCGACACATCCTTTTTCTTTCCCATTTTGGCAGAAAATGTAGGCTGCTTAATAATGTGAGACAGCCTTCTTAAGTAGTCTTGCCTTTCATTGGACACACCTGCCAAACTAATTAGCACAGGTGTCTGCAATTGCTTACAGTGATATAAAGAGCCCTGACACACATCACCATCAATGAGTTTAACTGACAAACAAACAAATTCTTCCCTTATCACTCCTAAACACTTTTTGCATAATAATTTGGAACACAGTGTACATGTGCTTTTCCACAAAACACCAGTGGTTCACGTAGTGAATCTTACAGTTCTAACTTGCCAACCGTGGTCTGTATGGAGTTGTTCAATAAAGGGCCCAAAATTAAAATAACATAGATGGGAGAGGTCTCTATGAATAGGAATTCCTAAGTATTTGATACCCTGTGAGGGCCAGGCAAAGGGAAAGTTGGACTGGATGGAATCCTATATGGATTTGGGGAGGGAGACATCGAGGGCCTCAGACTTCGCTGCATTGATTTTAAAATTTGACCATGTAACAAAGTGATCTATTTCAGCCATAACAGCATGGATGGATATATGTGATTGAGTGATATATACTAGGACATCATCAGCAAATAGAGAGCACTTGTACTCGGTGCCTCCCACCTCAATCCACCTAATATTGGGGTTATGGCGAATTGATGAGAGCAGGTGCTCCGTCACTAGGATGTATAAGAGAGGGGACAGAGGACATCCCTGCTTTGTCCCATTGGTGATTGTGAAAGGTGATGAAAATGTTCTGATGCACCCCCTGGGCCTTGGGACACCCGGAGCCGGACCCTTTTTGGTGGATGCTGGTGGTTGTAGTCTTCGTGGCGGCGACCCGGTTCCGTGGCTCAGGGTGGTCAAACCAGTGGCGGAACTATTTATGTGGTTTTGATGTTTAAATGTCCGACTACGCCACCCGTGGATTGCGGTCAGAGTGAACCGCCGCTGCAGGGCAGACCGCTGAGGCTGGTGTTGTGGGTGCAGCAGAGCGTAGCATAACTCCCCACGGGAGGAGTATAGCCTCAGGGCAGTGTATGCGGAGGATGGGGGTGATGGTGCAGGGCAGCAGCAGTAACGACACGGAGTCAGTGATGCAGTCCAGGGCCTTTACTCACAGTTCTTATTATCCAGACCACGTCTGCAGGTAACGGCTGCCCACGTCGTACTTTGCTCACCAGGTGAGGGGCTCAGACAACTCCCAGATAACTTTGGAGCGCTTCACAGGACCCCCTTTGTGTGTCCTTTGTCTGGCCTTTCTTACCAACCCTTCTGTCTGGCTGCCTCGGGCCTCCTCTTGGTAAACTTGGCGCCAGTTTCCCTGACCCTATGTGGTGCCTTCCTAGCGGGTGTAGCGAGGGGCTGCGCCACATAAAATGTCAGAGCCTCCGGTTTCTAGCTGAGGGACGTTTCCTGCCTCCACTAGTTTCGGGGACCGGTCTCCCCCTTTGGCCTGACCCCTCCACGCAGGTGGATTCGGGCGTGCGGTGGCGACTCGCCCGTCCGCACCCCTGGGATCCCTTCATTCCTCGTTCCTGGAGCCTTCTCCGCTCCTCTTCCTTCCTTCTCCCTCTTCCAGGCCTGGGCCTCTGTTACTAGGCCCGCCTCCGGAGCAGAGCTCATGCAGAGCCCCTGCTCCCTGCCACTTCTGCTCAGACTTCTCTGCACTGAACTAAGATGGTGCCCACCTTTTATACTCCCTTCTCAATGCACCCAGGAACTGCTTCCTCCCTGCTCCTGCACTACAGGGTTCCCCTTCCTCAGTGTTCCCTCCCCCCACTCCAGCCAGGGACAGGGACTGTCGTGCCCATCTCAGAGGCATATTGGTCGCCCTGCCCCACGGCAATGTGGTGTAATGCATGCAGGTGTCGGGTCCTGATCCACACTCCATCCTTACCTGAGAGTGAGATATCACACCTCTGGGTGAGGTGCAATACCTCTGTAGCAACCGAGCCCTCAGGGTGCTACAGTTCCATTTATCTTCAGCCTAGGTGACGTATTGTGATACAGGGCCGTGATTTTGGCTATAAAAGGGACCCCTAGACCCCTACCCCAAGCTTTTTAAGAGAATCATATATGGCGTGCCAGGAGACTCTATGGAATGCTTTCTCAGCATCCAACGAGAGTATCTAATTACAAATTTTTAACTGCATCTAGCCCAGGAAATACTTTGTGCCTAGTAGCAGTGTCTGCTAGTCAGCGGATTATCCCGGCTGTTAAGCAAGCTACACCACCTGTAGTTTGGACACTTAATTTTTTCAAAGGAAATGCTTCGGGACCACGGGATACTCAGTGAAGAGCATCAGGAGGCACCCCAAGGAATAGGGGCTGGGACTGGCAGTAGGATGCCTTGTGGTGGACAGCCGAGCTCGATCCTTATAAAAGCTTTTTAACTGCAGCAGCTTTAGTGGACGCTACTGGAGCTGGAATTACGCGGCTGCTGGCATGAGACTTGCCCTCCAATAGATCCTTGTAAATGGATTTAAAGTGTATTCATTCAAATTAGAGAGACAATTTAAATTAAAAAGCTTAGAGCTGCCTCCACCACAGGGGGGCTCGCTCGACCCACCAGCGGACAGGCACCAGTATTGGGAGAGGGGGGCTGGCCGTCAGGGTTCACCGCGGCTCTGGCACAAACCCAGCGACATGGAGGTGGCACGGGCAGGAGCGGACTGAACGTGTCGGCTTCTCACTTTTTGGATTTTAGAAGGGCATAACATGCCTATATTTGTGTCTCCCCCTCCTTTTACTCCTCCACCTCTTTTCTTTTCGCATGACTTGTCACTTTTCCATGTGTTAGTTGTGTCTTCTGAGCAGTTTGTCAGCTTTTGGACACGTTTGAAGGTGTTTTCTATGTGTTTCTATGTGTTTTTGTTTGCCTGCCATTGGTTTTAACGGTGTTCGAAGGTGTTCAACGAACAGTTCGACGAACAGTTCGGCGAACACACGGGTGTTCGACGAACCGAACTCGAACACTACGGGGGTGGCTCAACACTAGTTACTAACAGCTGGTGAGAATTTCATGTCAGTAGCACCGTTAGAAATAGATTTACTTAGAAAATTGGTGACGTGTTCAATACTTATTTCACCTGCTGTATATTTGCAGCTATTGTATCGTTAGGATTGTTAGAAACAGAACTCTGTAAATCAATTAATAGTATTTTGAGAACCCGGCAGAGACATCTGTGTTTTTATGAATAAGAATATATTGTATAAATTTGGATACAAATATCTGTTCCCACTGGACTGGTCGTCTTCTGCATAAGTCTTATGTTGTTATCTTGTACTGTTATACTAATGATAAATTACTCTCAGAGTTGTAATTATTCTATTTTCATACATAGACCATCAAATAGATGCAGAGATTAATAAAGAAGAGCGTTTTATTCTTTTTTCTGCTCATGTACATTCATAGAGGCAGAATGAGATTTAATTATATTGAATATATGGAATTTTAAACATGTTTGTATATAAAGAAAAACATACATTACTGCATTACTTGGAGATACGGTTTTCTATGTCTTTTACATTTCATTTTGATGATCATTCTCCAAGGTAAGACGCACAGCAGTTACAAGCTCTTTGCTATAGATTCCTATGATTTTGGACAAAGGGTAAGAGGCACTTCAAAAAATTACAAAAGCCTACAAAAAAAATGAAGTAGCAAGCCCAAATGATAAAATTCAATAATGTTCAATAATTAATATCAATATTAAAAAGACATACAGATATAATAAATGGAAATGAATACACAGAAATTACTGTGCTAAGATGACCCAGATAAATAATAATTACAAGTGTTACATGATTGCCCAAAATCCAAGAAAACAAAAGTGCTCCTACAGACTGTTAAGATGGCAGAAGACATACACGATCTAATCAATCCCAGAAAATGATGTATATAGATCGGAGATAATTATTGAACATTATTGAATTTTTTGTCCTCTTTGCTATAGAGCTTACAAGCGCTGCTCTGAAGTTGGCCAGATCAGTGGATCCAACCATCTTCAGTGCTTCTGTGATCCTCCGATGCTGCAGAGACAAAGGTGCCTCATATAGCGGCATGGGAGCAAAATTTGAACATATAGCAGAATCATAATACTTCTCCAAACTGTCAGTCAGGAGCACGCTTCTCCCTGCCGAGCAGGAAGCTGGAAGACAGGGGAGCAGCGCGCTCCTGAAGAAGAGTTGAGAATAACCCCTTAAAGGTGTGCTACAAAGATTACAAGTGATCACCTTTCCACCAGAAGAGTAAATACTTGCTGACCACTGGGTATCCCACACTGGGACCTCCACACTCCAAAAATTGCCAAAATATGGGGTTCTAGTGTCTCATTTGAATGGAGGGATAGTCCTGTACAAGACTCATTACTCCATTCATTGACTCCATTCATTGCCCCATTCATTTATTGGTACTGCTGGAGATATAGGGCCCGATTCATTAAATTTTTTAACAGTTTTCTAGTGTTAAACACTTTGAAAAGTTACAAAATTTTGGCGCAATTCGAAGTAGCACAAAAATGTTGTGACTTATAGCATTTTTACTCCACTCCTGACTAGATCCACCAAAAGCTGCAAAGCTAAGGCTCCACTGGGCTTGTGGAAGCTTGTGGAAGCCCGGGGGGGAAAATTCATAAAGGATTATGCCACTTTAGGCACATAGATAATCTATACATAGAAATGACTAAGACAATTAATTTAATCATTTTGTGAGCGCTTTCTCAGTCACCAGTCTTAATGAAAAGCATGCATGAATAAGATTCGCTGATTTCTTTAAGAGGCGCACAGCACCAAATGATTTATCTGATCAGTGGTGTGCGTCTCCATCTGCCTCTTCAGAAATGTTACTCCAGTCAGGGACTACAGGAACTGGAGTCATATTTCTGGAGAAGAAATGGTTCCTATTTTGAAGAATTTGATGGCGGGCACAGCATCGCCCCGTCCTACAGCACCGCCCCGTCCTACAGCACCGCTCCGTCCTACAGCACCGCTCCATTCTAAAGCACCGCCTGGTCCTACAGCACCGCCCCGTCCTACAGCATCGCCCGGTCCTACAGCATCGCCCCGTCCTACAGCACCGCGCCGCCCTACAGCACCGTTCCGTCCTACAGCACCGCACAGTCCTACAGCACCGCCCAGACCTACAGCACCGCCACGTCCTACAGAACCGCTCTGTCCTACAGCACTGCCCCGTTCTACACTGGCTCTTTCCCAACTCCTCCTATTTTGGCGGAGCTACCTGAAAGTGTTGTGGAAACGCAAAAAAATCACGCAAAAAAAATCACAATTGTTTGGCGCATCTTTGCCTTGAGCAATAATTTTAAACTTTTGAAAGTGTTTTATGACAGTTTTCTGGTAATGACACTTTCATAAATTGGGATCTAAAAGTTTTTGAGATTCAAGAAATAAAGGACAAACTTTGGAGATGCTGTAAAGATGCATGAGACATGAGCGTGAGACTGATAGGCTATAAAGAATGAAATATATTGATTGTGCTAAAATAATTCAGCTCAAAATGTTGAAACATATGACAAAATTACGCTAAAATGTGGACATTTACAACATGATACTGAATATTACCCCAGTACTAAAAAAACAACATTTTCAATATCAGAAATCTAAAAATAGTCATGAAAGTTGCCAAAACATAAAGCAACAAGAAATCAAGAATCACTATTAAACAGCTGAGACAAAGAGGGCTGTATGGAGGAGACATATAGGGCTGTATGGAGGAGACATAGAGGGCCGTACGGTGGAGACAGAGGGCTGTATGGCGGAGACATAGAGGGCTGTACGGTGGAGACAGAGGGCTGTATGGCGGAGACATAGAGGGCTGTACGGCGGAGACATAGAGGGCTGTATGGTGGAGAGAGAGGGCTGTATGGTGGAGACATAGAGGGCTGTACGGTGGAAACAGAGGGCTGTATGGCGGAGACATAGAGGGCTGTACGGTGGAGACAGAGGGCAGTACGGCGGAGACATAGAGGACTGTACGGCAGAGACATAGAGGGCTGTACAGCGGAGACATAGAGGACTGTACGGAGGAGACATAGAGGGCTGTATGGCGGAGACATAGAGGGTGGTATGGGGGAGACATAGAAGGCTGTACGGCGGAGACATAGAGGGCTGTACTGCAGAGTCTTTTCATCACACTTGATTTATGACTAATGATGTAATAAAGAACTCTATGTCTCCTCCGTATAGCCCTCTATGTCTCCTCCGTACAGCCCTCTATGTCTCCTCCGTACAGCCCTCTATGTCTCCTCCGTACAGTCCTCTATGTCTCCTAATGGGACTACGCCCCACCACCCCTGGACGTCCACAAAGAGACTTGCTTTCGACCTCCCCCACTGGAATTGGGACTGATCATCCCCCACAAAAGCCACGGTAAGTGCACAAGTTCTTTACTAGTGATACTGACCGTTTGGCGTGGTTTCCACGTGGTGCGTGGTTTTTTGCAGTATCTCCGGACGTCCTGGTTGGATATAGTCAGAGGTGAGACTATAGGGGTGTAGTCCCATTAGGGGTCTGATATTCATAACTTTTAAAACAATACCACCTCGGATTGACAAGTGAATATTGTATGAAACTTCCTTAACTTCTGACAAAGATCCTTAGGACACTGAACACTGTTAGGTTCAGTTGCGGCAGCTGATCGAAGATTGGGTAGGACACACACTCAGATATAACTATATCTAGTGTCCGGAGAGCTGTGGACGAGAGCTCTCCTCCTTTCATCTGGGCCGTATGTGACTCCCCCAACGGGAGGGGTGAAGTCAGTGAAACAGCAGCTGATCAAGGATCTTTTGTCAGTTGAAAGGCAGCAGTGCAGTGATTAATCAATGTTTCCTTGGAGCAGAAAGAGTGTCTCTCCCGCAGGAGGGAGAGGATGTGATGATCATCATGGTCGGACAAGAGGGGAAAAGGTCGTTTAAGAATGCACCAAAAGTGTTTAAGGTGTTAAACTTTCCTGTGGAAGGGAAACTTCATCCTACATTGTGGGATGAAGGCATCTGGCAGAAAAGGGGTAGATTAGTTGACTGTGGATTATTGGAAGACACTGAAAAGTTTAGGAAAGTTGCACATGAGATTTGTGATGAAGGATATGTTGAAATAGAGGAGGAGATGAAGCCTGGTTATTTCAATTATCTTTATGTAAAGAAGGGAAAATTATCTAGCACTGTAACGATGACTGGCTGTTTTGTGCTACAAAATGAAGCTGATGGGGACAAGATAGAGGAGGAAGTAGGTTCCCTTTCCCGACTTATGTGTCCACAAACCGAATCTGAAGCCCCTAAAGAAGCATCCCATACGCCCACAAATGTAGCCGTACCCCAGCCCCTCAATCCGGAAACTGAGCAATTTTTACCTAAGGAGATTAAATACCCTGCACTTCCCACTGGTGGCCAGCCACCATCATATAACCCAGATGGTTGGCTTTGTGATGTGTGTTGGGCCACTAATCCAGGATGGCGCGAGACGTGCTATAATTGTGGAGCACGCAGACCCGATGTTGCAGCACCAGCCTTCTCATTACTTAACGATGACGGTGGGTATTATAAACCATTGCCCCCACCTGCCCCCGTCATGGTCCACACTCCATTCGGGGAGACCCAGGGTCCTCCGAATTCTACCCTATTCACCCTCTCCCAAACTGGGGAAATAGAACATGGACACAAGTACCAGGAGTTGGCGTCTGTTTTACTGAATGGTCCTTCAGAATTCTCCACTATACTGAGAATAGGCATAGGGAGCATACCGCAACAGCAAGTTGGGATCATTGTAAATGCAGCAAATACGAGACTACAGCGTGGGGGGGCTAGCTGCAGAAATATGTCGTCTTGGGGGACCTGCAATACAGATTGCATCCAACGATCACATCCGTGACAACGGTCCGTTAAGAAGAGAAGAGGTAATGGCTACAAGAGCCGGACAGCTATCATGTCAGTATGTTATACATGCGGTGGGACCAAGATATGATCCCCTAGATGTACCCAGGTCCCAACACCTGCTTACAGAAACAGTTCAGAACACCATAGCATACGCATCACAGCTTCATGCGGTCCCAACCCTAGCCCTGCCATTTATTTCCACCGGCATCTTTGGATATCCAAAACAGGATGCGGCCAAAATAATAGTCGAGACTATAAAGCAATACATTGCCACGCATCCAACTAAATTTAAAGAGAGAGAGAAGACTCTTGGCCATCGACAGGGATCTAGTCGATTATGCCGCTCAACTAAGCAAACCCACGATCAGATCCGATATCTGGTCTCCCCCAGCGCTTCTGACTCGACCCCTGGGCCGTGGGGCACTCTGGACCGGGCTTCAGGGCAATGCTGGGAGTAGTAGTGGCGACCCGGTCCCGTGGCTCAGGGTGGTCAGACCAGTGGCAGTTTTTTATATGTTTTAGGTAATGTCCGACTACGCTATTATGAACCGCCGCTGCAAAGCTGTCCACTGAGGCTGATGGTGTGTGCAGCCGAGGTAGTGTAACTCCCCACGGGAAGAGTGCAGCCCCAGTGCAGTGAGCGTGGATGGTGGGGATTGTAGTGCAGGGCGTCCCAGTACCGTTAGTGCTGGCGAAGTAAAAAAGCACAAAGACAACGTGTTGCAGTCCAGGGTCTTTTACTCACAGTTCGTATACTCCAAGCCACTGCGGTACCGGTAGTGACTGCCCGAGCCGTGCTGCGTCCACCAGGTGAGGGGCTCGGTCAACCCCCAGGCAGTTCAGGAATTATGGCACAGGACCCCCTTCTATCCATTCTCTGGCCTGCCCGACCAGTGACCAACTTCTGTCCAGCTGCCGCGTATCTGCGCGGGTAAACGTGGGCCCCGTTCCCCGCTGTCCTATATGGTGCCTTCCTAGCAGGTTTGGTGAGGTGTCGCACCAATAAATGATCACGACCTCTGGTCTTTGGCTGAGGGTAGTTTCTCCTCCACCAACTTGGGATCCGGTACCCTTTTCTTGCCTGACCCTTCACCCGATATCTCGTGGGTTTTTAGGGTCCCTTCTGCCTTCTTGTTTCTGAGCCCGTCTACACTTTGGGTACTTCTCTTCCTTTTCTGTTCCTTTCTGTTTCTGTTCCTTTCTTCTGCCTCCGGCCTTCACACTATGCCTGCCTCGTGGAGCTGGGCCCAGACTGAGCCACAGCTCCCTGTCTGCCCTCTCCGGCTGAACTCCTTCTCTCACTGAACTCAACCCAGAACTAAGATGGTGCCCACCTTATATACCTTCCCCTAGAGAGTGAGCTCAGGTGACTAGCAACCAATAAGCTCCTACCTATGCTCAGGAACCGTCCCCTTCTGCTCCTACATCACTGAGTTTTCCTCCCCCCTCCCCACTCCAGCCAGGGACATGGTCTATCGTGCCTGCATTACTGTATAAATGGGAGCACCGTTGAGCTGTCCCCCGGAAATGGGGTGTGTGTGATGCATGCAGCTAACTGAGCCCCGGTCCATACTTCATCCTTACCCAGGAGTGGAATATCACACCTCTGGCAGAGGTGCAATACCCCTGTAGCGGCCGAACCCTCGGGGCGCTACACTTCCCTACTTCCGAGATCTCCCATCAATTAGTACTCTTGCTGATCTCCCCCCTCCCCCTGATTTCCCTCCACCTCCACCCCCTCTCACAAAGTTGGAGGAAATGGAGGAAGCGGACCAGAATATCAGCCCACCCAAATATACCCCGTTTACCCCAGCACAGACGGATACTCTGTGTAATCGTCTCCCGGATCCCGAACATTCCCCCATGGCTTTTTACAGGGGCATGGCCACAAATAGAGAGATATAATCAACAACAAGGCAAGATCTTGTACACCTGCTTCGTGTAAAAGCCGGTGAAGGATATTATCCGATGATAGAGACTGCTATCCCATATAACAGAGCATTAGACTCCAATACGTATGAGAGTGGGATTGACTTCTGTCGAGCCCTTAAAATATGGGCTCAGGATAAGCTGGCTGATCAATCCACCACCCTCACAGATGTCACTCAAGAGAAGAGAGAGTCGGTTGAGAAGTTTTATGAGCGCCTTTTGTAGGTCTATAAGGACCTTGAGTTCTCCTTACATACTAAAACTCATTGCCAGCTGTTAGTGTCCTTCTTTATCCAGGGTTTACGTACTGAAATCAAGGATGCAATATTGGCTATACGGTCAGATGTTGAGTCAGCCACCCCAGGAGATGCCCTAAAAGTAGCAAAAAGCTTCCAGAAGAGTGTCGCCCGGACCGCTTCTGCGGTTAAGCCTAAATCCAAACCCGCTGCAGTGGCAGTTGCGGCACCCATAGTACCCGTAGCACAGTATCCCACCTTGTCCCCCCAGTATCCTCCCTTACAGCCCCATGACAGTACCTGATCAGCGAGTAATGTATCCCGGGAGAAGACCAGTAACGAATTCCCATCTTCTGTGTTGGAGGTGTGACCGAGCAGGACACTTCCAAAGGGACTGTCACACCCTGCCAGCCAGTGCACCACCCAAGCCCACCTATCTAGAAATAGGACGCCCGGCCCACGAGACTCACGAGAAAATGTCCCCCAGGACCGTCCATTCTGAAATGGAGGCCAACCAGAGTCTGCCATCGTGATGCCGGTAACCACCCCTGGGCTCTGTTCATCTGTAGTTCTCCCAGTAGGAGGGAATCTGGTGAAGTTCATGGTAGACACTGGGGGGGCCAACTCCATTTTAAAATCTACTGAACTGCCCCAGGGTCTCCCATTCCAATTTTCTAATGACAATCTAATATTGATTGGTGTAGATGGCAGACCTAACAAACACACTCTTACCAAACCTATTCCGATTGGCCTATTTCCAGAAGTAATGGCACAATTTGTCATATCCCCGACATGCCCGGTAAATCTTTTAGGGGCAGACCTCTTGTCTAAATTCCGATCCCGAATCCAATACCAGGACAATGGTCAGATGATCCTTACTTTAAAGGATCCAAACTCTGATGCACACATAGAGGAGGTCTGCATCTTACGGGCGCTACCCACGGTTATGATTAACATATCAGATACGAGTGGAAATCTCCCAAAAGATCCCAGGTTAGCTCCATACATAGAGGAAATCCCTTCTCATCTGTGGTCACAAGGCCCAGATGACATTGGGAGATTGCCGGTAAAACCAATACAGGTGTACCTCAAGCCTGAAGCGCCCTTTCCCAAGGTTCGCCAGTACCCGCTCACACATGCACAAGAACAAGGTCTACACCAGCAAATCCACACCTTGTTAGAGAAAAGGGCACTAATACTCTGCATCTCCCCGTGCAATACGCTATTGTTCCCCGTAAAGAAAAGATCCCAACCGGGGCAGCCGCCCGCTTATCGATTGGTGCAGGATTTGAGGGCAGTAAATTCAGCGAAAGTCTTGGAAACTCCTGTGGTGCCTAACCCACATACACTTCTCTCACAAATACCATCTACCGCAGCCTGGTTTACAGTAATTGATTTAGCAAACGCCTTTTTTAGCATTCCATTACACAAAGACTGTCAGTTTCTGTTTGCATTTACATATGAGGGCAGGCAATTGACTTGGACGGTGATGCTGCAGGGTGCTCAGAATAGCCCTAATCAGTTTGCAAAGAACATGTCTAGCTGTCTGCCGCCGTGGCAGCTGGACAACTCTGAGGTAGTACTATTACAATACGTGGATGATCTTCTCTTGTGTGCCCCCACGGAGCAAATGTCCATCAGGGCCAGTGTTAGCCTCCTTAAGCATCTGGCAAAACTGAATTGTCGAGACTCAGCCTCGAAACTTCAGTTTTGCCTCGGTCAAGTGGTTTTCTTAGGCCACTGCCTTACTCAGGGTGCCAGACATCTCACAGAAGAAAGAAAGACGGCCATCTACCTGCTACCATTCCCAAAATATCCCATAGAGCTGCAACGGTTCCTTGGACTATGCACATACTGCAGACAATGGATTCCAGACGCCTCACGTCTGATGCAACCCCTATATGATGCATTAAAAGAAGACACTCTGGCTGATGTAAACAACAAGGACCACCAAGAACTGCTGCAACAAGCCTTTGAGCAACTAAAATCAAGGATGACAGCCCCTGCCCTTGGAAATCCAGACTATGCTCCACCTTTCCATTTGTATGTCTCTGAGACGGGAGGGCATGCAGCCGGGGTACTCACGCAGAGACACTGTACAAACCAGCGCCCGGTCGGTTATTACTCAGCACATCTGGACCCGGTAGCCAGGGCCTCCCCCAGCTGTCTACGAGTGGTTCACGCCACACAGCAGTTACTTGAGAAGATGGCAGACATCATCCTTGGACATGAGACTCACATTTATGCTCCACACGATATTGCGGCTGTTTTGGCTTTACAGCAACCTAAACATCTGTCCACACAGAGACACCTGCGGCTGCAGTGTTCGTTGATTTTGCCAGAAAATGTGAAGTTACACCGGTGCACCACCATCAACCCGGCCACCCTGCTACCAGCACCTGAACGAGAGGGGAAAGAGTCAACTCCACTTGTTTTAGTGGGGGAAGTACCCTTGGATGATCCAGAACTTACGTTATATCCAGATATGTTGACACCTCTGGCAGGCTTCATACTGGATATGCTGTCACAACTGAAGATACATTGGTAGAGGCTGTAGCCTTACCACCGCCAAGAAGCTGGTCTCTGAAGTTGTTTGCCGGTATGGAGTCCCAGAAGTTATCGAAAGTGATCAGGGACCAGCCTTTTCCTCATGCGTATATCAAGAAATACTTACCATGATCGGATCAACAGTGGCGTTACATACTCCTTACCATCCACAGTCAAGTGGCAAGGTGGAGAGATTGAATGGCACACTGAAAAGGCAATTGACCAAAATGATGCAGGAGACTACGGCCCAGTGGCCTGAGCTCCTTCCCATTGCACTATATCACATATGCACCACCCCCATAGGGAAACACAAACTGTCACCCTATGAGATACTATTTGGGTTGCAACCAGCTATAGCTCGATTTACTCCACAACAATTATCAGAAGAAACTGATCATGTTGTGCAATATGTGATTCAGCTTGCCAAAGCCTTAACTAACACCCATGCGTTAGTATCATCTTCTATTCCAGATCCAGCTGATGCAGAAGGTTGTCATACCCTTAAACCTGGAGATTACGTGTATATGAAGAAGCATGTTCGGAAACACGGACTAGAACCATTGTATGATGGACCATACCAAATGCTCCTTACAACACCAACAGCAGTGAAACTTGAAGGGAAGTCAGCATGGATCCGTGCTTCACACTGCAAACACCAACCATCCTGAGATGTTTTATGATAATATGTATGGTTAGATTAGTCAATACCTGGAATAGCCTACAACAGAATACTGACCCTTTTAATAATAAGTTCATTACTCACCACCAGATTTTGGTACAAGAATTGAGTCAATTAGAGAACAACCACATCAGTGACTGTTGGATATGTACTCACTCACCAGTTTCAGCCACTAGTATGCCTTTTCTGGCGGTCCCAGTCACTCTGGAGGAATTACTAAACTGGCCCAATTGTAGCGATGCCCTTGCTAATAATGCTACTAAGTTTAGTAGATTATGGAACACCACTGTAGGTATACCAGTAGTTGGGTGGGTGGATCTCCCTTGGTGGCAAGGAAATCTTACTGCCACTAGTAAACACCTACAATTTCTTGCCCTTAACGGAAACAAGTGGGTGCCCAGAAACAAGTCTTCCTTGACTAATTTAGGCTTCATACCAACTGAAGGTCTACAAATCAGTTTTAATGCTACCTCTAGTACAGCAGATGCTTTTAAACCGTCATTGTTGGAAAGATACATTCATAATCACTCATGGGTACATGCAAATCTGTTTATAAAAGGTACCAATGACACGTTATAAAATATCTGGTAACATCCCTTGCAATGAATTTTCTGAATACAAGCCTAGTGATCCAACATGTAGCAATCTGGATGTTGGATACTGTAGCCCCCTGGGACAAATGCCTTCATGGTGTATGTTATCAAATAACACCGTTTTTATCGATTTGGTACATAAATTAGTATTACAGTACTCTACTTTATGGGATCTGCCATCAGCCACATATTGGGTCTGTGGGAATAAAGCGTACAAACGGCTCCCAGTCAGAGTAGGGGGGATTTGTACGTTGGCCCGACTAACTCCAGCCACTTATCTTATTCCCCATGGTAAAGTAGATATGAGAGCCATCCCTCTTCATACCATTTATAAACGTGCTAAGGACAACACCCCACGCCCATCAGGAAGACCTCATTTAGTACAAATGAGTATACCAATAAGATAGCCAGTACTGTCTTCCTCTACCCTATGGTTACACAAACGTGGGACAAATTAGTGGAAGTCACTGACTACTTAGATGACCAGATTTGGAGTATATTTTAAGTAATTAATACTACTGTTGCGGTGCTGAATCAACTTATTATAGTAGCTAATCAACATACTTTAGTGCTGGACTATTTGACAGCAGCTCAAGGAGGGATGTGTCAGGTTATAGGCCCAGCCTGTTGTCACTATATTGACCCCGACTCTACCATACGGTTAAAGACTAAAATGGAAGACATTAGGAAACTCAGGGAAGAATATAACAAACATAATGAATTGACCAAAGACAGTTGGTGGTCTGATACGTTTTCCTTTTTAAATCCTGCTAATTGGTTTAAAGGGATTGGTGGATGGATTGCTGGAATATTACAAGGAGTGTTGCATATTGCTGCTTGCATCTTGTTAATATATGTTTTACTAAAACTAGTCTTTTATTGTATCCCAATTTGAATGAGGAAAACCTGCCAGACATCAGAGAGCAAGGAGAACGCTGTCAACCAACATCCAGTGCTAATATACACGGACCTCCCAGATGTAACCAGCATTGAGGACCTGGACGGCAAGGGAATGATGACCTTCACCCGCACGCCCCGACCAACCTCACGTCTGAAGATCAGAGCTTTATGATTATATCAACGGACAAGGGGGGTGGACATGCCGCAACAGCCTCAATTGGTAACAAGGGCACTAATTGAGTGAAGACCAATATTCCTCAGGCTCAAACCATTACCCTGGGAAAGCACCTCTGTTGTTGATAATAACGTAATTTTTAGGGGGGAAATGTAAAGGACATATTGATACTATTCATGCTATGGCAACTCCATTTTGTCTGCTTGCTTCAAAATCATGTTATTATACTCTTTGCATAACATACATTCTTTCCTTCTTTCCTCTTGATTCACATGCAACTTTCCCACACTAACCTTTTCTCTCAGGAACATTCTATGAGACACCCCGCTCCTGTTATCTAGCTAGTCTGAGCCGGGATGTACGACCTTGTAACTTTCCACCATGCACCGAACTAACGATAATATGACCATTTGTGTATTTCCGTAATAATTGTACTAACATTGGTTCAAGCTTGTAGTATGGGTGTAGGTGATTGGATATTAATAAACTCAAAACAATATAAAATGGTAAGTAGAAATGAACGGGGTTGGAGATTCTTGAATCCCCCCATACAGAGCTTTGCCTCCATCTGGATTTCTATTGGATTGCAATCAACCTTGTAACATAATAATTTGACACTCACTTGGTCAACCGTGAAGGGTCATTACTGCCCTCCCTCAACACGTACAGTCCTCTATGTCTCCTCCGTACAGTCCTCTATGTCTCTGCCGTACAGCCCTCTATGTCTCCACCGTACAGCCCTCTATGTCTCCACCGTACAGCCCTCTATGTCTCCACCGTACAGCCCTCTATGTCTCCACCATACAGCCCTATATGTCTCCTCCATACAGCCCTCTATGTCTCCGCCGTACAACCCTCTATGTCTCCGTCGTACAGACGTCTATGTCTATGCTGTACAGTCCTCTATGTCTCTGCCATACAGCCCTCTATATCTATGCTGTACAGCCCACTATGTCTCCACCGTACAGCCCTCTATGTCTCCGCCGTACAGCCCTCTATGTCTCTGTCGTACAGACGTCTATGTCTCCGCCATACAGCCCTCTGTCTCCACCGTACAGCCCTCTGTCTCCACCGTACAGCCCTCTGTCTCCACCGTACAGCCCTCTATGTCTCCACCATAAAGCCCTCTTTGTCTCAGCTGTTTAATAGTGATTCTTGAGTTCTTGTTGCTTTATGTTTTGCCAACTTTCATGACTATTTTTAGATTTCTGATATTGAAAATGTTGTTTTTTTAGTACTGGGGTAATATTCAGTATCCTGTTGTAAATGTCCACATTTTAGCATAATTTTGTCATTTGTTTCAACATTTTGAGCTGAATTATTTTAGCACAATCAATATATTTCATTCTTTATAGCCTATCAGTCTCACGCTCATGTCTCATGCATCTTTACAGCATCTCCAAAGTTTGCCCTTTATTTCTTGAATCTCAAACTTTTAGATCCCAATTTATGAAAGTGTCATTACCAGAAAACTGGCATAAAACACTTTCAAAAGATTAAAATTATTGCTCAAGGCAAAGATGCGCCAAACAATTGGGATTTTTTTGCTTTTCCACAACACTTTCAGGTAGCTCCGCCAAAATAGGAGGAGTTGGGGAAGAGCCAGTGTAGAATGGGGCGGTGCTGTAGGACGGAGCGGTGCTGTAGGACGGAGCGGTGCTGTAGGACGGAGCGGTGCTGTAGGACAGGGCGGTGCTGAAGGACTGGGCGGTGCTGTAGTACGTGGCGATGCTGTGCCCGCCATCAAATTCTTCAGAATAGGAACCATTTCTTCTCCAGAAATATGACTCCAGTTCCTGTAGTCCCTGACTGGAGTAACATTTCTGAAGAGGCAGATGGAGACGCACACCACTGATCAGATAAATCATTAGGTGCTGTGCGCCTCTTAAAGAAATCAGCGAATCTTATTCATGCATGCTTTTCATTAAGACTGGTGACTGAGAAAGCGCTCACAAAATGATTAAAATAATTGTCTTAGTCATTTCTATGTATAGATTATCTATGCGCCTAAAGTGGCATAATCCTTTATGAATCCCCCCCCCCCCGGGTTTCCACAAGCTTCCACAAGCCCAGTGGAGCCTTAGCTTTGCAGCTTTTGGTGGATCTAGTCAGGAGTGGAGTAAAAATGCTAAAAGTCACAACATTTTTGTGCTACTTCGAATTGCGCCAAAATTTTGTAACTTTTCAAAGTGTTTAATACTAGAAAACTGTCAAAAAATTTGATGAATCGGGCCCTATATCTCCAGCAGTACCAATAAATGAATGGGGCAATGAATGGAGTAATGAGGCTTGTACAGGACTATCCCGCCATTCAAATGGGACACTAGAACCCCATATTTGGGCAATTTTTGGAGTGTGGAGGTCCCAGTGTGGGATACCCAGTGGTCAGCAAGTATTTACTCTTCTGGTGGAAAGGTGATCACTTGTAATCTTTGTAGCACACCTTTAAGGGGTTATTCTCAGCTCTTCTTCAGGAGCGCGCTGCTCCCCTGTCTTCCAGCTTCCTGCTCGGCAGGGAGAAGCGTGCTCCTGACTGACAGTTTGGAGAAGTATTATTGTTCCGCTATATGTTCAAATTTTGCTCCCATGCCGCTATATGAGGCACCTTTGCCTCTACAGCATCGGAGGATCACAGAAGCACTGAAGATGGTTGGATCCACTGATCTGGCCAACTTCAGAGCAGCGCTTGTAAGCTCTATAGCAAAGAGGACAAAAAATTCAATAATGTTCAATAATTATCTCCGATCTATATACATCATTTTCTGGGATTGATTAGATCGTGTATGTCTTCTGCCATCTTAACAGTCTGCAGGAGCACTTTTGTTTTCTTGGATTTTGGGCAATCATGTAACACTTGTAATTATTATTTATCTGGGTCATCTTAGCACAGTAATTTCTGTGTATTCATTTCCATTTATTATATCTGTATGTCTTTTTAATATTGATATTAATTATTGAACATTATTGAATTTTATCATTTGGGCTTGCTACTTCATTTTTTTGTAGGCTTTTGTAATTTTTTGAAGTGCCTCTTACCCTTTGTCCAAAATCATAGGAATCTATAGCAAAGATCTTGTAACTGCTGTGCGTCTTACCTTGGAGAATGATCATCAAAATGAAATGTAAAAGACATAGAAAACCGTATCTCCAAGTAATGCAGTAATGTATGTTTTTCTTTATATACAAACATGTTTAAAATTCCATATATTCAATATAATTAAACCTCATTCTGCCTCTATGAATGTACATGAGCAGAAAAAAGAATAAAACGCTCTTCTTTATTAATCTCTGCATCTATTTGATGGTCTATGTATGAAAATAGAATAATTACAACTCTGAGAGTAATTTATCATTAGTATAACAGTACAAGATAACAACATAAGACTTATGCAGAAGACGAACCGTCCAGTGGGGACAGATATTACAATTGTATCCAAATTTATACAATATATTCTTATTCATAAAAACACAGATGTCTCTGCCGGGTTCTCAAAATGCTATTAATTGATTTACAGAGTTCTGTTTCTAACAATCCTAACGATACAATAGCTGCAAATATACAGCAGGTGAAATAAGTATTGAACACGTCACCAATTTTCTAAGTAAATCTATTTCTAAAGGTGCTACTGACATGAAATTCTCACCAGCTGTTAGTAACAGCCCATCCAATCCACACAGGCAAAGATATCACACCATAGATGTACATATATTAAAATATGTGTAATTAAGAAAAAATACAGAGGGAAAAAGTATTGAACACGCTTACTGAAATCTATTTAATACTTCATACAAAAGTCTTTGTTGGTGATGAAGTTTCAAGACGCCTCCTATATGGAGAAACTAGTCGCAGGCATTGCTCAGGTGTGAGTTTGACCAATTCTTACACAAACACTCTTCACATCCTGAAGGTCCCGTGGGCTCATTCTATGAACTCTGAGCTTTAGTTCCTTCCATAACTTATGCAATTTTTACTGAACATGGCAGTATATATAATATAACATTTTGTTAGTAAAAATTAGCGGCAAAAGTTTCAGTTACACGAGGGTAAATAGGTGGAACTGGACCCCAAAATTTATTGTGCATTTCTCCCAAATGCGGTGATGGCCCATATGTCGTCAGAAATTACTGTTAGCCAACATGTCAGGGCTGGGAAGGAAGGGGCACTATTTGGGATTTAGATCACAGAGTTTGCTAGAATAGTGTTCGGGCGCCATTTGCGGAGCCCCAAAGGTGCCAGAACAGCAGAAAAACCCCAGAAGTGACCCCATTGTAGAAATTACACCTCTCAATGAATTCATCTACGGCTCAATGACTATTTTATAACATCCACGCTGTGCTTTATTCTGGAGAATTGCAAATCTGCCAGTTTAGTGCCCATACATTGTGCACCTATAATTGTCGTGCCCCCATATATTGTAGTGCCCCCATACATTGTGCCCAGCTTGTTCTATTGGGGACTCCCCGTAAATTGTTAAGTGTGCTCTCCCCGCTACAATAATGCCAAACATGTGGCCGCTTACTACGGTTTAGGCACAAGGATGGGGCTTTTGGATTTAGGGGCACAGATTTCATTGGATTTTATTTGAGGGGGGAGCCGTTGCATTTCCATAGTCTTTGTTCTACCAGTAACGTGGGACCCCCTATAGTTCCACTGACAGATGACGGACCTGAGTGGGGGATGGTATTGTGTAGGATAAGTTAGGGTTTATTGGTAACTAGAGATGAGCGTTGTTCTACTCGAACTGTTCGCCAATCTCAAATTCGAGCTGTTTTGGACGGTGTTCGAGCCGTTCGGCGAACACGAACAATTTGAGAAAAATTTGGCTGTTCGAGGTTATGTTCGATAACTGTTCGTGCACGAAAATCATAACTGGATTTTTTCTCAGTAATGATGAAAATTAAAGTTAATACGCAGTTTGAGTGTACAGCGGGGTGGGGGGAGGGGCAGGGGATGGATCTCTGCAGGAACAATGAAGATCTCCATTTTTTTTTCTCTCTCCCGCATTTGCAGTGGGGAGGTGCAATCTGTCAGCCTATCAGCAGCGCACACACGGAGCGAAGTGCTTTTTTTCACACAAGCAAGGGCATGTGTCATTGGCAGTGTATGTCACATGTCCTTGCCCTATAAGACCAAGCCATTTTCCCCGTCGCCACCATTTTCTCACTGCTGCAGCTGCGTGTTAGACGGCACCGCTGTTGCTGTGTGCGCTATACCTTGTTAATTTCAAGCCAATTTTCGCACAAATCTACAGATAGCTTGGGAGTAGGGAATAGTTGTGATTGCAG
The DNA here is from genome assembly GCF_046119375.1 of Phyllobates terribilis. Lineage (NCBI taxonomy): Eukaryota > Metazoa > Chordata > Amphibia > Anura > Dendrobatidae > Phyllobates > Phyllobates terribilis. The sequence continues at coordinate 9,613,063 of NW_027362804.1, forward strand.
TCCTTTTAAGGACTACGTTACAGCATTTCCTACGACTTTTATCAGGCAGGTCTGTGCTCTTAAATAGATAGATTGTGGGAGTAAAGACTAATTGTAATTGGAGTCCTTTTCAGGACTAGGTTACATCAGTTCCTATCAGTTTTTGCCAGGCAGGTCTGTGCCAGTGCTGTGCAAGTTTTTTTCACAGCATTTGGCTGAATCTAGCAAAGCTAATCCTTTTTGGCCTATTGCAGAGTGTGTCAGTGGAGTAGCCTATCTGTGTTGCAAGATATACCACCTGTGTATAGAATACCAATTTTTTTACTGCACCTAGTGAAGTAAAATCTTTTGGGCATAGCATCATTCTATTAGTCCATTTATACTGACCTCCATCAGGTTGCAAATTGAATATAATTTTTTTCTGCATCTAGCTCTGAAAAAATATTGGGCTTCTAGCTGTGTGTGGGACTTGTTCTATTAATCCATCTATACAGACCTCCATCAGGTTGCAAACTGAATATATTTTTTTCTGCATCTACCTCTGAAAAAATATTGGGCTTCTAGCTGTGTGTGGGACTTGTTCTATTAATCCATCTATATAGACCTCCATCAGGTTGCAAACTGAATATATTTTTTTCTGCATCTACCTCTGAAAAAATATTGGGCTTCTAGCTGTGTGTGGGACTTGTTCTATTAATCCATCTATACAGACCTCCATCAGGTTGCAAACTGAATATATTTTTTTCTGCATCTACCTCTGAAAAAATATTGGGCTTCTAGCTGTGTGTGGGACTTGTTCTATTAATCCATCTATACAGACCTCCATCAGGTTGCAAACTGAATATATTTTTTTCTGCATCTACCTCTGAAAAAATATTGGGCTTCTAGCTGTGTGTGGGACTTGTTGTATTAGTCCATCTATACTGACCTCCATCAGGTTGCAAACTGAATATATTTTTTTCTGCATCTACCTCTGAAAAAATATTGGGCTTCTAGCTGTGTGTGGGACTTGTTGTATTAGTCCATCTATACTGACCTCCATCAGGTTGCAAACTGAATATATTTTTTTCTGCATCTACCTCTGAAAAAATATTGGGCTTCTAGCTGTGTGTGGGACTTGTTCTATTAATCCATCTATACAGACCTCCATCAGGTTGCAAACTGAATATATTTTTTTCTGCATCTACCTCTGAAAAAATATTGGGCTTCAAGCTGTGTGTGGGACTTGTTCTATTAATCCATCTATACAGACCTCCATCAGGTTGCAAACTGAATATATTTTTTTCTGTATCTACCTCTGAAAAAATATTGGGCTTCTAGCTGTGTGTGGGACTTGTTGTATTAGTCCATCTATACTGACCTCCGTCAGGTTGCAAATTGAATATATTTTTTTCTGCATCTACCTCTGAAAAAATATTGGGCTTCTAGCTGTGTGTGGGACTTCTTGTATTAGTCCATCTATACTGACCTCCATCAGGTTGCAAACGGAATATATTTTTTTCTGCATCTACCTCTGAAAAAATATTGGGCTTCTAGCTGTGTGTGGGACTTGTTCTATTAATCCATCTATACAGACCTCCATCAGGTTGCAAACTGAATATATTTTTTTCGGCATCTACCTTTGAAAAAATGTTGGGCTTCTAGCTGTGTGTGGGACTTGTTCTATTAATCCATCTATACAGACCTCCATCAGGTTGCAAACTGAATATATTTTTTTCTGCATCTACCTCTGAAAAAATATTGGGCTTCTAGCTGTGTGTGGGACTTGTTCTATTAATCCATCTATACAGACCTCCATCAGGTTGCAAACTGAATATATTTTTTTCTGCATCTACCTCTGAAAAAATATTGGGCTTCTAGCTGTGTGTGGGACTTGTTCTATTAATCCATCTATACAGACCTCCATCAGGTTGCAAACTGAATATATTTTTTTCTGCATCTACCTCTGAAAAAATATTGGGCTTCTAGCTGTGTGTGGGACTTGTTGTATTAGTCCATCTATACTGACCTCCATCAGGTTGCAAACTGAATATATTTTTTTCTGCATCTACCTCTGAAAAAATATTGAGCTTCTAGCTGTGTGTGGGACTTGTTCTATTAATCCATCTATACAGACCTCCATCAGGTTGCAAACTGAATATATTTTTTTCTGCATCTACCTCTGAAAAAATATTGGGCTTCTAGCTGTGTGTGGGACTTGTTCTATTAATCCATCTATACAGAACTCCATCAGGTTGCAAATTGAATATCATTTTTTTCTGCATCTAACCCAGCCAATAGTTTTGGCCTAATACCACAGTTTGGCCACTCAGCTCTGCTCGGTTCCCATCCATTGTTTTTTTGTGCAAACAACTCCAGAGTTGTGAATTAGTTAACCACCAAAATGAGTGGAAAAAGGCCTGCTGCTGGTGGAAAGGGGAATAGGCGTGTTGGGAAGGGGAAAAAAGGTTGTGTCCGTGGGGTAGGTGTTAAAGCAACAGTAACATCTGCAGAAGAAAGACCATCTTCCAGCCAAACTAAAATGTCTACTTCTTTTAGCGGACAATGTGATAAGATCCCTTTCTTACGGCCACGCCAATCGCTACAAATTCCAGATGAGGCACAAAAACAGCAGGTGCTTCAACGGATATCAAGTGCTCCTTTAAGTGGGCTCTCCTCCACATCAACTTCAACATCACAAATACTCCAGTCCTCAAAGGTGTCACCCCAATCGCACTTGCTTCCTCACAGCTCCCAAATCTCCAGCTGCCCGTCTGAGTATGAGGTAGAACAGATGGTTGAGTCTGCAGAGCTGTTTACTCATACTATAGCCTGGGAATCAGAGGTCGACTCCAGCGCTTCTGTGAATCCAGACGAGGAAATGATCTGCACTGATGCCCAGAATCTTTATGAGTCGGATCCAGGACCAGACGCAGAAGGTTCTGACCATAATGTAGACCCTCATTCCCAAACTGTAACTCCTGTTGGTGGAGACAATGAGGAAGACGATGATAAGACTCAAATACCTGATTGGAGCGACAACTTTAGTTTTTTGTCAGGGCAGGAACAGGTTGGCTCTGAGGACGACGGGTGTGATAACGCACAGGGTGATGATGATGAGGTTGGAGATCCCACTTACTGTCAACCCACAGTCAGCCAAGAGATGAGGTCAGCAGAGGAGGTGGAGGAAGATGCTAGTGACGACGAGGTCAGGTTGCGCCTTCCTGGACAGAGACGTAGTACTGGAAGCACGTCAACAACTGCATCCTCAAACACAACTCTGCCTCTCACCACAAGTCGTGGTGGCTCTTCAGGTCGCATGGGTGCTAAGCCTTGCATAGCCTGGGCATTTTTTCAGATCGATAAAGATGACCCAACTCGTGTTATCTGTAACATTTGTCAGCAAAAGCTAAGTAGAGGCCAAAAAATACATAGTTTGAGTAGTTCATGCATGAACCGGCACATGGACATGAAGCATAAGTTGCAGTGGGAAGCTCAGTGTGCTACAATGCGGCCTAGCCGGCCGGGCCAACCACCGTCTGCCATATCTTGTGCATCCGCGGCCTCTTCATCCTCTGTGACTGGGGGGACAGCAGTCACACCTGTTTTGGGGCGCAGACCTGCCACCTCTTTACCCGCAACAGCCAGCGTGATTGGCAGGTCATCATTTTCTTTGGAGGTGGTAACACCAGCTGGTGTTGAGCGCTGTCCGACATCGATAGCACCACCTTTGGATCAAGGCAACCTAACATGTCCGCCTGCATCTTCCTCACAGACCGGCAGTTTGCCGGGGACACCCTTATCAACCCCGTCTAAGCACAATAGCCAGCCCTCGGTCCCTCAGATGTGGACAAGTAAAAGACCATTTCCTCCTAGCCATGAGAAAGCTAAGAGGTTGAATTTCACCATCTGCAAGCTCTTGGCTACAGAAATGCTGCCTTTCCGCCTGGTGGACACAGAGGATTTTCGAGACCTTATGTCCGTCGCAGTGCCCCAGTACCAGATGCCCAGTCGGCACTACTTCTCAAAGAAAGGTGTGCCTGCGCTCCACCAGCATGTCGCACACAACATCACCGCTTCTTTGAGAAACTCTGTGTGTGACAGGGTGCATTTCACCACAGACACTTGGACGAGTAGGCATGGACAGGGGCGTTACATGTCGCTGACTGGGCACTGGGTAACTATGGTGACAGCAGGACAAGGGGCTGCTGTCCAAGTCTTGCCGTCCCCACGAGTTGTGCGTCAATCCTCTTTATGTCAAAGTTCCTCCACTGCTTCTGCCTCCTCAACCTCCTCTCGGTCTTCCACCTGCACCCAAAGCCTGTCTGGTCATGCCACAAGCTTTCTAACTGCGCAGAAGGGATCCTGCACACCTCCTTACTATGCTGGCAGTAGGGCTCAACGTCATCAGGCGGTTTTTACATTGAAATGTCTGGGAAATGTGAGTCACACAGCTGAGGAGTTGTGGTCAGCTCTGGAGAACCAATTTCATGAATGGTTGTCTCCACTGGACCTGAAACCAGGGAAGGCCGTGTGCGACAATGCTGCAAACCTGGGTGCGGCCCTTCGCCGGGGCAATGTCACACACGTGCCTTGTATGGCTCACGTGTTGAACCTGGTTGTCCAGCAATTTTAAGCCCACTATCCCAGACTAGATGGCCTTCTGCAGAGGGCACGGTCGCTGTGTGCTCACTTCCGCCGTTCGCATTCCGCAGCTCAGCGATTTACATCTCTACAGAAGTCGTTGGGCCTGCCACTTCACCGGCTAAAATGCGATGTGCCTACCCGGTGGAATTCAATTCTGCACATGTTGCAGCGACTGTGGCAGCACCGACAAGCCCTGGTGCAATACGTTCTGACGTATAGCCTGGGCCAACGAGATTCAGAGGTGGGGCAAATCACGCTGGAGGAGTGGTCTCAGATCAGGGACCTATGCACCCTTCTGCACAGTTTTGAAATGGCGACGAAGATGTTTAGTGCTGACGATGCCATTATCAGCATGACTATTCCGGTGATTTACATGCTGGAGCACATGTTAAACAGAATTCGGAGTCAGGTGGTGGCACAAGAGGAGGTGGAGGAAGTAGAGGAGGAGGAGTTGTATGCGGAAGGGCTAACATCTGCAAGGTCCAGACGGTCGGCAGCACCAAGGCGGCAGGCATGTGAGGGTGGGGGAGATGGTTTTACCAGGGCGCATGGTAGCAGCCAAACTAGTGAGGAAGGTGCAGGAGCCCAGGAAGAAGTGGAGGACGAACTGATGGAAGACTCATCAGATGAGGGAGACCTTGATCACATTTCTGTTGTGCGAGGTTGGGGGGAGAGGACAGAGGAAGGAAGCATGATTGTTACCTCGCCACCAACACAACAGGGACTTGGTGCTCCTGGATGCGCAACACACATGAGTGCCTTCTTGCTGCACTACCTGCAACATGACCCTCGAATTGTGAGAATTAGAAATAATCCTGACTACTGGGTTGCCACACTGTTAGATCCCCGGTACAAAAGTAAATTTGCAGAAATTATTCCTGCCATAGAAAGGGATGCACGCATGCAGGAGTATCAGCAGAGACTGTTGCAGAATCTTACATGTGCTTTTCCACAAAATACCAGTGGTGCACGTAGTGAATCTCACAGTTCCAACTTGCCAACCGTGGGACCGTCAAGTGTTCAGCACTCAAACCGTAACAGAACCACAGTATCTGCTGGTAACATCAATTTTGCGGAATCATTTCACCACTTTTTTAGCCCATCCTTTGCAAGGCCACAGGAGACAAGAAGTCTGACACATAGTCAACGCCTAGAGACGATGGTACAGGAGTATCTCCAAGTAAACATTGAAGCCACGACTGTGTCACTGGACCCTTGCTCTTTTTGGGCTTCCAATCTGGATAAATGGCCGGAGCTAGCCACTTACGCCTTGGAGATCTTGTCATGCCCCGCAGCCAGCGTTCTGTCTGAACGTGTGTTCAGCGCTGCTGGTGGTGTGCTGACAGATAAGCGCACGCGGCTCTCCACTGATAATGTAGACAGACTCACGTTCATAAAGATGAACAAATCATGGATCCGAAACGACTTTTCTACCCCTGTGTCATCCTGGGGAGAGTAAAAGCTTGATGATTGGTTAAAATCACCCTACCAACCGTTTTAAGCTTTCAAATTACTAATCATGTTTATCTGTATCTTGGCTGGAAAATAATTTGGGCTTTGTAGCAGTGTGCAGCACTGATTCTATTAGGCCATCTATAATAAGCTCCACCAGATTTAAAATTACTAATCATGTTTATCTGTATCTTGACTGGAAAATAATTTGGGCTTTGTAGCAGTGTGCAGCACTGATCCTATTAGGTCATCTATACTAAAGCTTCACCAGATATAAAATTAATAATAATTTTTAGCTGCATCTAGCCCGGAAAATAATTTTGGGGCTCCGAGATGCGCAAGACACATAAGTGCCTTCTTGCTGCACTACCTGCAGCGTGACCCTCATATTGTCAGAATTCGAAGTAATCATGACTACTGGGTTGCCACACTCTTAGATCCCCCAAACTTTTCGATCAACCTTTTCATTTTAATAAAGACCAAAAAAATGGTCATTTTTGAAATTATAAGCATTAGCAGGTTGTTAGAAACTGAAATCAAACAGTTTTCAACTCAAAACTTTATTCTAGGTGATGTTACATTTTCACATAGGACCCCTTGTTCGAAAGGAGCTTCTGAACTCTCTCGTCCATTGAATTTGTCAGGTTTTGGATGGTTTCTGCTTCAATTGTTTTGCATGAGGACAGAATACCCTCCCAGAGCTGTTGCTTAGATGTGAACTGCCTCCCGCCATCATAGACACTCCTTTTAATGATGCTCCAAAGGTTCTGAATGGGGTACAGGTCAGGGGAGCATGGGGGTCACACCATAAGTTTGTCCCCTTTTATGCCCATATCAGCCAGAGATGCAGATGTTTTATGTGCAGCATGAGATGGTGCATTATCATGCAGAAAAATGATCTTGCTGTGAAATACACGGTTCTTTTTCTTGAACCATGGCAGGAAGTGCTGTTTGAGAAAATCCACATACATTATGGAGTTCATCTTTAGCGCCTTCAGGGATCCTAAAGGGGCCGACAATCTCTCTCCCCATGATTCCAGGCCAAAACATTACTCCACCTCCTCCTTGTTGGCGCTGTAGCCGTGTTTGCGCGGGGTGTCCATCAACCAGCCATCCTCCACTCCATCCATCTGGACCATCGAGCGCTGCACGGCACTCATCCGTGAACAAAACAGTTTTGAAATCAGTCTTCATGTAATGTTTGGCCCACTGGAGTCGTTTCTGCTTGTGTGAAGTGGATAGAGGAGGTCGACAGGATGGCGTATGCACAGCTGCAAACCTCTGAAGGACCCTGCATCTTGTTGTTCAGGGGACGTTGGAGGCACAAGCAGCTTCAAAAACTTGTCTGCTGCTATGACAAGGCTTTTTTGCCGCTGCTCTTTCAACCTGACGTAATTGCCTGTAGGAAAGAGTCCTCAATTTGCCCTTATCAGCACGCACACGTGTGTACTGTGAATCAGCTACATACTTCTTGATTGCCAAGACACTTCATCCTGATCATCGCACAATGTTGATTGTAGTCATGCCTTGACCTAAATACTCCACAATTTGTTGCTTCTCAGCAGCCGACACATCCTTTTTCTTTCCCATTTTGGCAGAAAATGTAGGCTGCTTAATAATGTGAGACAGCCTTCTTAAGTAGTCTTGCCTTTCATTGGACACACCTGCCAAACTAATTAGCACAGGTGTCTGCAATTGCTTACAGTGATATAAAGAGCCCTGACACACATCACCATCAATGAGTTTAACTGACAAACAAACAAATTCTTCCCTTATCACTCCTAAACACTTTTTGCATAATAATTTGGAACGCGGTGTACATGTGCTTTTCCACAAAACACCAGTGGTTCACGTAGTGAATCTTACAGTTCTAACTTGCCAACCGTGGTCTATATGGAGTTGTTCAATAAAGGACCCAAAATTAAGATAACATAGATGGGAGAGGTCTCTATGAATAGGAATTCCTAAGTATTTGATACCCTGTGAGGGCCAGGCAAAGGGAAAGTTGGACTGGATGGAATCCTATATGGATTTGGGGAGGGAGACATCGAGGGCCTCAGACTTCGCTGCATTGATTTTAAAATTTGACCATGTAACAAAGTGATCTATTTCAGCCATAACAGCATGGATGGATATATGTGATTGAGTGATATATACTAGAACATCATCAGCAAATAGAGAGCACTTGTACTCGGTGCCTCCCACCTCAATCCACCTAATATTGGGGTTATGGCGAATTGATGAGAGCAGGTGCTCCGTCACTAGGATGTATAAGAGAGGGGACAGAGGACATCCCTGCCTTGTCCCATTGGTGATTGTGAAAGGTGATGAAAATGTTCTGATGCACCCCCTGGGCCTTGGGACACCCGGAGCCGGACCCTTTTTGGTGGATGCTGGTGGTTGTAGTCTTCGTGGCGGCGACCCGGTTCCGTGGCTCAGGGTGGTCAAACCAGTGGCGGAACTATTTATGTGGTTTTGATGTTTAAATGTCCGACTACGCCACCCGTGGATTGCGGTCAGAGTGAACCGCCGCTGCAGGGCAGACCGCTGAGGCTGGTGCTGTGGGTGCAGCAGAGCGTAGCATAACTCCCCACGGGAGGAGTATAGCCTCAGGGCAGTGTATGCGAAGGATGGGGGTGATGGTGCAGGGCAGCAGCAGTAACGACACGGAGTCAGTGATGCAGTCCAGGGCCTTTACTCACAGTTCTTATTATCCAGACCACGTCTGCAGGTAGCGGCTGCCCACGTCGTACTGTGCTCACCAGGTGAGGGGCTCAGACAACTCCCAGATAACTTTGGAGCGCTTCACAGGACCCCCTTTGTGTATCCTTTGTCTGGCCTTTCTTACCAACCCTTCTGTCCGGCTGCCTCGGGCCTCCTCTTGGTAAACTTGGCGCCAGATTCCCTGACCCTATGTGGTGCCTTCCTAGCGGGTGTAGCGAGGGGCTGCGCCACATAAAATGTCACAGCCTCCGGTTTCTAGCTGAGGGTCGTTTCCTGCCTCCACTAGTTTCGGGGACCGGTCTCCCCCTTTGGCCTGACCCCTCCACGCAGGTGGATTCGGGCGTGAGGTGGCGACTCGCCCGTCCGCACCCCTGGGATCCCTTCGTTCCTCGTTCCTGGAGCCTTCTCCGCTCCTCTTCCTTCCTTCTCCCTCTTCCAGGCCTGGGCCTCTGTTACTAGGCCCGCCTCCGGAGCAGAGTTCATGCAGAGCCCCTGCTCCCTGCCACTTCTGCTCAGACTTCTCTGCACTGAACTAAGATGGTGCCCACCTTTTATACTCCCTTCTCAATGCACCCAGGAACTGCTTCCTCCCTGCTCCTGCACTACAGGGTTCCCCTTCCTCAGTGTTCCCTCCCCCCACTCCAGCCAGGGACAGGGACTGTCGTGCCCATCTCAGAGGCATATTGGTCGCCCTGCCCCACGGCAATGTGGTGTAATGCATGCAGGTGTCGGGTCCTGATCCACACTCCATCCTTACCTGAGAGTGAGATATCACACCTCTGGGTGAGGTGCAATACCTCTGTAGCAACCGAGCCCTCAGGGTGCTACAGTTCCATTTATCTTCAGCCTAGGTGACGTATTGTGATACAGGGCCGTGATTTTGGCTATAAAAGGGTCCCCTAGACCCCTACCCCAAGCTTTTTAAGAGAATCATATATGGCGTGCCAGGAGACTCTATGGAATGCTTTCTCAGCATCCAACGAGAGTATCTAATTACAAATTTTTAACTGCATCTAGCCCAGGAAATACTTTGTGCCTAGTAGCAGTGTCTGCTAGTCAGCGGATTATCCCGGCTGTTAAGCAAGCTACACCACCTGTAGTTTAGACACTTAATTTTTTCAAAGGAAATGCTTCGGGACCATGGGATACTCAGTGAAGAGCATCAGGAGGCACCCCAAGGCATAGGGGCTGGGACTGGCAGTAGGATGCCTTGCGGTGGACAGCCGAGCTCGATCCTTATAAAAGCTTTTTAACTGCAGCAGCTTTAGTGGACGCTACTGGAGCTGGAATTACGCGGCTGCTGGCATGAGACTTGCCCTCCAATAGATCCTTGTAAATGGATTTAAAGTGTATTCATTCAAATTAGAGAGACAATTTAAATTAAAAAGCTTAGAGCTGCCTCCACCACAGGGGGGCTCGCTCGACCCACCAGCGGACAGGCACCAGTATTGGGAGAGGGGGGCTGGCCATCAGGGCTCACCGCGGCTCTGGCACAAACCCGGCGACACGGAGGTGGCACGGGCAGGAGCGGACTGGCCGTGTCGGCTTCTCACTTTTTGGATTTTAGAAGGGCATGACATGCCTATATCTGTGTCTCCCCCTCCTTTTACTCCTCCACCTCTTTTATTTTCGCATGACTATATGTACTTGTCACTTTTCCATGTGTTAGTTATGTCTTCTGAGCAGTTTGTCAGCTTTTGGACACCTTTGAAGGTGTTTTCTATGTGTTTCTATGTGTTTTTGTTTGCCTGCCATTGGTTTTAACGGTGTTCGAAGGTGTTCGACGAACAGTTCGACGAACAGTTCGGCGAACACACGGGTGTTCGACGAACCGAACCGAACTCGAACACTACGAGGGTGGCTCAACACTATTGGTAACATTTTGGGGTACATGATATTTTTTGATTGCTTTCAGTATAAGGCTGGATCATATTCTTATGTTCTACGCTGAGCGCTTAAATTGGGATTTCCGTGTAAATCCCACAAAAATGTGATTCAGATGAAACCCCTGCTGGTACTACTCACTATAATAACACCTTGGCTCCGTTTGCTGTCTTTTCCGGTGGTATCCATCTTTTTAGGTCTTTACATAACTGTGGTCACCCACACTTGTGCGCTAAAAAAACATCTAAAATAATGTGACACTGCTGGAACACAGACCAAATGGGGTCCACAGTGCCCCCATCTGCCTCTTTATAGTGAGTGGTTCCATTGGGTTTTTGCCTGAATCGCGGTTTTTCTGTTTTACATGGAAACCCCGATGTAAGCGCTCAGCGGAGAGCACAGGATAAATGTGACCTGAACCTTATTCCGATTTTTGGGAGGTAGAATGAGCAAATACACAGAAGCACAAGAACAGTTTGTATTATTATTTTTGCGCGGTTAACCGTGCGGTACAAGTGATACCTGATTTTATATAGTTTTTTTTATATTTTGCTACTATCACACACTAAAATGCTTTTTTTTTTATAAAAAAAATTGTTTTTCTTGTCACCAAATTGTGAGAGCTATAACTTTTTTATTTTTTTTTTGCCAACAAAGCTGAATAAGGGCTTCATTTTTTCGTGACTATTTGAATATTTTTTTGGACCATTTTGGGGTATATAACATTTTCTGATTGTGTTTTATTCAGATTTTTCAGACACAGAATGATCAAAAACCAGCAACTCAGTTATTGTTATATTTTTTTTTGCAGGTAAAAGTGATGACAGATTTATTCTTCGGGTCGGTACAATTACAGCGATACCAGATTTATATAGTTTTTTGAATGATTTGCTACTTTTATATGCTAAAAACAATATTTTACAATTATGAATTTGTTTTTACATCGCCATATTCTGAGAGCTATAACTTTTTTTAATTTTTTGCTTGTTTTTTGCAGGACTATTTGGCGTTTTCATTTATACCCTTATTTTACATATGACTTTATCGTGACATTATTGGCCTGTTTTTTATTATTCTTTTTTTACAGTATTCTCCGCATAGAATAAATAATGTGACAGTTTTATAATTCGGGTCGTTCCGGACGCGGTGATACCAATTATGTGTACGCCAATTGTTTAGTTTCGTTTTAACACAAAGACTGCGTTTCTAGTAGTGAAAATGAATTTTGTAATTTGTGTGATCTCTTTTGTGTGTTTTTTTTATTTTTTCTGCATTTTATTTAACTTTTTTTTTACTTTTTCACTTAGTCCCACTGTGGGACATGTATATTTTGTACTTTGATCACTGCTCTCATACATTGTGATACTCGTGTACTGCAGGGCCTGAGACCTGTCAGTGTCTCACTCACTCAGCCCGTTAGACTCTGCTTCAATCGGCCCCGGTTAGTTCCAAAACCGGTCGTGGCCGATGCCGCAGGGTGTCAGCTGTCATATACAGCTGTCAGCCGGATTGTCCTCATTGCTGTTTTAAAACGGTGGTTTGGAATAGGGCCCCTTTACGGCTGCCATTACAATGCGTATTGATGGTCATTAAGCAAATTCATGACTGCATTTCGAGTTTAGTTTTTGCGGCGTTTATTGTGTGTAATAATGACCCGACAATATGTTTCTCCAGCTCAGTACGATTACACCAATACTGTAAGGATTTTACTGGAAAAATAGGAAAAAATTAGAACTTTGTAAAAATTAATTGGTTTGTGTTGCAATTTTTTTTTTTTTTCGTTAGAGCCATGTGACCGCTTATTTTCTTGTTCACTCCTGTAGTTTCACACCCTCTTGATCACTTTTTTTGGGGTGGAGACAAAAAAAAACGTCAATTCTAAAATTTAATGTATGGGTCGAGTAGCCTTCGATTTTGATTTTGCTTCTTTTTGGGACATGATAATAATAAAAAAAAAATAAAAATTGGTCTTTAGGATTTTTCTTACACTTTTTATTAAATTTATGTTATTTTCGTTGCCCCCTCAGTACCTGAACCTGTGATCATTTGGGCTGGGGTGCAAAAGTGATTGCGCCATGGAAGTTATATTTTAGCTGTGTGAGAGTGCCAGCGGCATTTAGATGGTTAAATCAGCAGCAATCTAAGCTAGTTCTGATTGCTGCTCTTCGCACAGGCGCTGACTGTATAACACAGACGACACCTGCAGCTCCTGAGCCCGCTCCCAACATATGGCACCACTACATCCAATGGTGGGAAAGGATCAATGGTGTTTGGTCATTCACTCGCTGTTATATCTGTTTCCTAGGAGGGATGAAGGTGACCATACAAAGATTGATAGATGTGAACTATTAATTCACAAATTACATACCAAGCTCTTGTAGCAACATCTCATGATGCCATTTGCAAGGAATGATCAGGAAGCCTCTCTCCGATAGGAACATTTGCAAGTATTGGAATATTTAGAAGAAACATCCAAAAAATGGTAATAAATACAGGTTTACCCTGCACCAGAAGAAGAACCATTGCTCAGGTGATGTGTATTTGTGTAATGAGGGGGGTGCGGACTAAGGATGTGAGGCTCTTTACCAAGGTGTGAAGAATTATTAGGCGCTTGTTTTCCTCAGACAAAATGGCCAAAAAAAGAGACTTACAGAGGATGCAGCACTCCTGAAATTGCTAAGATATTGGGGCGCGATCACAGAACCAGCAAAAGTTTTGGTGCAAATAGTCGACGGGATCACAAAAAAGATGTTGAGAAAAAGACTCACATTAACTGTTAAAGATTTGAGAAGAATCAAATGTGAATCGTCCAGGGCCCCATTATCCTCCAGTGCTGTCATATTCCAGATCTGCAGTCTCCTGAAGGCCCAGAAGTACAAAGTGCTCAGTGTTTAGAGACACGGCCGAGGTAAGGAAGCTGAAACCCGACCACCACTGAACAAGACACAGAAAGGGAAACATCAAGACTGGACCGAGAAATATCTGAAGACAGATTGTTCAAAGGTTTTATGGACTAATGAGATGAGAGGGACTCTTGATGGACCAGATGGATGAACCCATGGCTGGATTAATAACGGACACAGACCTCCACTTTAACTCAGGTGCCAGCGAGGGGGAGGTGGGCACTGATCTGGGTTGGTATTATTAAAGAGGAGCTAGTTAAACCTTTCCAGGTAGAAGACAGACTCAAAATAATCTCTCAGTTTTTAGAAGACACTTTCTTCAAGTAGTGGTACAGGAAAAAGTCTGCATCTTTCAAGAAAATCATAATTCTTCTACAGGACAATGCTCCATCAGAGCACTGAAGTCTCCTTTGCTTGGTGCCACTAAATGCCTTAAAGAATAATGACACGACCCCTTCTTCACCTGACCTAAACCCTATTGAGAACTTGTGGGCCCTTCTGAAATGGGAGATGTACAGGAAGGAAAAACTCTCCCCTGTCTTATAAGTGTCTGGGAGGTTGGTGCCGCCCATGAAGTTGATCGGCAACAGATTAAGAAACTGACTGACTCCAAGGACGGATCTTATGGCTCTTATTGCAAAGAAGGACAGCTATATTACTATATAGGTTACTGATATCATTTTTGAAATGTCAAATATGTGTTGTACATTTTGAGTTGTTTGGTTATTATTCTTACTTTAACAGATGAAAAAAAATGAGATGGAAAATATATATTTTTATTTAGTTGCCCAATAATTCTGCACACATTGTTATTCTCCTAAGACAAAACTCTCACTTTTACATTCTTAAATATTCAGGTTTTAGGTTTAGTAACCCTTTGCTCTGACCAACAGCCCTGCAGTTGTTTAATTAAATTAATCATCAAAAATACAAATTGTCTAATAGTTAAGTAAGTTGAAGATGAAATGGTCTAAAAAAAAACTAAAGTTAAAGATGACACACTTCCTTTGCATTTTTGGCTATATATATATATATATATATATATATATATATATATATATAGTAATTTGTTTAATTTTAAAAATTACAAAAAGGGAAATGTGTTGATGCAAAAGTTTGGGCACCCTTGGAGATCTGTGTGCTCAGATAACTTTGACAAAGGTTTCAGACCTTACTTGGCCTGTTAGGGTTATGGCTTGTTCACTATCATCGTTAGGAAAGGTCAGGTGATGCAAATTTCCCAGCTTTATAACACTCAGCCTCCTCTAATCTTGTGCCATAAAACAGCAGCCATGGGTTATTCTAAGCAGCTGCCTAGCACTCTAAAAATGAAAATAGTGGAGGCTCACAAAGCAGTAGAAGGCTATAAGAAGATAGCAAAACATTTTCAAGTTGTCCTTTCCTCAGTTCGAAATGTAATTAAGAAATGGCAGTTACCAGGAACAGTGGAGGTCAAGATAAGGTCTGGAAGACCAAGCAAAATTTCAGTGAGAGTTGCTCGTAGGATTGCTAGAGAGGCAAAACAGAACACCCGCTTGACTGCGAAAGACCTTCAGAAAGATTTAGCAGACTCTGGAGCTGTGGTACATTGTTCTTTTGTTTAGAGACACCTGCACAAATATGGCCTTCATGGAAGAGTCATCAGAAGAAAACCTCTTCTGTGTCCTCACAATAAAAGTCAGTATGCAAAAGTATGCAAAAGAACATCTAAACAAGTGTGATGCATTTTGGAAACAAGTCCTGTGGACCGAAAAGCTTAAAATAGAACTCTTTGGCCACAATGATCAAAGGTATGTGTGGCGAAAAAAGGACACAGAATTTCAGGAAAAGAACATCTTGCCAACCATTAAGCATGGGGGTGGATCAATCATGCTTTGGGGTTGTGTTGCAACCAATGGCACGGGGAACATTTCACAGGTAGAGAAGAATGAATTCAATGAAATTTCAACAAATTCTTGAGGCAAACATAACACCATCTGTATAAAAAGGAAGTTGAAAAGAAGATGACTTCTGCAAATGGATAATAATCCTAAACACACAGCAAAATCCACAATAGACAACCTCAAAAGACGCAAACTGAAGGTTTTTCCAATGACCCTCACAGTCCCCTGATCTGAACATCATTGAAAATCTGTGGCTAGACCTCAAAATAGCAATGCATGCAAGACGACCCAGGAATCTCACAGAACTGGAAGAATTTTCCAAGCAAGAATGGATGAAAATCCCTCAAACAAAAATTGAAAGACTCTTGGCTGGCTACAAAAAGCATTTACAAGCTGATACTTTCACAAGGGGACGCTACTAGGTAATAACTATGCAGGGTGCCCAAACTTTTCCATTGGCCCATTTTCCTTCTTGTAATTTTTAAAATGTAAAAGATTAAAATATATATATTTTTTGCCTAAAATACAAAGGAAATTTGTCATCTTTAACTTTAGGCCTTTTAGAGATCATTTCATATTTTACTTGCTTAACTTTTCACAATAACAGTAAATTTGACCAGGGGTGCCCAAACTTTTACATGACACTGTATGAAAAGTAGCATCTTACAATGACAGGAAAAGAAGAAAAAAATTCTGGAATATAGAAGGATTACATTGGTAAGAGGAAGAGCTAGTAAATTAATAGTATTAATTTTTGTATGTTTTTTTTTTTTTATTCCTGATGTATATGGGAATAGATTTAAAAAAATCACTAACTGTCGCCATGAACTTCTGTGCCATTGCTCTGGACTCTAAACTGTCACCTCTGACATCACCTGCACACGACCAACTGCCGTTTACTTTCTACTGTCGGCTGAAGCGATCGGACGGAAGTTTGCGGTTTGGAAGAAATTTATGCTAATGGAGTCTACTAGACATGGAGAGCAGAGCATGGAGAATAGAGAAGGCAAGAGGAAGCGAGAAGATGACAGTGATATCACTGGATTCAAGAAGATAATCAAGAAGCGTAGAGGAGTCCACAACAGATTGGAGGAGCCAATACCTGGATGTAGCGGAGACGATGGATCATTCAGCCCCTATGCCAGGCTTAACTTCAGCCGCTTCAACATCTACCAGGTCTTGGGTAGGGGCGCCTTTGGCAAAGTAAGTCCCACATCTGGGGGGTCACAGCTGTAGGGGGCGGGGGGACATTGTTTTGTTTACATGCCATCGTTTATATCGGCTCCTATCAGGCGGCCATATTGTAAAGAGATTGGTCACTGTGTTTTTATTAAATCTAGATAGACAAGGAGATTTGGACCACACTAATGCCAACTCAAAGCATGACAGTTGGTGCTGATAGTACTCTATGTAGAAGGGAGAGAGGGAAGAGCTAAATGCAATACTTCTCCCTCCTCCCGCTTACATAGCATATTATCAGCACCAACTGTCATCTCCTCTCAGTAATCTCAATCTGCCTTCATTGAATATTGATTATATCAGGAAATAGAGAATTTTGAAAACTGAGAATCTGTCCTGGCAGAGAAAAAAGCAGATTTCTCTGAAAAGATTTATTACAAAATTGCTTATTTTCATGTGTATTGTTGATTTATGAAATGAAAATTAAAATGATGATTATTTTTTAACACCTCTCCATAGCCCATCCATGGATCAGGCAGTGCATTATGCTGATAGATAGATTTGTCCATCCGGTCCTGATCACCAGCAGATTGAGCGACCACTCAGTTTTCTCATGTGCCTTGTGTACTATAAAATCCACATCCCTTCCACCCCCTGCAGACACCTTCTAAGTATTCTCCATTTGTCTTTCTCAGGTGGTCCTGGCATCAGTCCCCGGCCGTAACATCAATGTGGCCGTCAAAATGATCACCAAAAAAGAGGACAATGAGGATACCATCAAGAGAGAGCGGCGGATACTCCTGGCGGCCAGAGACTGCCCATTTCTATGCCACCTCTATGCCGCACACCAGTCTCAGCACAGGGCCTTCTTCATCACGGAGTATCTGTCCGGTGGCAGCCTGGAGGACTTGATCAGGATGTGCGGCTGCCTGAACATCGGCAATGTGAGGTGAGAAAGCGGAGAATGTGCCTACAAGAGAGCTAAGGAGATGGAAAAAAAAACTGAGGTCAGGGTGCAACTCAGGGAGCACTGGCAGGGCATATATTTAGGGTTCTAGATGCAGAAGGTGGGGTACCAGGGTATTTGGGGATTGCTAGAGAAGGGTTTGATGACATTGATACTACACTCTGTTCTCTTCACCAGATTCTACACAGCAGAGATTGTATGTGGCCTCCAGTTCCTCCACGGACACAACATCGTCCACCGGTAAGCAGTACTTTCCTCCTTCTCTCTGTCCCCTTTACATTCTGGAGATATGGCCCCCAGCTTTGCTGGTGTTCTGTCCCTTATTCTACCTGATCTTGTAGTGACCCATTTTCCATTTCTTGTTATCAATGGACAGATTTCTTAATTGGTATTCTTCTTTCTTTGCAGAGACATAAAGCCGGATAACATCATGCTGGATGCAGATGGCCACATCCGTATGATCGACCTTGGGCTTGCCCAAGATGGCATAACATCCTCCAAAAACATCTCTGGAGTGACGGGCACTTTCCACTACATGGCCCCTGAGGTGTTTCGTAGGAAACGATATGGCGCAGCAGTGGACTGGTGGAGCCTGGGGATCGTGGTGTCCAGGATGGCAGCAGGACGATCCCCATTTTACAACGGCCCCGTCAAGCAAATGGCTTTCAAAGCTATCATCAACGACAAGCCAAAATTTCCATCTTGGCTTGATGCTGACGTGAAACATCTCATCAAGAAGCTGCTGCGCAAAGACCCTCAGACACGCCTGGGTGTGAGCGGGAACATCCGACAGCATCCATTCTTTACCACCATCGGCTGGGAGGAACTGAAAGAAAGGAGAGCAGTGCCACCATTTACACCATTCAGGCCTGTTCTGGAGAACCACCATCTGCAGTGGCCGGAACATACAGTCCTTCACCCCGTGGCCGGATTTACGTACGTGTCACCAAGTTGGGCCCGGTAAGTATCTCCTACTCTGGGGATAACTCCCATCAGGTGTTCTCACATTGTGGTAATTGTCATCATCCATCTTGTATTTTTTCACTTTCCGGTAATGACTTTATATCTCTCTTTTTCTTAGGTGGATGAAAAGATCTGGACTGTGAAAGAATCCATGACCATCTGGTGAGTGACCGCTGTCCACACAAGACACCTATTATATCAGTACATTGTATCTGATGTTACATAGCGGAATGGTTCATTATAAAGACCATTCCCCTAATAACAGAAGATGCAGTAGACAGAAGATTTCATGTCTTCCCCTTGTGTCTTGCAGGATGAGCCCGTGCCAACTGCCCAGAACTCCATGCCTCCTGACCCGTACCTCGTCTCTGCTGCTGTACGTCACCTCGGCTGCCCGTCAACATCAACTCTCTCTATACCATCTTCATGCCGGACCACTGCCATTGTTTTGCTGCCCCAGACTCTTGATTTGGCCTCCTCCAATCCTGGGCTGGCATCTGACATCCCTCCAGCCCGAAGATCTTCTACCCCAGGAGCGGCCTGTGCTAAGTTTCCATCTGGTGAGTTCAGGAACAATAGTCCTGGGGCAGGAGAATGTACGGAGCGACCATTATCCCTGAACTCACCTTAGCACAGGCCTGGTAAGTACCGCACCCATCACACATCACATCACCCACACTACATGGTCAGTATAGAACCTACACTACATGATCAGTATAGAACCTATAGGCACATACACACAGTAATTTATTTTCAGCACATAGTTCGGCTTTTGATCCTGGGATTTAATCTGATCGCCATATTTGGGGTCAGGAAGGAATTTTTCCCCCTAATATGAGGACAATTGGCCCATTCCTCATAGGGGTTTTTCGCCTTCCTCTGGATCTACACGGCCTTAAATAGGTTTAGTATCAAAAATTAATAAGTAGATTCACACACTGGTAGCGTAACAAAAAAAGTTATAAAAAATAAAATTTTCTTTGTTCAAAAGAAAAATTAATTCCTACAAATATAAATGATAATTAGTCCAAGTAACTAAAAATTATTTGTATTTTTTTTGTATATTAAACTTACATTACGCAGGTTAGGTACATTACACAGGTCACGTACAATACATAGGTTAGGTACATTACACAGGTCAGGTACATTACACAGGTGGGTTTCATCCTTTGATCCTGGGATTCGTTCTGATCGCCATATTTGGGGTCAGGAAGGAATTTTCCCCCCTGATATGAGGACAATTGGCTTATTCCTCACAGGGGGTTTTCGCCTTCCTCTGGATCAACACGGCCCATACATACATTTAGGGTGATAGGTTAATAAGTAGGTACACACTTTGAGAGCATAAGAAATAAGGTATAAAAATACAATAATTTTAATTGAAATTTTTTTTTATTTGAGACATAATCAAATCCAAATAATTGATATAGCTTGTTTTTTATTTGCACTTACATTACATTAGGTGTCAGCCCCTGATCCTGGATTTTATTCTGACCGCTACACTTTATTTGGGGTCAGGAAGGAATTTTTTGCCTTTTCTCTGGGTCAACGTGGCCTTAGTCTGATTGTTATAGTCACAAATTAATAGTGTAATATAGAGATAAAAATAAATAGTAATTTGTATTTTATATAATTTATAACTGACACACAGATATAGAAATAAAAACTCATTAGAAAAAATTAAATTAAATTCTATAAAACTTTTAACAAATTAACTTTAGTCGGTGAAGAATCAGCCCTTGATCCTGGGATTTATTCTGACCGCCATTCTTTATTTGGGGTCAGGAAGGAATTTTCCCCCCTGATATGAGGACAATTGGCTGATTCCTCACAGGGGGTTTTCGCCTTCCTCTGGATCTACACGGCCCATAAATAGGATTATTCTGAGAGATGAATAATTTACACATATATATAATACTATAATATATAATAACCCATCTATAAATAAAATCTTCTCTTTACCCCCTATATCGTTGTGCTTGTCTTTATTCCATTGCTCGTCCGTGTAGTCATTACTATACAGCCCCCTATGTCTGAAGGTCCCATACACATTAGAATGAATATGGTCGAACCCCCGATATCATGACTGTCCTGTGGTGATAAATCAGCTGATTGCTCTGATTCCTGGGAGTGTCGGGTCTGGAGCAGGAGATGCTGTTGCCTTTCTCCATTCGGCTAATAAATGAGAACACTGAGCCGGTTTCTTCTCTAATTCCCATAGGAAAGACTGGGTTTCGAAAACCAGACATTAATTGTACTGGTCATTTAATAGAGGAGAGGGTTTGTTGCAGTGTGTCAGAGCAGTTGGGAACTATTCAGCTTACAGAGCATAGCCTGTTCTGGATACATTGGATGCGGCACAGTGGGGTATAGAGGATCTGCTACAACGCTGCCCCCTGAAGTCAGGACTCCCCCCCACTCCAAGTAATCAGATCCTCCAGAGCAGTGGTCCCCAACCTTTTTTGCACCAGGGACCGGCTTGAAGCAAGATCATTTTTCCATGGCCCAGCAAGGAGGGGGTGGGGTGGGCGGGGCTTTGGTCATATGGGGGCGGGGTAATGGAGGGATTTGGAGTTTAGTGCATACTTATCATATAGTGTAGACCAGGTCCCCGCCAGGAGCTATGCCAGGAGCCCCACATAATGTGCTGTGCCAGGAGCCGCATCACTGAGGCCCCATCACGCCCTGCAGCAGGACAGGGCAGCTGTCCTGACAGCTGCTGTTCAGCTGCATTTACTTCATCCCAGGGGCGGACACAGACTGTAGTGGGCCCCTGTGCAAGAAATTTTTGGTGGCCCCCCCCGCCCTTCATAAGGCAACAAAGTTATGTAAATGACGCGCCCCCTGGGCCAGTGCTGTAGTGCGGCGCACGTGTGCGCGGGGGAATACCCGGAGCCGGATCCAATGGGGGTAGTAGTCTCCGAGTGGCGGGGACCCGGTCCGTGCCCAGGGTGGTCAAACTATGTGTGTGGCAGTCTTTGTAGATGTTGTTTAAGTGTCGACTACGCCACCCGTTGATTTGCGGTCGCAAGGCCGCCGCTGCAGAACAGTCCGCTGAGGCCGGTGGTATGTGTGCAGCAATGGTGGTATAACCCCCAACGGGAGAGGTATGGCCTCAGGGCAGCTGGTGCGGGTGAAGGGAGTGATAGAAAGGGGCGTCCCGGTACCTTTAGTGCTGGTAGTGCGATGGAACACAGAGACTGATTGCAGTTTTCAATGCTTTACTCACAGATGTTATCAGTGTCAGTCCTGCAGGTGATGACGACCCGAGCCGTGCTGCGTCCACCAGGTACGGGGCTCGACCAACCCCCAGGCAGTTCCAGAGTGTGACCTTGAACTCCTTTCTCCGTTCCTTTCTCTGGCCGTCCCCACTAGGGACCCACCCATGTCCAGCTTCCTCGGGCCTTCTGGTGGCGAAACCTATCTCCGGTTTCCCTGACCCTATGTGGCGTGCCTTCGTGGTGAGTGTAGTGAGTGGTCGCGCCAAGACGTGGCCACGACCTCCGGTTCCTGGCTGAGGATAAGTGGCCTCCACCAGTTCGGGATCCGGTACCCTGATCTGCCAACCCTTCACCCGTTTTAGTTCACTCGTGGGATCTCAGGGTTCCCTCTTCCTTCATGTCTCTGGGCCTTTCTCCAGGTTCCATTCCTTCCTTGTTCCTCGTTCCTTTCCTCTTGTCTTTCTCTCTCTTGCTCCCTTCAGGAGAAGCACCCAGACAGGGCTGCTGCTCCCTGTCACTACTCTTCTCCTCTTCTTCTGTCTGACTGAA
The DNA here is from genome assembly GCF_046119375.1 of Phyllobates terribilis. NCBI lineage: Eukaryota > Metazoa > Chordata > Amphibia > Anura > Dendrobatidae > Phyllobates > Phyllobates terribilis. The sequence continues at coordinate 9,635,393 of NW_027362804.1, forward strand.
CTCCTAAGATGGTGCCCACCTTTTATACTCCCTCTGACACCCGAGCCCAGGTGACTAGCCACCAATGGGCTCCTTCCTATGCCCAGAGTCCCTCCCTTCTCTGCTCCTGCACCACTGGGATATTCCTCCCCCCCTCCCACTCCAGCCAGGGACAGACACTGTCGTACCTGCACATCTACCTGGTGGGAGTACCCGGAAATGGGATGTATGTGGTGCATGCAGCTAACTGAGTTCTAGTCCACACTCCATCCTTACCCGGGAGTGGAATACCACACCTCTGGTTCGAGGTGCAATACCCCTGTAGCAGCTGAGCCCTCGGGGTGCTACATAAACATAACCCCCCCCATGTGCATCTCTCACCCCCCCATGTGCAGCTCACCCCCGTGCATTTCTCATCCCCCTCCGTGCATCTCTCATCCCCCTCCGTGCATCTCTCATCCACCCCCCGTGCATCTCTCATCCCCTCCGTGTGACGCGCCCCCTGGGCCATATTCTTTTGGGGGAATACCCGGAGCCGGATCAGATGGGGGTTGTAGTCTCCGAGTGGCTGTGACCCGGTCCGTGCCCAGGGTGTCAAGCTCAGAGTGTGGCAGTCTTTACAGATGTTATAAATGTTCTTTGTGTCGACTACGCCACCCGTTGATTTGCGGTCAATACGGCCGCCGCTGCAGCAGGGTCCGCTGAGGCTGGTGGTGTGTGTGCAGCTCTGGTAGTATAACCCCCAACGGGAGGGGTATAGCCTCAGGGGGTCAGGTGTAGAGGAGGGTGGTTGTGTTGGTGCAGTGTGGACGGGAAGAAGACTCAGAGTCGGGCTGTGCAGTTCAGGGTTTTTACTTACTGCTGTTGTGCTGGTCACTCCGGCCTTGAGTGACCACCCGAGCCGTGCTGCGTCCACCAGGTCCTGGACTCGGCCAACCCCCAAGCAGGTCTGGAGCGTGGTCCTGAGCTCCCTTTCTCACTGTCCTTTCTACGGCCTTCCCCACCAGGGATCCACTTATATCCGGCTCCCTCGGGCCTCTTGTTGGGTAAACCTTTTCTCTGGGTTCCCTGACCCTATACTTGGTTTGCCTTCTGAGTGGATTTAGTGAGGGGCTGCTCCACTGGTGATGTTGCAGCCTCCGGTTCTTAGTCGAGTGTAGTTTCTCTCCTCCACTAATTTGGGATCCGGTTCCCTTGCGTGCCAACCCTTCACCCTCCTGCTTGTATTCTGGGCTCTTGGGGTTCCTTCTTCTCCCCCTCTGGGTCCTTCTTTCTCCTCTCTCTCTTCTTTCAGGACTGGCTCTCTGACCTTCCCTCTACAACAGGCTGACTGGTGACTGTCTGCCTGTCTGACTCTACAAAGACTGACCCTGATCTTAGATGGTTCCCACCTTATATACTCCCTCTATGTGTGAGCTCAGGTGACCAGCACCCAATAAGCTCCTATCTTTACCCAGACTGCTCCCCCTATCTGCCCCTACACTACTGGGATGTTCCACCCCCCTCCCACTCCAGCCAGGGACAGACGCTGTCGTACCTGCACATTTCTCTAGTGGGAGTACAGTAGTTCTGTCCCCCGGAAATGGGATGTATGTAGTGCATGCAGCTATCTGAGCTCAGTTCCACACTCCATCCTTACCCGGGAGTGGAATATCACACCTCTGGCTTGAGGCGCAATACCCCTGTAGCAGCCGAATCCTCAGGGTGCTACACGTGCATCTCTCACCCCCCCGTGCATCTCTCATCCCCCTCCGTGCATCTCTCACCCCACCCCGTGCATCTCTCATCCACCCCCCGTGCATCTCTCATCCCCCCCGTGCATCTCTCACCCCCCCGTGCATCTCTCATCCCCCCCGTGCATCTCTCACCCCCCCGTGCATCTCTCATCCCCCCGTGCATCTCTCATCCCCCCCGTGCATCTCTCATCCCCCCGTGCATCTCTCATCCACCCCCCGTGCATCTCTCATCCACCCCCCGTGCATCTCTCATCCCCTCTGTGCATCTCTCATCCCCCCCGTGCATCTCTCACCCCCCCGTGCATCTCTCATCTCTCCCCTCCCCCCCATGTGCATCTCTCATCTCTCCCCTCCCCCCATGTGCATCTCTCATCTCTCCCCTCCCCCCCATGTGCATCTCTCATATCTCCCCTCCCTCCCATGTGCATCTCTCATCTCTCCCCTCCCCCCATGTGCATCTCTCACCTCTCCCCTCCCCCCATGTGCATCTCCCATTCCCCCCACTCCTAGTTAATTGTATTTAAAAAAAAATAAAACTTGTTATACTTACCCCCATGCGATCCCTGCAGAATCTTGGCGCTCGTCCAAATCGCTGACACCAGGTTCTCCTGCCTTCCGGTCATGTGACGGCACCGTCACATGACCGGAAGTCAGAGGAATTATGAGATGTCCTGGACCCGGCGCTTTGCATGGGGCCGGGGGCCCCATGAGGAGAGAGACGCACAAGAGGGGGGCTCCGAGGGGGCTCCTACCGGCCGGGCCCCATACTGGAGTCAGGGCAGTCATGCCCTGATGGCGGCCCTGCTGGAGGCTGGAGGGGCCCCCTCTCCCCGCGGACCGGCTGAAAAACCCCAACGGCCCGGTCCTGGTCCGCGGACCGGCGGTTGGGGACCTCTGCTCCAGAGAACATTCACATAGCTCCCAACCATCCCAGATTCAGCGGGACTGTCCCACTTCTATACTCCCCTCTCCGAGGTTTTCATCACTCCGTTGCTGCTCCTCCTCCTCGGGGCAGGGCCGCTTATCTCTGCTCAGTGCATAAATGTAATTATATATTCACTTCCACTCTCTGCTGTGATCGGGTCTCGCCAGGACTTGAACTCGCATCTCAGTTCTTGCAGGCTGCTGCTCTACCAACACACCACACCCCACAATGATGTGGATAGGAGAATTTGGTAATCTTGACCACTATTGCAGGCAGTGAACCAGAAGCAGAGTATACATGGCCATAGAGATACATTGTGTATAACTGTATTTTTATGGTTCCTGTATACTGAGGTGAAGAAAGCACTTGTGGTCCCGAGGCTCTGGGGCGGTTGTTGTGTCATGTGACACCAGCGCCCAAGTCTCCACCGACGTACGGATTGAACATGAAGAGGAATTGAGAGATCACCTGCCGCCTGGACTCTCTCTTCATGTTCAGTTCTTACATAGGTGGAGACAGTGACCCCAGCGATGATTGGGCGCCGGCGTCACAACAACTGCACCAGAGTCCCGGGACCAGGAGTGCTGACACGGAGCAGGCACAGGAGGGGAGTATAGGCTTTTTTATTTTATCAGCGCCAAACATTTTGTTCAAGAAGGGGTTTTTCTAGTAGTGCACAACCCCTTTAAGCTGCTGAGCCACCAGCTCTAGTGATGTAAAAGGGAGACTTTTGTTATTGTGTAGTATGGTGAGGACATCAGCAGAAAACAAAAAACACAGTATATATGCAGTGTGTGAACACGGCCTTACAGATACAAGAAAGCCGGATGTCGTATAGTGAAGCTACATAAAGATGAGAAAGTTCTGGTGGCTCCGACTGTGAATGAGGAATAAAAAATAATCCACAGGTCCCAACTAGAGATAAGCAGGACGCACAGATGACGGCGCTCTGCCCAGACTAATCAAAAGCCGCCGGGGACGCTGGAAGGTAAGAGCTTCACGGCCTCCTGTTCAGCCGCCAGGTAGCCCTGAACTGGACACTGGACCAGAGACCCAGGAATCCATCCAGTCATCTCTAGTCCCAACTGTCCCGGATATAGAGGACAGCCCCAGATTTGGATCTACACCCTGCAGTTTCGAGCGTCTGCTGAATGTCCCCCACTACCACCGCCCCTCTGACAACTCCTCTTGCCAGGGGAGAAAGAAATGGTAAATGAGCGTGGATTGGGGTGTGGCCAAAATTTGCTGCAACGCGCGCTGCATAATCTGTCCCTTTTTCGGTCCCTCAAAAGTTGGGAGGTATGTATTCATGAGGAAGGGGAATCACCTGCCTGTTAGTTCTTCAACCCGTAGTAAAAAATGTAAATAATTCTGGATACCCTATTTAAGCCTACCCAGTCTTTTTTGTGTGCCCCCCAAAAAATAATGCCCCTAATGAAGCCCCTTAGTGTTTACACCAAATGTAATAGCTCTTTTATGGCTTTAATGAAGTATAACACCCCAAAGATACTAATGGCCCCCTACAGACTGTATGATGCCTCCACAGTGATCTCCACGCAATGATGCCCCCACATGAGGATTCCCCTAGCGCCCCCACACAATTATACCTGCTCCACAGTGTAATGCCCCCATAGTCCACCACCGCACATTAAAATTCCCTCAGTGACCCCACACATATAATGCCTCATGTGCCCCCACACAATGATACCCCCCACACAGTATAAGACCCCCACACAATGAGACCTACCACACAGTATAAGGCCCCCACAGTCCCCACACACATTATGATGTCACCTACACTTTATGTCCTCAAGGCCCCTCAAATAATGATGCCCCTACAGTCCTACCCCACACAATATAATGCCCCTCATTCCCCCACCAGTCTATTACCAGCGCAGGAGTCTTGATGAAATGAGGCCATTAGGCCGCCTGCGCCAAACCTCAGGCGACAGAGGTAAAGATGCAGATACAATTGAAATCCGGACATGTACCCTTCTTCAGGACTGCCCTACAATCATAGGACTGTCCAGAGAGAAACCGGATGGTTGGAGGCATGTATTTTGGAGTCATGTAGCAGGAAAGACACTCAAAAAATACATCTGCAATGATCAGCTGTATAGACTGGACGGTTAAATATGGTTGCACATTTAAGGTATTGGTGATTACACTGAAAAAGCAGGTTACTATGAGGCCTCCATCCTCCCTTCTTGTGAGGAACACATGGGTCAAGTGGCAGAAGTAGTTCTTCATAGCTGGCAAGTGAGGACCTACAGCAAGCATGACCTATACTAGATAAGTCAGAGTGTGTCCTGACCTGAGGGTCAAAGTGAAGACCGGCCGGGCTGGGACACATTATCGAAAAAAAGCTATTATTCACATAGAGCAGGATCTCAGATACTTGAAAACCAAAAAACAAACTAAATCTCTAAAATGTAACTTTTATTAATATTTTAAAAGCATGCGGGCTCACAACAAGACATGTAAAATATCCCCATGTGGATTGGTCACATTGCATAAGGGTATCTACATATATATTTAGGTAGTTTAGATTAAAGATGTCCTTAATAATCCTTGGCAGTCACACTACCCTATTGCAAAATATCTATTAGCTAATAATATAACGCCCTCGCTAAATATATATACTCCCGAATACCCTAAAGAACAAACCACCAGTAGTACAAATATAAAGAGAATAAAGCCATAAAACAATAATATACAGTATATACCACCATAATAAGCGATTTAAATATAAAAAGAAACACGGTGTCTCAAAAAATCACACATGATTGGTTCCAAAGGACCAACGTGGGGTCAGATGAAGCTACAGAAGGTCAACTGTGCATTGAGTCCTTTAGAGACTCCAACCAATATATCCAACATGTTCCTCGTTGGAGTATTTTCTTGTCCCAATCTCCCTTTCTATCTGGTGGTTTGATAACTTCTATGACACACAATGAAATACATCCCGCGTCACCACCATGTTCAAGATTTACAGTACAGACCAAAAGTTTGGACACACCTTCTCATTTAAAGATTTTTATGTATTTTCATTACTTTGAAAATTGTACATTCACACTGAATGCATCAAAACTATGAATTAACACATGTGGAATTATATACTTAACAAAAAAGTGTGAAACAACTGAAAATATTTTTTTAATATCTTATATTATAGATTCTTCAAAGTAGCCACCTTTTGCTTTGATGACTGCTTTGCACACTCTTGGCATTCTCTTGATGAGCTTCAAGAGGTAGTCACTGGAAATGGTATTCACTTCACAGGTGTGCCCTGTCAGGTTTAATAAGTGGGATTTCTTGCCTTATAATTTGGGTTGTGTTGTGCAGAAGTCAGGTGGATACACAGCTGATAGTCCTACTGAATGGACTGTTAGAATTTGTATTATGGAAAGAAAAAAGCAGCTAAGTAAATAAAAACGAGTGGCCATCATTACTTTAAGAAATGAAGGTCAGTCAGTTTGAAAAATTGGGCAAACTTTGAAAGTGTCCCCAAGTGCAGTTGCAAAAAACATAAAGCGCTACAAAGAAACTGCCTCACATGAGGACCGCCCCAGGAAAGGAAGACCAAGAGTCACCTCTGCTTCTGAGGATAAGTTTATCCGAGTCACCAGCCTCAGAAATCGCAGGTTAACAGCAGCTCAGATTAGAGACCAGGTCAATGCCACACAGAGTTCTAGCAGCATTCACATCTCTACAACAACTGTTAAGAGGAGACTTTGTGCAGCAGGCCTTCATGGTAAAATAGCTGCTAGGAAACCACTGCTAAGGACAGGCAACAAGCAGAAGAGACTTGCTTGGGCTAAAGAACACAAGGAATGGACATTAGACCAGTGGAAATCTGTGCTTTGGTCTGATGAATCCAAATTTGAGATCTTTGATTCAAACCACCGTGTCTTTGTGCGACACAGAAAATGTGAACGGATGGACTCTACATGCCTGGTTCCCACCGTGATGCATGGAGGAGGAGGTGTGATGGTGTGTGGGTGCTTTGCTGGTGACACTGTTGGGGATTTATTGAACATTGAAGGCATACTGAACCAGCATGGCTACCACAGCATCTTGCAGTGGCATGCTATTCCATCCGGTTTGCGTTTAGTTGGACCATCATTTAGTTTTCAACAGGACAATGACCCCAAACACACCTCCAGGCTGTGTAAGGGCTATTTAACCAAGAAGGAGAGTGATGGGGTGCTACGCCAGATGACCTGGCCTCCACAGTCACCAGACCTGAACCCAATCTAGATGGTTTGGGGTGAGCTGGACCGCAGAGTGAAGGCAAAAGGGCCAACAAGTGCTAAGCATCTCTGGGAACTCCTTCAAGATTATTGGAAGACCATTTCCGGTGACTACCTCTTGAAGCTCATCAAGAGAATGCCAAGAGTGTGCAAAGCAGTCATCAAAGCAAAAGGTGGCTACTTTGAAGAACCTAGAATATAAGATATATTTTCAGTTGTTTCACACTTTTTTGTTAAGTATATAATTCCATATGTGTTAATTCATAGTTTTGATGCCTTCAGTGTGAATGTACAATTTTCATAGTCATGAAAATACAGAATAATCTCTAAATGTGAAGGTGTGTCCAAACTTTTGGTCTGTACTGTACATGCCATGGCACTGCCGAAAAACCATACAGTCCAGCTAGTACTAGTATACACGGGACTTGATATTATGGGCACTTATTTTAACATTTTCTAGATGTCATGGTAGCCCCTTCTAAAAAGAACTAATTTGGGTTGAGATGCATACGATCTCCAGATCTGCTATTATTGGTTCAAAATAAATAAATACGATGCATCGGAGATAAGAAAATAACACACAGCCAGTGTCTGTCAGTGTACAATTCGTGTCTGCCCTCAAATCTCAAGCAACAAGTATTTTATTACACCCCCAGGAGAAAGGGGAATGACTAATACATTACCTAAGAAAGTATTTTAATTGGGAATAACAAAATCGTAAATTATGGATCCTGCAGAAGTCCTTGAACTGGCTCCTTCCAATTAACTATACTTTTAAAAACTAAGTGTCATACTAGGCATGGAAAGAACCCAGCACATGCCGATGGGAAAAGGGGGAAAGCCCAGTAACTAGGGAAAGGGAGAGTGGAGACCCCTAAGAAGATCTAAAAACACTCTGACTCCCCTATCGTCTCTAAATAGGTTCCGCACCCATCGCCGAGCAGGATACCTTAGCCCTGGCTGACCCTAGAGCTAGGCCCTAGATAGGGAGGGGGAAGGGTGAGCACTAGTCAGCGCCAATGCAACTAAAGACAAACAAGGGAAACAGACAAGGGGATACACTTAGCTTTGAGAAGACACCAGAGAGATCACGACTACAATCCACAATGGAACTCCAAGGAGAATCTAGCTGACTGCTAGAATACCAGACCTGAACAGAGGAATTTACTCTATCACCAGCAAGTCTGTGGAGAAACTGAGTGCATTTAAAGATCCAGCATGGGTGTGTCAATTAGCAGCAGAAGATGGAGATCACAACTGGGTCCTAGAGAGGGAAAGATGGTGAAAGGATCAAGAAGGTGTCTGCAAGGCCAAGCGTAGCGACCTTCTACGGCCGGATCCAGAATGACTGTCTGTGACACCTGACACACTAGTGACACAAACAAGGAAAACTTTAACACAAAGACACCTCTATATCAGAGACAATGCCCTATGTTATTGCTTTTATCAACACTTATAAAGCTAATACTAAAATACAAAATGATCAAAGATATATAGGTAGATTTAATTGTCTAAATAATAATCAAAGCAAAGTATAAATATTTACCATAAGATAGTGATGGTCCAATTAGAGATGTAATATTATTCCGGTGGTTTCTGACTCTCAGAAAAATATTTGCCGGGCCCCAGTCCAGTGGCTATTTTAGTAGTCCATGGCCACCAAAGTACAGCCGTCCAAAACTCCACACACCTACCAAAATCCCTGGCTGTGAAATTTGATTAGCCAGTCCTGTGAGCTGCAACGATGACGTATAATCGAATGAAGAGCCTGGGATTCTGCACCGCAGGTTTAGCAGTGTCTAGTCTTGGTATTGCAGCTGTGCTCCTTTCACCTGTATATGTCAAAGCCACAAGAACAGTCACTAATGATACAATGACGCTAACAGGTGCACTGAGTTAGGCCTGCCCAACATAGCATTGATAGCATAGATAGGTCATCAATTTTAAAGAATGGGATTATGAACAATCCAATATGGTTGCCTGTCCTGTACCTTGCAATATTCTTTCTACTTCCCAGGCAGGGGCTTATATAGAAACTATAGCAGAAGTCCTAATTGGCCTCTCCATAAACAAAAAAAATTATAATAACAATAATAATATTCGGTGGGGTCAAAGAAGAGCAGATCTCACAACTTTGTAGGACTTACAAAGTCATTTTCCCCCAATTGAAACCCATAGATTCCCCATTCATTGCCCCTATAAAGTATGATGCCAACAAAAGTGTCCCCAGACACAGTATGATACCCCCATGGTGAATTCCTCCACATGTGCAGTATAATGACCCTACTACACCCCACCTCAACTCCACCGGCAAAGTATGGTGACCCCAACACAGTATAATCCCCCAACTGTGACCCCCACACAGCTCTCCGTGCACTATGATGGGCCTACAAACAGTATAATGGACCGCACTAGCGATCCAAACAGTATAATGGCCCCTCTCACCTCTCTACACAGTATTATGATGGCCCCAACACAGCCCTTCACACTGTATAATGGCTCCCACTAGCCCTGAAAACAGTATAATGGCCACAAAAACATAGCCAGGCAGAATAATGACGCCCATAAAGCCCACCACACAGTATGAAGGACCCCACACAAACATTCAAGCGGTACAATTGATTGAATATAATATAACGCCCCACATAACCCTCCATATAGTATAATAGCCCCCACATAGCCCTCCAAATAGTATAATAGCCCCCACATAGCCCTCCAAATAGTAGAATGGCCCTCACATAGTCCTCCAAATAGTATAATAGCCCCCACATAGCCCTCCAAATAGTAGAATGGCCCTCACATAGTCCTTCACTTATTATAATGCCCCTCACATAGTCATCCCTACAGAATAATGGCCCCACATAGCCCTCCATACAGAACAATGGGCCCACATTGTCCTCCATACAGTATAATGGGCCCACATAGTTCTCCGTATAGAATAATGGCCCAACATAGTCCTCCATACAGAATAATGGCCCCACATAGTCCTCCATACAGTATAATGGGCCCCACATAGTCCTCCATACAGAATAATAGACCCCACACAGTCCTCCATTAGGTATAATGGCCTCACATAGTCCTCCATAAAGAATAATAGATCCCACACAGTCCTCCATACAGTATAATGGCCTCACATAGTCCTCCATACAGATTAATAGACCCCACACAGTCCTCCATACAGTATAATGGCCTCACATAGTCATTCAAACAGAATAATGGCCTCACATAGTCCTCCATACAGAATAATAGACCCCACACAATCCTCCATACAGCATAATGGCCTCACATAGTCCTCCATACAGAATAAGAGACCCCACACAGTCCCCCATACAGTATAATGGGCCCCACATAGTCCTGCATACAGTATAATGGCCCCATATAGCCCTCCATACAGAATAATGGTCCCCACATAGTCCTCCATACAGTATAATGGGCCCTCATAGTCCGCCATACAGTATAATGGCCCCACATAGTCCTCCATACAGAATAATGGTCCCAACATAGTCCTCCATACAGTATAATGGTCCCAACATAGTCCTCCATACAGAATAATGGTCCCCACATAGTCCTCCATACAGTATAATGGGCCCCACATAGTCCTCCATACAGTATAATTGGCCCCACATAGTCCTCCATATAGTATAATGGCTCCACATAGTCCTCCATACAGTATAATGGGCCCACATAGTCCTCCATACAGAATAATGGCCCCACATAGTCCTCCATACAGAATAATGGTCCCCAGATAGTCCTCCATACAGTATGATGGGCCCCACATAGTCCTCCATACTGTATAATGGCCCCACATAGTCCTCCATACAGTATAATGGGCCCACATAGTCCTCCATACAGTATAATGGCCCAACATAGTCCTCCATACAGAATAATGGTCCCCACATAGCCCTCCATACAGTATAATGGCCCCACATAGTCCTCCATACAGAATAATGGTCCCCATATAGTCCTCCATACAGTATGATGGGCCCCACATAGTCCTCCATACTGTATAATGGCCCCACATAGTCCTCCATACAGTATAATGGGCCCACATAGTCCTCCATACAGTATAATGGCCCCACATAGTCCTCCATGCAGAATAATGGTCCCCACATAGTCCTCCATACAGTATAATAGCCCCACATAGTCCTCCATACAGAATAATGGTCCCCACATAGTCCTCCATACAGTATAATGGGCCCCACATAGTCCTCCATACAGTATAATGGCCCACATAGTCCTCCATACAGTATAATGGGCCCACATAGTCCTCCATACAGTATAATGAGCCCACATAGTCCTCCATACAGTATAATGGGCCCCACATAGTCCTCCATATAGTATAATGAGCCCCACATAGTCCTCCATACAGTATAATGGGCCCACATAGTCCTCCATACAGTATAATGAGCCGACATAGTCCTCCATACAGTATAATGAGCCCACATAGTCCTCCATACAGTATAATGGGCCCACATAGTCCACCAAATATATTTATTGCATTTGTTTCTAGCACTCAGTGCACAAAAGGGTCCGGCCTTCCTTCCTGTGAGCTGGGTATTAGGTTTATGTAGCTTCCTATCCCTGTGTCCATAGTCGGCCCCGCTCCTGCTCGGCCCTCATTCACATTGAGGTAATTTTTTTAATACCAGAGATTAGAACTGTTCTGATTGGGTACTTTTATGGGTGCCCACCTTGTCGTGGTGGGATGGCTTTTATGTTTTTTTTTAAATCAAAAATGTTGTGAACTATTGCTTTTACTTACAGCAGGGTATAGGCTCATTTTGTTTCTGTTAGGTTTTGCCTTATGACCAGTGTGAACGTGCGCCTACACGCTGCATGTATACCAACTCCAGCTCATTGCTTTAGGTTGGCTGCAGCACCACAGACTAGACGGTCCCTCTCTCTTGGAGGCAGAGGAGCGAGTTACCACTGCGCCGCTATTAGGCCTTAGGTCTGGGTTCACACTACGCTTATTGCGCATGTCAGGGGCTACATTAGAATCCACTTCAGTAAGAGGGATGTTACCAGACTCATCGTCAGAAAGCATTTGCTCTAGCAGGGCTGCGGGCTGAGCCCGGAAAATAAGCCCCGCCCTCTGACATGTAGAAGACTACAATTCCCGGCAGTCATAGCGTGTCGTACTTCCGCTTCCGCTCGCAGGTCAGAGGGAAAGGTGGCAGTGTTCTCCAGTAAGTGTCGGTCAAGGAGACTCCTGGGATTCGCAGGTGCTGGGCGTTACGGTGCTGACAGGTGTGGGCTCGTGCATGGCCGGGCAATGACGGTCGGGTGACAGGGCTCCGTGACGTCATGTCATTGCCCCGTCCACACTGACAGCAGCCGGGACTCGCTCACCCCAATAGCTTCTTTTTTTGTAATATGTTTATTGGCAGTGAATTATAACACTACTATGATATATATACAGTACAGACCAAAAGTTTGGACACACCTTCTCATTTAAAGATTTTTCTGTATTTTCATGACTATGAAAATTGTACATTCACACTGAAGGCATCAGAACTATGAATTAACACATGTGGAATTATATACTTAACAAAAAAGTGTGAAAAAACTGAAAATATTTTTTGCTTTGATGACTGCTTTGCACACTCTTGGCATTCTCTTGATGAGCTTCAAGAGGTAGTCACCGGAAATGGTTTTCTAACAATCTTGAAGGAGTTCCCAGAGATGCTTAGCACTTGTTGGCCCTTTTGCCTTCACTCTGTGGTCCAGCTCACCCCAAACCATCTCGATTGGGTTCAGGTCTGGTGACTGTGGAGGCCAGGTCATCTGGCGTAGCACCCCATCACTCTCCTTCTTGGTCCAATAGCCCTTACACAGCCTGGAGGTGTGTTTGGGGTCATTGTCCTGTTGAAAAAGAAATGATGGTCCAACTAAACGCAAACCGGATGGAATAGCATGCCGCTGCAAGATGCTGTGGTAGCCATGCTGGTTCAGTATGCCTTCAATTTTGAATAAATCCCCAACAGTGTCACCAGCAAAGCACCCCCACACCATCACACCTCCTCCATGCTTCACGGGGGGAACCAGGCATGTAGAGTCCATCCGTTCACCTTTTCTGCGTCACACAAAGACACGGTGGTTGGAACCAAAGATCTAAAATTTGGACTTATCAGACCAAAGCACAGATTTCCACTGGTCTAATGTCCATTTCTTGTGTTCTTTAGCCCAAACAAGTCTCTTCTGTTTGTTGCCTGTCCTTAGTAGTGGTTTCCTAGCAGCTAGTTTACCATGAACACCTGCGGCACAAAGTCTCCTCTTAAGAGTTGTCGTAGAGATGTGTCAGCTGCTAGAACTCTGTGTGGCATTGACCTGGTCTCTAATCTGAGATGCTGTTAACCTGCGATTTCTGAGGCTGGTGACTCAGATAAACTTATCCTCAGAAGTAGAGGTGACTCTTGGTCTTCCTTTCCTGGGGCGGTCCTCATGTGAGCCTGTTTCTTTGTAGCGCTTGATGGTTTATGCAACTGCACTTGGGGACACTTTCAAAGTTTTCCCAATTTTTCAAACTGGCTGACCTTCATTTCTTAAAGTAATGATGGCCACTCGTTTTTCTTTACTTAGCTGTTTTTTTCTTGCCATAATACAAATTCTAACAGTCTATTCAGTAGGACTATCAGCTGTGTATCCACCAGACTTCTGCACAACACAACTGATGGTCCCAACCCCAGATATAAGGCAAGAAATACCACTTATTAAACCTGACAGGGCACACCTGTGAAGTGAAAACCATTTCCGGTGACTACCTCTTGAAGCTCATCAAGAGAATGCCAAGAGTGTGCAAAGCAGTCATCAAAGCAAAAGGTGGCTACTTTGAAGAACCTAGAATAAAAGACATATTTTCAGTTGTTTCACACTTTTTTGTTAAGTATATAATTCCACATGTGTTCTCAGCCCTCTATGTCTCCACAGTACAGTCCTCTGTCTCCTCCGTACAGCCCTCTATGTCTCCTCCGTACAGCCCTCTATGTCTCCTCCGTACAGTCCTCTATGTCTCCTCCGTACAGCCCTCTATGTCTCCTCCGTACAGTCCGCTATGTCTCCTCCGTACAGTCCTCTATGTCTCCTCCGTACAGTCCTCTATGTCTCCGCTGTACAGCCCTCTATGTCTCTGTCGTACAGGCCTCTATGTCTCCGCCGTACAGCCCTCTATGTCACCGCCGTACAGCCCTCTATGTCTCTGCCATAAAGCCCTCTATGTCTCCTCCGTACAGTCCTCTATATCTCTGCCGTACAGCCTTCTATGTCTCCACCGTACAGCCCTCTATGTCTCCTCAGCACAGTACTCTATGTCTCCTCCGTACAGCCCTCTATGTCTCCACCATACAGCCCTCTATGTCTCCTGCGTACAGTCCTCTATGTCTCCTCCATACCACCCTCTATGTCTCCGCCATACAGCCCTCTGTGTCTCCTCCGTACAGTCCTCTATGTCTCCGCCGTACAGCCCTCTATGTCTCCGCCGTACAGCCCTCTATGTCTCTGCCGTACAGCCCTCTATGTCTCCTCCGTACAGTCTGCTATGTCTTCGCCATACAGCCCTTTATGTCTCCACCATACAGCCCTCTATGTCTCCTCCGTACAGTCCTCTATGTCTCCTAATGGGACTACGCCCCACCACCCCTGGACGTCCACAAAGACTTGCTTTCGAGCTCCCCCACTGGAATTGGGACTGATCATCCCCCACAAAAGCTACGGTAAGTGCACGAGTTCTTTACTAGTGATACTGACCGTTTGGCGTGGTTTCCATGTGGTGCGTGGTTGTTTGCATTATCTCCGGACGTCCTGGTTGGATATAGTCAGAGGTGAGATTATAGGGGTGTAGTCCCATTAGGGCTCTGATATTGATAACTTTTAAAACAATACCACCTCGGATTGACAAGTGAATATTGTATGAAACTTCCTTAACTTCTGACAAAGATCCTTAGGAGACTGAACACTGTTAGGTTCAGTTGCGGCAGGTGATCGAAGATTGGGTAGGACACACACACAGATATAACTATATCTAGTGTCCGGAGAGCTGTGGACGAGAGCTCTCCTCCTTTCATCTGGGCCATATGTGACTCCCACAACGGGAGGGATGAAGTCAGTGAAACAGCAGCTGAGGCCGGCCGGACTCGTACTGTGCACAAATCAAGGATCTTTTGTCAGTTGAAAGGCAGCAGTGCAGTGATTAATCAATGTTTCCGTGGAGCAGAAAGAGAGTGTCTCTCCCGCAGGAGGGAGAGGATGTGATGACCATCATGGTCGGACGAGAGGGGAAAAGGTCATTGAAGAATGCACCAAAAGTGTTTAAGGTGTTAAACTTTCCCGTGGAAGGGAATCTTCATCCTACATTGTGGGATGAAGGCATCTGGCAGAAAAGGGGTAGATTAATTGACTGTGGATTATTGGAAGACGCTGAAAAGTTTAGGAAAGTTGCACATGAGATTTGTGATGAAGGATATGTTGAAATAGAGGAGGAGATGAAGCCTGGTTATTTCAATTATCTTTATGTAAAGAAGGGAAAATTATCTAGCACTGTAACGATGACTGGCTGTTTTGTGCTACAAAATGAAGCTGATGGGGACAAGATAGAGGAGGAAGTAGGTTCCCCTTCCCGACTTATGTGTCCACAAACCGAATCTGAAGCCCCTAAAGAAGCATCCCATACCCCCACTAATGTAGCCGTACCCCAGCCCCTCAATCCAGAAACTGAGCCATTTTTACCTAAGGAGATTAAATACCCTGCACTTCCCACTGGTGGCCAGCCACCATCATATAACCCAGATGGTTGGCTTTGTGATGTTTGTTGGGCCACTAATCCAGGATGGCGCGAGACGTGCTATAATTGCGGAGCACGCAGACCCGATGCTGCTGCACCAGCCTTCCCATTACTTAACGATGACGGTGGGTATTATAAACCATTGCCCCCACCTGCCCCCGCCATGGTCCACACTCCATTCGGGGAGACCCAGGGTTCTCCGAATTCTACCCTATTCACCCTCTCCCAAACTGGGGAAATAGAACATGGACACAAGTACCAGGAGTTGGAGTCTTTTTAACTGAATGGTCCTTCGGAATTTTCCACTTTACTGAGAATAGGCATAGGGAGCATACCGCAACAGCAAGTTGGGATCATTGTAAATGCAGCAAATACGAGACTACAGCGTGTGGGGGGGGGGGGGGGGGGCTAGCTGCAGAAATATGTCGTCTTGGGGGACCTGCAATACAGATTGCATCCAACGATCACATCCGTGACAACGGTCCGTTAAGAGAAGCAGAGGTAATGGCTACAAGAGCCGGACAGCTATCATGTCAGTATGTTATACATGGGGTGGGACCAAGATATGATCCCCTAGATGTACCCAGGTCACAACACCTGCTTACAGAAACAGTTCAGAACACCATAGCATACGTATCACAGCTTCATGCGGTCCCAACCCTAGCCCTGCCATTTATTTCCACCGGTATCTTTGGATATCCAAAACAGGATACGGCCAAAATAATAGTCGAGACTATAAAGCAATACATTGCCACACATCCAACTAAATTGAGAGAGAGAAGACTC
Source organism: Phyllobates terribilis (assembly GCF_046119375.1). Taxonomy (NCBI): domain Eukaryota; kingdom Metazoa; phylum Chordata; class Amphibia; order Anura; family Dendrobatidae; genus Phyllobates; species Phyllobates terribilis. The sequence goes on from NW_027362804.1 coordinate 9,651,851, forward strand.
TTGGCCATCGACAGGGATCTAGTCGATTATGCCGCTCAACTAATCAAACCCACGATCAGATCCGATATCTGGTCTCCCCCAGCGCTTCCCTACCTCCGAGATCTCCCATCAATCAGTACTCATGCTGATCTTCCCCCTCCCCCTGATTTCCTTCCACCTCCACCCCCTCTCACAAAGTTGGAGGAAATGGAGGAAGTGGACCAGAATACCAGCCCACTCAAATATACCCCGTTAACCCCAGCACAGACAGATACTTTGTGTAATCATCTCCCGGATCCTGAACATTCGCCCATGGCTTTTTACAGGGGCATGGCCGCAAATAGAGAGATATATTCAACAACAAGGCAAGATCTTTTACACCTGCTTCGTGTAAAAGCCGGTGAAGGATATTATCCGATGATAGAGACTGCTATCCCATATAACAGAGCATTAGACTCCAATACGTATGAGAGTGGGATTGACTTCCGTCGAGCCCTTAAAATATGAGCTCAGGATAAGCTGGCTGATCAATCCACCACCCTCACAGATGTCACTCAAGAGAAGGGAGAGTCGGTTAAGAAGTTTTATGAGCGCCTTTTGCAGGTCTATAAGGACCTTGGGTTCTCCTTACATACTAAAACTCATTGCCAGCTGTTAGTGTCCGCCTTTATCCAGGGTTTACGTACTGAAATCAAGGACGCGATATTGGCTGTACGGCCAAATGTTGAGTAAACCACCCCAGGAGATGCCCTAAAAGTAGCAAAAAGCTTCCAGAAGAGTGTCGCCAGGACCGCTTCTGCGGTTAAGTCTAAATCCAAACCCGCTGCAGTGGCAGTTGCGGCACCCACAGAACCCGTAGCACAGTATCCCACCTTGTCCCCCCAGCATCCTCCCTTACAGCCCCATTACAGTACCTGATCAGCGAGTAATGTATCCCGGGAGAAGACCAGTAACGAATTCCCGTCTTCTGTGTTGGAGGTGTGACCGGGCAGGACACTTCCAAAGGCACTGTCACACCCCTGCCAGCCAGTGCACCACCCAAGCCCCCCTATCTAGAAATAGGACGCCCGGCCCACGAGACTCATGAGAAAATGTCCCCCAGGACCGTCCATTCTGAAATGGAGGCCAACCAGAGTCTGCCATCGTGATGCCCGTAACCACCCCCGGGTTCTGTTCATCTGTAGTTCTCCCAGTAGGAGGGAATCCGGTGAATTTCATGGTAGACAATGGGGGGGCCAACTCCATTTTAAAATCCACTGAACTGCCCCAGGGTCTCCCAGTCCAATTTTCTAATGACAATCTAATATTGATCGGTGTATATGGCAGACCTAACAAACACACTCTTACCAAACCTATTCCGATTTGCCCATTTCCAGAAGTAATGGCACAATTTGTCATATCCCCGACCTGCCCGGTAAATCTTTTAGGGGCAGACCTCTTGTCTAAATTCCGATCCCGAATCCAATACCAGAACAATGGTCAGATGATCCTTACTTTAAAGGATCCAAACTCTGATGCACACATAGAGGAGGTCTGCATCTTATGGGCGCTACCCACGGTTATGATTAACATATCAGATACGAGTGGAAATCTCCCAAAAGATCCAAGGTTAGCTCCATACATAGAGGAAATCCCTTCTCATCTGTGGTCACAAGGCCCAGATGACAATGGGAGATTGCCGGTAGAACCAATACAGGTGTACCTCAAGCCTGAAGCGCCCTTTCCCAAGGTTCGCCAGTACCCACTCACACATGCACAAGAACAAGGTCTACACCAGCAAATCCACACCTTGTTAGAGAAAAGGGCACTAATCCCCTGCGTCTCCCCGTGCAATATGCCGTTGCTCCCCGTAAAGAAAAGATCCCAACCGGGGCAGCCGCCCGCTTATCGATTGGTGCAGGATTTGAGGGCAGTAAATTCAGCGAAAGTCTTGAAAACTCCTGTGGTGCCTAACCCACATACACTTCTCTCACAAATACCATCTACCGCAGCCTGGTTTACACTAATTGATTTAGCAAACGCCTTTTTTAGCATTCCATTACACAAAGACTGTCAGTTTCTGTTTGCATTTACATATGAGGGCAGGCAATTAACTTGGACGGTGATGCCGCAGGGTGCGCAGAATAGCCCTATTCAGTTTGCAAAGAACATATCTAGCTGTCTGCTGCCGTGGCAGCTGGACAACTCTGAGGTAGTACTATTACAATACGTGGATGATCTTCTCTTGTGTGCCCCCATGGAGCAAATGTCCATCAGGGCCAGTGTTAGCCTCCTTAAGCATCTGGAAAAACTGAATTGTCGAGACTCAGCCTCGAAACTTCAGTTTTGCCTCGGTCAAGTGGTTTTCTTAGGCCACTGCCTTACTCGGGGTGCCAGACATCTCACAGAAGAAAGAAAGACGGCCATCTACCTGCTACCATTCTCAAAAGATCCCATAGAGCTGCAACGGTTCCTTGGACTATGCACATACTGCAGACAATGGATCCCAGACGCCTCACGTCTGATGCAACCCCTATATGATGCATTAAAAGAAGACACTCTGGCTGATGTAAGCAACAAGGACCCCCAAGAACTGCTGCAACAAGCCTTTGAGCAACTAAAATCAAGGATGACAGCCCCTGCCCTTGGAAATCCGGACTATGCTCCACCTTTCCATTTGTATGTCTCTGAGACGGGAGGGCATGCAGCCGGGGTACTCACGCAGAGACACTGTACAAACCAGCGCCCGGTCGGTTATTACTTAGCACATCTGGACCCGGTAGCCAGGGCCTCCCCCAGCTGTCTACGAGCGGTTCACGCCACACAGCAGTTACTTGAGAAGACGGTGGACATTATCCTTGGACATGAGACTCACATTTATGCTCCACACGATATTGCAGCTGTTTTGGCTTTACAGCAACCTAAACATTTGTCCACACAGAGACACCTGCGGCTGCAGTGTTCGTTGATTTTGCCAGAAAATGTGAAGTTACACCGGTGCACCACCATCAACCCGGCCACCCTGCTACCAGCACCTGAACGAGAGGGGAAAGAGTCAACTCCACTTGTTTTAGTGGGGGAAGTACCCTTGGATGATCCAGAACTTACGTTATATACGGATGGATCCAGATATGTTGACACCTCTGGCAGGCTTCATACTGGATATGCTGTCACAACTGAAGATACATTGGTAGAGGCTGCAGCTTTACCACCACTAAGAAGCTGGTCTCTGAAGTTGTTTGCCGGTATGGAGTCCCAGAAGTTATCGAAAGTGATCAGGGACCAGCCTTTTCCTCATGCGTATATCAAGAAATACTTACCATGATCGGATCAACAGTGGCGTTACATACTCCTTACCATACACAGTCAAGTGGCAAGGTGGAGAGATTGAATGGCACACTGAAAAGGCAATTGACCAAAATGATGCAGGAGACTACGGCCCAGTGGCCTGAGCTCCTTCCCATTGCACTATATCACATATGCACCACCCCCATAGGGAAACACAAACTGTCACCCTATGAGATACTATTTGGGTCGCAATCAGCTGTAGCTCGATTTACTCCACAACAATTATCAGAAGAAACAGATCGTGTTGTGCAATATGTGATTCAGCTTGCCAAAGCCTTAACTAACACCCATGCGTTAGTATCATCTTCTATTCCAGATACAGCTGATGCAGAATGTTGTGATATCCTCAAACCCGGAGATTACGTGTATGTGAGGAAGCATGTTCGGAAACAAGGACTAGAACCATTGTATGATGGACCATACCAAATGCTCCTTACAACCCCAACAGCAGTAAAACTTGAAGGGAAGTCAGCATGGATCCATGCTTCACACTGTAAACGCCAACCATCCTGAGATGTTTTATGATAATATGTATGGTCAGATTAGTCATTTCTATGCATAGATTATCTATGCACCTAAAGTGGCATAATCCTTTATGAATTTTCCCCCCCGGGCTTCCACAACCTTCCACAAGCCCAGTGGTGCCTTAGCTTTGCAGCTTTTGGTGGATCTAGTCAGGAGTGGAGTAAAAATGCTATAAGTCACAACATTTTTGTGCTACTTCGAATTGCGCCAAAATTTTGTAACTTTTCAAATTGTTTAACACTAGAAAACTGTCAAAAAATGTGATGAATCGGGCCCTATATCTCCAGCAGTACCAATAAATGAATGGGGCAATGAATGGAGTCAATGAATGGAGTAATGAGGCTTGTGCAGGACTATCCCGCCATTCAAATGGGACACTAGAACCCCATATTTGGGCAATTTTTGGAGTGTGGAGGTCCCAGTGTGGGATACCCAGTGGTCAGCAAGTATTTACTCTTCTGGTGGAAAGGTGATCACTTGTAATCTTTGTAGCACACCTTTAAGGGGTTATTCTCAACTCTTCTTCAGGAGATCGCTGCTCCCCTGTCTTCCAGTTTCCTGCTCGGCAGGGAGAAGCGTGCTCCTGACTGACAGTTTGGAGAAGTATTATGGTTCCTCTATATGTTCAAATTTTGCTCCCATGCCGCTATATGAGGCACCTTTGCCTCTACAGCATCGGAGGATCACAGAAGCACTGAAGATGGTTGGATCCACTGATCTGGCCAACTTCAGAGCAGCGCTTGTAAGCTCTATAGCAAAGAGGACAAAAAATTCAATAATGTTCAATAATTATCTCCGATCTATATACATCATTTTCTGGGATTGATTAGATCGTGTATGTCTTCTGCCATCTTAACAGTCTGCAGGAGCACTTTTGTTTTCTTGGATTTTGGGCAATCATGTAACACTTGTAATTATTATTTATCTGGGTCATCTTAGCACAGTAATTTCTGTGTATTCATTTCCATTTATTATATCTGTATGTCTTTTTAATATTGATATTAATTATTGAACATTATTGAATTTTATCATTTGGGCTTAGTACTTCATTTTTTTGTAGGCTTTTGTAATTTTTTGAAGTGCCTCTTACCCTTTGTCCAAAATCATAGGAATCTATAGCAAAGATCTTGTAACTGCTGTGCGTCTTACCTTGGAGAATGATCATCAAAATGAAATGTAAAAGACATAGAAAACCGTATCTCCAAGTAATGCAGTAATGTATGTTTTTCTTTATATACAAACATGTTTAAAATTCCATATATTCAATATAATTAAATCTCATTCTGCCTCTATGAATGTACATGAGCAGAAAAAAGAATAAAACGCTCTTCTTTATTAATCTCTGCATCTATTTGATGGTCTATGTATGAAAATAGAATAATTACAACTCTGAGAGTAATTTATCATTAGTATAACAGTACAAGATAACAACATAAGACTTATGCAGAAGACGAACCGTCCAGTGGGGACAGATATTACAATTGTATCCAAATTTATACAATATATTCTTATTCATAAAAACACAGATGTCTCTGCCGGGTTCTCAAAATACTATTAATTGATTTACAAAGTTCTGTTTCTAACAATCCTAACGATACAATAGCTGCAAATATACAGCAGGTGAAATAAGTATTGAACACGTCACCAATTTTCTAAGTAAATCTATTTCTAAAGGTGCTACTGACATGAAATTCTCACCAGCTGTTAGTAACAGCCCATCCAATCCACACACGCAAAGAAATCATACCATAGATGTACATATATTAAAATATGTGTAATTAAGAAAAAATACAGAGGGAAAAAGTATTGAACACGCTTACTGAAATCTATTTAATACTTCATACAAAAGTCTTTGTTGGTGATGAAGTTTCAAGACGCCTCCTATATGGAGAAACTAGTCGCAGGCATTGCTCAGGTGTGAGTTTGACCAATTCTTACACAAACACTCTTCACTTCCTGAAGGTCCCGTGGGCTCATTCTATGAACTCTGAGCTTTAGTTCCTTCCATAACTTATGCAATTTTTATTGAACATGGCAGTATATATAATATAACATTTTGTTAGTAAAAATTAGCGGCAAAAGTTTCAGTTACACGAGGGTAAATAGGTGGAACTGGACCCCAAAATTTATTGTGCATTTCTCCCAAATGCGGTGATGGCCCATATGTCGTCAGAAATTACTGTTAGCCAACATGTCAGGGCTGGGAAGGAAGGGGCACTATTTGGGATTTAGATCACAGAGTTTGCTAGAATAGTGTTCGGACGCCATTTGCGGAGCCCCAAAGGTGCCAGAACAGCAGAAAAAAAACAATAGTGACCCCATTGTAGAAATTGCACCTCTCAATGAATTCATCTACGGCTCAATGACTATTTTATAACATCCACGCTGTGCTTTATTCTGGGGAATTGCAAATCTGCCAGTTTAGTGCCCATACATTGTGCACCTATAATTGTCGTGCCCCCATATATTGTAGTGCCCCCATACATTGTGCCCAGCTTGTTCTATTGGGGACTCCCCGTAAATTGTTAAGTGTGCTCTCCCCGCTACAATAATGCCAAACATGTGGCCGCTTACTACGGTTTAGGCACAAGGATGGGGCTTTTGGATTTAGGGGCACAGATTTCATTGGATTTTATTTGAGGGGGGAGCCGTTGCATTTCCATAGTCTTTGTTCTACCAGTAACGTGGGACCCCCTATAGTTCCACTGACAGATGACGGACCTGAGTGGGGGATGGTATTGTGTAGGATAAGTTAGGGTTTATTGGTAACATTTTGGGGTACATGATATTTTTTGATTGCTTTCAGTATAAGGCTGGATCATATTCTTATGTTCTACGCTGAGCGCTTAAATTGGGATTTCCGTGTAAATCCCACAAAAATGTGATTCAGATGAAACCCCTGCTGGTACTACTCACTATAATAACACCTTGGCTCCGTTTGCTGTCCTTTCCGGTAGTATCCATCTTTTTAGGTCTTTACATAACTGTGGTCACCCACACTTGTGCGCTAAAAAAACATCTAAAATAATGTGACACTGCTGGAACACAGACCAAATGGGGTCCACAGTGCCCCCATCTGCCTCTTTATAGTGAGTGGTTCCATTGGGTTTTTGCCTGAATCGCGGTTTTTCTGTTTTACATGGAAACCCCGATGTAAGCGCTCAGCGGAGAGCACAGGATAAATGTGACCTGAACCTTATTCCGATTTTTGGGAGGTAGAATGAGCAAATACATAGAAGCACAAGAACAGTTTGTATTATTATTTTTGCGCGGTTAACCGTGCGGTACAAGTGATACCTGATTTTATATAGTTTTTTTTATATTTTGCTACTATCACACACTAAAATGCTTTTTTTTTATAAAAAAATTGTTTTTCTTGTCACCAAATTGTGAGAGCTATAACTTTTTTATTTTTTTTTTGCCAACAAAGCTGAATAAGGGCTTCATTTTTTCGTGACTATTTGAATATTTTTTTGGACCATTTTGGGGTATATAACATTTTCTGATTGTGTTTTATTCAGATTTTTCAGACACAGAATGATCAAAGACCAGCAATTCAGTTATTGTTATATATTTTTTTGCAGGTAAAAGTGATGACTAGTGTTGAGCATTCCGATACTGAAATATCGGGTATCGGCCGATATTCACTGTATCGGAATTCCGATACTTAATTCCGATACTTTTATAATATCGAATACCGGAATCGGAAGTTCCCATAATGCCTGCGCTCTGCAGTGTCTCTGAAGGATGACAAGCTGGATGGCAGCGCTCAGCTGCGATCCAGCTTGTCATCAGAATGCCATCCCAGCGTGGGAGAATTCTCCTGATTGTTTAAAAGCCGGCGCGCGGTAAAAAGCCGCCGGCTTTTAAACAATCACGCAGCCCCATACTGCTTCCCCGCAGCCTCCCACCCCGATCCTCCGCTCCCCTCGCCACCTCCCATCCCGATCGTAAATTAGGACCGGGCGGGGAGCGCAGCACCAAGGAGCGAAGGACCCGGGCAGGGAAGCCGGCAGTGAAAAGACTTCACCGCCGGCTTTCCCGTTCTGTGCTGCGCTTTCCCGCCGGTTATTTCAAATGAACAGCTGAGGTATCAGGTGATGCCGATCAGCTGTTCATTTGAAGTAGCCGCGGTGCCCTCAGAGGGTTCATGTGAGTTCATGCTTGACTGCATGAACTCACATCAACTTTCCCACGGCCGCACAGGTCAGCCTCACCTCCCGGACCCGTCATGATTAGTGTGTGCGGGGTGTGTGTGTGTGCGGGGTGTGTGTGCGGGTGTGTGTGCGGGGTGTGTGTGTGCGGGTGTGTGTGCGGGTGTGTGTGCGGGGTGTGTGTGTGCGGGTGTGTGTGCGGGTGTGTGTGCGGGCAGACATAGGCCGATGTGACACTACTACTCCCATCGGCCTATGTCTGTCCCCCGTCCACTCCTGCCAGCAGGATCAGCTCGATGGGAGCAGTAGTTCCCATCAGCCTGATCCTGCTATTTAAATTGCCCTACTGTGTCCCCAATAAATGTTAAATACATGTCATTGGTGGCCAGTGGTTACCTAAAAGAAATTAGTTCATACATTACCTGTCCCCGCCGATCGCCACCTAAAATAAAGTAAAAAATAAAAAACTACACCTATACTCACCAAGACACCTAATTCCCCGAAGCCATCGATCTCCTGTAATAAAATATAAAATAATAAACCACAACCTTATCCTTACCCCTCCGTAGTAGTCCACGAGTGTCCCACGAAGATCTCCAGTTCAGAGCAGCCACATAGAATGTGACCGCTCTGAACCGCTGCCGCCGCTAGAATGACGGGGCCGTAAGGGTTCACCGGAGTTCAGGCAGCGCTGCTCCGGTTAGCTCCTTTACGGCACTGCTGTATCGTGAGAAATTCCCACGGTACAGCACTGCCGTAAAGGAGGTCTCCGGAGCTGCGCTGCCTGAATGCACTCCGGTGACCTCAGTCAGTGGCTCCCGCTGCCGGGAGCGGACGTGTTTCCCGGCAGCGTGAGCTTACAGCAGCCATGCACAGCTGTCACCATCTCCAGATGTGACAGCTGTGCATGGGAGATCAGCGCAGGAACGTGGACAGGTAACTATTTTTTTTTTAGTAAACTAAGAATTAAATAAAATGGTGTTTTATTTCAAATAAATTATTTTTTTCTGGGTGTAGTGTGTTTTTTCTTTTTAACACTTTGTAGGTTAGTAATGGGGGTGTCATATAGACGGCCATCATTACTAACCTGGGCTTCATGGCAGCTGGCGCTGACATGAACCCCACCACTATTACCCCCTGCCACCGCACCAGGGCAGCGTGGAAGAGCGAGGCTAAGTGCCAGAATTGGCGCATCCTATGGATGCGCCATTTCTGGGGCGGCTGACGGCTGGTGTTTCTAGCCTGGGAGGGGGCCAATATTCATGGCACCCTTCCTGAGCTATTAATATCAGCCCCCAGCTGTCTGCCTAGCCTTTGCTAGCTATTAAAATAGAGGGGACCCCACGTCATTTTTTTTGGGGGGGTCCCCCATTTTAATAGCTAGTAAAGGCTAGGTATTCAGCTGGGGGCTGATATTAGTAGCCTGGGAAGCTCCGTGGGTTTTACCCCCTTCCCAGGCTTCAAACATCTGCCCCAGCCGTCTGCTTAACCTCCGCTAGAGACTAAAATTATGGGGGATCCCACACCATTTTTTTTTTAAATAAATCCTTTATTTTAACACTAAATGACATTTGAGGACTTAATAAAGATGCAGTCCCTAAATTATTATTTATTTTTTAATAAATTTTTCCCAAAACTTTTGACGTGGGCTTCGCCATATTTTTGTATGCCAGTCAGGTACAGCATCCAGCTTCTATGAACGCGCCATTTTCCGGGGCGGCCGCGGACTGCAATTTTCAGCGGGGGGGGGAGGGCAGAAAGCTTGGGCCTCCCTGCGCTGCAGATTCCATCCCCCAGCTGCCTAGTTGTACCTGGCTGGACACAAAAATAGGGAGAAGCTCCACGTTTTTTTTTTTTTAATTATTTCATGAAATTCATGGAATAATTAAGAAAAAAAGGGCTTCCCTATATTGTTGTGTCCGGCAAGGTACAAATAGGCAGCTGGTGGTTGGGGGCAGCCAGTTCCTGCCTGCTGTACCTGGCTGGACACAAATATAGTGTGAAGCCCCACGTCAATTTTTTTTTAATTATTTCAGGAAATTCATGAAATAATTAAAAAAAAATTATGTGGGGCTTCGCCCTATAATTGTGTCCAGCCAGGTACAGCAGGCAGGAACGGGCTGCCCCCAACCACCAGCTGCCTATTTGTACCTAGCCGGACACAACAATATAGGGAAGCCCTTTTTTTCTTAATTATTCCATGAATTTCATGAAATAATTAAAAAAAAAAATGTGTGGCGCTTCGCCCTATTTTTGTGTCCAGCCAGGTACAACTAGGCAGCTGGGGGCTGGAATCTGCAGCGCAGGGAGACCCAAGCTTTCTGCCCCCCCCCTCCCCCCGCTGAAAATTGCAGTCCGCAGCCACCCCGGAAAATAGCGCGTTCATAGAAGCTGGATGCTGTACCTGGCTGGCATACAAAAATATGGCGAAGCCCACGTCAAAAGTTTTGGGAAAAATTAATTAAAAAATAAATAATAATTTAGGGACTGCATCTTTATTAACTCTTCAAATGTCATTTAGTGTTAAAATAAAGGACTTAGTTTAAAAAAAATTGACGTGGGGCTTCGCCCTATATTTGTGTCCAGCCAGGTACAGCAGGCAGGAACAGGCTGCCCCCAACCACCAGCTGCCTATTTGTACCTGGCCGGACACAACAATATAGGGAAGCCCTTTTTTAAAAAAATTATTTCATGAAATAATTAAAAAAAAATTGACGTGGGGCTTCGCACTATATTTGTGTCCAGCCAGGTACAGCAGGCAGGAATGGGCTGCCCCCAACCACCAGCTGCCTATTTGTACCTGGTTGGACACAACAATATAGGGAAGCCCTTTTTTTCTTAATTATTCCATGAATTTCATGAAATAATTAAAAAAAAAATGCGTGGGGCTTCGCCCTATTTTTGTGCCCAGCCAGATACAACTAGGCAGCTGGGGGCTGGAATCCGCAGCGCAGGGAGACCCAAGCTTTCTGGGCCACCCCCGCTGCAAATTGCAGTCCGCAGCCGCCCCAGAAAATGGCGCGTTCATAGAAGCGCCATCTTCTGGCGCTGTACCCAACTCATCCAGGGCCCTGGTGCGGTGGCTCACTGGGTAATAAAGGGGTTAAGGCCAGCTTGGCATTATCAGCTGGCCCTAAGCCCAAAATTCATGGGGTCACGCCAATATTAGACATGACCACCATGAATTTCTAGTAAAGTATTTAAAAAAACACAACACCCAGAAAAAAGTCCTTTAATTGAAATAAACACACAATTCTTTATTGTTCTAAATTAAACCATACTTACCACCACGCCCATTCCAGCTGAAGCCAACGATCTCCTGCAATAAAAGTAAAATAATAAAGCAACCTCATCCTTACCTTTCCATGGCTCCCACGACAGCTTCAGCTCTGCTACATCGAGATGACAGGCTGGACCGCAGCAGAACGCTGCCATCCATCCTGTCATCCCGCAGACACTGAGAAGCGCAGGCATACTTCCACTCCTCAGTGTCTGGCTGTGACGGCATCCAGATGAGCCGAGGTCATGTCCAATGAACTCCGCTCACTTCATGTACGTCACTGACAGCGTGGGAAAATTCTCCTGCACTCAGCACTTCAGCGTGAGAATTTTCCCACGCTGTCAGTGACGTGCATGAGGTGAGCTGAGTTCATTGGACATGACCTCACCTCATGTATGTCACTGACAGCGTGGGAGAATTCTCACGCTGAAGCGCTGAGTGCAGGAGAATTTTCCCACGCTGTCAGTGACGTGCATGAGGTGAGCTGAGTTCATTGGACATGAACTCGGCTCATCTGGATGACGTCACAGAGAGACACTGAGGAGCGCAAGCATGCCTGCGCTTCTCAGTGTCTGCGGGATGACAGGCTGGATGGCAGCTTTCTGCTGCGGTCCAGCCTGTCATCTCGATGTAGCAGAGCTGGAGCTGTCCTGGGAACCATCGAAAGGTAAGGATGAGGTTGCTTTATTATTTTTCTTTTATTGCAGGAGATCGTTGGCTTCAGCTGGAATGGGCGTGATGGTAAGTATGGTTTAATTTAGAACAATAAAGAATTGTGTGTTTATTTCAATTAAAGGACTTTACTCTGGGTGTTTGTGTTTTCTTTTAACTTTGACTATGGGGTTAGTAATGGGGGTGTCTTATAGACGCCTCTCCATTACTAACCTGGGCTTGATGTCAGCTGGCATTATAAGCTGACATCAACCCCAACCCTATTACCCCCTGCCACCGCACCAGGGCAGCGTGGAAGAGCGAGGCTAAGTGCCAGAATTGGCGCATCCTATGGATGCGCCATTTCTGGGGCGGCTGACGGCTGGTGTTTCTAGCCTGGGAGGGGGCCAATATTCATGGCACCCTTCCTGGGCTATTAATATCAGCCCCCAGCTGTCTGCCTAGCCTGTGCTAGCTATTAAATTAGGGGGGACCCCACGTCATTTTTTTGGGGGGGTCCCCCATTTTAATAGCTAGTAAAGGCTAGGTATTCAGCTGGGGGCTGATATTAGTAGCCTGGGAAGCTCCGTGGGTATTACCCCCTTCCCAGGCTTCAAACATTTGCCCCAGCTGTCTGCTTAACCTCCGCTAGAGCCTAAAATTAAGGGGAACCCCACGCCAATTTTTTTTTAAATAAATCCTTTATTTTAACACTAAATGACAAGTACAGTAATCAACACTGTCACTGTACTTCATATATATGTGACTGACATGTTTCTATCTATCTAATCTATGTGTGATTCTCTATTCCTTCTATTCTAAATTGTCGGGTACAGATGCTGAATTGCCGGCCGGCTTTCTTAAAGAGACGGTGCATGAAAACACTATTATTTTTTTAAATAAATCCTTTACACTAAATGACAAGTTCTGTAAGCAACACTGTCACTGTACTTCTTATATATGTGACTGACATGTTTCTATCTATCTAATCTATGTGTGAAGCTCTATTCTGTCTGTTATAAATTGTCGGGTACAGATGCTGAATTGCCGGCCGGCTTTTTTAAAGAGACGGTGCACGAAAACACTAATATTTTTTTTAATAAATCCTTTACACTAAATGACAAGTACAGTAAGCAACACTGTCACTGTACTTCATATATATGTGACTGACATGTTTCTATCTATCTAATCTATGTGTGAAGCTCTATTCTTTCTGTTGTAAATTGTCGGGTACCGGTGAATGCCGCTGATGAATTGCCGGCTTTTCATGTCATTCTACATTATTCTTAGTTGTTTTACTTCATGTAGAATTAACCTACAAGGAAAGAAAGGGTTTATTTTCATTCCGATATTTGTGTCCCATTGACTTGCATTGGTTTCCGGTATCGGAATCGGCGATATCCGATACTTTTTGGGTATCGGCCCGATCCAATCCGATACGATATTTCCTGATATCGGAAGGTATCGCTCAACACTAGTGATGACAGATTTATTCTTCGGGTCGGTACAATTACAGCGATACCAGATTTATATAGTTTTTTGAATGATTTGCTACTTTTATATACTAAAAACAATATTTTACAATTATGAATTTGTTTTTACATCGCCATATTCTGAGAGCTATAACTTTTTTTAATTTTTTGCTTGTTTTTTGCAGGACTATTTGTCGTTTTCATTTATACCCTTATTTTACATACGACTTTATCGTGACATTATTGGCCTGTTTTTTATTATTCTTTTTTTACAGTATTCTCCGTATAGAATAAATAATGTGACAGTTTTATAATTCGGGTCGTTCCGGACGCGGTGATACCAATTATGTGTACGCCAATTGTTTAGTTTCGTTTTAACACAAAGGCTGCGTTTCTAGTAGTGAAAATGAATTTTGTAATTTGTGTGATCTCTTTTGTGTGTTTTTTTATTTTTTCTGCATTTTATTTAACTTTTTTTTTACTTTTTCACTTAGTCCCACTGTGGGACATGTATATTTTGTACTTTGATCACTGCTCTCATACATTGTGATACTCGTGTACTGCAGGGCCTGAGACCTGTCAGTGTCTCACTCACTCAGCCCGTTAGACTCTGCTTCAATCGGCCCCGGTTAGTTCCAAAACCGGTCGTGGCCGATGCCGCAGGGTGTCAGCTGTCATATACAGCTGTCAGCCGGATTGTCCTCATTGCTGTTTTAAAACGGTGGTTTGGAATAGGGCCCCTTTACGGCTGCCATTACAATGCGTATTGATGGTCATTAAGCAAATTCATGACTGCATTTCGAGTTTAGTTTTTGCGGCGTTTATTGTGTGTAATAATGACCCGACAATATGTTTCTCCAGCTCAGTACGATTACACCAATACTGTAAGGATTTTACTGGAAAAATAGGAAAAAATTAGAACTTTGTAAAAATTAATTGGTTTGTGTTGCAATTTTTTTTTTCTTTTTTCCGTTAGAGCCATGTGACCGCTTATTTTCTTGTGCACTCCTGTAGTTTCACACCCTCTTGATCACTTTTTTTGGGGTGGAGACAAAAAAAAACGTCAATTCTAAAATTTAATGTATGGGTCGAGTAGCCTTCGATTTTGATTTTGCTTCTTTTTGGGACATGATAATAATAAAAAAAAAATAAAAATTGGTCTTTAGGATTTTTCTTACACTTTTTATTAAATTTACGTTATTTTCGTTGCCCCCTTAGTACCTGAACCTGTGATCATTTGGGCTGGGGTGCAAAAGTGATTGCGCCATGGAAGTTATATTTTAGCTGTGTGAGAGTGCCAGCGGCATTTAGATGGTTAAATCAGCAGCAATCTAAGCTAGCTCTGATTGCTGCTCTTCGCACAGGCGCTGACTGTATAACACAGACGACACCTGCAGAGTACGGAGCAGGTTCAGCTCCTGAGCCCGCTCCCAACATATGTAACCACTACATCCAATGGTGGGAAAGGATCAATGGTGTTTGGCCATTCACTCACTGTTATATCTGTTTCCTAGGAGGGATGAAGGTGACCATACAAAGATTGATAGATGTGAACTATTAATTGACAAATTACATACCAAGCTCTTGTAGCAACATCTCATGATGCCATTTGCAAGGAATGATCAGGAAGCCTCTCTCCGATAGGAACATTTGCAAGTATTGGAATATTTAGAAGAAACATCCAAAAAATGGTAATAAATACAGGTTTACCCTGCACCAAAATAAGAAGAACCATTGCTCAGGTGATGTGTATTTGTGTAATGAGGGGGGTGCGGACTAAGGATGTGAGGCTCTTTACCAAGGTGTGAAGAATTATTAGGCACTTGTTTTCCTCAGACAAAATGGCCAAAAAAAGAGACTTACAGAGGATGCAGCACTCCTGAAATTGCTAAGATATTGAGGCGCTGTAGAACGAGCAAGAAAGCTTGTAAAAGAACTTCAACATGACGTTTCAAGGATGGAGCGAGACTGCCATCTACTGGCCAGAGGCAGTCAAGCGGAACCAAAATATACAAGGGAAGTTGCAGGGAGGGCAGATTCACACGCTGGACCCGATCAGATGACTTCCAGGAAGGAGTTCAGAGAGATAAGAGGCCAGCGCGCCAAACCTGAGGGGTCTTTGGCGTCAAGCAGCAGATAGGAGCAGACGTGTTCCCTGCGTCCTGAGAAACCCCGCGTGACAGGCCAAATCCAGAGGCCTGAGAGGTGCTCCAGCCGGGCACTGGTAAAAGAGCTCCGGATCCCTCACAGTTGTGACTCGAGTGCTCTGCCTGCTGAGGATACTAGGAACCTGATCGCGGTGCTGAGTGAGTTCGCGGAACCCGACGTCGCCCACCGACAGACGAGGCCTGGACCCCCCTATCCAAGGCTCGGGAGACTGCCTCCAACGGCCAAGCAGAGAGGAGCTGCATATGTGAGCAGGGCCGTCACTTCCACTGCTCACCCACGGTACCGGGGACAATTGGGTTTAAGTACTCAGGTTGGGAGGGGAACGGTTGGGGCTAAAGTAGCACAACGTGATTTAATTGAATTCATCCGGAAAGAGACTCACGGCCTAGCGGGAATAACCGGTGACCCCCGCTAGGGCCAAATTCACGGTTAAAGAACTTGTGTGGTGTCTCTCATGCTTGAGGGCATCACCTTACTTTAAGAGACTGCGCCTTATTTTAAGAGACTGAGCCTTATTTTAAGAGACTGCGCCTTACTTTGAGAAATTTCGTATTTTTCTGATATTTCAAACCACTGTTCATTACCCTTGTTGCTAATCCCTTGTTTCAGTATACCTGTTGTATAAAACTGTTTACAAACATCTCTGACTGCTCTCGCCTTGTGTCTCTGTGAATTGCATTCCGGCACCTGCATTACATTTGGCGTATTCGGCAGGATGCAACATTCAGACGCAGAGATGGCGGATCAGTCTGTGGCTGGGTCCGGCCTGAGCCATATACCCCTGGGGGCTGTGCTCAGCCATCTTCCCAAGTTTACAGGGGATGGCATGTCACTTTGGGACTGGGCAGAAAGACTGAGAAGTATGCTACGTATGTATCCCCTTGACCCTCTAGCCCAGGCGGAGTTGGCCCTCCTAACCCTTGATGGAGAGGCCCGACAGACTGTGATGTACCGCCCACCTCGGGACCGTGACACCGTGGATAAAGTGATAAAAATTCTAGAGGACATGCACGGTGACACTACAGATTTGAGACACTTGCGCTTACGGTTGTTTCAGCGGGTCCAAGGGGAAAATGAGACAGTAAATCAGTATGTTAATGCATTACAGGAAGTGACGGCCCATATCACTAAGAAAACTCGAGATGGGAACCGAGGACTGGGACCATTGGATGAGGTGTTGCGTGATCAACTGATTGCTGGCTTGAAAGACCCTTCACTGAGGCAGATCCTGAAGGAGCGGCTGCGATTGAGCCCTGATATGGGCTTCCTGGAGCTAGGGGCTGAAGCTAGAGTCCTGGAGAGAGAAGTTCCTGTTCTCAAAGCCACAGTTAGAAGTCATGAGGCAATTGCTCCTGGATTCACCAACCAAGAGCCTGATTGGGTACGGGAAATACGTCAGGAAATTCGAGACATTCGGGGTGAGCTGAATTCTATTAGGAAGACTCCTACTGCCCCCCTGCCGATGGACCGTACTGCTCAACGAGGACGGAGACCAGAACGAGAAAGACGTTCCTATCCGGCCCCAGCACGACATGTACCCGACTTATCGGCAGAACGAGGACCGGAGTGCTGGACCTGCGGAGGTAGGGGGCATATCTGCAAAGACTGTCCCAACCGAGAAAGGAGGAGGACGGGACAGCCGTTAAACTAAAATGCCCCACAGTTGTGGAGCATACCGTGGGGTCTCGAGCTTCAGAGAGTAGAAGAGGGAGCTCTGAAGACATTGTCTCCGAGAGGCCCATTATCTGGGCTGAATTCAATGGGCAGCGGATCCGCTGTTTGATGGACACCAGGTCTCAAGTGACCACTATGCCTGAGACGTACTTCCAAAGTCACTTTCCTGAAGTCGCTCGTTCCTGCCGGGAACCCACTGTCAAACTGGTGGCGGCTAATCAACTGCCTATCCCAGTAGCGGGAGTAGTATGGATGTCCGTGCGGGCATGTGGAAAGGACCTCGGTCGAAAAGGGATCGTACTGACCACCAGGCCCGGAGGCGATGGGCCCATTGTAACCCTGGGCATGAATGTGCTGAAAGAAGTCGGACAGTTCCTGGCTGAGGGCTGTAGCAAAAACAACTGGACCCGCGCCACTCGAGACCCAGCTAACAAGAGAGTGTTCCAGCACCTCGTGCGGGTCAGTCAGATTCAAAAGTTGCCCACTACCTCCCAGTACCTTGGTAAGGTATCGATACCGCCCGAAGCCACAATGACACTGCCGGTGGGACAGACTGTACTCACTTTACCGGTGATGGCACATGTGTCCTTAGAGGGCGTGGACATTCAAGTTGAACCAATGGAGGGAGAATAAGCTCCCTCTGGACTCCTGATTGCTTGAACTCTGGCCACCGTGCGGCACGGTCGAGTACCCGTGCGCTGCATCAATTTAAGTGGCACAAGTTTACAGTTGTTGCCCTGACAAGAGGTGGCGCGAGTGTGCGTAATGCCGGAGGCCCTTACTAGAGCTGACGCTATAGGGCTGGCACCTGTGGAAGGAAAACCATGGACCCTAGAGGTGTCCCTCAATAGCCAGGAACATGGAAGAGAACCGTTGGCTGGACGCCACCTCCTGGAAGAAATGGAAGCTAACCTGACTGAGTTTTCTGCTGGACAAGTAAGGCAGATCGAACAACTTCTACAGCGATATCAGGGAGTGTTTGCACAGCATGAAGATGATTTCGGGTGCACTCGGGACATTCAGCACGAAATACCCACCGGAAATACTGCTCCCATCCGAGAGAGATATCGGCAGATCCCGCCTCAAATGTACCAGGAGGTGAAAGAGCTGTTGGCCCACATGTTGCGGAACGGTGTGATCCGTGAAAGCCAGAGCCCCTGGGCGGCTGCGATCGTGCTGGTCCGAAAGAAGGACGGTACCCTGAGATTCTGCGTGGACTATCGGAAGCTGAATGCCTGTACAGTACGGGACTCCTATCCACTCTCCCGAATCGAAGAGTCTCGATCTGCACTAGGGAGCGCCAAATTCTTCTCCTCCCTCGACCTGGCCAGTTGCAGGTCCCAATAGCTGAGAAGGATTGTCCGAAGACAGCTTTTGTTCTCCCTATGGGCCTGTTTGAGTTCAATCGAATGCCGCTCGGACTAACAAATGCGCCAGGAACCTTCCAACGGCTGATGGAGAGATGTTTGGGGGAACTCAACTTTGAAGCCACTTTAATATATCTGGACGATATAATTATCTATTCCGCAACGTTTGAGGATCATCTCCGCCGGTTGGAACAAGTGTTAGATCGGCTACAAAGGCCTGAAAATTAAGCCTTGTAAGTGTCGTCTCTTCAAACGAGAAATTGAATATCTGGGGCACACTGTGTCCAGTGCAGGGGTGCACCCCACTGCAGAGAAAGTAGCTGCCGTGCAGAAGTGGCCCACGCCCGCTAATCTAAGGGAACTAAGGGCATTCCTGGGGCTTGCTGGATACTACCGCAGATTCATTAAAGACTTCGCAAAGATTGCGATCCCGCTCAATGAATTGCTGAGAGGAACAGCCGGGGGAGCCAAGCGGCAGCCCATTCAGTGGGGCCCACGACAAGAAGAGGCATTCCGAGCATTGAAAATGGCGCTAACAGATGCCCCGATACTGGCCTACGCTGACTTTTCGCAGCCTTTCATGTTGTACACTGATGGAAGCTTGCATGGGCTGGGAGCAGTGCTGGCTCAAGTACAAGGAGGAAAAGAGTGAGTGATCGCGTATGCCAGCAGGTCACTCCGAGATACGGAGAAGAATCCGGACAACTACAGTTCCTTTAAGCTGGAGCTATTGGCACTGGTGTGGGCCATGACCGAGAAATTTGCTGAGTACCTGTCAGGGTCAGAAGTACAAGTGCGGACAGATAACAACCCTTTGGCCCACTTGGAGAACGCCAAACTGGGCACGTTAGAACAGCGGTGGGTCGCAAGGATGTCCAAATTCCAGTATAAAATCGCTTATCGGTCCAAGGCCCTGAACTCACGTGCAGATGCCCTGTCCCGGGTCACTCACGCGGGGCCGAAGAAGGACAGAGATGAGGAGCTCGAAGGCGACGAGATCCCGGATTTCAGCCAGTTCGCCGATGCTGTGGTCGACGCCCAAGAGACCAGAGAGGAGCCGAGGCCCACTCAGATTCTGGGCCGTTCAAGAGACGAATGGATACATCTGCAGCAATCCGACCCGGAGCTAGCAAAGTTGAGAGAATGGGTCGCCCTTAATCAGAGACCCGACCAGGAAACCAGAGCCGCTTCACTTCCAACTACCCTACAAATCCTGGGCCAGTGGGAGAGGCTCCTCCTGAAGGACGGCTTGCTATGCCGAAGAATCCAGCTGCCTCGAGAGTTTGATGTTACCTGGCAAGTGGTAGTTCCAGGAGCGCTAGTAACACAGCTAGCCCAAGATGCTCATAGAAGAGGTGCTCACTTCGGAGTAGAAAAGACCTTCCGGTGGTTGCAACGGCTGGTGTATTGGCCTCAACTGCGACAAGAAGTTGAGGGGGTCTGCCGAACATGTCGCCAGTGTGAGTCGAACAAGCCCCCGGAGCAAAGAGCTCCCATTCAGACCATCCGAACTTCTGCCCCCTTGGAAGTCTTGATGATTGACTACTTGATGGTAGGAACTTCATACAACGGTTATGGACACTGTTTAGTCATGACTGATCACTTCACCAAGTTTGCAGTAGTGACGCCCACTAAAGATCAGACGGCAGAAGCCGCAGCCAAGGCCATCTGTCAAGATTTCATCCGGATTTATGGGTGCCCGAAGCGAATACATTCTGACCAGGGGGCCTGCTTCCAAGGACGAGTGATGGATGAGCTATACCGCATCTATGGGATCGACAGTTCCCGGACAACGCCCTACCACCCGCAAGGGAACGGTGCATGCGAGCGCTTTAACCGAACCCTGTTGCAAATGTTGTGAACACTGGAAGCGGACAAAAAGATGAAGTGGCCCAAATTCGTGTCCGAGCTGGTGTGGGTGTATAATAATCGAGTTCATGCAACCACCGGCTACACCCCCTACATGTTGCTGTTTGGAAGAAGTGGCCGAGAAATCACCGAACTGGAGCTAGACTCAGAAGACCCCGGTCCAGGCAGTAGCCCAAGTACCTGGATTCGAGAACACCAGCGTCGACTCCATACCGTGAGAAGACTGGTTGCTCAGAAGTTTCAGAAAGTAGAGCATGCAGTTCGGCCCCCGACCACAGGTGGATCGCTTCAGCCAGGAGACCGAGTGCTGGTGAGGGCTAAACGATTTGGGAGTAAGCTGGACCATCGTTGGGAGGCAATCCCATATCGGGTGGTGAAGAAAGTTCACCAAGACAACCCCGTCTACGAGGTTAGGCCCGAAGGGGATGATGCCGCGACATCCAGGGTGTTGCACCGTAATATGTTGCGACCTTGCTCCTCTGAAGCAGAAGTCTGTAACGGGGCTGGGCCCTCAGACGTGTTGGCTGAAGTGCCACATACAGGAACCTTGGGGGATGAAGAAGGGTGGGCCACAATGCAGTTGGGCCCGTCAGAACCGTTGGTGCCACTCCCGAGTAGAAGTCAGAATGAGTCAGGAAATGATTTGCAATCCCCAGTAGTTGATTCCTCGGATCTCCCGGAGTCTCCTCCGCAAGAAGAGCCCCGCAGAACTGAGCGGGCTAATGCCGGAATTCCTCCTAACCGGTATGCTCAGGAGGAGTTTATCTGGTCTCGAATCCAACAGAAAACGCAGGAGTGTGCCCAACTCCTGTCTGAGCTTGCACTGCCTGGAAGGAGACATCAATTCTGCGAGGAATCCACTCGCCCGAGGACTGGCGAGGAAAAAGGAGGGAGGAATGTAGAACGAGCAAGAAAGCTTGTAAAAGAACTTCAACATGACGTTTCAAGGATGGAGGGAAGATTCAGACGCTGGACCCGATCAGGTGACTTCCAGGAAGGAGCTCAGAGAAATAAGAGGCCAGCGCACCAAACCTGAGAGGTCTTTGGCGCCAAGCAGCAGAGAGGAGCAGACGTGTTCCCTGCGTCCTGAGAAACCCCGCGTGACAGGCCAAATCCAGAGGCCTGAGAGGTGCTCCAGCCGGGCACTGGTAAAAGAGCTCCGGATCCCTCACAGTTGTGACTCGAGTGCTCTGCCTGCTGAGGATACTAGGAACCTGATCGCGGTGCTGAGTGAGTTCGCGGAACCCGACGTCGCCCGCCGACAGACGAGGCCTGGACCCCCCTATCCAAGGCTCGGGAGACTGCCTCCAACGGCCAAGCAGAGAGGAGCTTCATACGTGAGCAGGGCCGTCACTTCCACTGCTCACCCACGGTACCGGGGACAATTGGGTTTAAGTACTCAGGTTGGGAGGGGAACGGTTGGGGCTAAAGTAGCACTACGTGATTTAATTGAATTCATCCGGAAAGAGACTCACGGCCTAGAGGGAATAACCGGTAACCCCAGCTAGGGCCAAATTCACGGTTAAAGAACTTGTGTGGTGTCTCTCATGCTTGAGGGCATCACCTTACTTTAAGAGACTGCGCCTTATTTTAAGAGACTGCGCCTTATTTTAAGAGACTGCGCCTTACTTTGAGAAATTTCGTATTTTTCTGATATTTCAAACCACTGTTCATTACCCTTGTTGCTAATCCCTTGTTTCAGTATACCTGTTGTATAAAACTGTTTACAAACATCTCTGACTGCTCTCGCCTTGTGTCTCTGTGCGTTGCATTCCGGCACCTGCATTACAGCGCGATCACAGAACCAGCAAAAGTTTTGGTGCAAATAATCGACGGGATCACAAAAAAGATGTTGAGAAAAAAAGTCTCACATTAACTGTTAAAGATTTGAGAAGAATCAAACGTGAATCGTCCAGCGCCCCATTATCCTCCAGTGCTGTCATATTCCAGATCTGCAGTCTCCTGAAGGCCCAGAAGTACAAAGTGCTCAGTGTTTAGAGACACGGTGTAACGGGTCTGGGAGGCTTAACCTCTGAGCTACTATACAAGGGGGCGACCCATGTAAGGGAGCGGGTGGCGACCAGGGAAGACGGGCAGGCAGTCACAGCAGGTGACTGGGACAGTCTCTGAGTGAGCGGGCTGGAGGTCACGGCAAGTGACCGGGGCAGTCTCTGGGTGAACGGGCAGGAGGTCACGGCAAGTGACCGGGGCAGTCTCTGGGTGAACGGGCTGGAGGTCACGGCAAGTGACCGGGGCAGTCTCTGGGGGAACGGGCAGGAGGTCACGGCAAGTGACCGGGGCAGTCTCTGGGTGAACGGGCTGGAGGTCACGGCAAGTGACCGGGGCAGTCTCTGGGGGAGCGGGCTGGAGGTCACGGCAAGTGACCGGGGCAGTCTCTGGGTAAAGGGTAGGTACGACCTGTGATGGCAGAGCCTCCGGGTAGGCTAGCAGGCAGATGGTTGATGTATGCTCCCAGGTGAGCAAGCGAGAGTCTCTGGAATGGCAGGTGGTCACAGCACATGACGGCGGAGCCTCCAGGTAGGCTAGCAGGCAGGTAACAGGTGTGCGCTCCCAGGTGAGCGGGCAGGAGTCTCTGGAATGGCAGGTGGTCACAGCACGTGACGGCGGAGCCTCCAGGCAGGCTAGCAGGCAGGTAACAGGTGTGCGCTCCCAGGTGAGCGGGCAGGAGTCTCTGGAATGGCAGGTGGTCACAGCACGTGACGGCGGAGCCTCCAGGTAGGCTAGCAGGCAGGTAACAGGTGTGCGCTCCCAGGTGAGCGGGCAAGCTGGTCCATAGACAGACTGACTGGAGTTGGAGGGCAGACCGTCGGACCTCAGGCTAGCAGGCAGGTAGAAGAGTAACAGGCAGGAATAAGACAGCAAGCTGGCAGGAAACTGGCAGGAATCTGGCAGGTAACTGGCAACGGGACCTGAGGGCTGAAGCAGAGCAGTGAACAGTGCTACAACATTGCTCGGGCACCTCCATTTTGGAGGAGGTGCCTTTTATATGGGAGGTCCTCCGGCAATTGGCCGGGGACTCCTTAGGACGGCGCGCGCGGTCCCTTTAAGAGAGGGGAAGCGCGCGCGCGCCCTAAGCACACTGCCGGGGAAGGAGCGCGCGCCGGAAGCAGCGGGGAGAGCAGCGCTGGAGGACGCTGCGCCAGGAGCGGTGAGGTGAGAGGGGCGGCGTCTCTGCCTAGAACGGGGCAGAGACGCCGATGCTACACACGGCCGAGGTAAGGAAGCTGAAACCCGACCACCACTGAACAAGACACAGAAAGGGAAACATCAAGACTGGACCGAGAAATATCTGAAGACGGATTGTTCAAAGGTTTTATGGACTAATGAGATGAGAGGGACTCTTGATGGACCAGATGGATGAACCCATGGCTGGATTAATAACGGACACAGACCTCCACTTTAACTCAGGTGCCAGCGAGGAGGAGGTGGGCACTGATCTGGGCTGGTATTATTAAAGAGGAGCTAGTTAAACCTTTCCAGGTAGAAGACAGACTCAAAATAATCTCTCAGTTTTTAGAAGACACTTTCTTCAAGCAGTGGTACGGGAAAAAGTCTGCATCTTTCAAGAAAATCATAATTCTTCTACAGGACAATGCTCCATCACAGCACTGAAGTCTCCTTTGCTTGGTGCCACTAAATGCCTTAAAGAATAATGACATGGCCCCTTCTTCACCTGACCAAAACCCTATTGAGAACTTGTGGGCCCTTCTGAAATGGGAGATGTACAGGAAGGAAAAACTCTCCCCTGTCTTATAAGTGTCTGGGAGGTTGGTTAAAGTTAAAGATGACACATTTCCTTTGCATTTTTGGCTATATACATATATATATATATATATATATATATATATTGTAATTTGTTTAATTTTAAAAATTACAAAAAGGGAAATGTGTTGATGCAAAAGTTTGGGCACCCTTGGAGATCTGTGTGCTCAGATAACTTTGACAAAGGTTTCAGACCTTAATTGGCCTGTTAGGGTTATGGCTTGTTCACTATCATCGTTAGGAAAGGTCAGGTGATGCAAATTTCCCAGCTTTATAAAACCCAGCCTCCTCTAACCTTGTGCCATAAAACAGCAGCCGTGGGTTCTTCTAAGCTGCTGCCTAGCACTCTAAAAATGAAAATAGTGGAGGCCCACAAAGCAGTAGAAGGCTATAAGAAGATAGCAAAACATTTTCAAGTTGCCCTTTCCTCAGTTCGAAATGTAATTAAGAAATGGCAGTTACCAGGAACAGTGGAGGTCAAGATAAGGTTTGGAAGACCAAGCAAAATTTCAGTGAGAGTTGCTCGTAGGATTGCTAGAGAGGCAAATCAGAACCACCGCTTGACTGCAAAAGACCTTCAGAAAGATTTAGCAGACTCTGGAGCTGTGGTACATTGTTCTTTTGTTTAGAGACACCTGCACAAATATGGCCTTCATGGAAGAGTCATCAGAAGAAAACCTCTTCTGTGTCCTCACAATAAAAGTCAGTATGCAAAAGTATGCAAAAGAACATCTAAACAAGTTTGATGCATTTTGGAAACAAGTCCTGTGGACCGAAGAGGTTAAAATAGAACTCTTTGGCCACAATGATCAAAGGTATGTGTGGCGAAAAAAGGGCACAGAATTTCAGGAAAAGAACATCTTGCCAACCATTAAGCATGGGGGTGGATCAATCATGCTTTGGGGTTGTGTTGCAACCAATGGCACGGGGAACATTTCACAGGTAGAGGGAAGAATGAATTCAATGAAATTTCAACAAATTCTTGAGGCAAACATAACACCATCTGTATAAAAAGGAAGTTGAAAAGAAGATGACTTCTACAAATGGATAATAATCCTAAACACACACCAAAATCCACACTAGACAACCTTGAAAGACGCAAACTGAAGGTTTTTCCAATGACCCTCACAGTCCCCTGATCTGAACATCATTGAAAATCTGTGGCTAGACCTCAAAATAGCAATGCATGCAAGACGACCCAGGAATCTCACAGAACTGGAAGAATTTTCCAAGCAAGAATGGATGAAAATCCCTCAAACAAAAATTGAAAGACTCTTGGCTGGCTACAAAAAGCATTTACAAGCTGATACTTTCACAAGGGGACGCTACTAGGTAATAACTATGCAGGGTGCCCAAACTTTTCCATTGGCCCATTTTCCTTCTTGTAATTTTTAAAATGTAAAAGATTAAAATATATATATTTTTTGCCTAAAATACAAAGGAAATTTGTCATCTTTAACTTTAGGCCTTTTAGAGATCATTTCATGTTTTACTTGCTTAACTTTTCACAATAACAGTAAATTTGACCAGGGGTGCCCAAACTTTTACATGACACTGTATGAAAAGTAGCATCTTACAATGACAGGAAAAGAAGAAAAAAATTCTGGAATATAGAAGGATTACATTGGTAAGAGGAAGAGCTAGTAAATTAATAGTATTAATTTTTGTATGTTTTTTTTTTTTTATTCCTGATGTATATGGGAATAGATTTAAAAAAATCACTAACTGTCGCCATGAAGTTCTGTGCCATTGCTCTGGACTCTAAACTGTCACCTCTGACATCACCTGCACACGACCAACTGCCGTTTACTTTCTACTGTCGGCTGAAGCGATCGGACGGAAGTTTGCGGTTTGGAAGAAATTTATGCTAATGGAGTCTACTAGACATGGAGAGCAGAGCATGGAGAATAGAGAAGGCAAGAGGAAGCGAGAAGATGACAGTGATATCACTGGATTCAAGAAGATAATCAAGAAGCGTAGAGGAGTCCACAACGGATTGGAGGAGCCAATACCTGGATGTAGCGGAGACGATGGATCATCCAGCCCCTATGCCAGGCTTAACTTCAGCCGCTTCAACATCTACCAGGTCTTGGGTAGGGGCGCCTTTGGCAAAGTAAGTCCCACATCTGTGGGCTCACAGCTGTAGGGGGCGGGGGAACATTGTTTTTTTACATGCCATCGTTTATATCGGCTCCTATCAGGCGGCCATATTGTACATACATTGGTCACTGTGTTTTTATTAAATCTAGATAGACAAGGAGATTTGGACCACACTAATGCCAACTCAAAGCATGACAGTTGGTGCTGATAGTACTCTATGTAGAAGGGAGAGAGGGAAGAGCTAAATGCAGTACTTCTCCCTCCTCCCGCTTACATAGCATATTATCAGCACCAACTGTGATCTCCTCTCAGTAATCTCAATCTGCCTTCATTGAATATTGATTATATCAGGAAATAGAGAATTTTGAAAACTGAGAATCTGTCCTGGCAGAGAAAAAAGCAGATTTCTCTGAAAAGATTTATTACAAAATTGCTTATTTTCATGTGTATTGTTGATTTATGAAATGAAAATTAAAATGATGATTATTTTTTAACACCTCTCCATAGCCCATCCATGGATCAGGCAGTGCATTATGCTGATAGATTTGTCCATCCGGTCCTGATCACCAGCAGATTGAGCGACCACTCAGTTTTCTCATGTGCCTTGTGTACTATAAAATCCACATCCCTTCCACCCCCTGCAGACACCTTCTAAGTATTCTCCATTTGTCTTTCTCAGGTGGTCCTGGCATCAGTCCCCGGACGTAACATCAATGTGGCCGTCAAAATGATCACCAAAAAAGAGGACAATGAGGATACCATCAAGAAAGAGCGGCGGATACTCCTGGCGGCCAGAGACTGCCCATTCCTATGCCACCTCTATGCCGCACACCAGTCTCAGCACAGGGCCTTCTTCATCACGGAGTATCTGTCCGGTGGCAGCCTGGAGGACTTGATCAGGATGTGCGGCTGCCTGAACATCGGCAATGTGAGGTGAGAAAGCGGAGAATGTGCCTACAAGAGAGCTAAGGAGATGGAAAAAAAACCTGAGGTCAGGGTGCAACTAAGGGAGCACTGGCAGGGCATATATTTAGGGTTCTAGATGCAGGAGGTGGGATACCAGGGTATTTGGGGATTGCTAGAGAAGGGTTTGATGACATTGATACTACACTCTGTTCTCTTCACCAGATTCTACACAGCAGAGATTGTATGTGGCCTCCAGTTCCTCCACGGACACAACATCGTCCACCGGTAAGTAGTACTTTCCTCCTTCTCTCTGTCCCCTTTACATTCTGGAGATATGGCCCCCAGCTTTGCTGGTGTTCTGTCCCTTATTCTACCTGATCTTGCAGTGACCCATTTTCCATTTCTTGTTATCAATGGACAGATTTCTTAATTGGTATTCTTCTTTCTTTGCAGAGACATAAAGCCAGATAACATGATGCTGGATGCAGATGGCCACATCCGTATCATCGACCTTGGGCTTGCCCAAGATGGCGTAACATCCTCCAAAAACATCTCTGGAGTGACGGGCACTTTCCACTACATGGCCCCTGAGGTGTTTCGTAGGAAACGATACGGCGCAGCAGTGGACTGGTGGAGCCTGGGGATCGTGGTGTCCAGGATGGCAGCAGGACGATCCCCATTTTACAACGGCCCCGTCAAGCAAATGGCTTTCAAAGCTATCATCAACGACAAGCCAAAATTTCGATCTTGGCTTGATGCTGACGTGAAACATCTCATCAAGAAGCTGCTGCGCAAAGACCCTCAGACACGCCTGGGTGTGAGCGGGAACATCCGACAGCATCCATTCTTTACGACCATTGGCTGGGAGGAACTGGAGGAAAGGAGAGCAGTGCCACCATTTACACCATTCAGGCCTGTTCTGGAGAACCACCATCTGCAGTGGCCGGAGCATACAGTCCTTCACCCCGTGGCCGGATTTACGTACGTGTCACCAAGTTGGGCCCGGTAAGTATCTCCTCCTCTGGGGATAACTCCCATCAGGTGTTCTCACATTGTGGTAATTGTCATCATCCATCTTGTATTTTTTCACTTTCCGGTAATGACTTTATGTCTCTCTTTTTCTTAGGTGGATGAAAAGATCTGGACTGTGAAAGAATCCATGACCATCTGGTGAGTGACCGCTGTCCACACAAGACACCTATTATATCAGTACATTGTATCTGATGTTACATAGCGGAATGGTTCATTATAAAGACCATTCCCCTAATAACAGAAGATGCAGTAGACAGAAGATTTAATGTCTTCCCCTTGTGTCTTGCAGGATGAGCCCGTGCCAACTGCCCAGAACTCCATGCCTCCTGACCCGTACCTCGTCTCTGCTGCTGTACGTCACCTCGGCTGCCCGTCAACATCAACTCTCTCTATACCATCTTCATGCCGGACCACTGCCATTGTTTTGCTGCCCCAGACTCTTGATTTGGCCTCCTCCAATCCTGGGCTGGCATCTGAC
Source organism: Phyllobates terribilis (assembly GCF_046119375.1). Lineage (NCBI taxonomy): Eukaryota > Metazoa > Chordata > Amphibia > Anura > Dendrobatidae > Phyllobates > Phyllobates terribilis. The sequence goes on from NW_027362804.1 coordinate 9,680,617, forward strand.
ATCCCTCCAGCCCGAAGATCTTCTACCCCAGGAGCGGCCTGTGCTAAGTTTCCATCTGGTGAGTTCAGGAACAATAGTCCTGGGGCAGGAGAATGTACGGAGCGACCATTATCCCTGAACTCACCTTAGCACAGGCCTGGTAAGTACCGCACCCATCACACATCACATCACCCACACTACATGGTCAGTATAGAACCTACACTACATGATCAGTATAGAACCTATAGGCACATACACACAGTAATTTATTTTCAGCACATAGTTCGGCTTTTGATCCTGGGATTTAATCTGATCGCCATATTTGGGGTCAGGAAGGAATTTTTCCCCCTAATATGAGGACAATTGGCCCATTCCTCATAGGGGTTTTTCGCCTTCCTCTGGATCTACACGGCCTTAAATAGGTTTAGTATCATAAATTAATAAGTAGATTCACACACTGGTAGCGTAACAAAAAAAGTTATAAAAAATAACATTTTCTTTGTTCAAAAGAAAAATTAATTCCTACAAATATAAATGATAATTAGTCCAAGTAACTAAAAATTATTTGTATTTTTTTTGTATATTAAACTTACATTACGCAGGTTAGGTACATTACACAGGTCACGTACAATACATAGGTTAGGTACATTACACAGGTCAGCTACATTACACAGGTGGGTTTCATCCTTTGATCCTGGGATTCGTTCTGATCGCCATATTTGGGGTCAGGAAGGAATTTTCCCCCCTGATATGAGGACAATTGGCTTATTCCTCACAGGGGGTTTTCGCCTTCCTCTGGATCAACACGGCCCATACATACATTTAGGGTGATAGGTTAATAAGTAGGTACACACTTTGAGAGCATAAGAAATAAGGTATAAAAATACAATAATTTTAATTGAATTTTTTTTTTATTTGAGACATAATCAAATCCAAACCTACAAAAATAATTGATATAGCTTGTTTTTTATTTGCACTTACATTACATTAGGTGTCAGCCCCTGATCCTGGATTTTATTCTGACCGCTACACTTTATTTGGGGTCAGGAAGGAATTTTTTGCCTTTTCTCTGGGTCAACGTGGCCTTAGTCTGATTGTTATAGTCACAAATTAATAGTGTAATATAGAGATAAAAATAAATAGTAATTTGTATTTTATATAATTTATAACTGACACACAGATATAGAAATAAAAACTCATTAGAAAAAATTAAATTAAATTCTATAAAACTTTTAACAAATTAACTTTAGTCGGTGAAGAATCAGCCCTTGATCCTGGGATTTATTCTGACCGCCATTCTTTATTTGGGGTCAGGAAGGAATTTTCCCCCCTGATATGAGGACAATTGGCTGATTCCTCACAGGGGGTTTTCGCCTTCCTCCGGATCAACACGGCCCATAAATAGGATTATTCTGAGAGATGAATAATTTACACATATATATAATACTATAATATATAATAACCCATCTATAAATAAAATCTTCTCTTTACCCCCTATATCGTTGTGCTTGTCTTTATTCCATTGCTCGTCCGTGTAGTCATTATTATACAGCCCCCTATGTCTGAAGGTCCCATACACATTAGAATGAATATGGTCGAACCCCCGATATCATGACTGTCCTGTGGTGATAAATCAGCTGATTGCTCTGATTCCTGGGAGTGTCAGGTCTGGAGCAGGAGATGCTGTTGCCTTTCTCCATTCGGCTAATAAATGAGAACACTGAGCCGGTTTCTTCTCTAATTCCCATAGGAAAGACTGGGTTTCGAAAACCAGACATTAATTGTACTGGTCATTTAATAGAGGAGAGGGTTTGTTGCAGTGTGTCAGAGCAGCTGGGAACTATTCAGCTTACAGAGCATAGCCTGTTCTGGATACATTGGATGCGGCACAGTGGGGTATAGAGGATCTGCTACAACGCTGCCCCCTGAAGTCAGGACTCCCCCCCACTCCAAGTAATCAGATCCTCCAGAGAACATTCACATAGCTCCCAACCATCCCAGATTCAGCGGGACTGTCCCACTTCTATACTCCCCTCTCCGAGGTTTTCATCACTCTGTTGCTGCTCCTCCTCCTCGGGGCAGGGCCGCTTATCTCTGCTCAGTGCATAAATTTAATTATATATTCACTTCCACTCCCTGCTGTGAACTCGCATCTCAGTGCTTGCAGGCTGCTGCTCTACCAACGCGCCACAGTCCACAATGATGAGGATAGGAGAATTTGGTAATCTTGACCACTATTGCAGGCAGTGAACCAGAAGCAGAGTATACATGGCCATAGAGATACATTGTGTATAACTGTATTTTTATGGTTCCTCTATACTGAGGTGAAGAAAGCACTTGTGGTCCCGCGGCTCTGGGGCGGTTGTTGTGTCATGTGACACCAGCGCCCAAGTCTCCACCAACGTATGGATTGAACATGAAGAGGAATTGAGAGATCACCTGCCGCCTGGACTCTCTCTTCATGTTCAATTCTTACATAGGTGGAGACAGTGACCCCAGCGATGATTGGGCGCCGGCGTCACAACAACTGCACCAGAGTCCCGGGACCAGGAGTGCTGACACGGAGCAGGCACAGGAGGGGAGTATAGGCTTTTTTATTTTATCAGCGCCAAACATTTAGTTCAAGAAGGGGTTTTTCTAGTAGTGCACAACCCCTTTAAGCTGCTGAGCCACCAGCTCTAGTGATGTAAAAGGGAGACTTTTGTTATTGTGTAGTATGGTGAAGACATCTGCAGAAAACAAAAAACACAGTATATATGTGTAGCACCCTGAGGACTCGGCTGCTACAGGGGTATTACACCTCAAGCCAGAGGTGTGGTATTCCACTCCCGGGTAAGGATGGAGTGTGGAACTGAGCTCAGATAGCTGCATACACTACATACATCCCATTTCCGGGGGACAGAACTACTGTACTCCCACTAGATATATGTGCAGGTACGACAGCGTCTCTCCCTGGCTGGAGTGGGAGGGGGTTGGAACATCCCAGTAGTGTAGGGGCAGATAGGGGGAGCAGTCTGGGTAAAGCTAGGAGCTCATTGGGTGCTGGTCACCTGAGCTCACACATAGAGGGAGTATATAAGGTGGGCACCATCTAGGAACAGGGTCAGTCAGTCAGTCAGCCTTTGTAGAGCAGTGGAGAAAAGCAGAGAAGCTCAGCCAGCTCCAAGGTCAAGAGTGAGAGAGGAGAGAGAAAGGCCCAGAGAGGGGAGAAGAGGGAACCCCAAGAGCCCAGAATCAGAACACAAGGGTGAAGGGTTGGCAACACGGGTACCGGAACCCGAACTGGTGGAGGCCACTAATCCTTAGCCAGAAACCGGAGGTCGTGGTTAGGATCTGCCACGACCCTCACCAAATCCACCCGGAAGGCACACCGAGCATAGGGTCAGGGAAGCCGAAGAAGGTTCAACCAACAGGAGACCCGAGGGAGCCGGACATAGGTGGATCCCTGGTGGGAACGGCCAGTAGAGAGGGAAAAGTCAGAAAGGGAGCTCAGGATCACGCTCCAGAATTGCTTGGGAGTTGGCCGAGTCCAGGACCTGGTGGACGCAGCACGGCTCGGGTGGTCACTCAAGGCCAGAGTGACCAACAGAACAGCAGTAAGTAAAAACCCTGAACTGCACAGCCCGACTCTGAGTCTTCTTCCTGCACCTCCACAACCACCATCCTCTACACCTGACCCCCTGAGGCTATACCCCTCCCGTTGGGGGTTATACTACCACAGCTGCACACACACCACCAGCCTCAGCGGACCCTTCTGCAGCAGCGGCCTTATTGACCGCAAATCAACGGGTGGCGTAGTCGACACAAAGAGCATCTAATAACATCTGTAAAAACTGCCACACACTGGGTTTGACACCCTGGGCACGGACCGGGTCACCGCCACTCGGAGACTACAACCCCCATCTGATCCGGCTCCGGGTATCCCCTAAGAACATGGCCCAGGGGGTGCGTCAACTTTGGCGTAGTCGGCAGGATTTCGTGCCCGCAACCACCGGGTACTGCGTGCCTGAAGAAAAGTACAAGTTTACCTCAAAAAGAAGTCTCCCGCCGGTCCCGGAGGGTCCCCGCCATCGGACCCCGTCACAGATCGATTCCCGCCGGTTGTCCGCCATTTACAGCTTTTTCCCGCCATCCACGGAGTTTCCCGCCACTGGGAGACGTTTCCCGCCATCAGAAAAGATTTCCCGCCTTGGAAGAGCGGACGCCATTATGGGTGTGCCAGAGGGTGGCAAGAGGCCACCTCCCATCGTGGGCCAGGTCGAAGAATGGCGCCAAAAGCGGAAACCGCCCCCACCAACAGAGATTGTGATGCTGGAAGTGTCCATCAGCGTGAAGGAACTGCCCCTGGAGCTGACAATCACCAAGTTGCCCCGGGACCACCCTCAATGTGGGCGTATACAGAACAAAAGAGCGAAGATGGGTGCCGCCTGGAGGAGTCTGGAGAGAGCGCACCCGGAGACAAGAAGTCTGGAGAGGAGTATGGAGAAAACACACCCGGAGATGGAGGGAGAGCCAGGCAGCACCGACCCAGTGGTCAGGAGCCTGCTGCAAGCAACAACCCCACTAGGCCTAGTGGAGGTCCTGGCGCAGCTCCCCCGAGACCGGGAGTGTGTACAGACCGCGCTGGAGGGCCTCGCAAGGAGGATGGCCCAGGTGCAGCGAGAAACGCTGGCGGAGTGGAGCCGAGAGATGGCCCAGCAGACCGGAACCCGTCAGCGGAGCACGCCACCCGAGACGAAGAGACAGACCGCCTCTGAGGATGGTGCAGGAGGAATCGAGGCCGGAGACGGCGCCGAGGAGGGAGCTGAAGAGACGGAGGCAGGTAATGGGGACGTCACTACCCCGAGCCGAGAAACCGTGAGCCTGCCCCAGCTCCCCGTCGCAGAGCCCGAAATTCCCCCTGCCGTGCCCGTCGCTGCATCGTCACCGCCCCGGACTAGGCCTCAACCGGAAACCGCGGCCGCGACCCCTGTGACGTCACGCGCTTCGACCCTGAGCGCGGCCAAGCAGGAAACACCATCGGCCTGGTCGCAAGGTCTAGTGCCCCCGGGCGCTGCAGTGCCAACAGCGCCTTCTACTTCCACCGAGCCACCGGCCTGGTCGCAGGGCCGAGTAACCACGGGCGCCGCCGTTCTTACGGTGCCCTTTTCCTTTAGGGTGCCCCAAGCCTGGTCGCAAGGCCTGGTCAACCCGGGCGCCGCTACCACCACCGCGCCCATAACATCTAGAGTGCCGCACCTGGGTGAAGACCTATTTACCCAGCATACGTGCCCGGATGGGCAGCCCTTCATATGGCCCCAGGAGTACTATGAACTGGAACTCCAAAAGGCAAGGCCCCTGTGCGAGCCCCTGATTCCGGCTCCGAAGCCCGTTAAGAGGACCCCGCCCCCGCTGGAGGAGGCACAGTTCGAGTGGGACCCCACCGGAGAAGACCTAATGGGGTTCACTCAGGAAACTCGGGCGGCCGCAGCGGAGCGTGCAGAGTGCTGCCGGCAGCAGCTAGAGGTTTTTGAAAGAGAACGAAGAGAGAGGCGGGTCCGTGAGCAGCAAATGCAAATACGGAGCGTGGAGCAGAAGAGCCGGACCAGGAGGGACCCCCGTGCAGCTCATGGTCCCCGTACCACCGGGACTGTAATTAAATTTCATATGCAGCACGGGTGGGGCTTCATAAGAGACCATCATACCCCCGGCGACGTCTTTGTCACTCACAGAGACGTAGAAAGCCATCTGCCGGAGGGACACAGAGGTCGTGACCTATACGTAGGGGACGAGGTCACGTTCACCCGGCACAAGTGTGCCAAAGGACCCTACGCCCTCCATGTGCACCGGCTGACGGAGGAGGAGCTGCGGTGCGAGGAGGAGCAAGAGGACCCGGACGGGTCTGAAGCCTACCAGCAAGAAGGAGCAGGAGGACGCCGTCACTAGAGTACGGTATTGTGCAACTGTATATAGTTACCCGTCGGGGTACCAGAACTGTTGCTGATTTAAAATATGTTCCCCGTTGGGACAAAGTGTGAACTGTAACCCGTGTGTCCCCTATCCATTACCAGGCTGAGGACTGTGAACAGCCATTCCTAATCCCTAATACCTGGCCGAGGACTGAGAGCGGCCACCTCCCCCTTGTATATAGTTGCGCTTCCTAAGGTGCCCCCTACTGGTTTTATAGGAAACTAGAAGAGACTGTCGCACTTTACCCGGTCACAAGTTGCACCGTGGCCGGAGGAACCAGAAAGTTTATTAAGAAAAAGTCTATTGCTGCTAATGTATATATAATGTTTATATGTTTTATATGTTTATGTTTTATGAAAAAAAAATTGTATGTTTGGTATGTTTTTATTCTCTTACAGCCCGAGGACGTGCTGTGATTTACCAGGGGGGAATGTAGCACCCTGAGGACTCGGCTGCTACAGGGGTATTACACCTCAAGCCAGAGGTGTGGTATTCCACTCCCGGGTAAGGATGGAGTGTGGAACTGAGCTCAGATAGCTGCATACACTACATACATCCCATTTCCGGGGAACAGAACTACTGTACTCCCACTAGATATATGTGCAGGTACGACAGCGTCTGTCCCTGGCTGGAGTGGGAGGGGGTTGGAACATCCCAGTAGTGTAGGGGCAGATAGGGGGAGCAGTCTGGGTAAAGCTAGGAGCTCATTGGGTGCTGGTCACCTGAGCTCACACATAGAGGGAGTATATAAGGTGGGCACCATCTAGGAACAGGGTCAGTCAGTCAGTCAGCCTTTGTAGAGCAGTGGAGAAAAGCAGAGAAGCTCAGCCAGCTCCAAGGTCAAGAGTGAGAGAGGAGAGAGAAAGGCCCAGAGAGGGGAGAAGAGGGAACCCCAAGAGCCCAGAATCAGAACACAAGGGTGAAGGGTTGGCAACACGGGTACCGGAACCCGAACTGGTGGAGGCCACTAATCCTTAGCCAGAAACCGGAGGTCGTGGTTAGGATCTGCCACGACCCTCACCAAATCCACCCGGAAGGCACACCGAGCATAGGGTCAGGGAAGCCGAAGAAGGTTCAACCAACAGGAGACCCGAGGGAGCCGGACATAGGTGGATCCCTGGTGGGAACGGCCAGTAGAGAGGGAAAAGTCAGAAAGGGAGCTCAGGATCACGCTCCAGAATTGCTTGGGAGTTGGCCGAGTCCAGGACCTGGTGGACGCAGCACGGCTCGGGTGGTCACTCAAGGCCAGAGTGACCAACAGAACAGCAGTAAGTAAAAACCCTGAACTGCACAGCCCGACTCTGAGTCTTCTTCCTGCACCTCCACAACCACCATCCTCTACACCTGACCCCCTGAGGCTATACCCCTCCCGTTGGGGGTTATACTACCACAGCTGCACACACACCACCAGCCTCAGCGGACCCTTCTGCAGCGGCGGCCTTATTGACCGCAAATCAACGGGTGGCGTAGTCGACACAAAGAACATCTAATAACATCTGTAAAGACTGCCACACACTGGGTTTGACACCCTGGGCACGGACCGGGTCACCGCCACTCGGAGACTACAACTCCCATCTGATCCGGCTCCGGGTATCCCCTAAGAACATGGCCCAGGGGGCGCGTCATATGCAGTGTGTGAACACGGCCTTACAGATACAAGAAAGCCGGATGTCGTATAGTGAAGCTACATAAAGATCAGAAAGTTCTGGCGGCTCCGACGGTGAATGAGGAACAAAAAATAATCCACAGGTCCCAACTAGAGATGAGCAGGACGCACAGATGACGGCGCTCTGCCCGGACTAATCAAAAGCCGCCGGGGACGCTGGAAGGTAAGAGCTTCACGGCCTCCTGTTCAGCCGCCAGGTAGCCCTGATCTGGACACTGGACCAGAGACCCAGGAATCCATCCAGTCATCTCTAGTCCCAACTGTCCCGGATATAGAGAACAGCCCCAGATTTTGGTCTACACCCTGCAGTTTCGAGCGTCTGCTGAATGTCCCCCACTACCAGCGCCCCTCTGACAACTCCTCTTGCCAGGGAAGAAAGAAATGGTAAATGAGCGTGGATTGGGGTGTGGCCAAAATTTGCTGCAACGTGCACTGCATAATCTGTCCCTTTTTCTGTCCCTCAAAAGTTAGGAGGTATGTATTCATGAGGAAGGGGAATCACCTGCCTGTTAGTTCTTCGACCCGTAGTAAAAAATTTAAATAATTCTGGATACCCCATTTAAGCCTACCCAGTCTTTTTTGTGTGCCCCCCAAAAAATAATGCCCCTAATGAAGCCCCTTAGTGTTCACACCAAATGTAATAGCTCTTTTGTCGCTTTAATGAAGTATAACACCCCAAAGATACTAATGGCCCCCTACAGACTGTATGATGCCTCCACAGTGATCTCCACGCAATGATGCCCCCACATGAGGATTCCCCTAGCGCCCCCACACAATTATACCTGCTCCACAGTGTAATGCCCCCATAGTCCACCACCGCACTTTATAATTCCCTCAGTGACCCCACACATATAATGCCTCATGTACCCCCACACAATGATACCCACCACACAGTATAAGACCCCCACACAGTGAGACCTTCCACACAGTATAAGGCCCCCACAGTCCCCACACACATTATGATGTCACCTACACTTTATGTCCTCAAGGCCCCTCAAATAATGATGCCCCTACAGTCCTACCCCACACAATATGATGCCCCTCATTCCCCCACCAGTCTATTACCAGCGCAGGAGTCTTGATGAAATGAGGCCATTAGGCCTCCTGCGCCAAACCTCAGGCGACAGAGGTAAAGATGCAGATACAATTGAAATCTGGACATGCACCCTTCTTCAGGACTGCCCTACAATCATAGGACTGTCCAGAGGGAAACCGGATGGTTGGAGGCATGTATTTTGGAGTCATGTAGCAGGAAAGACACTCAAAAAATACATCTGCAATGATCAGCTGTATAGACTGGACGGTTAAATATGGTTGCACATTTTAGGTATTGGTGATTATGACGCGCCCCCTGGGCCTGTGCTGCTGCTGCTGTGCAGGGGGAATACCCGGAGCCGGATCACTGGGGGTTGTAGTTCTCCGTGGCGGTGACCCGGTCCGTGCCCAGGGTGGTCAAACCAGTGGCAGTCTAAACGTTGTAATAAGTGTCCGACTACGCCACCCGTGGATTGCGGTCAGTGGGGACCGCCGCTGCGCTGCCGACCGCTGAGGCTGATGTTGGTTGCGCAGCCGAGTATGGGATAACTCCCCACGGGAGGAGTATTGCCTCAGGGCAGCTAATGTGGATGATGATGGGAGTGATGGTGTGAGGGTCCCAGTGCTAATGGTGCTGGAGCGGCAAGGAATCACAGAGACGTGAGATGCGGTTCAGGGTCTTTACTGATGGTACAAGGCGGACCCTCCCGGGAGTACTGGCTAGTATAAGGGGCCTGGTCAGTCTGCGAGCAAGCAGGAATTCCCCTGGCCAGGTGGAGTTGTAGGCCTCCCCGTTAATCTGCACTCTTCCTGGCTACCTTGCTGTCAGCGGTTACAAGTAGCCCACGTCCCTGAGTATACCGTGTGGTGCTCACCCGTATGGCTGGTGACTTGGGGCCTTCTGTTAGCCTCCGCTCCTGGATGGCGGCGCTGGTCCCTTGTTTGTGACTGAGCCTCCGGGCTTCTATGGCCAGAGGACCTGGAATCCCCTGCCGGCTGGTTTCTGCTGCTGGGTGTATATCAGTCCCCACAGCCTCGGACTCCTGTGTCCGGTTTTAGTGTCTTCGTCCAGGGCGAACTCTGCTCAGCTCCAGCCCCTGGACTTCTGCTACTGCTCCTACAGAGCTCCTGTTCTTGCTTTCCCTGTGTCTGGACTGAACTCCAGGCTCTGACTGCTCTAACCCCGCCCCAGACCCAGTTTAAAAGGGCAGATTCCTCCCCTCCCAGGTCTGGGCGGACCGTGTTGCATGCTTAGGGATCCTGACCAGAGAAACCTCCCACTTGCTCTCAGACATAATATCTCTATTACTGCGGCAACCAGACCCCTGGGGTGTCGCAATTACACTGAAAGAGCAGGTTACTATGAGGCCTCCATCTTCCCTTCTTGTGAGGAACATATGGGTCAAGTGGCAGAAGTAGTTCTTCATAGCAGGCAAGTGAGGACCTACAGCAAGCGTGACCTATACTAGATAAGTCCGAGTGTGGCCAGACATGAGGGTTAAAGTGAAGACCGGCCGGGCTGGGACACATTATCGAAAAAAAACTATTATTCACATAGAGCAGGATCTCAGATACTTGAAAACCAAAAAACAAACTAAATCTCTAAAATGTAACTTTTATTAATATTTAAAAGCATGCGGGTTCACAACAAGACATGTAAAATATCCCCATGTGGATTGGTCACATTGCATAAGGGTATCTACATATATATTTAGGTAGTTTAGATTAACCCCTTAATAACATCTGACGTACTAATACGCGTCTGTGCCCTGGGACTTAAGAGCCAGACCCGTATTAGTACGTCATCGCGATCGCGCGCGCACACAGGCTGTGCGGGCGCGATCGCCGCCGGGTGTCAGCTGATTGTCACAGCTGACACCCGGTACTATGTGCAGGGAGCAGTCCTGCACTGCTCCCAGCACATTAACCCCCGCTATGCTGCGATCGAAGTCGATCACGGCATTGCGGGGGCAAGGGGAGGTGATCGGCGATACTCACCTCCTCTTCCGGCTTCCAGCGCAGTCTGCAAAGGCTTCCCGGGTGTTGCCATGACGACCCGATGTCGTCATGACAACATCCGGGTCACCAGAGAGCAGGAAGATTGCTTGGACATGCGCAGTGCATCTCCAAGCAATCTTCACACTGTGCACTTCTGACAGCCTTCATGGCATAGGGATGGTGCTCCATTCCTGTGCCATGCAGGCGATCAGAAAAAAAAAAGTGAAAGTCCCAAAGTGGGACAAAGTAATAAAGTGTATAAACTGTGTGAAAGTGGAAAAAAAAAAAAAAAATGTGCAAAAATATTATAAAAAAATAAAAAAAATAATACACCAAAAATAAAAATATAATGTACCCATCAATAAATATTATTATAAAAAAAATTAAAAAAAAACAATAAAAGTACACATATTTGGTGTCGCCGCGTCCGTAAAAACCTGACCTATAAAACTGTCCCACTAGTTAACCCCTTCAGTGAACACGGTAAAAAAAAAAAAAACGAAGCAAAAAACAATGCTTTATCACCATACCGCCAAATAAAAAGTGGAATAACACGCGATCAAAAAGACGCATATAAATAAAAATGATACCGCTGAAAACGTCATCTCGTCCCGCAAAAAACAAGCTGCCATACAGCTCCATCAGCTGAAAAATAAAAAAGTTATAGCTCTCAGAATAAAGCGATACTAAAAAATATTTTTTTCTATAAAATAGCTTTTATTGTGTATAAGCGCCAAAACATAGAAAAATGATACAAATGTGGTACCGCTGTAAACGTACTGACCCAAAGAATAAAGCTACCTCATCAATTTTACCACACGCGGAACAGAATAAAAAAAAAAAAAAAAAAAACAATTCCTGAATTGTTGGTTTTTGTTTATTCTGCCTCCCAAAAATCGGAATAGAAAGCGATCAAAAAATGTCACGTGCCTGAAAATGGCACCAATAACAACGTCAAGTCATCCCGCAAAAAACGAGCCGTCACATGACTGTCTGCCAAAATCTGGAAAAATTATAGCTCTCAAAATATGGCAATGCAAAAACTAGATTTTACAAAAAATGCGTCTTATAGTGTGTGACAGCTGTCAGTCATAAAAACCCCATATGATTCTGGCATTGCTGTAATCACACCGACCCGAAGAATAAAGTCGTCTAATCACTTATACCGCACAAGGAACGGCGTCAAAAATAAACTCTTGGGTTAGGATTGGGCTAGGGTTAGGGCTGGGTTTGGGGCTAGGGTTGTGCTGGGGCTAGGGTTGTGCTGGGGCTAGGGTTGTGCTGGGGCTAGGGTTGTGCTGGGGCTAGGGTTGTGCTAGGGTTAGGGCTGGGGTTGGGATTTTTTTCAAAAGTAAGAAAAAAAGATGACGATATGGCGACTAGTGTTGAGAGCAAGTGCTTGCTACTTGAGTTTGCATCGGGTGCTCTGGTATGCATTGAGTATCGTGGGTATTTGAGTGACACGCTCGAGTCTCTGCCCCCAAAAAACTTTACGGGGATTGCCTGCCATGCACGAGTGATCCCCGCATGTTTTTTTTTGGGTGTCTAATAACCGTGAAACATGCGGAGCAGGGACTCGACCATGTCACTCGAGCACACGCTGTACATGGTGCATACCTGAGTACCCGATGCAAACTCAAGTAGCGAGCACTTGCGCTCAAGAATAATGACAACTTATTCAATATGATGACCTAATGTAAACAAATTCTGTGCCGTACCTCTGGGTTCAAAATGTTCACTATACACCTTAATAAAATCCTTGAGGGGTATAGTTTCCAAAATGGGGACACTTGTGGGGGAGCTCCACTGTTTAGGCACATCACGGGCTCTCCAAACGCGACATGGTGTCCGCTAACAAATTGAATGGAAAATCGGCTCAAATTGTTAGCGGACGCCATGTTGCGTTTGGAGAGCCCCTGTGTGTCCAAACTTTGGAGCTCCCCCACAAGTGACCCCATTTTGGAAACTAGACCCCCCAAGGCACCTTTCTAGATGCATAGTGAGCACTTGGAACCCCCAGGTGCTTCACAAATTGATTCGTAATAATGAAATAGTGAAAAAAAAAACACTTTTTCATTTTTATGAATCAATTTGTGAAGCACCTGGGGTTCCAAGTGCTCACTATGAATCTAGATAGGTGCCTTGGGGGGGTCTAGTTTCCAAAATGGGGTCACTTGTGGGGGAGCTCCAATGTTTGGGCACACAGGGACTCTCCAAATGCAACATGATATCCGCTAACAAATTGTCGGCTCAAATTGTTAGCGGATATCATGTTGCATTTGGAGAGTCCCTGTGTGCCCAAACATTGGAGCTCCCCCACAAGTGACCCCATTTTGGAAACTAGACCCCCCAAGGCACCTATCTAGATAGTGAGCACTTGGAACCCCAGGTGCTTCACAAATTGATTCATAAAAATGAAAAAGTGTTTTTTTTTTCACTTTTTCATTATTACGAATCAATTTGTGAAGCACCTGGGGGTTCCAAGTGCTCACTATGCATCTAGAAAGGTGCCTTGGGGGGTCTAGTTTCCAAAATGGGGTCACTTGTGGGGGAGCTCCAAAGTTTGGGCACAGAGGGGCTCTCCAAACGCAATGTGGTGTCCGCTAACAATTTGAGCCGATTTTCCATTCAATTTGTTAGCGGATACCATGTTGCATTTAGAGAGTCCCTGTGTGCCCAAACATTGGAGCTCCCCCACAAGTGACCCCATTTTGGAAACTAGATCCCCCAAGGCACCTATCTAGATGCATAGTGAGCACTTGGAACCCCTAGGTGCTTCACAAATTGATTCGTAAAAATGAAAATGTGTTTTTTTTTTTCACTTTTTCATTATTACGAATCAATTTGTGAAGCACCTGGGGGTTCCAAGTGTTCACTATGCATCTAGAAAGGTGCCTTGGGGGGTCTAGTTTCCAAAATGGGGTCACTTGTGTGGAGCTCCAAAGTTTGGGCACAGAGGGGCTCTCCAAACGCAATGTGGTGTCCTCTAACAATTTGAGCCGATTTTCCATTCAATTTGTTAGCGGATACCATGTTCCATTTAGAGAGTCCCTGTGTGCCCAAACATTGGAGCTCCCCCACAAGTGACCCCATTTTGGAAACTAGACCCCCCAAGGCACCTATCTAGATGCATAGTGAGCAGTTGGAACTCCCAGGTGCTTCACAAATTGATTCGTAAAAATGAAAAAGTGTTTTTTTTTTCACTTTTTCATTGTTACGAATCAATTTGTGAAGCACCTGGGGGTTGCAACTGCTCACTATGCATCTAGATAGGTGCCTTGTGGGGTCTAGTTTCCAAAATGGGGTCACTTGTGGGGGAGCTCCAATGTTTGGGCACACAGGGGCTCTCTAAACGCAACATGGTGTCCGCTAATTATTCAAGCAAATTTTACAATCAAAAAGTCAAATGGCGCTCCTTCCCTTCCGAGCCCTACAGTGCGCCCAAACAGTGTTTTTTCCCCAAATATTGGGTATCTGCGTGCCCAGGGGAAATTGCACAACAAATTTTGCGGTCCATTTTTTCTTGTTACCCCTGTGAAAATGAAAAAAATTGGGTCTAAAGTAACATTTTTGTGAAAAAAGTTAAATGTTCATTTTTTTCTTCCACATTCAAAAAATTCCTATGAAGCACCTGAAGGGTTAATAAAGTTCTTGAATGTGGTTTTGAGCACCTTGAGGGGTGCAGTTTTTAGAATGGTGTCAGTTTTGGGTATTTTCTGTCATAAAGACCTCTCAAAGTGACTTCAAATGTGATGTGGTCCCTAAAAAAATGGTTTTGTAAATTTTGTTGGAAAAATGAGAAATCGCTGGTCAACTTTTAACCCTTATAGCTCCCTAACAAAAAAAAATTTCGGTTCCAAAATTGTGCTGATGTAAAGTAGACATGTGGGAAATGTTATTTATTAACTCTTTTGTGTGACATATCGCTCTGATTTCAGGGCTTAAAAATTCAAATTTTGAAAATTGCAAAATTTTCAAAATTTTCGCCAAATTTCCATTTTTTTCACAAATAAACGCAAGTGATATTGAAGAAATTTTTCCACAATCATGAAGTACAATATGTCACGAAAAAACAATCTCAGAATCAGGGGGATCCGTTGAAGCGTTCCAGAGTAATTACCTCATAAAGTGACAGTGGTCAGAATTGTAAAAATTGGCCCGGTCATTAACGTGCAAACCACCCGCGGGGCTTAAGGGGTTAAAGATGTCCTTAATAATCCTTGGCAGTTACACTACCCTATTACAAAATATGTATTATCTAATAATTAGTGTTGAGCATTCCGATACTGAAATATCGGGTATCGGCCGATATTCGCGGTATCGGAATTCCGATACTTAATTCCGATACTTTTTCAATATCGTATACCGGAATCGGAAGTTCCCATAATGCAATGAGCCAGTTTCATTTTATTCAGCCAATGAGGATCCTAAGAAGTGTGGGCACATCCTGTTAGGCATGTAGGCATCTTAACTAATGGCATGGCTGTGATTGGCTGCTGAAATGATGTCATGATGCACTATAAAAGCCGCCGCCGCCATTTTGAGCTCACTCTGCTGTGAATTCAGTTAGGGATAGGACGCTGTTGTTCTGAGGGACAGTTTTAGCTACCTATTTGATCTATTTTGCTTTACCCGAGTTACTTTATAAAATCGCTGTGCCTTGCAGTGCTAGTGCACAGTTCTCTGTGCTGTTCACCGCTGTCTGCAAGGTCTGGTGTGTGAGTGCAGCTCACCCTGTAGTGTGTGTGTAGCACCCTGAGGACTCGGCTGCTACAGGGGTATTACACCTCAAGCCAGAGGTGTGGTATTCCACTCCCGGGTAAGGATGGAGTGTGGAACTGAGCTCAGTAAGCTGCATGCACTACATACATCCCATTTCCGGGGGACAGAACTACGGTACTCCCACCAGATATATGTGCAGGTACGACAGCGTCTGTCCCTGGCTGCAGTGGGAGGGGGGTGGAACATCCCAGTAGTGTAGGGGCAGATAGGGGGAGCAGTCTGGGTAAGGCTAGGAGCTCATTGGGTGCTGGTCACCTGAGCTCACACATAGAGGGAGTATATAAGGTGGGCACCATCTTAGGACAGGGTCTTTGTAGAGCCAGAGGAGCAGAGCAGAGAAGCTCAGCCAGGAGGGCTGACAGGGAGCTGTGGCTCCGGCTGGGCCCAGCTCCAGAGCAGAGCCTGCAGAGAGAGAGAGAGAGGAGTGAGAAGGACCCAGAGAGGAAACAAGAAGGGAACCCCAAGATCCCGGAATAAGGACAGAAGGGTGAAGGGTTGGCGGACAAGGGTACCGGAACCCAAGCTGGTGGAGGCCACTAATCCTCAGCCAGAGACCGGAGGTCGTGGTCAAGATTTGCCACGACCCTCACCAAATCCACTAGAAAGGCACACCAAGTATAGGGTCAGGGAACCCAGAAGAGGTTTGACCACTAAGAGACCCGAGGGAGCCGGCCAAAAGTGGATCCCTGGTGGGAACGGCCAGAGAAAGGGAAAGTCAGAAAGGAGCTCAGGACCACGCTCCAGAATTGCTTGGGGGTTGGCCGAGTCCAGGACCTGGTGGACGCAGCACGGCTCGGGTGGTCACTCAAGGCCAGAGTGACCAAAAGAACATCAGTAAGTAAAAACCCTGAACTGCATCTCCCGACTCTGAGTCTTCTTACTGCACCGTCACAACCCCCATCATCTACACCTGCTGCCCTGAGGCCATACCCCTCCCGTTGGGGGTTATACCATCACTGCTGCACACACACCACCGGCCTCAGCGGACTGCTCTGCAGCGGCGGCTTCAAAGCCGCACTCAACGGGTGGCGTAGTCGACAATCAAAGTAACATTTACTGCTTTAGACTGCCACTTAGTTTGACACCCTGGGCACGGACCGGGTCACCGCCACAAGGACTACTACCCCCATCAAGATCCGGCTCCGGGTATCCCCTGAAACATGGCCCAGGGGGCGCGTCATGTGCTTCAGCCACTTCTTGTTGTAGTGCACTCAGTGTGTGTCACTGCCTCATACATTGTCCTTTTTTGCCAATTCATAATTTTTCCTGATTTCTCCTATTAGTGTGGTGGTTCCATCTGTATTCAGCTAAATTGGTTCCAAACACACTATATAGGAGTAGATAGAGAAATTTTTTTGGTCTTGCAGCGCTAGTGCACAGTGCTCTGCATCTGCACTGTTCACCGCTGTCTGCGAGGTCTCTGTGTGTGAGTGCAGCTCACCCTGTAGTGTGTGCTTCAACCACGTCTGGTTGTAGTGCACTTAGTGTGTCTCACTGCCTCATACATTGTCCTTTTTTGCCAATTCATAATTTTTCCTGATATCTCCTATTAGTGTGGTGGTTCCATCCGTATTCAGCTAAATTGGTTCCAAACACACTATATAGGAGTAGTTAGAGGAGCCTTTCTGCAGCATTGGGCCCTGCAGCCCCAGCCAGATTAGTATTAGCCTATTTTTTGTAGCCTCATCTATTGCATTGTAGGTTACCTTCCTACATTGTAATAGCTACAAAAAGTTTGTGATACTATCGGTATTACATATTTAGGCACATCCAGTGTCTTTTTGTGACAAAAAAAACCTAAATAAAGTTCACCAAACACTCCACTTTACAGTTGTGTAGGCCACATTAGCTCATATTAAAGTCTAGTCCACACTTTATAAAGGGAGAGGACGTGGGGATTCTGTGCCTGCTGCGGGCACCAGTGACTCAGCATCCCCCAGTTTTACCAGGGAACAGTCCTTTATGCGCAGCTTTGTAGGAGCTAGCCGTACCCCACTGCTGCGGGAGGACCAAATTGAAGCCGTTGTCGGATGGATGGCAGCTAGCGCATCGACTTCAATTAGTTCCAGATCCTCTCAGGTCCTGAGCACTGAAGAGCACCCATCTGTCTCTTCACCACCTGCCAAATTGCCCAGGCAGTCAGAGAGCCCTGGACAGGAGCCATCTCTACTTCTGTTCTCTGAATCTCTTGGCTTGGAAAGAGGGGGCCAGCCAAGCAGAATTCGAGAATTTGAAGAAGAAGGTAGTATGCAGTGATGCGCAACCGTTTTGTCTCTCTGAATCTGAAGAGGCGGGTGGGCCAGTGCCTATGGTCAGCAGCACACCTCAGTACTCATCTGATGATGAGACTCAGGTGCCACTTTCTGGTGCGTACTGTGCTGTCGAGACTACCCAGGAGAAGCAGTTGTTTGAAGAGGGTGGTGTAGATGATGAGGTCCTTGACCCATCATGGCGTGAGTGACAGGAAGGTGGTGGGAGCAGCTCTGAGGAAGAGATTCCCCGAACAGCCCAAAAAGGAGGGAAAGGGAGGGGGCAGACTTGGTTGCCAGTAGCCTCCACTTCGGCACCCATTAGGAGCATGGCTCTTCCAAAATTCAAAGCGGGCGCTCCCAAGACTTGCAGTGCCTGGTCCTTTTTTGACACAGTTGCAGATGACATTTGCTTTGTCAAATGCAAGCTGTGTAATCAGAAGGTGAAAAGAGGGAAAAGTGTCAGCAACCTCAATACCACAAATATGTGGAAACATGTGCGGACCAAGCACGTGGTGGAGTTACAAAAACACACTGAAGACCTAGGCCAACCTACAGCGCCACCTACCACCTCTTCAGCTCGTGTTGTAGCCTCTTCCTCCAGCTCACACACAGCTGGTTCGGCTTCCTCACAGGATCGCCATGGAAAAATCTCTGGCACTGTTGTACAGAGACACAGTGTAATTCCACCCACAGCACCACTTTCCCAGTCATCCTCGCACTCCCAGGCCAGTCTACAGCCATCGTTAGCACAGGCATGGGAGAAAAGGCGCCCATACTTGGCAAACCACCCCCGAGCACAGGCTCTGAATGCTGGCATTGCTAAACTACTGGCCCTTGAAATGCTATCATTCAGGCTGGTGGAGACTGACAAATTCCGTAACTTTATGGCATTGGCAGTCCCACAATACAACGTGCCCAGCCGCTTTTATTTCAGCAGGCAAGCAGTCCCTGCCCTGCAACATCATGTGGAGGGAAAAATTAAACATGCGCTACAAAACGCCGTCAGTAGCAAGGTCCACCTGACCACCGATGCGTGGACCAGTAAGCATGGACAGGGACGATACCTTTCCCTCACTGCCCATTGGGTAAATATTGTGGAGCCGGGTACAGATCTTGAGAGTGGCGCTGTACGTGTTCTGGCAACTCCAAGGATTGCAGGAATCCAGTCTGTACACATTGACTCCTCCTCATACTCCAGTTCCTCTGAATCAGCGCTGCAGGAGCCGTCACGGTCTACCTCCACATCGACCCGTGAACGGGTTACCTGTTATGATGACCGATATGAGCACAGCCGTGGCCAAACGTCAACAGGCCGTATTAAAATTAATTTATTTGGGAAATCGAAGTCACACAGCGCAGGAGCTCTGGAATGCCATCAAGCAGCAGAGCGACGTGTGGTTTGTGCCAGCGAATCTCCAGCCAGGCATGGTAGTGTGTGACAATGGCTGAAATCTGGTGGCAGCTCTGGGCCTAGGCAACCTCACTCACATCCCATGTCTGGCACATGTGCTCAACTTGGTCGTGCAGAGTTTTTTGAGGGACTATCCAGATCTTGATGCACTGCTTCACAAGGTCCGCATAGAGTGCGCTCACTTGCGGCGTTCAAGCAACGCAAGATCACGCATTGCAGCTCTGCAGTGCCGATTACGTCTTCCCGAACATCGCATCATATGTGACCTACCCACCAGGTGGAATTCAACGTTAAATATGTTGGAGAGGTTGTGTGAGCAGCAGGCAGCAGTAATGGAGTACCAGCTGCAGCAGGCGCAAACAAGTCGCAGTGCGCGCCAATCACACTTCACCACCACTGAGTGGGCCTCTATGAAGGACATTTGCCACGTTTTGCGTGCCTTCGATTATTCCACGCGGATGGCGAGTGCAGATGATGCACTAGTCAGCATGACTATCCCCCTTATCTGCCTGCTTGAAAAAACACTGCAAGCACTAAGGGACGAGGTTTTGGAAGAGGTGGAGGATGAGGAGTCACAAATGCCATCTGCTTCTCTACAGTCTGCGCAACGTGGTTCCTCACAAAGGCCTAGGCAGGGGACACTTTGTGAGGAGGATGAGGAGGAGTCAATGGATGAGGAAGACATCTGTCCAGAGGAGGGAGGTACACAATGCTCTAGTAGTCAGTATCTAGAGCGAGGGTGGAGTGATGCAGAGCAGGCAGAGATCATGCCTCAAGCAGGGGACAGCGTTTCTTGGCCAGTTGGCAGTCTGCAGCACATGGTTGATTTCATGCTGCAGTGCCTGAGAAACTACCACCGCATCGCCCACATTCTCAACACGGCTGATTATTGGGTGTCCACCCTCCTAGATCCTCGCTACCGGGACAACTTACAAAGCCTCATAACACCGTTGAACCGGGAGCGTAAAATGCGGGAGTACCAAGACGCACTGGTGCATTCCATCATGTTCTCCATTCCAACCGAGAGCAGTGCTGCTAGTGCTTTACAAAGCAGCTCAGTGCATCGAGGCAGTGGAGGAAGCTCTGCACAAAGAGGGAGCAGAAGCAGCGCCTCAGCACAAGGCAAGACCAGTATGGCCGAAATGTGGCAAAGTTTTGTGTCCCCGCCGCCACAAATGTCTACACCATCACAGACGACTCCAGTCAGCAGGAGGCAACGTTTCCGTCAGATGGTGACAGACTACATGTCTTGCACTCTTAGTGTACTCCCAGACGGCTTTTCTCCCTTCAAGTTTTGGGTCTGTAAGCTGGATACATGGCCAGAGCTTAGTCAGTATGCATTGGAGGTGCTAGCTTGCCCTGCTGCTAGTGTATTATCGGAACACGTCTTTAGTGCCGCAGGTGGTGTACTAACAGACCGTCGCATGCGACTATCCTCCGATAACATTGACCGGCTTACTTTTCTCAAAATGAACAAGGCCTGGATCTCTGATGAATTTGCCAGTCCTCTTCCAGAATAAATAATTGGTTGGCAACAGTATCCAGGTCTCCTGTTGTGTTCATGTTTCTACCAACTGAACTGTAATCTCTGAGCTCCAACACCGCCAGTTGGCGCTCGGAAGTGCCGTCTGCACAGTCAACACTTGATGCCGTGTTATTGGGGTTCAGTAACGTCAGCTGTTCCCCTGCTGTGCGGACGGCAATTTCTCCTGCTCTGTCCACATTCTCACTACTACAGATTTTAAAGTTGCTCCAATTACACCTCTGGCTCCTCTGTTTTCAGTATTATCCCTGAGCTCCAACACCGCCAGTTGGCGCTCGGAAGTGCCGTCTGCACAGTCAACGCTTGCTCCAGTGTTATTGGGGTTCAGTAACGTCAGCTGTTCCCCAGCTGTGTGTCCGGCAAATTCTCCTGCTTTGTCCACATCCACTGTACTACTGATTTAAAACTTGCTCCAATTACACCTCTGGCTCCTCTGTTTTTAGTATTTACCCTGGGCTCCAATACCGCTAGTTGCTGCTCAGAAGTGCCGTCTGCACAGTCAACGCTTGCTCCAGTGTTATTGGGGTTCAGTAACGTCAGCTGTTCCCCAGCTGTGTGTTCGGCAAATTCTCCTGCTCTGTCCACATTCACACTACTACAGATTTTAAAGTTGCTCCAATTACGCCTCTGGCTCCACTCTGTTTTTAGTATTTACCATGGGTTCCAGCACCGCCAGCTGTTTCCTAGCAGTGTCTTTGGCACGGGTACTCCCTCCTGCCCAGCCTGGTTCCAGCACGCCAGCTGTTTCCGGGTATTGTCAACGTCACTTTGCCTCCAATGCGTTGTCCTGTCGTGTTGCGGTCGGGTTAGCCGACTCTATGGTGCCTGCAGTTTAGGTGACTCCTATGTGGGCTGCGGGATCTGGCAATGAAGGCTGGTTCCATAGTGCCAATAGGACAAGCACCCCCTGTAAGACTGTGGGTTTTGGTAACTGCGGCCGGCTCGCGGCCTTGAAACTTATTTTTACATGGGTACCTTCTGCTACCCATCCGGGTTCCAGTACCGTCAGCTGGTTATCGGCAGTGCCTTTGGATTAGGTGCCTAGTTCTCGGTATCCAAGTTCCACCAACGTCTGCTGGTCCTTGGTAGTGCTTTCTGGCACAGGTACCTCCTGCTTAGTAACCGAGTTCCAGTACCGTCAGCTGGTCTTCGGCAGTTCCATTGGCTCTTGTACTTTCTGCTACCCATCCGGGTTCCAGTACCGTCAGCTGGTCCTCGGTAGTTCCATTTGCTCTTGTACCTTCTACTACCCATCCGGGTTCCAGTACCGTCAGCTGGTTCTCGGCAGTGTCTTTGGCACGGGTACTCCCTCCTGCCCAGCCTGGTTCCAGCACGCCAGCTGTTTCCGGGTAGTGTCAACGTCACTTTGCCTCCAATGCGTTGTCCTGTCGTGTTGCGGTCGGGTTAGCCGACTCTATGGTGCCTGCAGTTTAGGTGACTCCTATGTGGGCTGCGGGATCTGGCAATGAAGGCTGGTTCCATAGTGCCAATAGGACAAGCACCCCCTGTAGGACTGTGGGTTTTGGTAACTGCGTCCGGCTCGCGGCCTTGAAACTTTTTTTTACATGGGTACCTTCTGCTACCCATCCGGGTTCCAGTACCGTCAGCTGGTTCTTGGCAGTGCCTTTGGATTAGGTGCCTCCTTCTCGGTATCCAAGTTCCACCAACGTCTGCTGGTCCTTGGTAGTGCTTTCTGGCACAGGTACCTCCTGCTTAGTAACCGAGTTCCAGTACCGTCAGCTGGTCCTCGGTAGTTCCATTGGCTCTTGTACCTTCTGCTACCCATCCGGGTTCCAGTACCGTCAGCTGGTCCTCGGTAGTTCCTCAGCCTTCTTGTACCTTCTGCTACATTTCCAAGTTCAAGCTTTTTGAAATGGTTCTTGGTAATCACTCTGGATCTCCCTGACGAGGACCCTGAAGACGAGGATCCTGAAGACCAACCCGAAGAAGACGAGGACCCCGAAGACGACGACCCTGAAGATGAGGACCCTGAAGACCACCTCGAAGAAGACGAGGACCCTGAAGACCACCTCGAAGAAGATGAGGACCCTGAAGACCACCCCGAAGAAGACGAGGACCCCGAAGACGAGGACCCAGAAGACCAACCCGAAGAAGACGAGGACCCCGAAGACGACGACCCCCGAAGACGACGACCCTGAAGACCACCCCGAAGAAGACCAAGAAGATGACACTAAAGAAGTTGACCAAGAGGACAAAGAAGAGAAGACAAGCACCAAGATACAGAAGAGCAAGAGACAGAAAACCAAGAAGCAGAAATACAAGAAGCTGCAGAACAAAAAGAGAAAAAACATTAAGCATAAGACTAAAAATCAGAGCAAAAGATAATATCTAAATTATAAGCAGAAGATGACTAAGCAGTGTATGGGGGTGAGTCCGTTCCTCCTCGTGGTGCCCCTGGAAAAGACCTGCTGCTGCAGGCCAAACTGAACGCGGACAAATCCTGTTGTAAATCTTTTGTGACGGGCAGAACGAAAGGTGTAATGTCCAACCTTTTATAGATAACAACTACAGGAATGCCTGTCACAAATAAGAATATGATGAAGAAGAAGAATATGAAGAAGATGAAGAAGTAGAATATGAAGAATGTAAAAAAAAAGAATAATACGAAGAAGGTGAAGAAGAAAAAGATGAAGAAGGTGAAGAAGAAGTGGATGAAAAAGATGCTGAGGATGATGAAGGAGAAAGTGTGGGAGAAGTAAAAAAGAAGGTGAAGAGCATGGAAGTAGTGAAACATAAATATCTGACAAAATATAAAAATACTTAACATAGTTAATATTTCCGTAACTCAGAACGTCTTAAAAAAAATATTAATTCCTGCTATTCCATTTGATTGGGCTAAACCTCTATGCCTTTATTGTCTCCCCCACCTCCCCCAATACATTCTACATTATTCTTAGTTGTTTTGCTTCATGTAGAATGAACCTACAAGGAAAGAAAGGGTTTATTTTCATTCCGATATTTCTGTCCCATTGACTTGCATTGGTTTCCGGTATCGGAATCGGCGATATCCGATAATTTTTCGGTATCGGTCCGATCCAATCCGATCCGATATTTCCCGATATTGGAAGGTATCGCTCAACACTAATTACTACAAGATGGGGTCCACCAGGATGGGGCACATTACTACAAGATGGGGAACACCAGGATGGGGCACATTGCTATAAGATGGGGACCACCAGGATGGGGCATATTACTACAAGATGGGGACCACCAGGATGGGGCAAATTACTACAAGGTGGGGACCAGGATGGGGCACATTACTACAAGATGGGGACCACCTGGATGGGGCACATTACTAAAAGATGGGGACCACTAGGATGGGGCACATTACTACAAGGTGGAGACAAGAATGGGGCACATTACTACAAGATGGGGATCACCAGGATGGGGCATATTTCTGCAAGATGGGGACCACCAGAATGGGGCATATTACTACAAGATGGGGACCACCAGGATGGGGCACATTTCTGCAAGATGGGGACCACCAGGATGGGGCACATTTCTGCAAGATGGGGACCACCAGGATGGGGCACATTACTGCAAAATGGGGACCACCAGGAAGGGGCACATTACTGCAAGATGAGGACCACCAGGATGGGGCACATTACTGCAAGATGGGGACCAGGATGGGGCACATTACTGCAAGATGGGGACCAGGATGGGGCACATTACTACAAGATGGGGACCAACAGGATGGGGCATATTACTACAAGATGGGGACCACCAGGACGGGGCACATTACTACAAGATGGGGAACACCAGGATGGGGCATATTACTATAAGATGGGGACCACAAGGATGGGGCACATTACTACAAGATGGGGACCACCAGGATGGGGCATATTACTACAAGATGGGGACCACCAGGATGGGGCACATTACTACAAGGTGGGGACCAGGATGGGGCACATTACTACAAGATGGGGACCACCTGGATGGGGCACATTACTACAAGGTGGGGACCAGGATGGGGCACATTACTACAAGATGGGGACCACTAGGATGGGGCACATTTCTACAAGGTGGAGACCAGAATGGGGCACATTACTACAAGATGGGGATCACCAGGATGGGGCATATTTCTGCAAGATGGGGACCACCAGGATGGGGCATATTACTACAAGATGGGGACCACCAGAATGGGGCACATTTCTGCAAGATGGGGACCACCAGGATGGGGCACATTATTACAAGGTGGGGACCACCAGGATGGGGCATATTACTACAAGATGGGGACCACCAGGATGGGGCACATTACTGCAAGATGGGGACCATCAGGATGGGGCACATTACTGCAATATTGGGACCACCAGGATGGGGCACATTACTAGATGTTTGCCAGAATTACCTTATGGTGCTAATAGTAAAACAATATTACTGTATGTGGTCAATTGGAGGAAACAAAATTGTAAAAATAATTAAAAAAAAATTAAAAATAAAGCATGAATAAATATTTTGCCACTAAAAATGCTGTTTTATATATAAACTAAAGTAAACACAAAAAAGTGCACGTTTATTATCGCCACATCCGTAACGACCCAAGCTACAAAAAAATAAAGACAGCAAAAATGTTCAGGCGGTGTATACGAAAAAAAATGGTATCACTAAAAATGTCACTTTGACCTGCAAAGAATGTGGCCCCCCAAATTCACATTTTTTCCATGTGCGGCCCATATACCCAGCTGAGTTTGAGACTCCTGCTATAGATATAATCATTGTAACTATAAATATAACTCCTAAAGGCTTTGTCCAACTTCACTACTGATTTTTTTTTATTTTCTCGATGCATCTTAAGGCTATGTTCACACATTGCATTTTTGCTGCATTTTTTTCCGCAGACAAAACCTACTCTCTTGGAAGTAAAGAAGCGACTTCAAAAAAGCAGGTTCTGCTGACTTTTTGCTGAGTTTTTTGCTGAATATTTGATGCGTTTTTGCTGCGTTTTTCTTGTCTCTTGTGCCTCTTTGAGGCCAAAAATGTAAGGTATGAACATAGCCTAAATTGGAAAATGAAGAACAGAAAACGTACTATGTCTAATGTTTCCGTGAGCCATTTGATCAAAAACAGTGTTACTAAGAGCCCTATTTTATTTAAATACACTTTTGCTTTTTCTTTTCTTATTTACAGCAAGGTTTATGTTCAGTTTGCTTCTTGTAGTTTTTTTCAGATTGTAAATGCAGGCTTAAAGGGGTTTTCCAGAAATACATGATAAAAGCCTAAACTTAGAGGTGTTATCCTACAGGCAACATGTGTCACCTACCCATCGGACACAATAGCTGATCTATGTATGATCGATGCTGGTCCACGTGACCACGTTTGACGCCGCACATTATGACGTTGTGACATTATAAAATGTGCCAGCAAAGAGTGATGACAAGACGGGAGTTCCTAGCTTGGGGGAGGAAAGTGGTGTGTGCCAGCACAGAGCTTGGACAGTAGGCACGTGTGAGGGGCGAGGATGATGTTGTCTTGTTTTATTTTTTTTACAATCAGTTTCAAATCAATTCGCTCATCCTTAGTGATCAGGCTTTGGCGCTACTGCTCCATTAACACAGGGGACACAGGATGCCATTGATGGAATCCGTGGATACTTGATTGTTGAGTGCCCATATGACCCTCCCATGGCCAGAAGAACAAAGGGACAGCTGCTCCTGGCATGAAAGGCTGTGTGCCCACCATGCGCTTTTTAAGTGGCAAAAACGCTGCAGAAACACTTAAAAAATGCATGGTAGAAGGCCTGCCATGTTCCCCAATGATAATCCGCATGTGCTGTGCCCATGCTGCGGAAATTTCCGCTGCGGATTATCATTGCGGAAAAAAAACGCAGCACTACCAATTATTTTGCGGAAACGCTGCGTTTTCGCCGCCATTGACTTGCATTGGAACGTGTGTAATCCGCATCACTGCATCTGTACATGCAGAATCCATGCGTTTCAATGTGCGGATGGTACCCGGGTCTGGAGCAGAGGAGACTCTCCTCTAGTGTTGAGCCACCCCCGTAGTGTTCGAGTTCGGTTCGGTTCGTCGAACACCCGTGTGTTCGCCGAACTGTTCGTCGAACTGTTCATCGAACACCTTCGAACACCGTTAAAACCAATGGCAGGCAAACAAAAACACATAGAAACACATAGAAAACACCTTCAAAGGTGTCCAAAAGCTGACAAACTGCTCAGAAGACACAACTAACACATGGAAAAGTGCCAAGTACATATAGTCATGCGAAAAGAAAAGAGGTGGAGGAGTAAAAGGAGGGGGAGACACAGATATAGGCATGTCATGCCCTTCTAAAATCCAAAAAGTGAGAAGCCGACACGGCCAGTCCGTTCCTGCCTGTGCCACCTCTGTGTCGCCGGGTTTGTGCCAGAGCCGCGGTGGACCCTGACGGCCAGCCCCCCTATCCCAATACTGGTTCCTGTCCGCCGGTGGGTCGAGGCCCCCCACGGTGGGGGGGGGGGGTAACATCTGCAGAAGAAAGACCATCTTCCAGCCAAACTAAGATGTCGACTTCTTTTCGTGGACAATGTGATACGATCCCATTCTTACGGACACGCCCATCGCTACAAATTCTAGATGAGGCACAAAAACAGCAGGTGCTTCAACGGATATCAAGTGCTCCTTCAAGTGGGCTCTCCATCACCTCAATTTCAACATCACAAATACTCCAGTCCTCAGAGGTGTCACCCCAATCGCACTTGCTTCCTCACAGCTCCCAAGTCTCCAGCTGCCCGTCTGAGTATGGGGTAACACAGATGGCTGAGTCTGCCCAGCTGTTTACTCATACTATAGCCTGGGAAACGGAGGTCTGCTCCAGAGCTTCTGTTAATCCAGATGAGGAAATGATCTGATCCGATGCCCAGAATCTTTATAAGTTGGATCCAGGACCAGATGAAGAAGGTTCTGAGCATAATGTAGACCCTTGTTCCCAAACTGTAACTCCTGTTGGTGGAGACAATGATGAAGACGATGATGAGACTCAAATACCTGATTGGAGCGACAACTTGACTTTTCGGTCAGGGCAGGAAGAGGTTGGCTCTGAGGGCGACGGGTGTGATAACACACAGGGTGATGATGACGAGGTTGGAGATCCCACTTACTGTCAACCCACAGTCAGACAGTCGATGAGGTCAGCAGAGGAGGTGGAGGAGGATGTGACTAGCCCTGGGGATGGGGATGACTCGGTACCCGGGCATTTGCCTGGCCTTGGGGATGTCGCGGTGGTCGGCTCCCTGGCCCGTACCCTGGGGTCTCTCTTTAAAAGGGTGGATAATTGTTAATTTTATAAGAGTTCATGACGCCACTTGTGGTATCTGGTGACAAGCACCAGCGCTGCAGCAGTCCACTGAGGCCGGTGATAAGGCAGCTCGATGGTATAGCTCCCCACAGGTGGAGCTAGGTCTCAGGGCAGCGTATGCAGGGGGAATGCAGGACAGGCGAGACCCAGCTGGGTCAGAGCAAGAACGGGAACGGACACGGTAGTCACTTCAGTACCTTTTACTGGTGGAAATTCAGGCACATCCCGGAGCACTGTAGGGTGAAGGGTGCATATCAGGATCCTCCCCAATGAGCGGGTGTAGGGCCTCCTGTTTCTTGCCTCTGCGTAGTAAGTTTCTGACCTGCCTGGAGCTAGGCCTAACTTTGTCTCTGTCCTGCGCTGGCTGACCTTGTGGTAGGGCCTTCTCTTGGAGTTCACGCTCCCAGTATGCGGGGCCTAAGTGTCTCCTGGCTCTGTTACATATCAGCACCTTAGCGATCCTGGGACTTGTAGTTCTCCAGGGATTCCGGTTATGCCTTACTGGGTCATAGAGATACCGGTAAGCTCGGATCCTGTGTCCGGTAAATGCTTCGGGGTGAGCTGGTTAAGCTCCTCTGCCCCTTATGTACTAACTCGCCACTCGCCTTCGGCCTACTCGGGCCCTCACTAGGCTATACACACTAACGGCAGCTTGCCGCGCTTCACTGATCTTACGGCACCGGCACACCTTAAGCTCTATCTGGGCTCCCTGAATCTAGCAAGCAGGAGCCTCGTGCTCCACTGCTGAACTATTAACTGCGTTCTCTAGACTAGACTGAGCTCCACTGCAGACTGACCTCTCTTAGGCTTCTCTACTGCAGGAACTCTTCAGAGGAACTGAACTGCCTAGCTCCACCTTCCCTATTTATATCCCTAACGGGCTCCCTCTGCTGGTCTGAGGTGGAAGGTGGAGATGTGTGAATGTTTATGGGGGCCTCTTGTGGAGGATTCCATCAATGCACTCTTGTAGGATCTGTGATACCAAGCGCAGCGGGGCATCACAGATGCTATTGACGACGAGGTTAGGTTGCGCCTTCCTGAACAGAGACGGAGTACTGGAAGCACGTCAACAACTGCATCCTCAACCACAACTCTGCCTCTGACCACAAGTCGTAGTGGCTCTTCAGGTCACATGGGCTCTAAGCCTTGCATAGCCTGGGCATTTAATCAGATCGATAAGGATGACCCAACTCGTGTTATCTGTAATATTTGTCAGCAAAAGCTAAGTAGAGGCCAAAAAATACATAGTTTGAGTACTTCATGCATGTACCGTCACATGGATATGAAGCATAAGTTGCAGTGGGAAGCTCACTGTGCTACAATGCGGCCTAGCCGGCTGGGCCAACCACCGTCTGCCCCATCTTGTGCATCCACAGCCTCTTCATCCTCTGTGACTGGGGGGACAGCAGTCACACATGTTTTTGGACGCAGACCTGCCACCTCTTTACCCGCAACAGCCAGTGTGATTGGCAGGTCGTCAGTTCATTGGGAAGTGGAAACACCTGCTAGTGTTGAGCGCTCTCCGACATCGAGAGCACCACCTTTGGATCAAGGCAACCTAACATGTCCGCCTGCATCTTCCTCACAGACCGGCAGTTGCCGGGGACACCCTACTCAACACCGTCTAAGCACAACAGCCAGCCCTCGGTCCCTCAGATGTGGAAAAGTAAAAGACCATTTCCTCCTAGCCATGAGAAAGCTAAGAGGTTGAATTTCACCATCTGCAAGCTGTTGGCTACAGAAATGCTGCCTTTCCACCTGGAGGACACAGAGGATTTTCAAGACCTTATGTCCGTCACAGTGCCCCAGTACCAGATGCCCAGTCGGCACTACTTCTCAAAGAAAGGTGTGCCTGCGCTCCACTAGCATGTCGCACACAACATCACCGCTTCTTTGAGAAACTCTGTGTGTGACAGGGTGCACTTCACCACAGACACTTGGACGAGAAGGCATGGACAGGGGCGTTACATGTCGCTGACTGGGCACTGGGTAACTATGGTGACAGCAGGACAAGGGGCTGCTGTCCAAGTCTTACCGTCCCCACGAGTTGTGTGTTAATCCTCTTTATCTCGAACTTCCTCCACTGCTTCTGCCTCCTCAACCTCCTCTCGGTCCTCCACCTGCACCCAAAGCCTGTCTGGTAATGCCACCTGCTTTCTAACTGCGCAGAAGGAATCCTGCACACCTCCTTACTATGCTGGCAGCAGGGCTCAACGCATCAGTGTTTACTTTGAAATGTCTGGGAAATGTGAGTCACACAGCTGAGGAGTTTTGGTCAGCTCTGGAGACCCAGTTTCATGAAAGGTTGTCTCCACTGGACCTGCAACCAGGGAAGGGATAACATCTCCAAGGTCCAGATGGTTGGCAGCACCAAGGCGGCAGGCATGGGAGGGTGGGGGAGAGGGATTAACCAGGGCGCATGGTAGCAGCCAAACTGTTGAGGAAGGTGCAGGAGCCGAGGAAGAAGTGGAGGACGAACTGGCAATGGGCATGGAAGACTCATCAGATGAGGGAGACCTTGATCACATTTCTGTTGTGCGAGGTTGGAGGGAGAGGGCAGAGGAAGGAAGCATGATTCTTACCTCGCTACCAACACAGCAAGGACTTGGTCCTTCTGGATGCGCAAGACACATGAGTGCCTTCTTGCTGCACTACCGGCAACGTGACCCCCGGATTGTCAGAATTCGAAGTAATCCCGACTACTGGGTTGCCACACTCTTAGATCCCCGATATAAAAGTATATTTGCCGAAATAATTCCTGCCATAAAAAGGTATTGACGAATGCAGGAGTATCTGTTGCAGAATCTTACATGTGCTTTTCCACGAAACACCAGTGGTGCACGTAGTGAATCTCACAGTTCTAACTTGCCAACGGTGGGACTGTCGAGTCTTCATCACTCAAACAGTAACAGTAACACAGTATCTGCTGGTAACAGCAATTTTGTGGAATCGTTTCACCACTTTTTTAGACCATCCTTTGCAAGGCCACAGGAGACAAGAAGTCTGACACATAGTCAATGCCTAGAGAGGATGGTACAGGAGAATCTCCAAGTGAACATCGAAGCCATGACTGTGTCACTGGACCCTTGCTCATTTTGGTATTCCAATCTTGAAAAATCGCCGGAGCTCGCCACTCACGCCTTGGAGATCTTGTCATGCCATGCAGCCAGCGTTCTCTCTGAACGTGTGTTCAGCGCTGCTGGTGGTGTGCTGACAGATAAGCGCACGCGGCTGTCCACTGAGAATGTAGACAGACTCACGTTCATAAAGATAATCAAATCATGGATTCGCAAGGACATTTCTACCCCTGTGTCATCCTTGGGAGACTAAAAGCTTGGGGATTTGGTAAAATCACCTCACCAACCGTTTTAAGCAACAGTGGGGCAATTGATGCCACTTAACCCTAGAACGCATGACCATAAAAATCTACACTTTCACATACCTGGGGCCCTTTAGGCCCGTGTGCAAATAACATGGAATAACTCAAACTCAAATGACAAACAACTATATACATGAAGAATACCTAGAGTTTCAAAATTCTAACTAAAGCAATCTTGCAGAAAATAGAAAACAATTAACTGGGCGGGCCTGCAAGGCCACAGGTATGCGTTCTAGGGTTAAGTGGTGTCTGTGCCACAATTTTGGGAGTCCCCTTGCTGTGTCTTACGTGACGTTGGCATCGTCAATTCCAGGTGGGTTGGGTCGCACCCCCCCTTTTAACTGTAAGAAACTACATACACTATGGCTTGGGGTAACACAGATGGTTGAGTCTGAAGAGCTGTTTACTCAGAGGTCTGCTCCAAATCTTCAGTGTCTGCTAGTCAGCGTAGAATTTTTATCTGCATCTAGCCTAGGCAATGCTTTGGGCGTAGTAGCCCAGCTGCGAAGCAAGCTGCACCGCCTGTGTATCTAATAAGAATTTTTAAATTAATCTAGCCTAGGCAGACTGTGGGGACCCCCAACCAAACCCAGATGCTCAGCCCCCCTACCGCCCCCCTTTCATGGACAACCCAATAATGTAACTCTTACAACTGGATGGGTGAGGATCGGTCACAGCTTTATTAACTCTTTATACTCATTCCATTAGAAAGGCATTTTATTTCTAAAATAATTCAGCTTGTTGCAGCATGCCCTGGGTCCCCACTCCGGCAAGTTGGCCAACAAGTGTAACTCTCCAACATGTCCTTTATATTTCCAGGCCACGGAGGATCCAGCGTACTCGTATGCAGGACTCTGACCCCCACCCATCACTCTTAACGCTTGTTCCACTCCGTCCTGGAGTCCTGACAGGAATATGTCCAGTCCAATATCTATTAAGTGAACACCGTCGGGCCGTATGAGTCCTGCTTTATCTCCTTCCAGTTGTCGGTGTCGTATCACTACACCGCCTCTGTCTCTTCTAAATTTTGCCATCCGAATATTTATTACCCGCCTTGTCCATTCGATGGCCGTGATGTCTCGCGCACCTTGCCATACCGCTATCGGCACAATCTCTGACCATACTATAGCTAATTTTGTGAAAAATTCTCTGAAGCGCTCAGTGTCTAGTTTCATTATTGCCATTAGTTATGCGCTCTTGTGATGACCTAGGTTGTTTCCCCCGGCCTGTATAACTAAGATGACCGGACCTCTTACCTCTCTCCCTACCTTGATTACCTCCATTAGTACCTGTGGCCATAGCAGGCCTCTAATACCTCTCCAGTTGAAATATGTGTTATGAAACTCTAATTTCCTCCCGCCTGGGCGGACTTTCGCCCTTTTTTGTGCCCAATATATATACGAGTGGCCTATCACTCACACTGTTGGCTTAGCGTCACCTGTAAAAGAAACAAACCACGTTAGGATAACAAGTCCGGTCTTATGTATCTCGCCAAACACGTGGATCGCCATCTCCCTATCCTCTGAACTTCCGTTTCTGACAGTCCTGCTCTTGCTGCTTCCGTGGCCGCACCTATGCGGAATGAGTGTGTCCCGTAATCTTTGGGGTGGTTCCCTGCCGATGTTATGCATTTATTAAATATAGCTTGGAACAGGTATCTTGATAATGGCGTTCCATCAATGTGTGATACGAAGAAATTACTTTGTGATCTGATGGTTAGATATGTTTTTACTATTGTTACCCGACTCAGTGTACCGTTTGTGGGTTGTAGAAGTACCCAAGTACCCCTGCCTGCTGGAACCGTTTTCGATTGGTGTATGCGTACACGTATTGCATTATTGGCTATGACTACTTCATGGTGTAATAAGCGTCCACTGGTGGTAATTTTGGATTGAGGGACTAATTCGCTTATACATAGCGCCCCGAAGAAGGCGATCACAAATGCAGTAGACATTAGTGTTGCTTCAAATTGTGAGTGTCATGTTAATGGTGTTAGGGATAAGATGTGAGAAATCAGTTTTAGGGACACGGGACGGGACGTCTACATTCCTGACTTGGCTGACCCCTTTTCCACCCTTTTATGGATTGTCTGATGATGAATCTTTGTCACATCTCCCCAATTCAGTAGTTGGAAGTGAAATGCTACTCCGGTCAGACACCGCTGCGCTGACGCCCCTGATATGCCCCTCATCATTAGCTGGTGGAGAAATTCTATGGTGACTTGTGATCTGGCTTGTTCACATTGGTCAACCCGTCTGCCTGCTACTAGTCGTGTCCACTCTTCCCATGCCTTACCGTATGCTTGCCACGTTGACGGGGCAACTGACGCTCTGATTAATGGCATCAACTATTCGCCACTAGATCCCATAGGGAGAGTGGGCAACTGTTGCCCGATGGGTGGGCGTTGTGGAAGAGCTCTGTGAAAATCTGCCAATTGAATTGTTATAAAGCGTTAGCAGCAGCTTTATACCCCTCAGCATAGTGGCTAGCACGGACCCATACATTGTGTTTTAGGCACAGGAATACTAGCCTGCGTAGTAGGCCTAGCACTGGGAGAGACGATGATGCCATCTTATTAATGCAGTGCGCTAGGCTGGTGTTTTGTGTTATGAAGCGTATATTTTTGTTAGCCAGGCGCGCGCCCCATATTTCTATTGCTACCACTATTGGGAAAAATTATTTTCAGGGCTAGATGCAGCTAAAAATTATTATTAATTTCAAAGCTGGTGGAGCTTGGTATAGATGGCCTAATACAATGAGTCCCACACACAGCTAGAAGCCCAATATTTTTTCAGAGCTAGATGCAGATAAAAATTATTTTTAATTTGCAACCTGATGGAGGTCAGTATAGATGGACTAATAGAACAAGTCCCACACACTGCTAGAAGGCCAAATATTTTTTCAGAGCTAGATGCAGATAAAAATTATATTCAATTTGCAACCTGATGGAGGTCAGTATAGATGGACTAATAGAGAAAGTCCCACACACTGCTAGAAGGCCAAATATTTTTTCAGAGCTAGATGCAGATAAAAATTATATTCAATTTGCAACCTGATGGAGGTCAGTATAGATGGACTAATAGAGAAAGTCCCACACACTGCTAGAAGGCCAAATATTTTTTCAGAGCTAGATGCAGATAAAAATTATATTCAATTTGCAACCTGATGGAGGTCAGTATAGATGGACTAATAGAGAAAGTCCCACACACTGCTAGAAGGCCAAATATTTTTTCAGAGCTAGATGCAGATAAAAATTATATTCAATTTGCCACCTGATGGAGGTCAGTATAGATGGACTAATACATCAAGTCCCACACACAGCTAGAAGCCCAATATTTTTTCAGAGCTAGATGCAGAAAAAAATTATATTCAATTTGCAACCTGATGGAGGTCAGTATAGATGGACTAATAGAATGATGCTATGCCCAAAAGATTTTACTTCACTAGGTGCAGTAAAAAAATTGGTATTCTATACACAGGTGGTATATCTTGCAACACAGATAGGCTACTCCACTGACTAACACACTCTGCAATAGGCCAAAAAGGATTAGCTTTGCTAGATTCAGCCAAATGCTGTGAAAAAAACTTGCACAGCACTGGCACAGACCTGCCTGGCAAAAACTGATAGGAACTGATGTAACCTAGTCCTGAAAAGGACTGCAATTACAATTAGTCTTTACTCCCACAATCTATCTATTTAAGAGCACAGACCTGCCTGATAAAAGTCGTAGGAAATGCTGTAACCTAGTCCTTAAAAGGACTGCAATCACAACTATTCCCTACTCCCAAGCTATCTGTAGATTTGTGCGAAAATTGGCTTGAAATTAACAAGGTATAGCGCACACAGCAACAGGGGTGCCGTCTAACATGCAGCTGCAGCAGTGAGAAAATGGTGGCGACGGGGAAAATGGCTTGGTCTTATAGGGCAAGGACATGTGACATACACTGCCAATGACACATGCCCTTGCTTGTGTGAAAAAAAGCACTTCGCTCCGTGTGTGCGCTGCTGATAGGCTGACAGATTGCACCTCCCCACTGTAAATGCAGGAAAGAGAAAAAAAAAATGGAGATCTTCATTGTTCCTGCAGAGATCCATCCCCTGCCCCTCCCCCCACCCCGCTGTACACTCAAACTGCGTATTAACATTAATTTTCATCATTACTGAGAAAAAATCCAGTTATGATTTTGGTGCACGAACAGTTATCGAACATAACCTCGAACAGCCGAATTTTTCTCAAATTGTTCGTGTTCGCCGAACGGCTCGAACACCGCCCAAAACAGCTCGAATTTGAGATTGGCGAACAGTTCGAGTAGAACAACGCTCATCTCTACTCTCCTCCACACCCGGGTACCGAGAACCTGTAAAAAAAAGAATAAAATAAAAAATAAATATTATATTTACCTTCTGATGGCCTGCGGTCTCCTTGTCTTGGCTTGCCGGCAGATCGCGGTGGACTGAAGGACCTGCGGTGATGTAATTTAGTCATGTGACGGGTCACACGACACTGACGTCGGCAGGTCCTTCAGTGTACCGCAAGCTTCCGGCAAGCCAGGACAGAGCGACTCCGGGGGCCATTGTAAGGTAAGTATATATTTATTTTTTGATTTTTTACCATTCTTTTACGGTCACACTATATAAATCTATGCCGTTTGCATGGATTTATATAGTGTGACCAAGTTGTCAAGCACTTTCCAAGTAATGCTAAAATTGCTTGGAAAGCGCTTGTCAACCTGCATGCGGAAATGCATGTGAAGAACGCTTCCCATCCGCTCGTCCCTGGCAGGAAAACGTATGTACAATCCGCATGTACAATCCGCATGTACAATCCG
The DNA here is from genome assembly GCF_046119375.1 of Phyllobates terribilis. Lineage (NCBI taxonomy): Eukaryota > Metazoa > Chordata > Amphibia > Anura > Dendrobatidae > Phyllobates > Phyllobates terribilis. Next base: position 9,716,753 of record NW_027362804.1, read on the forward strand.
CATATACAATCCGCATGTACAATCCGCATGCATTTTTTATGCCAGGGAGATGCAGAAACGCTCAGGAAAAAATCCGGAGCATTTCTGCATCGTGGGCACATAGCCTTACTCTCAGCACTTTTAAGATTGCTACTTCCAATAGATAGCACTAGAGTTCAAGTCCTCTTCCTCTCCGGAAAGTATATTTACATATTTAATTTCCCAGAGGCCTATAAGTCTCCTTACACTCGATGGTCAGGCATGTCACTCTCCACAAGGAGTGACATTACCCCTTATACACCAATCCGAGGACTCTCATACAGTCAAATCAGATCTCAATCTTTGCACTGAGGAGAGTGCAACACCCCGAAACACGTGTCAATATATTGAGATTTTGGTGAGCTTTTGATGTTGCAGATTTTCTGCACTCATTAATTAAAATAAGTTACTTGCGTTTAAAAAAAAAAAACTAGCGTAAAAAACTCACCAAAATCTCATAATGGAAACGTAGCCTAAGACATCTGGCAAGACTGGTTAAAGAGTTGATATTGACTCTTAGGATTGCTACTTCCAATAGGTGGCACTAGAGTTCGAGTCCTCTTCCTTTCTGAAGAGGCAATTTGCATATTTAATTCCTCTTAGGAGAACTGCATGGCCTATAAGTCTCCTTACACTGGCATGTGACTCTCCACAAGGAATGATGTTAACCCTTAGATCTCACCACAGCGGGACATGTATGCTACAGCTGGTACATCCCTGGTACTGCAGCCCAGCCCTATTCAGGTGAATGCTTCTTCCTCCTGTCGATTGTAGGGGGTCTGCTCTCCACCAATCAGATATTGATGGGTTATCAATATGGGTGGGGCTACTAATATTTATGTGTAGACCCTCCAGAATATGCAAATAGGACAACGGTAAATCAATTGCTCAGCAGGTAACAAAACCTTCTCCCACACTGCCTAAGAAGAGTTGTGCCTTAATGATGGGTGACGTAGCAGATGGAAGACGTCTATTCCTCCTCCACTAAGTGATCTCTTCACTCTATTGTTTATTGTTATATATTTGTTTCAAAGTTGTATCAGTCGTATCCAAGAATAATAGATTTTAAATATTTAGAACAAGAATAAGTTAATAACAATAGAGTTCAAAGAGAAGAGTATGTGCCCCAGACTTCTACCTCCTCCCCAAACGCAGGTCTTTTATATTCCCACACAACTACAGTACTAACATTCATAAATCTGTATGGGCCAAACAATGACCCAAACATCAATGACTTTAAGGAAAAATGTTACTTTTTAGTGCAGTGCCATAAAACGCCGAGAGGTCAGAATTGTCACTGTGCGGATCTCCGTTTATTTTTACGCTCAATGTCCATACGCCGCCTTTGATATTTTTAAATTAAATTTAGTTGCTGTCCCAAAAATGCTCAAAGATCACAAAAATGTCTGCTCAGCCTCACATTCCCTTCTGTATGTAATCGAGATGCCATTAAAAGACGTTTGCGTATATGAAGCTGTGGCACCCCAGGGGTCTGGTTACCACAGTAATAGAAATATTATGTCTGAGAGCAAGTGGGAGTTTTCTCTGGTCAGGAGCCCTAAGCATGCAACACGGCCCACCCAGACCTGGGAGGGGAGGAATCTGCCCTTATAAACTGGGTCTGGGGCGGGATTAGGTTAGACAGAGCCTGCAGAACAAGCAGAGCAGTCAGAGTCAGAGTGAAGTCCCAGACAGAGACGCAGTCTGGTCTGGAGGACAGCAGACAGAGGGAAAGCAAGAACTAGGAGCTCTGTAGGAGCAGGAGCGAGTGCCAGAGGCTGGAAGCTAGAAAGCTCGCCTTGGCTGAAGACACTAAACCCGGACACGGAGTCCGAGGCTGTGGGGACATCCAGGTCCAGCAGCAGAATCCAACCGGCAGGGGATTCCATGTCCTCTGGCCTTAGAAGCCCGGAGGCACGGTCACAAGCAAGGGACCAGCACCGCCATCGTGAAGCGGAGGCTAACGGAAGGCCCCAAGTCACCGGCCATACGGGTGAGCACCACACGGTATACTCAGGGACGTGGGCTACTTCTACCCGCATGGAGCAAGGTAGCCAGGAAAGAGTGCAGATAGTCGGGGAGGCCTACAACTCCACCTGGCCAGGGGAGATCCTGCTTGCTCACAGACTGACCAGGCCCCTACTGCTAACCAGTACTCCCGGGAGGGTCTGCTTTATACCATCAGTAAAGACCCTGAACTGCACCACACGTCTCTGTGTTTCATCGCCGCACCAGCACCATCAGTATTGGGACGCTCACACCATCACTCCCATCATCCACACTAGCTGCCCTGAGGCAATACTTCTCCCGTGGGGAGTTATCCCATACTCGGCTGCGCAAACAACATCAGCCTCAGCGGTCTGCAGCGCAGCAGTGGTCCCCACTGACCGCAATCCACGGGTGGCGTAGTCGGACATTGTTATTACCTAAGACTGCCACTGGTTTGACCGCCCTGGGCACGGACCGGGTCACAGCCACGGAGGACTACAACCCCCAGCATCCCACAAGAGACCCGGCTCCGGGTATCCCCTGCACAGCACAGGCCCAGGGGGTGCGTCAAAGCTTCATCACCTCCTAATATACTTTGTATCTGAACTCCTCATCATTTCCAAGATCACGGCTTTATGTCAGTGAATCCAGAATTTGGTCCTATAGACCAAGAACTTTTTCACAATTGAGGGTTTGCTACGATTGTATCCAGTTTCGACAATCTGTCTAAACAAAACAGCGGCATTTTTTAATGTCCTGTGGGTTTGCTACAATATTTCAGTCTAGATAAAAAAAAATGTCCTACTCTGAACACATTGTAGGTTGCAATCTTTCAACCGGAAAAATTATTAGGTCTAAATTGGTTTCCAACCTCTGGATATAATGTACCGATACATATCTGATAAACCAAATTAATTGCAGGTCCCCTTAGGGCACAGGATTGAACAAACATCCGAAAGAGAAAAACGTGTGACAGGAACAAAGTACACCAATATTGATAAAAAGTCAATATTTATTAAATTGAATAAAAGTTATATAAACAACGTGATCGAACGAACACCGAAAAAGACATATGCATATATGCATGTACATGAAACTGTGTACTTAATTAATTTTGCCAATGCAAAGGTAATTCCCCTTCTGAAACGTAGTCTCTAAATATATGAATAGCTATATCCAGGCCCCTGATGAAGCAGTGGTGAAACACGTGTCAGGTCCATTGGTGGGTGAGCTGATCTAGATGCACTTTGATTGAACTCTTTGTTTGTACCTTTGTATATTTCCCCTTTCTTCAGTTACTGGGCAAATATACAAAGTTATAAAGAGTTCAGTCAAAGTGCATATAGATGATCAGCTTACTCACCAATGGGCCCGACATGTGTTTCACCACTGCTTCATCAGGGGCCCGGATATAGCTATTCATATGTACACAGTTTCATGTACATGCATATATGCATTAGTGCAGTGATTTTCAACCAGTGTTCCGCGACACACTAGTGTGCCGCGACACATGGTCGGGTGTGCCGCGGGGAAAGTTCCCCAAACTATGGTGCCCCCTGTGTTTTGTTTCCCGGCAATGCGCTCGATGCGCAGTCACGCCTTCTTACAATGTAGGAGACGTGTACAATAACACATGCGCAAGCTTTGAACCTCGCGCGACTTAATGACGTCACCGAGGCCGGCGCGTCATCCTGAGAGCGGAGAGACTCTCGCATTTGCCCGCCTCCAAGGTAATGCCCGCCAATAATGCTGACTATATGAGCTTTTGCCTGAGTATATGAACTGTTGGCAGAATACTCAGCATATGAGCTGGTACTTTTAGTACTCCAGCAGTATACTGCATATAACAATGAGAAATGTAAAATGAGAAATACTATAGTCATGAGGCTGGAGTACTACAAGTACCAGCTCATATGCTGAGTATATGAGCTGGCACTTGTACTCTGGCCTCATGGCCATAGTACTTCTCATTGTACCCCTTTATATTGCAGTATATGAGCCACATAATAATCAGCACCATATACTGTGGCGCTGTACAGTGCACATCACCACAGTATATGATGCTGATAATCTTGTGCTCATATATGTGGGACTGTATTTATGAGGTTACATGGGATTGAATATATGAGGGGGTTATCCTTTTTTATTTCACTTTTTTAAAATAAATAATTTATTGAAAGGACCTCTGCCAGGCATATTTCACTCTTGAGGGCTAAAAAAGTAGCTCTTGTGGTGGTAAGAAGCTGATTTAAAACCCCCAAGAGTGAACTCCGTGAGAGTTGTATGTATGGAATAATAAATGATATTAGTACCGTTCTTCAGCAGTCATGTCCTGCTTGAATTGACTCTAGTGGCGTAGCATTTGGCAGCCGGCTCTATTCTACTTATAGAGAAAGCTGAGTGCTACGTCACTAGTGTCAATTCAAGCAGGAAATGCAGACCGTAGTAATAGAAGTTATTATCACACACATACAGCTCTCGCGAAGTTCACTCTTGGGGGGTTTAAATCAGCTTCTTGTCACCACGAGAGCTGCTTTTTAAGCCCTCAGGAATGAAATATGCCTAGCAGAGGTCCTTTAAGTGTGGCAGATAATGTAATACTCTTCTATTTTAGTGTGTGGCTGCGCACACTATCTCAGCAGTGATGGAGAAGTATTTGAGAATGGAAAAGGCAAATGCCGAACAGGACCCTGGACACAATTCTAACCCAAATGAAGGCCCTAGTATGAGAGTTCGACAAAAGAAAAAAGACAAGACGGTGAGCTCAAGGCAATACAGTGAAAGCTATCTTTCATTTGGATTTACTTCCACTGGGGATGCGACAGCACCAACACCACTGTGCTTGGTGTGTGGTGAGAAGCTTTCCAATAGCGCTATGGTGCCAAGCAAACTTAAACGCCATCTCCAAGCGAAACACCCTTCCGTTCAAAATAAACCGATGGAGTATTTTGTACGCTTACGTACAAACAATGAGAAAGGGGCAACTTTTTTGAGAAAAAGCACAAAGGTAAATGAGAGAGCCCTCAAAGCTAGCTACCTTGTTGCTGAACTCATAGCTAAATCAAAAAAGTCCCACACTGTGGCAGAAACATTAATACTACCAGCTTGTAAAGCTATTGTAAATGAGATGCTTGGCCCTGAAGCAGCTAAAGAGATAGCTAAAGTGCCTCTCTCTGATAACACAATTACCAGACGGATTGATGACTTGTCTGCGGACATTGAAACAGTTGTTTTGGAAAAGGTGCGCATCAGTAAGAAATTTGCCTTGCAACTTGATGAGTCGACGGATATCAGTGGACATTGTCAGTTGTTGGCCAATGTGAATTTGTGGATGGTGAAGCCATTAGAGAAAACTTCCTATTTTGCAAGGCACTGACAGAAAAATCAACAGGAGAGGCAATATTCCAAGTCACATCGGAATATCTTGATAAAAGTGGACTTACATGGGAAAACTGCACAGGTGTCTGCACTGATGGAGCCGCAGCCATGGTCGGGCGCATCAAAGGCTTTGTAAGTAGGGTTAAAGAAAGAAACCCAGATGTTCTTGCTACCCACTGTTTCTTGCACCGTGAGGCCCTCGTTGCAAAGACCTTACCAGCAGATCTAGCTCCTGTGTTGGATGATGTTGTGCGCATAGTGAACTTTGTGAAGACGCGACCTTTGAGATGTCGCTTATTTGCGTCTTTGTGTACAGAAATGGGAGCGGAACATAAAATCTTATTGCTCCACACGGAGGTCAGGTGGCTGTCACGCGGCAAAGTGCTGGCCCGTGTGTATGAGTTGCGAGAGGAACTTAAAATATTTCTTACAAACGAGAGGTCCGATTATTCAAAGCTGCTTGCAAGTGATGAGTGGTGTGCAAAGCTGGCATACCTGGCTGATATATTTCAATATCTGAATGAACTAAACACACGAATGCAAGGTCGAAATGAAAACCTGCTTACAAGCACTGATAAAATGAACGGATTCCGTTTAAAGGTGCAGCTCTGGCAACAACATGTGCAGGGTGGCAACCTTCAGATGTTCCCACTCACCGAGAAACTGCATGATGACAATACTGCTGCAATGTGCGAAGCGATTGGCAGACATTTGAAAACTATTGAGGAGAAGTTATCGTTCTATTTCTCTTCAGCCTTCACAGAATGCCTTGACTGGGTTAGGGACCCATACAGCTCATTATCCGTTGCTGGAAAGGACATGACTTTAAAGGAGCAATAGGAACTCGTTGAACTGAAGCAAGATCGCGGTTTAAAGCTAAAGTTTGCTGATCTTCCTTTGGACAGTTTTTGGTTATCTGTTGCCAAGGAGTTCCCCATTCTGGCCAACAAAGCTATTTTGACATTGCTCCCATTTTCAACCACATATCTATGTGAGCTGGGCTTCTCAAGCTTGACTGCGATAAAAACTAAAAACAGGGAGAAACTGAGAACTGTTGAGGAAGAGCTTCGTGTGTGTCTTTCCACCATTCCTGCCAGGATATCCCTTTTGTGTTTATCGAAACAGGCCCAGGTTTCACACTGAGTGAGTAAAATAAATTTAGAATCTATATTATTAACTATATGTATAATATGACTGTTTTAGTGTCATTTTGTGCTATTTTGGTTGGTGGTGTGCCCCAGGATTTTCTAAGTATAAAAAGTGTGCCGCGGCTCAAAAAAGGTTGAAAATCACTGCATTAGTGGATTCACCAGCATACATATAGTGTTATTGCATGGCAGGGTTGGACTGGGACTTAAATTCAGCCCTGGCATTTGCGAGCACTACTTGCTATGAAGTGAATGCGATATATGTTCGTCGACTTTTGTGGATCGCTCAAGATATATATCACATTTACAGAATGCAAACTGCTGTGAAATTTAAAGGGAACCTGACAGGTCAGATAACTCTATTTACCTGCAGATATAGGGCTAATCTGCAGGTTAATAGCATTATGAAGGTGCCTAGCCGCTGTACTGAAACTGCAGCACCCGGGACAAAATAAATTTTATTTCTCCCAGGAACCACCGGTTTCAGTCATGCAGGTGTGCCTGAAGAAGAGGCCCACAGCTGGCAGCAGCCCATCTGGCATTTGCCAGAATTGCCAGATGGCCAGTCCGGCCTTTTTGCATGGTTACTTGTGAATTGTGCATCCATGTACACATGTACCTGTGTAACTTTTCTGACTAGCTCACCCACTAATTTTTAGTTGTCTATGTCTGTCTTCTTCGGTGTTTGTTCAATCACATTGTTTATATAACTTTTAATCTGTTTAATAAAAATTGACTTTTAGCAATATTGGTGTACTTTGTTCTTAGCATCCATTTTTTTCTCTTTTGGATGTTTTTTTCAACCTCTGGATTTAGACAAAAAAATGTTCCCTTTCACTGACAACAAACAGAGATCATGTAAATGTTGCTAAATTGAAACACAAGTATATCAGAAGTCTACAGCCTGATAGATCCAGAGATACAGATATGGGGGGATACAGAGATTTGCACAAAATGTTAACAAGCTGAGCATGTTGTATTACGGAGGTTTTCTTCTCTAGAATACATTGGTGCTACGGGGGAATAAAGCATTGTATGGAGATACCCTACTGCCGCATTCAGAGCAAAGCCTCATTCCGTCCTCCGGATTTTGTATTTTTTTGCACACAAGAATCGGACCAGTTTCTATCAGTTTGCTGGATCCAATTTTCATCCATCAGTGTTTCATCTGTTCTTCTTATATACAAAAAAAATAAATAAATAAAAAAATACATTTTCCTACCCATTAAACAGTAAAAAACAGACAGCACTCAAAAGACACATGGATATCATCTGTGTACTGTATTTTTATTTTTTTTAAACACATGTTGATTTGAATGGATGAGTTTAATCTGTGGCTCCCATCAAAATGTCTCCATATTTTTTTTAGATTTTTTCTTTTTTTTTTTTGCAGACAGAGCACCCAGAAAACATGGGCATGTGAACAGTTGCATAGTGTATAATATACATGTTATATCAACAAAAATCCATATAGAGCATGTACGAGAAAAATAAATGTCTGAAAGAGACCTTAAAGGGAATTTGTTGGCAACTTTAGGTTTTTTGCTATGTAATCTGAGAGCAGCATGATGTTGGGGCTGAGACCCTGATTAAAGTGATGTGTCACTTACTGGGCTGTGTTTTACTCTTTCAATACAATCAGTGTTTTATCAGCAGGAGATTATCACTACAGGACTAGTTGTATGATGCCTCCTGGTCCAACCTCTAACCCACCAGTGATTGCCAGCTTTCTGCCTATGCACGGTGTACACAGGAAGCAGCCAATCAGTGGTGTTGGCTGGGTTATACAGGACTCAGCATTCACAGCTCTGCTGGAAAAAATTCTATCACAACTTGTGCACCCAATAAACTAAGTGACACTGAAATAAGGGTCTCTGTCCCTACATCACGTGTTGTGCATGGACTTATACAGAGCTCAGCATTCAGATATCTGCTAAATTTGCAGCAGAGAAAATTGCTGCACCCAGTAAAGTAAGTGACACATTGCTGGAATCAGGGTCACTGTCCCTGCATAATGCTACTCTCAGATTACATAGCAAAACCTGCTGACAGATTCCCTTTAAGACAGGACTGTTGAGACGACATGTGGCACAGTGCATAAAAATAAATCACCAAAAGTAAAAGGATCCCCCCATAGGCAAAAGGAAGTTGAATCAGACATATGAAATGTGCAACCAGTGCAGCTGCTCAGTGATCCAGTAGGTAAGCAGGGTTGGGGTACCCTGGTTCAGGGGTAGCCTATTACATGGCATGTAAGTGTAGCACCCTGAGGATTCGGCTGCTACAGGGGTATTGCACCTCAACCCAGAGGTGTGGTATTCCACTCCCGGGTAAGGATGGAGTGTGGGACTGAGCTCAGATAGCTGCATACACTACATACATCCCATTTCCGGGGGACAGAACTACTGTACTCCCACTAGATAAATGTGCAGGTACGACAGCGTCTGTCCCTGGCTGGAGTGGGAGGGGGTTGGAACATCCCAGTAGTGTAGGGGCAGATAGGGGGAGCAGTCTGGGTAGAGCTAGGAGCTCATTGGGTGCTGGTCACCTGAGCTCACACATAGAGGGAGTATATAAGGTGGGCACCATCTAGGAACAGGGTCAGTCAGTCAGTCAGCAGTGAGTCCTTTGTAGAGCAGTGGAGAAGAGCAGAGAAGCTCAGGCAGCTCCAAGGCCCAGAGTGAGAGAGGAGAAAAGAAAGGCCCAGAGAGGGGAGAAGAAGGAACCCCAAGAGCCCAGAATCGGAACACAAGGGTGAAGGGTTGGCAACACGGGTACCGGAACCCGAACTGGTGGAGGCCACTAATCCTTAGCCAGAAACCGGAGGTCGTGGGCAGGATCTGCCACGACCCTCACCAAATCCACCCGGAAGGCACACCGAGCATAGGGTCTGGGAAGCTAAAGAAAGTTCAACCAACAAAAGACCCGAGGGAGCCGGACATAGGTGGATCCCTGGTGGGAACGGCCAGTAGAGAGGGAAAAGTCAGAAAGGGAGCTCAGGATCACGCTCCAGAATATCTTGGGAGTTGGCCGAGTCCAGGACCTGGTGGACGCAGCACGGCTCGGGTGGTCACTCAAGGCCAGAGTGACCAACAGAACAGCAGTAAGTAAAAACCCTGAACTGCACAGCCCGACTCTGAGTCTTCTTCCTGCATCTCCACAACCACCATCCTCTACACCTGACCCCCTGAGGCTATACCCCTCCCGTTGGGGGTTATACTACCACAGCTGCACACACACCACCGGCCTCAGCGGACCCTTGTGCAGCGGCGGCCTTTTGACCGCAAATCAACGGGTGGCGTAGTCGACACAAAGAACATCTATAACATCTGTAAAGACTGCCACACTCTGAGTTTGACACCCTGGGCACGGACCGGGTCACCGCCACTCGGAGACTACAACCCCCATCTGATCCGGCTCCGGGTATTCCCCCTAAGAACATGGCCCAGGGGGCGCGTCAACTTTGGCGTAGTCGGCAGGATAACGTGCCCGCAACAACCGGGTACTGCGTGCCTGAAGAAAAGTTCGAATTTACCTCAAAACGAAGTCTCCCGCCAATTCCAGAGGGTCCCCGCCATCGGACGCCATCTCGGAACGGTTCCCGCCATTTGCCCGTCATCTGCAGTCTTATCCCGCCATCTGCAGTGTTTCCTGCCACTGGGAGACGATTCCCGCCATCTCGGAAGATTTCCCGCCCTGGCAGAGCGGACGCCATTATGGGCGTGCCAGAGGGTGGCAAGAGGCCACCTCCCATCGTGGGCCAGGTCCAGGAATGGCGCCAAAAGCGGAAACCGCCCCCACCAGCAGAGACTGTGATGATTGAGATGTCCATCAGCGTGAGGGGACTGCCCCTGGAACTGACAATCACCAAGTTGCCCCGGGACCATCCCCAAAGGGGGCGGATACAGAACAAAAGTAAGAAGATGGGTGCAGCCTGGAGCAGTCTGGAGAGAGCGCACCCGGAGACAAGAAGTCTAGCGAGGAGTATGGAGAAGGCACACCCGGAGATGGAGGGAGAGCCAGGCAGCACCGACCCAGTGGTCAGGAGCCTGCTGGAAGCGACAACCCCACTAGGCCTAGTGGAGGTCCTGGCGCAGCTTCCCCGAGACCGGGAGTGTGCACAGACCGCGCTGGAGGGCCTCGCAAGGAGGATGGCCCAGGTGCAGCGAAAAGCGCTGGCGGAGTGGAGCCGAGAGATGGCCCAGCAGACCGAAGCCCGTCAGCGGAGCACGCCACCCGAGACGAGGTGTCAGACCGCCTCTGAGGATGGAGCAGGAGGAATCGAGGCCGGAGACGGCGCTGAGGAGGGAGCTGCAGAGACGGAGGCAGGTAATGGGGACGTCACTACCCCGAGTCGAGAAACCGAGAGCCTGCCCCAGCTCCCCGTCGCAAAGCCCGAAATTCCCCCTGCCGTGCCCGTCGCTGCACCGTCACCGCCCCGGACTAGGCCTCAACCGGAAACCGCGGCCGCGACCCCTGTGACGTCACACGCTTCGACCCTGAGCGCGGCCAAACAGGAAACACCATCGGCCTGGTCGCAAGGTCTAGTGCCCCCGGGCGCTGCAGTGCCAACAGCGCCCCCTACCTCCGCGGAGCCACCGGCCTGGTCGCAGGGCCAAGTAACTACGGGCGCCGCCGTTCTTACGGTGCCCTTTTCCTTTAGGGTGCCCCAAGCCTGGTCGCAAGGCCTGGTCAACCCGGGCGCCGCTACCACCACCGCGCCCATAACATCTAGGGTGCCGCACCTGGGTGAAGATCTATTTGCCCAGCATACGTGCCCGGATGGGCAGCCCTTCATCTGGCCCCAGGAGTACTACGAACTAGAACTCCAGAGGGCAAGGCCCCTGTGCGAGCCCCTGATTCCGGCTCCGAAGCCCGTTAAGAGGACCCCGCCCCCGCTGGAGGAGGCACAGTTCGAGTGGGACCCCACCGGAGAAGATCTCATGGGGTTCACTCAGGAAACTCGGGCGGCCGCAGCGGAGCGTGCAGAGTGCTGCCGGCAACAGCTCGAGGTCTTCGAGAGGGAGCGGAGAGAGAGGCGGGTCCGGGAACAGCAAGCGCAAATAAGGAGCGCGGAGCAGAAGAGCCGGACCAGGAGAGATCCCCGTGCAGCTCATGGTCCCCGTACCACCGGGACTGTGATAAAGTTCAACCTGCAGCATGGGTGGGGCTTCATTAGAGACCATCATACCCCCGGCGACGTCTTTGTCACCCGCAGAGACGTTGAAAGCCATCTGCCGGAGGGACACAGAGGTCGTGACCTATACGTAGGGGACGAGGTCACGTTCACCCGGCACAAGTGTGCCAAAGGACCCTACGCCCTCCATGTACACCGGCTGACGGAGGAGGAGCTGCGGTGTGAGGAGGAGCAAGAGGACCCGGACGGGTCTGAAACCTACCAACAAGAAAGAGCAGGAGGACGCCGTCATTAAAGTACGGTAAAGAGAGACTGTATATAGTTACCCGTCGGGGTACCAGAACTGTTGCTGATTTAAAATATGTTCCCCGTTGGGACAAAAGTGTGAACTGTTACCCGTGTGTCCCCTATCCATTACCAGGCTGAGGACTGTGAACAGCCATTCCTAATCCCTAATACCTGGCCGAGGACTGAGAACGGCCACATCCCCTTGTACATAGTTGCGCTTCCTAAAGCGCCCCCTACTGGTTTTATAAAGAAACTGTTTTTCTTTTCTAGAAGAAACTGACGCACTTTACCCGGTCACAAGTTGCACCGTGGCCGGAGGAACCAGAAAGTTTATTATGAAAAAGTCTATTGCTGCTAATATATATATGCTGTTTATATGTTTTATATGTTAATGTTTTATGAAAAAAAAAAATTGTATGTTTGTGGTGTTTTTATTCTCTTACAGCCCGAGGACGTGCTGTGATTTACCAGGGGGGAATGTAGCACCCTGAGGATTCGGCTGCTACAGGGGTATTGCACCTCAACCCAGAGGTGTGGTATTCCACTCCCGGGTAAGGATGGAGTGTGGGACTGAGCTCAGATAGCTGCATACACTACATACATCCCATTTCCGGGGGACAGAACTACTGTACTCCCACTAGATAAATGTGCAGGTACGACAGCGTCTGTCCCTGGCTGGAGTGTGAGGGGGTTGGAACATCCCAGTAGTGTAGGGGCAGATAGGGGGAGCAGTCTGGGTAGAGCTAGGAGCTCATTGGGTGCTGGTCACCTGAGCTCACACATAGAGGGAGTATATAAGGTGGGCACCATCTAGGAACAGGGTCAGTCAGTCAGTCAGCAGTGAGTCCTTTGTAGAGCAGTGGAGAAGAGCAGAGAAGCTCAGGCAGCTCCAAGGCCCAGAGTGAGAGAGGAGAAAAGAAAGGCCCAGAGAGGGGAGAAGAAGGAACCCCAAGAGCCCAGAATCGGAACACAAGGGTGAAGGGTTGGCAACACGGGTACCGGAACCCGAACTGGTGGAGGCCACTAATCCTTAGCCAGAAACCGGAGGTCGTGGGCAGGATCTGCCACGACCCTCACCAAATCCACCCGGAAGGCACACCGAGCATAGGGTCTGGGAAGCTAAAGAAAGTTCAACCAACAAAAGACCCGAGGGAGCCGGACATAGGTGGATCCCTGGTGGGAACGGCCAGTAGAGAGGGAAAAGTCAGAAAGGGAGCTCAGGATCACGCTCCAGAATATCTTGGGAGTTGGCCGAGTCCAGGACCTGGTGGACGCAGCACGGCTCGGGTGGTCACTCAAGGCCAGAGTGACCAACAGAACAGCAGTAAGTAAAAACCCTGAACTGCACAGCCCGACTCTGAGTCTTCTTCCTGCATCTCCACAACCACCATCCTCTACACCTGACCCCCTGAGGCTATACCCCTCCCGTTGGGGGTTATACTACCACAGCTGCACACACACCACCGGCCTCAGCGGACCCTTGTGCAGCGGCGGCCTTTTGACCGCAAATCAACGGGTGGCGTAGTCGACACAAAGAACATCTATAACATCTGTAAAGACTGCCACACTCTGAGTTTGACACCCTGGGCACGGACCGGGTCACCGCCACTCGGAGACTACAACCCCCATCTGATCAGGCTCCGGGTATTCCCCCTAAGAACATGGCCCAGGGGGCGCGTCATAAGCACCTGAGCAGATGTTATAGTTTATAACGTACTGGTGTATAAATTGTGAGAGACATAATGGGTTTGCTCTATGATGAGCTATCGGGGAGCGAAGCCCCCATACACTGCGTCTAACCTGAAACCCCTCCCTGCCTGTGTCCATCCCACCTTTTGATTTCCAGTCCATGGGCAAACAAAACATTGGTGCAACATGTGTGGGGCCCAAGAGGTAAAGGGGCCACTACCACCTCCAAATCAGGTGGGATGGTGCATTATGAGGAGCTATTGGACTGCAGAGGGCCCATAAATTGTTCCTGCACAGGGGTCCCTCTTCTGTCTCTGGCCGCCCCTTAGAATAGCTCATTAGTTTTAGAATCTTTATATCTTAACTTATATCTATATATTCTCATTTAAAAGCAGCATTCACCACTGTACCCGCCCGCAACCTAAAAAAACCTGTTCAGCTTGTTCTCCACCCAGTGAATGAAATGACCCTTAAACTTTGCTTTATCAGTGTTCGGTGCTAGATTCCCGCCTTACTGCCAAAATGGAAAAACACATTTCCGGATCATTTTGGGTCAAAAAAGAACTGAACAATGCCAGATCAGAAAGGATTTGACATTTCACTTTTTTTTTTAAATGCAGAAGAACAATTTCTAAAATGTATTCTATATTTTATATTTGTTTTCAGCGCTGAATGTGTAGCCATACTGGTTTCACCCTATGTGTGATTGCGGGAGGATTTTTTTTCCTGTCCTCTGTCTTGGGCTTCACAGCAGTGATGTCACCTGGGATGTCACCTCCTCTGAGGTCACTGCGAGGCTTCATTCCTCAGTATTATCTATGGCATTCTTCTAACATCCAATATACTGCAATCATACATTCCAGCTGGACCTTGGCAAAGTTTTCTATGGAGACCAATCGCGTAACTAGAGTCTGATGGACCCTGGTGAAAAATTTTGGACCTGGACCCCCATCTGCATGGTGGTCAGATGTGTGGGTCCATGTAGCGTTCTAGATCCTATAAAGCGATTCATATTCACCCCTCATGTGATAATGTTCCCCATCCTGGCTCCTTCCTGTAATAATCTCACCCATCCTGGCTCCTTCCTGTAATAATGTCCACCATCCTGGCTCCTTCCTGTAATAATCTCTCCTATCCTATCCCCTTTCTGTAATAATGTCCCCATTCTGTCCCCTTCCTTTAATAATGTCCCCCTTCCGGACTCCTTCTTGCAATAATCTCACCCATCCTGGCTCGTTCCTGTAATAATGTCCCCCATCTTGTCTCCTTCCTTTAACAATGTCCCCCATCTTGTCTCCTTCCTGCAATAATCTCACCCATCCTGGCTCCTTCCTGTAATAATGTCCACCATCCTGGCTCCTTCCTGTAATAATCTCCCCCATCTTGGCTCCTTCCTGCAATAATCTCCCCCATCCTGGCCCCTTCCTGTAATAATCTCCCCCATCCTGTCCCCTTTCTGTAATAACCTCCCCCATCCTGTCCCCTTCCTGTAATAATGCCCCCATCCTGGGCCCCATTCTATAACAATGTATCCCATCCCAGGCCATTTCCTAGTATAATACCCTCCATCCTGGTATAATGCCCCCCATCTTGGTACAATGCCCCTCATTGTGCCATCCTAGGGTCCAGCCATTCTTCTCCAGCATATTTTAAAAAGAAACCAACGATTATTCTTACCTTTCCCTGATATGTGGCGTCCTCCTCTATAGCCGGTGTAGAAGCTGTCAACTGACTTCGGCATGCCGACATGAGCAGCGCATGACATCACTGCCATGAAGCTCCCATCATGGGCAAGTCGACATCTGCTGTTGGCATCTGATTGGCACTGACATTGGCACGTCTCCCTTCTGAATGGTCTAGGTGGTGGTGACACACTCTGAGACCGCAATCTTTACACCCCTGATGGAGACCATTACACTGCCTTCACTTGTTTTTAGCCCCAAAAAATGGGTCAAAAGCTAAGAGGACTGCTTTGGATTGTTATTGGACAGTTTTTAGAACCCATCATTGTTGGGTCTCATTTTCCTCCGCATAGAGGACGTTAACTTTGTATGGATTCCCCATTTGCTAAATGACCTTCGTAGATGTAAAAGTTATGTCACGTCTCTCTCCATTGCAAGGAAAAGAAGGACAAGTGAACACATGAAAAGCCTTCATGTCTTGGAATTGGAGTATGGCAACACAACGAAGTTCCAGGAGGGGACCCCATAATGTTTTTTGATTTGGGTCCCCTTTCTCATTGCCGTGGTTGGGAAGTTAAGGTCAATACTTAGTCAAACTTAGTGACGCACAACTTGAGAAACAACTTTTTCAATGCAATACAGGTAGGATCCCACAGCAAGATGGAGATTTACAAAGATTTACTCCTATGTGATCACAGACAGGGCCATATTTGCCACTATGCACTGAAAGGCGGGTACCTAGGGCGGCAATCTGCAGGGGGCAGCGCCACCATGAATGAGTAAAAAAAAACATTTCTGCTTGACCGCTGGACCAAGTGTCAGTATTGCTGTTTTTATTTGGGGCGGACTGGAGGGGGAAGGTGGTGGAGGTTCAGGGGGCGCTCGCGTCCTGTCTTTTTTTACAGCCTCATGAAGTCGGTATTTTTACCAGTCTGCACTGAATGGTGGATGGGTGTTTCCTACATAAAGATCTTTTCTATCAAACCCAGAAACAGACATTAGAAATGTGTTGGCGTGTAAGCGGAAAAAAACCCTCAGTTTATGTCCCTATCATACTCAATGGTCTATTCTACTCTATAGACCAACATTAAGCCTATGAGTTAATATTTAGAAGATGGAAGAAAAGCAGCACGAGCCTAAAATACAGTGTGGATGTGGCCACGGTGGGATCTGAACCCAGAACACCAGCACCCTGGTCACTAAGCTCTGAGCCACCAAACCTGTAGGAAAAGGTGTGTGCGGTGGAGAGACCACTTTGTGTCACGAGTTCCAGTTATGTATCACCACTAGTGTTGAGCGATACCTTCCGATATCAGGAAATATCGTATCGGATTGGATCGGGCCGATACCCAAAAAGTATCGGATATCGCCGATTCCGATACCGGAAACCAATGCAAGTCAATGGGACACAAATATCGGAATGAAAATAAACCCTTTCTTTCCTTGTAGGTTAATTCTACATGAAGTAAAACAACTAAGAATAATGTAGAATGACATGAAAAGCCGGCAA
The DNA here is from genome assembly GCF_046119375.1 of Phyllobates terribilis. Lineage (NCBI taxonomy): Eukaryota > Metazoa > Chordata > Amphibia > Anura > Dendrobatidae > Phyllobates > Phyllobates terribilis. Next base: position 9,733,592 of record NW_027362804.1, read on the forward strand.
TTCATCAGCGGCATTCACCGGTACCCGACAATTTACAACAGAAAGAATAGAGCTTCACACATAGATTAGGTAGATAGAACCATGTCAGTCACATATATATGAAGTACAGTGACAGTGTTGCTTACTGTACTTGTCATTTAGTGTAAAGGATTTATTTAAAAAAATATTAGTGTTTTCGTGCACCGTCTCTTTAAAAAAGCCGGCCGGCAATTCAGCATCTGTACCCGACAATTTATAACAGACAGAATAGAGCTTCACACATAGATTAGGTAGATAGAACCATGTCAGTCACATATATATGAAGTACAGTGACAGTGTTGCTTACTGTACTTGTCATTTAGTGTAAAGGATTTATTTAAAAAAATATTAGTGTTTTCGTGCACCGTCTCTTTAAAAAAGCCGGCCGGCAATTCAGCATCTGTACCCGACAATTTATAACAGACAGAATAGAGCTTCACACATAGATTAGGTAGATAGAACCATGTCAGTCACATATATATGAAGTACAGTGACAGTGTTGCTTACTGTACTTGTCATTTAGTGTAAAGGATTTATTTAAAAAAATATTAGTGTTTTCGTGCACCGTCTCTTTAAAAAAGCCGGCCGGCAATTCAGCATCTGTACCTGACAATTTATAACAGACAGAATAGAGCTTCACACATAGATTAGATAGATAGAAACATGTCAGTCACATATCTATGAAGTACAGTGACAGTGTTGGCTACTGTACTTGTCATTTAGTGTAAAGGATTTATTTAAAAAAATATTAGTGTTTTCGTGCACCGTCTCTTTAAGAAAGCCGGCCGGCAATTCAGCATCTGTACCCGACAATTTATAACAGACAGAATAGAGCTTCACACATAGATTAGATAGATAGAAACATGTCAGTCACATATATATGAAGTACAGTGACAGTGTTGATTACTGTACTTGTCATTTAGTGTTAAAATAAAGGATTTATTTTAAAAAAAATTGGCGTGGGGTTCCCCTTAATTTTAGGCTCTAGCGGAGGTTAAGCAGACAGCTGGGGCAGATGTTTGAAGCCTGGGAAGGGGGTAATACCCACGGAGCTTCCCAGGCTACTAATATGAGCCCCCAGCTGAATACATAGCCTTTACTAGCTATTAAAATGGGGGACCCCCCCAAAAAAATAACGTGGGGTCCCCCCTAATTTAATAGCTAGCAAAGTCTAAGCAGACAGCTGGGGGCTGATTTTAATAGCCCAGGAAGGGTGCCATGAATATTGGCCCCCTCCCAGGCTAGAAACACCAGCCGTCAGCCGCCCCAGAAATGGCGCATCCATAGGATGCGCCAATTCTGGCACTTAGCCTCGCTCTTCCCACTGCCCTGTAGCGGTGGCAGTGGGGTAATAGGGCTGGGGTTGATGTCAGCTTATAATGCCAGCTGACATCAAGCCCAGGTTAGTAATGGAGAGGCGTCTATAAGACACCCCCATTACTAACCCCATAGTCAAAGTTAAAGAAAAACACAAACACCCAGAATAAAGTCCTTTAATTGAAATAAACACACAATTCTTTATTGTTCTAAATTAAACCATACTTACCATCACGCCCATTCCAGCTGAAGCCAACGATCTCCTGCAATAAAAGAAAAATAATAAAGCAACCTCATCCTTACCTTTCCATGGTTCCCACGACAGCTTCAGCTCTGCTACATCGAGATGACAGGCTGGACCGCAGCAGAACGCTGCCATCCAGCCTGTCATCCTGCAGACACTGAGAAGCGCAGGCATGCTTGCGCTCCTCAGTGTCTCTCTGTGACGGCATCCAGATGAGCCGACAATGAACTCGGCTCACCTAATGTACGTCACTGACAGCGTGGGAGAATTCTCACGCTGAAGTGCTGAGTGCAGGAGAATTTTCTCACGCTGTCAGTGCAGTGACGTGCATGAGGTGAGCTCATGTCCAATGAACTCAGCTCACCTCATGACCGTCACTGACAGCGTGGGAAAATTCTCACGCTGAAGTGCTGAGTGCAGGAGAATTTTCCCACGCTGTCAGTGACGTACATGAGGTGAGCTGAGTTCATTGGACATGACCTCGGCTCATCTTTATGCCGTCACAGCCAGACACTGAGGAGCGCAAGCATGCCTGCGCTTCTCAGTGTCTGCGGGATGACAGGCTGAATGGCAGCGTTCTGCTGCGGTCCAGCCTGTCATCTCGATGTAGCAGAGCTGAAGCTGTCGTGGGATCCATGGAAAGATAAGGATGAGGTTGGTTTATTATTTTTCTTTTATTTCAGGAGATCGTTGACTTCAGCTGGAATGGGCGTGATGGTAAGTATGGTTTAATTTAGAACAATAAAGAATTGTGTGTTTATTTCAATTAAAGGACTTTTTTCTGGGTGTTTGTGTTTTTTTTAAATACTTTACTAGAAATTCATGGTGGTCATGTCTAATATTGGCGTGACCCCATGAATTTCGGGCTTAGGGCCAGCTGATAATGCCAAGCTGGCCTTAACCCCTTTATTACCCAGTGAGCCACCGCACCAGGGCCCTGGATGAGTTGGGTACAGTGCCAGAAGATGGCGCTTCTATGAACGCGCCATTTTCTGGGGCGGCTGCGGACTGCAATTTGCAGCGGGGGGGGGGCCCAGAAAGCTTGGGTCTCCCTGCGCTGCGGATTCCAGCCCCCAGCTGCCTAGTTGTACCTGGCTGGGCACAAAAATAGGGCGAAGCCCCACGCATTTTTTTTTTTAATTATTTCATGAAATTCATGGAATAATTAAGAAAAAAAGGGCTTCCCTATATTGCGGTGTCCAACCAGGTACAAATAGGCAGCTGGTGGTTGGGGGCAGCCCATTCCTGCCTGCTGTACCTGGCTGGACACAAATATAGTGCGAAGCCCCACGTCAATTTTTTTTAAATTATTTCATGAAATAATTTTTTTAAAAAAGGGCTTCCCTATATTGTTGTGTCCGGCCAGGTACAAATAGGCAGCTGGTGGTTGGGGGCAGCCCGTTCCTGCCTGCTGTACCTGGCTGGACACAAATATAGGGCGAAGCCCCACGTCAATTTTTTTTTAAATAAATCCTTTATTTTAACACTAAATGACATTTGAGGAGTTAATAAAGATGCAGTCCCTAAATTATTATTTATTTTTTAATTAATTTTTCCCAAAACTTTTGACGTGGGCTTCGCCATATTTTTGTATGCCAGCCAGGTACAGCATCCAGCTTCTATGAACGCGCCATTTTCCGGGGCGGCTGCGGACTGCAATTTTCAGCGGGGGGGGGCAGAAAGCTTGGGCCTCCCTGCGCTGCAGATTCCAGCCCCCAGCTGCCTAGTTGTACCTGGCTGGACACAAAAATAGGGAGAAGCTTCACGTATTTCTTTTTTTTAATTATTTCATGAAATAATTAAGAAAAAAGGGCTTCCCTATATTGTTGTGTCCAACCAGGTACAAATAGGCAGCTGGTGGTTGGGGGGCAGCCCGTTCCTGCCTGCTGTACCTGGCTGGACACAAATATAGTGCGAAGCCCCACGTCAATTTTTTTTAAATCATTTCAGGAAATTCATGAAATAATTAAAAAAAATTGATGTGGGGCTTCGCCCTATATTTGTGTCCAGTCAGGTACAGCAGGCAGGAACAGGCTGCTCCCAACCACCAGCTGCCTATTTGTACCTAGCCGGACACAACAATATAGGGAAGTCCTTTTTTTCTTAATTATTCCATGAATTTCATGAATTTAAAAAAAAAATACGTGGAGCTTCGCCCTATTTTTGTGTCCAGCCAGGTACAACTAGGCAGCTGGGGGCTGGAATCTGCAGTGCAGGGAGGCCCAAGCTTTCTGGGCCCCACCCGCTGCAAATTGCAGTCCGCAGCCACCCCGGAAAATGGCGCGTTCATAGAAGCGCCATCTTCTGGCGCTGTACCCAACTCATCCAGGGCCCTGGTGCGGTGGCTCACTGGGTAATAAAGGGGTTAAGGCCAGCTTGGCATTATCAGCTGGCCCTAAGCCCGAAATTCATGGGGTCACGCCAATATTAGACATGACCACCATGAATTTCTAGTAAAGTATTTAAAAAAAACACAAACACCCAGAAAAAAGTCCTTTAATTGAAATAAACACACAATTCTTTATTGTTCTAAATTAAACCATACTTACCGTCACGCCCATTCCAGCTGAAGCCAACGATCTCCTGCAATAAAAGTAAAATAATAAAGCAACCTCATCCTTACCTTTCCATGGTTCCCACGACAGCTTCAGCTCTGCTACATCGAGATGACAGGCTGGACCGCAGCAGAACGCTGCCATCCAGCCTATCATCCCGCAGACACTGAGAAGCGCAGGCATGCTTGCGCTACTCAGTGTCTGGCTGTGACGGCATCCAGATGAGCCGAGGTCATGTCCAATGAACTCGGCGCACCTCATGCACGTCACTGACAGCGTGGGAAAATTCTCACGCTGAAGCGCTGAGTGCAGGAGAATTTTCCCACGCTGTCAGTGACGTGCATGAGGTGAGCTGAGTTCATTGGACATGACCTCACCTCATGTATGTCACTGACAGCGTGGGAGAATTCTCATGCTGAAGCGCTGAGTGCAGGAGAATTTTCCCACGCTGTCAGTGACGTGCATGAGGTGAGCTGAGTTCATTGGACATGACCTCGGCTCATCTGGATGCCGTCACAGCCAGACACTGAGGAGCGCAAGCATGCCTGCGCTTCTCAGTGTCTGCGGGATGACAGGCTGGATGGCAGCGTTCTGCTGCGGTCCAGCCTGTCATCTCGATGTAGCAGAGCTGAAGCTGTCGTGGGAACCATGGAAAGGTAAGGATGAGGTTGCTTTATTATTTTTCTTTTATTGCAGGAGATCGTTGGCTTCAGCTGGAATGGGCGTGATGGTAAGTATGGTTTAATTTAGAACAATAAAGAATTGTGTCTTTATTTCAATTAAAGGACTTTTTTCTGGGTGTTTGTGTTTTTTTTAAATACTTTACTAGAAATTCATGGCGGTCATGTCTAATATTGGCGTGACCCCATGAATTTCGGGCTTAGGGCCAGCTGATAATGCCAAGCTGGCCTTAACCCCTTTATTACCCAGTGAGCCACCGCACCAGGGCCCTGGATGAGTTGGGTACAGCGCCAGAAGATGGCGCTTCTATGAACGCGCCATTTTCCGGGGCGGCTGCGGACTGCAATTTGCAGCGGGTGGGGCCCAGAAAGCTTGGGCCTCCCTGCGCTGCGGATTCCAGCCCCCAGCTGCCTTGTTGTACCTGGCTGGACACAAAAATAGGGCGAAGCCCCACGCATTTTTTTTTTTAATTATTTCATGAAATTCATGGAATAATTAAGAAAAAAAGGGCTTCCCTATATTGTTGTGTCCGGCTAGGTACAAATAGGCAGCTGGTGGTTGGGGGCAGCCCGTTCCTGCCTGCTGTACCTGACTGGACACAAATATAGGGCGAAGCCCCACATAATTTTTTTTTAATTATTTCATGAATTTCCTGAAATAATTAAAAAAAAATTGACGTGGGGCTTTGCACTATATTTGTGTCCAGCCAGGTACAGCAGGCAGGAACGGGCTGCCCCCAACCACCAGCTGTCTATTTGTACCTGGTTGGACACAACAATATAGGGAAGCCCTTTTTTTCTTAATTATTCCATGAATTTCATGAAATAATTAAAAAAAAAAACAACGTGGAGCTTCTCCCTATTTTTGTGTCCAGCCAGGTACAACTAGGCAGCTGGGGGATGGAATCTGCAGCGCAGGGAGGCCCAAGCTTTCTGCCCCCCCCTCGCTGAAAATTGCAGTCCGCAGCCGCCCCGGAAAATGGCGCGTTCATAGAAGCTGGATGCTGTACCTGGCTGGCATACAAAAATATGGCGAAGCCCACGTCAAAAGTTTTGGGAAAAATTAATTAAAAAATAAATAATAATTTAGGGACTGCATCTTTATTAACTCCTCAAATGTCATTTAGTGTTAAAATAAAGGATTTATTTAAAAAAAAAATGGCGTGGGATCCCCCATAATTTTAGTCTCTAGCGGAGGTTAAGCAGACGGCTGGGGCAGATGTTTGAAGCCTGGGAAGGGGGTAAAACCCACGGAGCTTCCCAGGCTACTAATATCAGCCCCCAGCTGAATACCTAGCCTTTACTAGCTATTAAAATGGGGGACCCCCCCAAAAAAAATGACGTGGGGTCCCCCCTATTTTAATAGCTAGCAAAGGCTAGGCAGACAGCTGGGGGCTGATATTAATAGCCCAGGAAGGGTGCCATGAATAATGGCCCCCTCCCAGGCTAGAAACACCAGCCGTCAGCCACCCCAGAAATGGCGCATCCATAGGATGCGCCAATTCTGGCACTTAGCCTCGCTCTTCCACGCTGCCCTGGTGCGGTGGCAGGGGGTAATAGTGGTGGGGTTCATGTCAGCGCCAGCTGCCATGAAGCCCAGGTTAGTAATGATGGGCGTCTATAAGACACCCCCATTACTAACCTACAAAGTGTTAAAAAGAAAAAACACACACTACACTCAGAAAAAAATAATTTATTTGAAATAAAACACACCATTTTATTTAATTCTTAGTTTACTAAAAATAATAGTTACCTGTCCACGTTCCTGCGCTGATCTCCCATGCACAGCTGTCACATCTGGAGATGGTGACAGCTGTGCATGGCTGCTGTAAGCTCACGGTGCCGGGAACACGTCCGCTCCCGGCAGCGGGAGCCACTGACTGAGGTCACCGGACTGCATTCAGTCAGCGCAGCTCCGGAGACCTCCTTTACGGCACTGCTGTACCGTGGGAATTTCTCACGATACAGCGGGGCCGTAAAGCAGCTAACCGGAGCAGCGCTGCCTGAACTCCGGTGAACCCTTACGGCCCCGTCATTCTAGCGGCGGCAGCGGTTCAGAGCGGTCACATTCTATGTGGCTGCTCTGAACTGGAGATCATCGTGGGACACTCGTGGACTACTACGGAGGGGTAAGGATAAGGTTGTGGTTTATTATTTTATATTTTATTACAGGAGATCGATGGCTTCGGGGAATTAGGTGTCTAGGTGAGTATAGGTGTAGTTTTTTATTTTTTACTTTATTTTAGGTGGCGATCGGCGGGGACAGGTAATGTATAAACTAATTTATTGTAGGTAACCACTGGCCACCAATGACATGTATCTAACATTTATTGGGGACACAGTAGGGACATTTATATAGCAGGATCAGGCTGATGGGAACTACTGCTCCCATCGAGCTGATCCTGCTGGCACGAGTGGACGGGGGACAGACATAGGCCGATGGGAGTAGTAGTGTCACATCGGCCTATGTCTGCCTGCATGCACAGACACCGCGCACACCCGCACAAACATCGCACAGACACCCCGCACAGACACCGCACACACACCCCGCACACACACCCCGCACACACACTAATCATGACCGGTCTGATGGTCTGGGAGGTGAGGCTGACCTGTGCGGCCGTGGGAAAGTTCATGTGAGTTCATGCAGTGAAGCATGAACTCACATGAACCCTCTGAGGGCAATGCGGCGACTTCAAATGAACAGCTGATCAGCATCACCTGATACCTCAGCTGTTCATTTGAAATAACCGGCGGGAAAGCGCAGCACAGAACGGGAAAGCCGGCGGTGAAGTCTTTTCACTGCCGGCTTCCCCGCCCAGGTCCTTCGCTCCTTGGAGCTGCGCTCCCCGCCCGGTCCTAACTTACGATTGGGATTGGAGGTGGCGAGGGGAGCGGAGGATCGGGGTCGGAGGCTGCGGGGAAGCAGTATGGGGCTGTGTGATTGTTTAAAAGCCGGCGGCTTTTTACCGCGCGCCGGCTTTTAAACAATCAGGAGAATTCTCCCCCGCTGGGATGGCATTCTGATGACAGGCTGGATCTCAGCTGAGCGCTGCCATCCAGCTTGTCATCCTTCACAGACACTGCAGAGCGCAGGCATTATGGGAACTTCCGATTCCGGTATTCGATATTGTAAAAGTATCGGAATTAAGTATCGGAATTCCGATACCGCGAATATCGGCCGATACCCGATATTACAGTATCGGAATGCTCAACACTAATCACCACATATGAGAACTCTCAGGTAAGGTGGGCTGCCTTGTAAACCATGTAATCTTATGTGAACATGGCAAGTACCTGGATCACTAAGTATGGTAATCCCCAAACAGATGCCTGTGTCACTCCCGTGCTCTCCATGCAAATGCCTGGATGACGACCTCAATCTCTGCTCCGCACACAATTATACAGGAACACCTCAGCGCTATTTATGGACCTGTAATGGAGAATTTTTTACCTTAGGGAGACTAAAAAAAAAAAATCAAAAGTGACCTGCTGAAAAATTGTCCCGCCCCTGCTGACAAATTGACCGGCCCCTGCTGACAAAATGACACGCCCCTGCTGAATATTTAGGAGAATTTTGTTGAAAAGTTATTGGTTGTTTCTTTTTACCACTATCTCATTTGCATAAATCTGTGAGCGAGCATTCTGATTGGCTGGCTGTAGAATGCTGCATCTGCAGACATCTTATAGATGGGAATATAATTCCGACAGGAGAGGTCGGCAGAGCGAGGGACATGGCTTCAATATTAAGAAAATAGGGCCCAACTGTCCTGATTATTCTCATTATCTCATTTTGTACAACACTCTTAATATAGTAATAGAAGGAGTACGCTCAATATATTAAAGGGATTCTACAGAATTTAAAAAAGAGTCTGTTTTCTTCTGGAAAAAAAAAACAGCTCCACAATGGTCCACAGGCTGTATACGGTACTGCATTTTGCGCACATTGACACGGATGGAGCAGTAACTGGACATGACCTTGGAAAGGTGTGATGCAGCAATGTTTTTCCGGTCTTGTACAACCCTTAAATGGGTTGTATGATTAATATTTTTTTTTTTTAACAAATGGTCAGAATAGCATGAAAAATTAAAAAAATTCACCAATTCCTCATCGATCCCATTTTGTCGCTTCCTGGATCCCTGCTGGTCTCTACTTTCTGGGCCCTCTCCAGAAACAAGGACATGGCTGCTCATAGCCAGTGATTGGCTCAACCATCGGTCCCTAGAAGAATTAGGAGACAGAAACTCAGTAAGCATCGGAAAAGGGATTGGTGAGATGAGTATTATTTATTCCGCTTTTATTATACTATTCTGCTGATTTTTTTTTAAATTAAAAATAGAAACAAATCCTCTTCCAGACTGAAATTAGTGGTCCTCCACTCGTTTTGCACAACTCCAAGTGCAGAATGTCCCACACCTCCTATATATGCTGAGTTTAGGACTTGAATGACAGGTGGTCCAGTACTCGGCCACCCTATGGGAGTGAGATACCATGCCTTAAAGGGGTTGTCCACTACTTGAGGATTGAGAAAGAGTTGTCCAAGTAGTGGACAACCCCTTTAATTGTAGGTACACTTGAGGCCACATCGGCACCAGACGCAACTGGGGCGAGGGTGGTCCTTGGTAATATAGGTAATCCTAGATTAGGCAGATGTTGGATAGACAGTGGGCTGATTTGCTCATGCACATAAGGACCCAAATATACCTAGAGGAGAAGGGAGGAAGGTGAGTAAAAGTGTTTATTATTTTCATGTGTGCAGTGATGGGGGGCCATGTACACCAGGATACGGGGGCCATGCATTTCAAGATTGGGGATGAGGGGGCCATGCATATCAGGATTTGAGATGAGATGAGGGGACCATGAATATCAGGATTGGGGATGAGGGGGCCATGCATACCAGGATTGGGATGAGGGAGCCATGCATATCAGGATTGGGGGATGAGGAGGCCATGGATACAAGGATTGGGGGGTCAGGAGGTCATGCCTACCAGGATTGGGGGATGAGGAGGCCATGCATACCAGGATTGGGTCTAAGGGCGCCATGCATACCAGGATTGGGTCTAAGGGGGCCATGCATACCAGGACTGGGGATGAGGGGGCCATACATACCAGTATTATGGATGAGGGGGCCATGCATACCAGGATTGGGGATAAGAGGGCCATACATACCAGGATTGGGTCTGAGGGGGCGATGCATACCAGGAACTGGGATAAGGGGGCCATGCATACCAGGATTGGGGATGAGGGGGCCATGCATACCAGGAAGGGGATGAGGGTGCTATGCATACCAGGATTGGGGATGAGGGGGCCATGCATACCAGGATTGGGGATGAGGGCACCATGCATACCAGGATTGGGTCTGAGGGGCCATGCATACCAGGAAGGGGATGAGGGGGCTATGCATAGCAGGATTGGGGATGAGGGGGCCATGCATACCAGGATTGGGGATGAGGGCGCCATGCATACCAGGATTGGGTCTGAGGGGGCCATGCATACCAGGATTGGGTCTGAGGGGCCATGCATACCAGGAAGGGGATGAGGGGGCTATGCATACCAGGATTGGGGATGAAGGGGCCATGCATACCAGGATTGGGGATGAGGGGGCCATGCATACCAGGATTGGGTCTAAGGGTGCCATGCATACCAGGATTGGGTCTGAGGGGGCCATGCATACCAGGATTGGGTCTGAGGGGCCATGCATATCAGGAAGGGCATGAGGGGGCCATATATGTATAGTCATAGAACTTGGCTGTTTTACAAAGTATTGAGACATAAATTTTGGCTGTTGTAATGCCAGTGTCCCTGCATGCCTCTGCTCCTCCCTCCTAGCAGGAACGCCAAATTACTTACCGCCCAGGCAGCCCTGCCATGTCCCCCTCTTCAGCTTTCGCTTTCCAGTCTTGGCACATGCTGCAAGGCTCCCCTGACAGGGCGCTTAGGGCACGTGCGCATGCACTCCCAGTCTCTTAAAGATGAGTGCAATCTTATGTGTCCCCAGTCACTAGCTGAGAGGCACTTAAGGCACCTCCACCTTTAGGTAGGTGCCTGAGCATCATTTGAGTGTTAGGGCCTGCTAGCTGCAAGCTCATTCTCAGGTCCCTCAATCTGCATCTGTTCTAGTTTTTTTCCAGTCTGATCTGTACTTTGATCCTGAAACTGCACCTGCGGTACCTAATCCAGAAGCAAATCGGCGGTACCTGAACCCAAAACCGCTCCAGCGGGATCTGAACCTGAAACTGCACCTAAGGTACCTGAGCCTGAAACCGCTCCAGCGGTATGTGATCCAGAAACTGCTCCAGCGGTACCTGAACCTGAAACCGCTCCCCCTGAACGTGAACCTGAACCTGCACTTGCGGAACCTGAGCCCGAAACTGCTCCGGCGGCAAGTGAACCAGTGCCTATGCTTATTACCCTGTCCCATTAGTACTAGCACTACTATCCGATCTACCATTATCCGGTCCCACCTTGGACTCCAAGTCTGTGTCTCCTGTCCTGACCCATGGGGTCAGCTGCCGTGGTATCCGGATCTGTCCTGGAGTAGCAACTGTCGTCCACCTGTGGCCCAAGTCTAACCACACCATCAGGGGCTCTAGTGAAAACCCAGGTGGTTGCCTAGTTATGCCCATCCAGGCTCTCCCCAGCCCATGGTGCAGTGTGTCCACAATCCACGTGTGTTACAGTTGTTAAACTATGGAATAGAGGTACAGAGCTTGTTGGTTATACTTCAGGGCTGAGAGGCACAGTTTAATGACTACACTTTAAAGATGAGATGTAGAACTACATGTTTACACTAGAAGCAGAGGTGCAGACCTTGGCAGTTACACATTAAAGTAGAAGCACAGAACTTGGTGGTTACCAATAGCAATGTGAGCAGTCTCTAAATATGTCTCCTAGTAATTCATAACAGGCATTTGCCACCAGGAACAGGTATAGCCTAATAGTTTAGAACTTGGCAGTGCTTACTAGGGACAGACCACACTATGCTCACTGTAATATAATGTTACATAAGTATGTCAATTCTTTGCACTCAATGTCATTCATCAGTATATTTTTTATGAGCTTATCTCTCAGGGTATCTCTCACTTGGTAGCTCACCACAGTCCATTGCAGGGCACGCAGGCTGGTACATACACTCACTTGGGTCATCACTTTCACCAGATTATTTCTTCTTGTACTGATATAGACCTATAAGTCTAACTACACAGATGAAATACAGGGTTATGATAGGTAGGAGTTAGCAGTTGGTGCCCATAAAATTCTATGGTGAACTGTAACTGTTTTTGCAGGAGAACTTGCAGCAGAATGTCTGTGTCTGTCTCCAACTCCTTCCTCCGTAGAATCTTGTAGGCACCAACTGTCATCTTCTATCTCAGTAATATGAAAAAATCTGTTTACACTGAATCCAGATTTTATAGATTTTACACATGAATTGAGAGTAAGAGATCATTCCAGAAGCAGATCGTGTTCATGTGTACTATTGATTTATGAAATCAAAATGAGAACGACTGCTACTCTTTAACCTACTGAGTAAATAGGGGGAGCCTGACCACTATGTGATGACCAACAAAAAAATATGGTGGTTGTTTAAATGGTAGATAGAGGTATCAGAACACCCCATTAACCTTATTTGTGGGGGTCTTGAAATGGGAAAATGGCAAACTTCAGCTGCCATGTATTTTGGCCTTCAGTAAATCAGCAGCTGATTCCGGCATTGACCAGGGAGCTAACAAACACATGAGGAGTCATTTAGACATTTTTCACGGTTTGACATGTAAATCGTGGGGGAAATAATTTTTCCACAGTAAATCACTCTTGTGTGTAAATGTTTTATTGTTTGCCTGTTGAGGTGTGAATGAAGTCATGGGCGCTCCGGTTCACTTCATCCGTCTCTGCGGCTGACAGCATTGCTTAGACACAAGTTGCTGTTCTATATAAACCCTGTCACTTGGCCATCTGAGAACAGGCCGCTTCCTCTGGGAATCCCTAATCAAACACTCTTGGGAACCATGCAAGCGGTAGTGTCCATTACTGATAAATTAAATGAGGTCTACCCACCCTACTTCTGGCTGACATTTTTGCAATAACAGAGAAGGTTAGACAAAGAGTAGTCACCTACAGACAGCGCATAGTGTTTATAATACGGTCCCTTCTCAGGACCCTGATGAGGGCTGACAGCGAGGGTCACGTCGGGCTAGACAGACTCGCAGCGCTCCTTCTTCATATTCAACAGCAATGCATACCACTTTTTTTTTTCGCAAATAAAGACAGTTCATAAAAACATTTACTGATCAATGACAGTGACTGCAGAGAAATAAGACATTCATGTAACTTTATATTACTGCATAGTGCATAGAAGGATTTTCCACATTCAATAGCTACTATTAGCAAAATCCACATAAAGGCACATTCAGACGATCTTGGACAGCAAAGCACGGACTGTCTGCAAGTCTCCTGACCGGAGCATGACAGCTTCATGTATTTCTATAAGGCTGTCGGGAGAGCCGCCGGCCAGTCCGGGCAAGGACCAATTTGCACGGACGTCTGAATGTGCCCTAATAAAGCAGGTATAGGACATTAATTAGTTTATGGGGTGTTTTTTTTTATTCTCTTCACTCCTCTCACTTTCCAATGGTTCACCAGGTTGGGTCAGATTTGACTGGTGGTAGTAAAAGTTTATAAAGTTTTATGAGTATTAAAATCTGAAATAATAATAATAATTATACAGTATATAGAGTTAAAATTTTGCTCTGTCCATCATTCCCTCTCTCTATTTGTCTCTTTCAGGCAGCACATAAAGAGAGACCTGTCAGTCTGTGGGAGCGGGACGGGGAGAAGCCGCCAGGGACTTACTTCTGGGACTAGTAACAAAGAAAATGACGGCACTTCCACTACAAGAAATAGGTGTGAACAGGTGCTTACTAAGAGGAGCTACCTCCATGTACAATGAACAAACAAAGTAGTACTCTGTAACACTGAGTATGTAAATATGAAATATGAATAGCATTACTGCTGTAGAAGATAGAAATAAATGAGAAATTTTAGCGCATGTAAATGTGGCACCCCAGGGGTCTGGTTGCCACAGTGATAGAAATATTATGTCTGAGAGCAAGTGGGAGGTTTCCTGGTCAGGAGCCCTTAAACATGCAACACCTCCTGTCCCAGACCAGATAGGGGAGGAACCTGCCCTATATAAACTGGATCTGGGGCGGGGTTAGTCAGTCAGAGCCTGGAGTTTGTTCCAGACACAGGGAAAGTAACAGTGAGGAGCTCTGTAGGAGCAGGAGCTGAAGACAAGGGACTTGAGCTAAGTGGAGTTTGTCCTGGCAGAAGACGCTAAGAACCGGACACAGGAGTCCGAGGCTGTGGGGACTTATATATACCCAGCAGCAGAAACCCGCCGGCAGGGGATTTCAGGTCCTCTGGCCATAGAAGCCCGGAGGCTCAGTCGCGAGCAAGGGACCAGCACCGCCATCGAGGAGCGGGGGCTATCAGAAGACCCCAAGTCACCAGCCATACGGGTGAGCACCACACGGTACACTCAGGGACGTGGGCTACTTCCACTCGCTTGCAGCAAGGTAGCCAGGAAGAGTGCAGATAGACGGGGAGGCCTACAACTCCACCTGGCCAGGGGAACTCCAGTTTGCTCACAGACTGTCCAGGCCTCTTATGTTAGCCAGTACTCCCGGGAGGGTCTGCCTTATCATCATCAGTAAAGACCCTGAACTGCACTGCAAAGCCTCTGAGTCGTTCCTGCTGCGCTCGTGCACCATCACTCCCATCATCCACACTCACTACCCTGAGGCTATACTCCTCCCGTGGGGAGTTATACTACACTCTGCTGCCCTCACAACATCAGCCTCAGAGGTCTGCTCAGCAGCGGCGGTTCTTATTGACCGCAATCCACGGGTGGCGTAGTCGGACATTGCATTATACTGATACAGAGACTGCCACAATATTGGTCTGGTCACCCTGAGTCATGGGACCGGGTCGCCACTACTACTCCCAGCATTGCCCTGAAGTCCGGTCTCGGGTGCCCCACGGCCCAGGGGGCGCGTCATAAATATGAAGCATGAAATATGAATAGCATTACTGCTGTAGAATATAGAAATAAATGAGAAATCTTAGTGCATAAATTGGCCAATTCATGTTTACCTGATAGCCGCAATAAGGCGTTTCTCAATGCCAGGGCCTAACAATGTGAATACCTCTCTAAGGGACATCTGTCTGCTTATGTGTGGGAAAGTAAGATCCTGATCATCATTTTCTCATTTATTTCTAGATTCTACAGCAGTAATGCTATTCATATTTCATACTTCATATTTACATGTGCTAAAATTTCTCATTTATTTCTATTTTCTACAGCAGTAATGCTATTCATATTTCATACTTCATATTTACATACTCAGCGATACAGAGTGCTACTTTGTTGTTCATTACTTCTGGGACTAGTCATCCAGATTTTAGGCCAGCTGCAGACGAGAATATGAAAAATCGTCTGAGTTTCATCCAGAAAACTCAAAAGATTCATACCCAGGTGCCATCCATGTGACCAGTTTTTACGTCCACGTGACATGCATGTGACCAATGTTTAAGTCCATGTGTCATCCATGTGACCATTTTTATGTCCAAGTGCCATCCATGTGACCAGTTTTTAAATCCAGGTGCCATCCATGTTGTGACCAGTTTGTACGTCCACGTGCCAACCATGTGACCAGTTTTTACGTCTACGTGCCATCCATGTGACTAGTTTTTATGTCCAAGTGCCATCCATGTGACCAGTTTTTACATCCATGTGACCAGTGTTTAAGTTCATGTGCCATCTATGTGACTAGTTTTTATGTCCAAGTGCCATCCATGTGACAAGTTTTTATGTCCATGTGCCATCTATATGACCAGCTTTTACGTCCATGTGCCATCCATGTGACCAGTTTTTACATCCATGGGCCATCCATGTGACCAGTTTTTAAGTCCATGTGCCATCTATGTGACCAACTTTTACGTCGAGGTGCCATCCATGTGACCAGTTTTTACATCCATGGTCCATCCATGTGACCAGTTTTTATGTCCATGTGCCATCCATGTGACCAGTTTTTACATCCATGGGCCATCCATGTGACCAGATTTTATGTCCATGTGCCATCCATGTGAACAGTTTTTAAGTCCATGTGCCATCCATGTGACCAGTTTTTACGTCTATGTGCCATCCATGTGGCCAGTTTTTACGTACATGTGCCATCCATGTGACCAGTTTTTAAGTCCTTGTGCCATCTACAGTCATGGCCAAAAGTATTGAGAATGAGACAAATAATAATTTTTCCAAAGTTTACTGCTTCATTTTTTGTAATGGCAATTTGCATATACTCCTGAATGTCAAAGAGTGATCAGCTTAACAGCAATTACTCTACTTGCAAAGTCAATATTTGCCCAGAAAATGAACTTTAACTCCCAAAACACATTTCAACATCATTGCAGTCCTGCCTTAAAAGGAGCAGCTAACATCGTTTTAGTGATTGATCCATTAATACAGGTGTGGGTGTTGATGAGGACAGGGCTGGCGATTAATCAGTCATGATTAAGTAAGAATGACATCACTGGACACTTTAAAAGGAGGCTGGTTCTTGGTATCATTGTTTCTCTTCAGTTAACCATGGTTATCTCTAAAGAAACACGTGCAGCCATCATTGCACTGCACAAAAATGGCCTAACAGGGAAGAGTATCGCAGCTACAAAGATTGCACCTCAGTCAACAATCTATCGCATCATCAAGAACTTCAAGGAGAGAGCTTCCATTGTTGTCAAAAAGGCTCCAGGGCACCCAAGAAAGATCAGCAAGCACCAGGACCGTATCTTAAAACTGTTTCAGCTGTGGGATGGGACTACCAGCAGTGTCGAGCTTGCTCTGGAATGGCTGCAGGCTGGTGTGAGTGCTTCTGCACGCACTGTGAGGTGGAGACTCTTTGAGCAAGGGCTGGTTTCAAGGAGGGCACCAAAGAAGCCACTTCTCTCCAGAAAAAACATCAGGGACCGACTGATATTCTGCAAAAGGTACAGGGAGTGGATTGCTGAGGACTGGGGCAAAGTCATTTTCTCTGATGAATCCCCTTTTCGATTGTTTGGGACATCTGGAAAACAGCTTATTCGGAGAAGAAGAGGTGAGCGCTACCACCAGTCTTGTCTCATGCCAACTGTAAAGCATCCTGAAACCATTCATGTGTGGGGTTGCTTCTCAGCCAAGGGAATCGGCTCACTCACAGTCTTGCCTAAAAACACAGCCATGAATAAAGAATGTACCAGAAAGTCCTCCAAGAGCAACTTCTCCCAACCGTCCAAGAGCAGTTTGGCGCCCAACAATGCCTTTTCCAGCATGATGGAGCACCTTGCCATAAAGCAAAGGTGATAACTAAATGGCTCATGGAACAATACATAGAGATTTTGGATCTATGGCCTGGAAACTCCCCAGATCTTAATCCCATTGAGAACTTGTGGTCAATCATCAAGAGACGGGTGGACAAACACAAACCAACAAATTCTGGTAAAATGCAAGCATTGATTATGCAAGAATGGACTGCTATCAGTCAGGATTTGGTCCAAAAGTTGATTGAGAGCATGCCAGGGAGAATTACAGAGGTCTTGAGGAAGAAGGGGCAACACTGCAAATATTGACTTGCTGCATTAACTCATTCTAACTGTCAATATAACCTATTGGTACTCATAATATGATTGCAATTATATTTCTGTATGTGATATAAACATCAGACAAACACTAATAAAAACCAGAGGCCAGCAGATCATGTGAAAATATAATTTTGGTGTCATTCTCAATACTTTTGGCCATGACTGTATGTGACCAGTTTTTATGTCCATGTGCCATCCATGTGACCAATCTTTACATCTACGTGCCATCCATGTGACCAGTTTTTACATCTACGTGCCATCCATGTGACCAGTTTATACGTCCATGTGCCATCCATGTGACCAGTTTTTACATCCATGGGCTATCCATGTGACCAGTTTTTATGTCAATGTGCCATCTATATGACCAGCTTTTACGTCTATGTGCCATCCATGTGACCAGTTTTACGTCCTTGTGCCATCCATGTGACCAGTTTTACGTCCTTGTGCCATCCATGTGACCAGTTTTACGTCCATGTATTATCCATGTGACCAGTTTTTATGTCCATTTGCCATCCATGTGACCAGTTTTTACGTTCATGTTCCATCCATATGACCAGCTTTTACGTCCATGTGCCATCCATGTGACCAGTTTTTATGTCCATGTACCATCCATGTGACCAGCTTTTACGTCCATGTGCCATCCATGTGACCAGTTTTTACGTTCATGTGCCATCCATGTGACCAGTTTTTATGTTCATGTGCCATCCATGTGACCAACTTTTACGTTCATGGACCATCTATATGAGCTGCTTTTACGTCCATGTGCCATCCATGTGACCAGTTTTACTTCCTTGTACCATCCATATGACCAGTTTTACGTCCACGTGCCATCCATGTGACCAGTTTTTATGTCCATATGCCATCCATGTGACCAGTTTTTACGTCTATGTGCCATCCATGTGACCAGTTTTACGTCCTTGTGCCATCCATGTGACCAGTTTTACGTCCTTGTGCCATCCATGTGACCAGTTTTACGTCCATGTATTATCCATGTGACCAGTTTTTATGTCCATTTGCCATCCATGTGACCAGTTTTTACGTCCATGTTCCATCCATGTGACCAGTTTTTACATCCATGGGCCATCCATATGACCAGATTTTATGTCCATGTGCCATCTATATGACCAACTTTTACGTCCATGTGCCATCCATGTGACCAGTTTTTATGTCCATGTACCATCCATGTGACCAGCTTTTACGTCCATGTGCCATCCATGTGACCAGTTTTTACGTTCATGTGCCATCCATGTGACCAGTTTTTATGTTCATGTGCCATCCATGTGACCAGTTTTTATGTCCATATGCCATCCATATGACCAGTTTTTAAGTTCATGTGCCATCCATGTGACCAGTTTTTATGTTCATGTGCCATCCATGTGACCAGTTTTTATGTCCATGTGCCATCCATATGACCAGTTTTTATGTCCATGTGCCATCTATATGACCAGCTTTTACGTCCATGTGCCATCCATGTGACCAGTTTTTATGTCCATGTACCATACATGTGACCAGCTTTTACGTCCATGTGCCATCCATGTGACCAGTTTTTACGTTCATGTGCCATCCATGTGACCAGTTTTTATGTTCATGTGCCATCCATGTGACCAGTTTTTATGTTCATGGACCATCTATATAAGCAGCTTTTACGTCCATGTGCCATCCATGTGACAAGTTTTTATGTCCATATGCCATCCATGTGACCAGTTTTTATGTCCATGTGCCATCCATGTGACCAGTTTTTCTTCCTTGTGCCATCCATGTGACCAGTTTTTATGTCCATATGCCATCCATATGACCAGTTTTTAAGTTCATGTGCCATCCATGTGACCAGTTTTTATGTTCATGTGCCATCCATGTGACCAGTTTTTATGTCCATATGCCATCCATATGACCAGTTTTTATGTCCATGTGCCATCTATATGACCAGCTTTTACGTCCATGTGCCATCCATGTGACCAGTTTTTATGTCCATGTACCATACATGTGACCAGCTTTTACGTCCATGTGCCATCCATGTGACCAGTTTTTACGTTCATGTGCCATCCATGTGACCAGTTTTTATGTTCATGTGCCATCCATGTGACCAGTTTTTATGTTCATGGACCATCTATATAAGCAGCTTTTACGTCCATGTGCCATCCATGTGACCAGTTTTTATGTCCATATGCCATCCATGTGACCAGTTTTTATGTCCATGTGCCATCCATGTGACCAGTTTTTCTTCCTTGTGCCATCCATGTGACCAGTTTTTACGTTTATGTGCCATCCATGTGACCAGTTTTTACATCCATGGGCCATCCATGTGACCAGTTTTTATGTCCATGTGCCATCTATATGACCAGCTTTTACGTCCATGTGCCATCCATGTGACCAGTTTTACGTCCATGTGCCATCCATGTGACCAGTTTTACGTTCATGTGCCATCCATGTGACCAGTTTTACGTCCATGTGCCATCCATGTGACCAGTTTTATGTCCTTGTGCCATCCTTCTGACCAGTTTTATGTCCTTGTGCCATCCATCTGACCAGCTTTTACGTCAGTTGGCCGATTAGATAAATCAGTCATCTGAACAGCCCTATAGAATAACAAGGGTCAGTGGGCAGTCAATGTGCTATCCAACCAAAAAATCGGGCAGCAGATGTCCGATTTATTTACTTGTGTGCACGAGACCTTAAAGCATATTTCTTCTGAAATGCCATAGCATTTCAGAGTAAAGCATACATTGCTGCAATAATGGAGTCAGTCTGCCTTAGTTCAAGTGCAGCATGAATCAAGTGTCATGTTCTCTTTAGAATAGTAATGCATAAAATTTACAATAGTTCATATACTGAGCATATGGAATGCTTAAAACTATACAAGGTGTCCCTATAGATCAGAGGTCTCAAACACGCCGCCCGCAGGAAGCATGCAGCCCCTGAGGCTGCTTTGTGCGGCCCGCAGGCACAGACCCCTTGATGATTACGACCAGGTCCAGGAGGAGCCGCCGACAGCAGCGCTGCATTGACGCGCAAAGACCGGCTCTCTACAGAGCATTTCTAATGCCAGCTGCCGGCCAATCAGAGGCCAGCCGCTGATATCTGCGCCCCAGCGCAGCGGCGTATGACGTCACTGCCATGCAGTCAGCTGTTGGTCTCTGATTGGCCGGTGGCTGGCATTGGAAATGCTCTGTAGAGAGCCGGTCTCTGCGCGTCAATGCAGCGCTGCTGTCGGCGGCTCCTCCTGGACCAGGTCGTAATCATCAAGGGGTCTGTGCCTGCGGGCCGCATGTGCTCAAAGGACGTAGAGCGAATGGAGGACAGGTGAGAGGAATCTTTTTTTTTTCTTTTTTAGGCTGTGTGCCCACGTAGCGTTTTTCAAGCGTATATGCTGCGGAATTTCCGCAGCGTAAACGCTTGAAAAACGCATGTAGATCCGCACCCCATGGTCCCCAATGGCATTCCGCAATGTCAATGCCCATGCTGCGGATTTTTACGCAGCGTATATGCTGCAGTCAAAAATCCGCAGCATGTTCATTAATTTTGCGGAAGCGCAGCGGAATCAATGTGCGGATGGTACCCAAGTCTGGAGGAGAGGAGACTCTCATTCAGACCTGGGTACCAAAGAGCCTGTAAAAAAAAGAATAAAATAAAGTTTATACTTATCTTCTGATGTTTTCCCTCCGTCGCGCTGTTGTCTGAAGGACCTGCCACGTCATTGAGTCATGTGACCCACCACATGACTCAATGACGTCACCGCAGGTCCTGCACACAACAGCGTGATCCGCTCAAGCCTCTGGACGGGGCAGAGAATGCATCAGAAGGTGAGTATAAAGTTTATTTTTTTATTTTTTACCATTCTGAACAAGTTGTCAAGCACTTTTCCAAGTGATGCTTGGAGAAGTGCTTGATAACCCGCATTCAGAAATGCATGCAAAGACGCCTCACAAACGCTTCTACCTGGCGGGAAAACCGCATGTAATATCCGCATGCGATTTTCCCGCCAGGGAGAAGCGTAAAAAATATGCTTCAGGTCCGCAACGTGGGCACATAGCCTTATGTGTGTGAAGAACAGCGACGGGACAATTCTACCAGATGGGGATCACCAGGATGGGGCACATTACTACTAGATGGGGATCACCAGGATGACGCATATTACTACAAGATGGGGACCACATGGATGGGGCATTACTGCCGAATGGGGGACATTACTCCAAGATGAGGACCAGGATGGGGCACATTACTACTAGATGGGGATCACCAGGATGACGCATATTACTACAAGATGGGTACCACCTGGATGGGGCATTACTGCCGAATGGGGGACATTACTCCAAGATGAGGACCAGGATGGGGCACATTACTACTAGATGGTTATCACCAGGATGGGGCACATTACTACAAAATGGGGACCACCAGGATGGGGCACATTATTAAAAGATAGGGACTACCAGGATGGGACACATTACTACAAGATAGGGACTACCAGGATGGGGCACATTACTACAAGATGGGGACCACCAGGATGGGGCATTACTACAAGATGGGGACCACCAGGATGAGGCATATTACTACCAGATGGGGACCACCAGGATGGGGCACATTACTACAAGATGGGGACCACCAGGATGGGGCACATTACTACAGAATAGGGACCACCAGGATGGGGCACATTACTACAATATGTGGCCACCAGGATGGGGCACATTACTATAAGATGGGGACCACCAGAATGGGGCACATTACTACAAGATGGGGACAACCAGGATGGGGCTCAATACTGCAAGATGGGGAACACCAGGATAGGGCACATTACTACAAGACGGGGACCACCAGGATGGGGCACATTACTACAAGATGGGGACCACCAGGATGGGGCATATTACTATAAGATGGGGACCACCAGGATGGGGCACATTACTACAAGATGGGGACCACCAGGATGGGGCACATTACTACAAGATGGGGACCACCAGGATGGGGCACATTACTACAAGATGGGGAACACGAGGATGGGGCATATTACTATAAGATGGGGACCACCAAGATGGGGCACATTACTACAAGATGGGGACCACCAGAATGGGGCATATTACTACAAGATGGGGACCACCAGGATGGGGCACATTACTACAAGGTGGGGACCAGGATGGGGCACATTACCACAAAATGTGGACCACCTGGATGGGGCATATTACTACAAGGTGGGGACCAGGATGGGGCACATTACTACAAGATGGGGACCACTAGCATGGGGCACATTACTACAAGGTGGAGACCAGAATGGGGCACATTACTACAAGATGGGGATCACCAGGATGGGGCATATTTCTGCAAGATGGGGACCACCAGGATGGGGCATATTACTACAAGATGGGGACCACCAGGATGGGGCACATTTCTGCAAGATGGGGACCACCAGGATGGGGCACGTTTCTGCAAGATGGGGACCACCAGGATGGGGCACATTACTACAAGATGGGGACCACCAGGATGGGGCACATTACTACAAGATGGGGACGACCAGGATGGGGCACATTACTACAAGATGAGGAACACCAGAATGGGGCATATTACTATAAGATGGGGACCACCAGGATGGGGCACATTACTACAAGATGGGGACCACCAGAATGGGGCATATTACTACAAGATGGGGACCACCAGGATGGGGCACGTTTCTGCAAGATGGGGACCACCAATTGGGGCACGTTTCTGCAAGATGAGGACCAGGATGGGGCACATTAATGCAAGATGGGGACCACTAGGATGGGGCATATTACTATAAGATGGGGACCACCAGGATGGGGCACATTACTACAAGATGGGGACCACCAGGATGGGGCATATTACTACAAGATGGGGACCACCAGGATGGGGCACATTACTACAAGGTGGGGACCAGGATGGGGCACATTACTACAAGATGGGGACCACCAGAATGGGGCATATTACTTCTATATGGGGACCACCAGGATGGGGCATATTACTACAAGATGGGGACCACCAGGCTGGGGCACATTACTACAAGGTGGGGACCAGGATGGGGCACATTACTGCAATATTGGGACCACCAGGATGGGGCACATTACTAGATGTTTGCCAGAATTACCTTATGGTGCTAATAGTAAAACAATATTACTGTATGTGGTCAATTGGAGGAAACAAAATTGTAAAAATAATTTTAAAAAAATTTAAAATAAAGCATGAATAAATATTTTGCCACTAAAAATGCTGTTTTATATATAAACTAAAGTAAACACAAAAAAGTGCACGTTTATTATCGCCACATCCGTAACGACCCAAGCTACAAAAAAATAAACACAGCAAAAATGTTCAGGCGGTGTATACGAAAAAAAATGGTATCACTAAAAATGTCACTTTGACCTGCAAAGAATGTGGCCCCCCAAATTCACATTTTTTCCATGTGCGGCCCATATACCCAGCTGAGTTTGAGACTCCTGCTATAGATATAATCATTGTAACTATAAATATAACTCCTAAAGGCTTTGTCCAACTTCACTACTGATTTTTTTTTATTTTCTCGATGCATCTTAAGGCTATGCTCACACATAGCATTTTTGCTGCATTTTTTTCCGCAGACAAAACCTACTCTCTTGGAAGTAAAGAAGCGACTTCAAAAAAGCAGGTTCTGCTGACTCTTTGCTGAGTTTTTTGCTGAATATTTGCTGCGATTTTGCTGCGTTTTTCTTGTCTCTTGTGCCTCTTTGAGGCCAAAAATGTAAGGTATGAACATAGCCTAAATTGGAAAATGAAGAACAGAAAACGTACTATGTCTAATGTTTCCGTGAGCCATTTGATCAAAAACAGTGTTACTAAGAGCCCTATTTTATTTAAATACACTTTTGCTTTTTCTTTTCTTATTTACAGCAAGGTTTATGTTCATTTTGCTTCTTGTCGTTTTTTTCAGATTGTAAATGCAGGCTTAAAGGGGTTTTCCAGAAATACATGATAAAAGCCTAAACTTAGAGGTGTTATCCTACAGGCAACATGTGTCACCTACCCATCGGACACAATAGCTGATCTATGTATGATCGATGCTGGTCCACGTGACCACGTTTGACGCCGCACATTATGACGTTGTGACATTATAAAATGTGCCAGCAAAGAGTGATGACAAGACGGGAGTTCCTAGCTTGGGGGAGGAAAGTGGTGTGTGCCAGCACAGAGCTTGGACAGTAGGCGCGTGTGAGGGGCGAGGATGATGATGTCTTGTTTTATTTTTTTAACAATCAGTTTCAAATCAATTCGCTCATCCTTAGTGATCAGGCTTTGGCGCTACTGCTCCATTAACACAGGGGACACAGGATGCCATTGATGGAATCCGTGGATACTTGATTGTTGAGTGCCCATATGACCCTCCCATGGCCAGAAGAACAAAGGGACAGCTGCTCCTGGCATGTAAGGCTGTGTGCCCACCATGCGCTTTTTAAGCGTTTCCGCAGCGGCAAAAACGCTGCAGAAACGCTTAAAAAATGCATGGTAGAAGGCCTGCCATGTTCCCCAATGATAATCCGCATGAGCTGTGCACATGCTGTGGAAATTTCCGCTGCGGATTATCATTGCAGAAAAAAACGCAGCACTACCAATTCATTTGCGTAAGCACTGCGTTTTCGCCGCCATTGACTTGCATTGGAACGCGTGTAATCCGCGTCACTGCATCTGTACATGCAGAATCCATGCGTTTCAATGTGCGGATGGTACCCGGGTCTGGAGGAGAGGAGACTCTCCTCCGGACCCGGGTACCGAGAACCTGTAAAAAAAAGAATAAAATAAAAAATAAATATTATATTTACCTTCTGATGGCCTGCAGTCTCCTTGTCTTGGCTTGCCGGCAGATCGCGGTGGACTGAAGGACCTGCGGTGATGTAATTTAGTCATGTGACGGGTCACACGACGCTGATGTCGGCAGGTCCTTCAGTGTACCGCGAGCTTCCGGCAAGCCAGGACGGAGCAAAGCAAGACTCCGGGGGCCATTATAAGGTAAGTATATATTTATTTTTTATTTTGTACCATTCTCTACGGTCGCACTATATAAATCTATGCTGTTTGCATGGATTTATACAGTGTGACCAAGTTGTCAAGCACTTTCCAAGTAATGCTAAAATCGCTTGGAAAGCGCTTGTCAACCCGGCATGCGGAAATGCATGTGAAGAACGCTTCCCATCCGCTCGTCCCTGGCAGGAAAACACATGTACAATCCGCATGTACAATCCGCATGTACAATCCGCATATACAATCCGCATGTACAATCCGCATGTATCTCCGCATGTACAATCCGCATGTACAATCCGCATGCGTTTTTTCTGCCAGGGAGATGCAGAAACACTCAGGAAAAAATCCGGAGCATTTCTGCATCGTGGGCACATAGCCTTACTCTCAGCACTTTTAAGATTGCTACTTCCAATAGATAGCACTAGAGTTCAACTCCTCTTCCTCTCCGGAAAGTATATTTACATATTTAATTTCCCAGAGGCCTATAAGTCTCCTTACACTCGATGGTCAGGCATGTCACTCTCCACAAGGAGAGATGTTACCCCTTATACACCAATCCGAGGACTCTCATACAGTCAAATCAGATCTCAATCTTTGCACTGAGGAGAGTGCAACACCCCGAAACACGTGTCAATATATTGAGATTCTGGTTAGGCTTTTTATTCGAAGATTACATTTCCATGATGAGCTTTTGGTGAGCTTTTGATGTTGCAGATTTTCTGCACCCATTAATTAAAATAAGTTACTTGCATTTAAAAAAAAGACTAGCGTAAAAAACTCACCAAAATCTCATAATGGAAACGTAGCCTAAGACATCTGGCAAGACTGGTTAAAGAGTTGATATTGACTCTTAGGATTGCTACTTCCAATAGGTGGCACTAGAGTTCGAGTCCTCTTCCTTTCTGAAGAGGCAATTTGCATATTTAATTCCTCTTAGGAGCACTGCATGGCCTATAAGTCTCCTTACACTGGCATGTGACTCTCCACAAGGAATGATGTTACCCCTTAGATCTCACCACAGCGGGACATGTATGCTACAGCTGGTACATCCCTGGTACTGCAGCCCAGCCCTATTCAGGTGAATGCTACTTCCTCCTGTCGATTGTAGGGGGTCTGCTCTCCACCAATCAGATATTGATGGGTTATCAATATGGGTGGGGCTACTAATATTTATGTGTAGACCCTCCAGAATACGCAAATAGGACAACGGTAAATCAATTGCTCAGCAGGTAACAAAACCTTCTCCCACATTGCCTAAGAAGAGTTGTGCCTTAATGATGGGTGACGTAGCAGATGGAAGACGTCTATTCCTCCTCCACTAAGTGATCTCTTCACTCTATTATTTATTGTTATATATTTGTTTCAAAGTTGTATCAGTCATATCCAAGAATAATAGATTTTAAATATTTAGAACAAGAATAAGTTAATAACAATAGAGTTCAAAGAGAAGAGTATGTGCCCCAGACTTCTACCTCCTCCCCAAACGCAGGTCTTTTATATTCCCACACAACTACAGTACTAACATTCATAAATCTGTATGGGCCAAACAATGACCCAAACATCAATGACTTTAAGGAAAAATGTTACTTTTTAGTGCAGTGCCATAAAACGCCGAGAGGTCAGAATTGTCACTGTGCGGATCTCTGTTTATTTTTACGCTCAATGTCCATACGCCGCCTTTGATATTTTTCAATTAAATTTAGTTGCTGTCCCAAAAATGCTCAAAGATCACAAAAATGTCTGCTCAGCCTCACATTCCCTTCTGTATGTAACCGAGATGCCATTAAAAGACGTTTGCGTATATGAAGCTTCATCACCTCCTAATATACTTTGTATTTGAACTCCTCATCATTTCCAAGATCACGGCTTTATGTCAGTGAATCCAGAATTTGGTCCTATAGACCAAGAACTTTTTTACAACTGAGGGTTTGCTACGATTGTATCCAGTTTCGACAATCTGTCTAAACAAACCAGCGGCATTTTTTTATGTCCTGTGGGTTTGCTACAATATTTCAGTCTAGATTAAAAAAAATGTCCTACTCTGGATACATTGTAGGTTGCAATCTTTCAACCGGAAAAATTATTAGGTCTAAATTGGTTTCCAACCTCTGGATATAATTTGCCGATACATATCTGATAAACCAAATTAATTGCAGGTCCCCTTAGGGCACAGGATTGAACAAACATCCGAAAGAGAAAAACGTGTGACAGGAACAAAGTACACCAATATTGATAAAAAGCCAATATTTATTAAATTGAATAAAAGTTATATAAACAATGTGATCAAACAAACACCGAAAAAGACATATGCATATATGCATGTACATTAAACTGTGTACTTAATTAATTTTGCCAATGCAAAGGTAATTCCCCTTCTGAAACGTAGTCTCTAAATATATGAATAGCTATTTCCAGGCCCCTGATGAAGCAGTGGTGAAACACGTGTCAGGTCCATTGGTGGGTGAGCTGATCTAGATGCACTTTGATTGAACTCTTTGTTTGTACCTTTGTATATTTCCCATTTCCTCAGTTACTGAGCAAATATACAAAGTTATAAAGAGTTCAGTCAAAGTGCATATAGACGATCAGCTTACTCACCAATGGGCCCGACATGTGTTTCACCACTGCTTCATCAGGGGCCCGGATATAGCTATTCATATGTACACAGTTTCATGTACATGCATATATGCATTAGTGGATTCACCAGCATACATATAGTGTTATTCCATGGCAGGGTTGGACTAGGACTTAAATTCAGCCCTGGCATTTGCGAGCACCACTTGCTATGAAGTGAATGCGATATATGTTCGTCGACTTTTGTGGATCGCTCAAGATATATATCACATTTACAGAATGCAAACTGCTGTGAAATTTAAAAGGAACCTGACAGGTCAGATAACTCTATTTACCTACAGATATAGGGTTAATCTGCAGGTTAATAGCATTATGAAGGTGCCTAGCCGCTGTACTGAAACTGCAGCACCCGGGATAAAATAAATTTTATTTCTCCCAGGAACCACCAGTTTCAGTCATGCAGGTGTGCCTGAAGGAGAGGCCCACAGCTGGCAGCAACCCACCTGGCATTTGCCAGAATTGCCAGATGGCCAGACCGGCCTTTTTGCATGGTTACTTGTGAATTGTGCATCCATGTACACATGTACCTGTGTAACTTTTCTGACTAGCTCACCCACTAATTTTTAGTTGTCTATGTCTGTCTTCTTCGGTGTTTGCTCAATCACATTGTTTATATACCTTTTAATCTGTTTAATAAAAATTGACTTTTAGCAATATTGGTGTACTTTGTTCTTAGCACCCATTTTTTTCTCTTTTGCATGTTTTTTTTAACCTCTGGATATAGACAAAAAATGTTCCCTTTCACTGACAACAAACAGAGATCATGTAAATGTTGCTAAATTGAAACACAAGTATATCAGAAGTCTACAGCCTGATAGATCCAGAGAATCGGACCAGTTTCTATCAGTTTGCTGGATCCAATTTTCATCCATCAGTGTTTCATCTGTTCTTCTTATATACAAAAAAAAAACAATAAAAAATACATTTTCCTACCCATTAAACAGTAAAAAACCTACAGCACTCAAAAGACACATGGATATCATCTGTGTACTGTATTTTTATTTTTTTTAACACATGTTGATTTGAATGGATGAGTTTAATCTGTGGCTCCCATCAAAATGTCTCCATATTTTTTTTAGATTTTTTCTTTTTTTTTTTGCAGACAGAGCACCCAGAAAACATGGGCATGTGAACAGTTGCATAGTGTATAATATACATGTTATATCAACAAAAATCCATATAGAGCATGTACGAGAAAGATAAATGTCTGAAAGAGACTTTAAAGGAAATTTGTTGGCAAGTTTAGGTTTTTTTGCTATGTAATCTGAGAGCAGCATGATGTTGGGGCTGAGGCCCTGATTAAAGTGATGTGTCACTTACTGGGCTGTGTTTTACTCTTTCAATACAATCAGTGTTTTATCAGCAGGAGATTATCACTACAGGACTAGTTGTATCATGCTTCCTGGTCCAACCAGTGATTGCCAGCTTTCTGCCTATGCACGGTGTACACAGGAAGCAGCCAATCAGTGGTGTTGGCGGGGTTATACAGGACTCAGCATTCACAGCTCTGCTGGAAAAAATTCTATCACAACTTGTGCACCCAATAAACTAAGTGACACTGAAATAAGGGTCTCTGTCCCTACATCACGTGTTGTGCATGGGCTTATACAGAGCTCAGCATTCAGATATCTGCTAAATTTGCAGCAGAGAAAATTGCTGCACCCAATAAAGTAAGTGACACATTGCTGGAATCAGGGTCACTGTCCCTGCATAATGCTACTCTCAGATTACATAGCACAACCTGCTGACAGATTCCCTTTAAGACAGGACTGTTGAGACGACATGTGGCACAGTGCATAAAAATAAATCACCAAAAGTAAAAGGATCCCCCCATAGGCAAAAGGAAGTTGAATCAGACATATGAAATGTGCAACCAGTGCAGCTGCTCAGTGATCCAGTAGGTAAGCAGGGTTGGGGTACCCTGGTCCAGGGGTAGCCTATTACATGGCATGTAAGCACCTGAGCAGATGTTATAGTTTATAATGTACTGGTGTATAAATTGTGAGAGACATAATGGGTTTGCTCTATGATGAGCTATCGGGGAGCGAAGCCCCCATACACTGCGTCTAACCGGAAACCCCTCCCTGCCTGTGTCCATCCCACCTTTTGATTTCCAGTCCATGGGCAAACAAAACATTGGTGCAACATGTGTGGGGCCCAAGAGGTAAAGGGGCCACTACCACCTCCAAATCAGGTGGGATGGTGCATTATGAGGAGCTATTGGACTGCAGAGGGCCCATAAATTGTTCCTGCACAGGGGTCCCTCTTCTGTCTCTGGCCGCCCCTTAAAATAGCTCATTAGTTTTAGAATCTTTATATCTTAACTTATATCTATATATTCTCATTTAAAAGCAGCATTCACCACTGTACCCGCCCGCAACCTAAAAAAAACCTGTTCAGCTTGTTCTCCCCCCAGTGAATGAAATGACCCTTAAACTTTGCTTTATCAGTGTTCGGTGCTAGATTCCCGCCTTACTGCCAAAATGGAAAAACACGTTTCCGGATCATTTTGGGTCAAAAAAGAACTGAACAATGCCAGATCAGAAAGGATTTGACATTTCACTTTTTATTTTTAAATGCAGAAGAACAATTTCTAAAATGTATTCTATATTTTATATTTGTTTTCAGCGCTGAATGTGTAGCCATACTGGTTTCACCCTATGTGTGATTGCGGGAGGATTTTTTTTCCTGTCCTCTGTCTTGGGCTTCACAGCAGTGATGTCACCTGGGATGTCACCTCCTCTGAGGTCACTGCGAGGCTTCATTCCTCAGTATTATCTATGGCATTCTTCTAACATCCAATATACTGCAATCATACATTCCAGCTGGACCTTGGCAAAGTTTTCTATGGAGACCAATCGCGTAACTAGAGTCTGATGGACCCTGGTGAAAAATTTTGGACCTGGACCCCCATCTGCATGGTGGTCAGATGTGTGGGTCCATGTAGCGTTCTAGATCCTATAAAGCGATTCATATTCACCCCTCATGTGATAATGTTCCCCATCCTGGCTCGTTCCTGTAATAATCTCACCCATCCTGGCTCCTTCCTGTAATAATCTCACCCATCCTGGCTCCTTCCTGTAATAATGTCCACCATCCTGGCTCCTTCCAGTAATAATCTCCCCCATCCTGTCCCCTTCCTATAATAATGTCCCCCATTCTCTACCCTTCCTTTAATAATGTCCCCCATTCTGGCTCCTTCCTGATATAATCTCACCCATCCTGGCTCCTTCCTGTAATAATGTCCCCCATCCTGTCCCCTTTCTGTAATAAGGTCCCCCATCCTGGGCCCTTCCAGAGATAATCTTTCCCATCCTGGCTACTTCCTGTAATAATCTCCCCTATCCTATCCCCTTTCTGTAATAATGTCCCCCATTCTGTCCCCTTCCTTTAATAATGTCCCCCATTCTGACTCCTTCTTGCAATAATCTCACCCATCCTGGCTCGTTCCTGTAATAATGTCCCCCATCGTGTCTTCTTCCTTTAATAATGTCCCCCATCCTGGCTCCTTCCTGCAATAATCTCACCCATCCTGGCTCCTTCCTGTAATAATGTCCACCATCCTGGCTCCTTTCTGTAATAATCTCCCCCATCTTGGCTCCTTCCTGCAATAATCTCCCCCATCCTGGCTCCTTCCTGTAATAATGTCCACCATCCTGGTTCCTTCCTGTAATAATCTCCCCCATCCTGTCCCCTTCCTATAATAATGTCCCCCATTCTGTACCCTTCCTTTAATAATGTCCCCCATTCTGCCTCCTTCCTGCAATAATCTCCCCCATCTTGGATCCTTCCTGCAATAATCTCCCCCATCCTGGCTCGTTCCTGTAATAATGTCCCCCATCTTGTCTCCTTCCTTTAATAATGTCCCCCATCCTGGCTCCTTCCTGCAATAATCTCACCCATCCTGGCTCCTTCCTGTAATAATGTCTACCATCCTGGCTCCTTCCTGTAATAATCTCCCCCATCTTGGCTCCTTCCTGCAATAATCTCCCCCATCCTGGCCCCTTCCTGTAATAATCTCCCCCATCCTGTCCCCTTTCTGTAATAAGGTCCCCCATCCTGGGCCCTTCCAGAAATAATCTTTCCCATCCTGGCTCCTTCCTGTAATAATCTCCCACATCCTGGCCCCTTCCTGTAATAATCTCCCCCATCCTGTCCCCTTCCAGTAATAATGCCCCCATCTTGGGCCCCATTCTAAAACAATGTATCCCATCCCAGGCCTCTTCCTAGTATAATATCCTCCATCCTGGTATAATGCTCCCCTTCTTGGTACAATTCCCCTCATTGTGCCATCCTAGGGTCCATCCATTCTTCTCCAGCATATTTTAAAAAGAAACCAACGATTATTCTTACCTTTCCCCGATATGTGGCGTCCTCCTCTATAGCCGGTGTAGAAGCTGGCAACTGACTTCGGCATGCAGACATGGGCAGCGCATGACATCACTGCCATGAAGCACCCGTCATAGGCAAGTCGACATCTGCTGTTGGCATCTGATTGCCACTGGCATTGGCACGTCCCCCTTCTGAATGGTCTAGGTGGTGGTGACACACTCTGAGACCGCAATCGTTACACCCCTGATGGAGACCATTACACTGCCTTCACTTGTTTTTAGCCCAAAAAAATGGGTCAAAAGCTAAGAGGACTGCTTTGGATTGTTATTGGACAGTTTTTAGAACCCATCATTGTTGGGTCTCATTTTTCTCCTCATAGAGGACTTTAACCTTGTATGGACTCCCCATTTGCTAAATGACCTTCGTAGGTGTAAAAGTCATGTCACGTCTCTCTCCATTGCAAGGAAAAGAAGGACAGGTGAACACATGACAAGCTTTTATGTCTTGGAATTGGAGTATGGCAACACAACGAAGTTCCAGGAGGGGACCCCATAATGTTTTTTTGATTTGGGTCACCTTTCTCATTGCCGTGGTTGGGTCAATACTCAGTCAAACTTAGTGACGTACAACTTGAGAAACAACTTTTTCAATGCAATACAGGTAGGATCGCACAGCAAGTTGGAGATTTACAAAGATTTACTCCTATGTGATCACAGACAGGGCCATATTTGCCACTATGCACTGAAAGGCGGGTACCTAGGGCGGCAATCTGCAGGGGGCAGCGCCACCATGAATGAGTAAAAAAAAACATTTCTGCTTGACCGCTGGACCAAGTGTCAGTATTGCTGTTTTAATTTGGGGCGGACAGGAGGGGGAAGGTGGTGGAGGTTCAGGGGGCGCTCGAGTCCTGTCTTTTTTTACAGCCTCATGAAGTCGGTATTTTTACCAGTCTGCACTGAATGGTGGATGGGTGTTTCCTACATAAAGATCTTTTCTATCAAACCCAGAAACAGACATTAGAAATGTGCTGGCGTGTAAGCGGAAAAAACCCTCAGTTTATGTCCCTATCATACTCAATGGTCTATTCTACTCTATAGACCAACATTAAGCCTATGAGTTAATATTTAGAAGATGGGAGAAAAGCAGCACGAGCCTAAAATACAGTGTGGATGTGGCCACGGTGGGATCTGATCCCAGAACACCAGCACCCTGGTCACTAAGCTCTGAGCCACCAAACCTGTAGGAAAAGGTGTGTGCGGTGGAGAGACCACTTTGTGTCATGAGTTCCAGTTATGTATCACCACATATGAGAACTCTCAGGTAAGGTGGGCTGCCTTGTAAACCATGTAATTGTATGTGCACATGGCAAGTACCTGGATCACTAAGTATGGTAATCCCCAAACAGATGCCTGCGTCACTCCCGTGCTCTCCATGCAAATGCCTGGATGACGACCTCAATCTCTGCTCCGCACACAATTATACAGGAACACCTCGGCGCTATTTATGGACCTGTAATGGAGAATTTTTTACCTTAGGGAGACTAAAAAAAAAAAATCAAAAGTGACCTGCTGAAAAATTGTCCCGCACCTGCTGACAAATTGACCGGCCCCTGCTGACAAAATGACACGCCCCTGCTGAATATTTAGGAGACATTTGTTGAAAAGTTATTAGTTGTTTCTTTTTGCCACTATCTCATTTGCATAAATCTGTGAGCGAGCGTTCTGATTGGCTGGCTGTAGAATGCTGCATCTGCAGACATCTTATAGATGGGAACATCATTCCGACAGGACAGGTCGGCAGAGCGAGGGACATGGCTTCAACATTAAGAAAATGGGGCCCAACTGACCTGATCATTCTCATTATCTCATTTTGTACAACACTCTTAATATAGTAATAGAAGGAGTACGCTCAATGTATTAAAGGGATTATACAGAATTTAAAAAAGTGTCTGTTTTCTTCTGGAAAAAAAAACAGCTCCTCAATGGTCCACAGGCTGTATACGGTACTGCATTTTGCGCACATTGACATGGATGGAGCAATAACTGGACATGACCTTGGACAGGTGTGATGCAGCAATGTTTTTCCGGTCTTGTACAACCCTTAAATGGGTTGTATGATTAATATTTTTTTTTTTAACAAATGGTCAGAATGGCATGAAAAATTAAAAAAATTCACCAATTCCTCATCAATCCCATTTTGTCGCTTCCTGGGTCCCTGCTGGTCTCTACTTTCTGGGCCCTCTCCAGAAACAAGGATATGGCTGCTCATAGCCAGTGATTGGCTCAACCATCGGTCCCTAGAAGAATTAGGAGATAGAAACTCAGGAAGCATCGGAAAAGGGATTGGTGAGATGAGTATTATTTATTCCGCTTTTATTATACTATTCTGCTTATTTTTTTTTAAATTAAAAATAGAAACAAATCCTCTTCCAGACTGAAATTAGTGGTCCTCCACTCGTTTTGCACAACTCCAAGTGCAGAATGTCCCACACCTCCTATATATGCTGAATTTAGGACTTGAATGACAGGTGGTCCAGTACTCGGCCACCCTATGGGAGTGAGATACCATGCCTTAAAGGGGTTGTCCACTGCTTGAGGATTGAGAAAGAGTTGTCCAAGTAGTGGACAACCCCTTTAATTGTAGGTACACTTGAGGCCACATCGGCACCAGACGCAACTGGGGCAAGGGTGGTCCTTGGTAATATAAGTAATCCTAGATTAGGCATATGTTGGATAGGCAGTGGGCTCATTTGCTCATGCACATAAGGACCCAAATATACCTAGAGCAGAAGGGAGGAAGGTGAGTAAAAGTTTTTATTATTTTCATGCGTGCAGTGATGGGGGGCCATGTACACCAGGATAGGGGGACCATGCATATCAGGATTGGGGATGAGGGGGCCATGCATACCAGGATTGGGATGAGGGGGCCATGCATACCAGGATTGGGGGATGAGGAGGCCATGGATACAAGGATTGGGGGATCAGGAGGTCATGCCTACCAGGATTGGGGGATGAGGAGGCCATGTATACCAGGATTGGGTCTAAGGCCGCCATGCATACCAGGATTGGGTCTAAGGGGCCCATGCATACCAGGATTGAGGATGAGGGGGCCATGCATACCAGTATTATGGATGAGGGGGCCATGCATACCAGGATTGGGGATAAGAGGGCCATACACACCAGGATTGGGTCTGAGGGGGCCATGCATACCAGGATTGGAGGATGAGGAGGCCATGGATACAAGGATTGGGTCTAAGGGCGCCATGCATACCAGGATTGGGTCTGAGGGGGCCATGCATACCAGAATTGGGTCTGAGGGGCCATGCATACCAGGAAGGGGATGAGGGGGCCATGCATACCAGGATTGGGGATGAGGGGGCCATGCATACCAGGATTGGGGATGAGGGCGCCATGCATACCAGGATTGGTTCTGAGGGGGCCATGCATACCAGGATTGGGTCTGAGGTGCCATGCATACCAGGAAGGGGATGAGGGGGCCATGCATACCAGGATTGGGGATGAGGGGGCCATGCATACCAGGATTGGGGATGAGGGCGCCATGCATACCAGGATTGGGTCTCAGGAGACATGCATACCAGGATTGGGTCTGAGGGGCCATGCATACCAGGAAGGGGATGAGGGGGCCATTCATTCCAGGAATGGGGATTAGGAGGCCATGCATACCAGGATTGGGGATGAGGGGGCCATGCATACCAGGATTGGGTCTGAGGGGGCCATGCATACCAGGATTGGGGATGAGGGAGCCATGTATACCAGGATTGGGGATGAGGGGACCATGCATACCAGAATTGGGGTTTGAGGGGGGCATGCATACCAGATTTGGGGATGAGGGGGCCATGCATACCATAATTGGGGATGTGGGGCCATGCATACCAGGATTGAGGATGAGGGGGCCATGCATACCAGAATTGGGGATGAGGGGGCCATGCATACCAGGATTGGGTCTGAGGGGCTATGCATACCAGGAACTGGGATGAGGGGGCCATGCATTCCAGGATTGGGGATGAGGGGAACATGCATACCAGGATTGGGGATGAGGGGGCCATGCATACCAGGATTGGGGAAGAGGGGGTCATGCATACTAGAATTGGGGAAGAAGGGGCCATGCATACCAGGAAGGGGATGAGAGGTCCATGCATACCAGGATTTGGTCTGAGGGGGCCATGCATACCAGGATTGGGTCTGAGGGGGCCATGCATACCAGCATTGGGCCTGAGAGGGCCATGCATACCAGGATTGGGTCTGAGGAGGCCATGCATACCAGGATTGGGAATGAGGGGGTCATGCATACCAGGATTATGGATGAGGGGGCTATGCATACCAGGATTGGGGATGAAGGGGCCATACATACCAGGATTGGGGATGAGGGGGCCATGCATACCAGGATTAGGTCTAAGGGCGCCATGCATACCAGGATTGGGTCTGAGGGGGCCATGCATACCAGGATTGGGTCTGAGGGGCCATGCATACCAGGAAGGGGATGAGGGGGCCATGCATACAAGTATTGGGGATGACGGGTGCCACACATACCGGGATTGGGGATGAGGGATGCCACACATACAAGGATTAGGGATGAGGGGTGCCACGCATGCCGGGATTTGGGATCAGGGGTGCCACGCATGCCGGGATTGGGGATGAGGAATGGAGTGTCATGCATACCGGGATGAGGGATGGGTTACCATGCATACCAGGATGAGGGATACCATACACACCAGGATAAG
Organism: Phyllobates terribilis; assembly: GCF_046119375.1. Classification (NCBI taxonomy): domain Eukaryota; kingdom Metazoa; phylum Chordata; class Amphibia; order Anura; family Dendrobatidae; genus Phyllobates; species Phyllobates terribilis. The sequence continues at coordinate 9,770,781 of NW_027362804.1, forward strand.
GATGAGGGGTGCCACGCATGCCGGGATTGGGGAAGAGGGGTGCCACGCATGCCGGGATTGGGAAAGAGGGGTGCCACGCATGCCGGGATTGGGAAATAGGGGTGCCACGCATGCCGGGATTGGGGATCAGGGGTGCCACGCATGCCGGGATTGGGGATCAGGGGTGCCACGCATGCCGGGATTGGGGATGAGGAATGGAGTGTCATGCATACTGGGATGAGGGATGTGTTACCATGCATACCAGGATGAGGGATACCATACACACCAGGATAAGGATGAGGGGTGCCACGCATACCGGGATTGGGGGTGAGGGGTGCCACGCATACCGGGATGAGGGGTGCCACGCATACCGGGATTGGGGGTGAGGGGTGCCACGCATACCGGGATTGGGGGTGAGGGGTACCACGCATACCAGGATTGGATGGTGGGAACAGGATGGGGGCAGCACAAATACAAGGAGGGGGCAGCACATACCAGTATGGGAGACCATATACCAATAAAAATGCTCGCCACCCAGGCGTAGAACGAGTTCAATAGCTAGTGTAAAATAAGGGTATAAATGAAAACGCCAAATAGTCCTGCAAAAAAATAAAAAAAGTTACAGCTCTCAGAATATGGCGATGCAAAAACAAATTCATGTTTGTAAAATATTGTTTTTAGTATATAAAAGTAGCAAATCATTCAAAAAACTATATAAATCTGGTATCGCTGTAATTGTACCGACCCGAAGAATAAATCTGTCATCACTTTTACCTGCAAAAAAGTTTATAACAATAACTGAATTACTGGTTTTTGATCATTCTGTGTCTGAAAAATCTGAATAAAACGCAATCAGAAAATGTTATATACTCCAAAATGGTCCAAAAAAATATTCAAATCGTCACGAAAAAATGAAGCCCTTATTCAGCTTTGTTGGCAAAAAAAAATAAAAAAGTTATAGCTCTCACAATTTGGTGACAAAAAAACAATTTTTTTATAAAAAAAAAGCATTTTAGTGTGTGATAGTAGCAAAATATAAAAAAAAACGACATAAAATCAGGCATCACATGTACCGCACGGTTAACCGCACAAAAATAATAATACAAACTGTTCTTGTACTTCTATCTATTTGCTCATTCTACCTCCCAAAAATCGGAATAAGGCTCAGGTCACATTTATCCTGTGCTCTCCGCTGAGAGCTTACATCGGGGTTTCCATGTAAAACAGAAAAACCGCGATTCAGGCAAAAACCCAATGGAACCACTCACTATAAAGAGGCAGATGGGGGCACTGTGGACCCCATTTGGTCTGTGTTCCGGCAGTGTCACATTATTTTAGGTGTTTTTTTAGCGCACAAGTGTGGGTGACCACAGCTCTGTAAAGACCTAAAAAGATGGATACCACCGGAAAAGACAGGAAACGGAGCCAAGGTGTTATTATAGTGAGTAGTACCAGCAGGGGTTTCATCTGAATCACATTTTTGTGGGATTTACACGGAAATCCCAATTTAAGCGCTCAGCATAGAACATAAGAATATGATCCAGCCTTATACTGAAAGCAATCAAAAAATATCATGTACCCCAAAATGTTACCAATAAACCCTAACTTATCCTACACAATATCATTGTAGCGTCGGCGTCCCTGCCTCCTGCTAGGCAGGGACGCTGTTCCCCTCACCTCTCCGCTCCGTGCCCGGCGTCTTCCTCCCGCTCTGCTGGCAGCGCGCGCTGCTTCCCGGCCACGGTGCTTAGGGCGTGCGCGCTCCCCCTCTCTTAAAGGGGCCGCGCGCGTCGTCCTAAGGAGTCCCCGGCCAATGGCCGGAGGACTTCACCATATATAAGGCACCTCCTCCAAAATGGAGGTGCTCGAGCAATGCTGTTGCAAAGCCTTCACTCTGCTTCAGTCCTCAGGTCCCGCTACCAGTTACCTGCCAGTCACCTGCCAGATTCCTGCTTGATACTTGCCTGATATCCGCTTACCTGCTTGCAAGCCTGCGGTCCGACGGTCTGCCTTCCGACACCTGTCAGTCTGTCTATGGACCAGCCAGCCCGCTCACCTGGGAGCGCTCACCTGCTACCTGCCTGCTAGCCTACCTGGAGGCTCTGCTGTCACTTGCCGTAACCACCTGCCCGTCCAGAGACTCTTGCCCGCTCACCTGGGAGCGCTCGCCTGCTACCTGCCTGCTAGCCTACCTGGAGGCTCTGCCGTCACTTGCCGTGACCACCTGCCCGTCCAGAGACTCTTGCCCGCTCACCTGGGAGCGTCTACCTGCTAACTGCCTGCTAGCCTACCTGGAGGCTCTGCCGTCACTTGCCGTGACCACCTGCCCGTCCAGAGACACTTGCCCGCTCACCTGGGAGCGTCCACCTGCTTCCTGTCTGCTAGTCTACCTGGAGGTTCTGCCGTCACTTGCCATGACCACCTGCCTGTCCAGAGACTCTCGCCCGCTCACGTGAGAGCGCTCACCAGCCACCCACCTGCTGTCCTTCTACCCAGAGACTGTCCCTGTCACTTACCGTGACTACCTGCCCTTCTACTCAGAGACTGTCCCTGTCACTTGCTGTGACTACCTGCCCTTCTACCCAGAGACTGTCCCTGTCACTTGCCGTGACTACCTGCCCGTCTTCCCTGGGAGCCACCCGCTTCCTTACAAGGACCACCCCCTTGTATAGTTGCTCAGAGGTTCCACCTCCCAGACCCGTTACAGTTTGCTCGGGCCATGGAATCCGGTGGCACCCAAGCTCCCTCGCTCTCGGACCTATGTCATGAACTGTCCCATCAGAGGTCCCAACAGGAGTCCATCCTGAGTCACCTGCGGAATGTCAACTCTCGCCTGGACAATCTGACTGCTCCACCAGCAACCACCGCTAGTGTCATGACTCGCAACCCGGCAGCGCCGCTGCCCACCAATACCATGGTATCCTGCCCCGGTCCCCGGCTTTCTGCACCTCCTCACTTCAGAGGTGACCCCGCTCAAGCTCGGGGCTTCATAAACCAGTACACCCTGCACTTTGAACTTTTGTCCCACCAGTTTATCTCCGACCGGTCCAAAGTAGCCTTTATCATGTCCCACCTCACCGGGGAGGCTCTGGCTTGGCTAAATCCTCTATGGGAGAGAGGAGACTCCCTGGTGTCCGACCTGCCAGCCTTTCTCACGGCTTTCCGGAAAGTCTTCGACGAACCCTGACGGAAGACCTCATCCTCATCGTCTCTGCTACGCCTCCATCAAGGAAATCTCACCGTGGGCCAATATGCCATACGGTTGCGTACCCTTGCTTCGGAGCTGGCCTGGGATAATGACGCCCTGGTGTCTGTCTTCTGGGAGGGTCTGTCCGGCCGTATTAAAGATGAACTCGCCGGTCGGGACATTCCTACCACTCTCGACGACTTAATAACACTTGCCACCCGGATTGACATCCGGTTCCAGGAGCGCGCCAAAGAGGTCACCCGTGAGAGGAGGTTTCCACGTAGTGTTGAGCCACCCCCGTAGTGTTCGAGTTCGGTTCGGTTCGTCGAACACCCGTGTGTTCGCCGAACTGTTCGTCGAACTGTTCGTCGAACACCTTCGAACACCGTTAAAACTAATGGCAGGCAAACAAAAACACATAGAAACACATAGAAAACACCTTCAAAGGTGTCCAAAAGCTGACAAACTGCTCAGAAGACACAACTAACACATGGAAAAGTGACAAGTACATATAGTCATGCGAAAAGAAAAGAAGTGGAGGAGTAAAAGGAGGGGGAGACACAGATATAGGCATGTCATGCCCTTCTAAAATCCAAAAAGTGAGAAGCCGACACGTTCAGTCCGCTCCTGCCCGTGCCACCTCCGCGTCGCCGGGTTTGTGCCAGAGCCGCGGTGAACCCTGACGGCCAGCCCCCCTCTCCCAATACTGGTGCCTGTCCGCTGGTGGGTCGAGCGAGCCCCCCTGTGGTGGAGGCAGCTCTAAGCTTTTTAATTTAAATTGTCTCTCTAATTTGAATGAATACACTTTAAATCCATTTACAAGGATCTATTGGAGGGCAAGTCTCATGCCAGCAGCCGCGTAATTCCAGCTCCAGTAGCGTCCACTAAAGCTGCTGCAGTTAAAAAGCTTTTATAAGGATCGAGCTCGGCTGTCCACCGCAAGGCATCCTACTGCCAGTCCGAGCCCCTATGCCTTGGGGTGCCTCCTGATGCTCTTCACTGAGTATCCCGTGGTCCCGAAGCATTTCCTTTGAAAAAATTAAGTGTCCAAACTACAGGTGGTGTAGCTTGCTTAACAGCCGGGATAATCCGCTGACTAGCAGACACTGCTACTAGGCACAAAGTATTTCCTGGGCTAGATGAAGTTAAAAAATTGTAATTAGATACTCTCGTTGGATGCTGAGAAAGCATTCCATAGAGTCTCCTGGCACGCCATATATGATTCTCTTAAAAAGCTTGGGGTAGGGGTCTAGGGGACCCTTTTATAGCCAAAATCACGGCCCTGTATCGCAATACGTCACCTAGGCTGAAGATAAATGGAACTGTAGCACCCTGAGGGCTCGGTTGCTACAGAGGTATTGCACCTCACCCAGAGGTGTGATATCTCACTCTCAGGTAAGGATGTAGTGTGGATCAGGACCCGACACCTGCATGCATTACACCACATTGCCGTGGGGCAGGGCGACCAATATGCCCCTGAGATGGGCACGACAGTCCCTGTCCCTGGCTGGAGTGGGGGGAGGGAACACTGAGGAAGGGGAACCCTGTAGTGCAGGAGCAGGGAGGAAGCAGTTCCTGGGTGCATTGAGAAGGGAGTATAAAAGGTGGGCACCATCTTAGTTCAGTGCAGAGAAGTCTGAGCAGAAGTGGCAGGGAGCAGGGGCTCTGCATGACCTAGTAACAGAGGCCCAGGCCTGGAAGAGGGAGAAGGAAGGAAGAGGAGCGGAGAAGGCTCCAGGAACGAGGAACGAATTGATCCCAGGGGTGCGGACGGGCGAGTCGCCATCGCACGCCCGAATCCACCTGCGTGGAGGGGTCAGGCCAAAGGGGGAGACCGGTCCCCGAAACTAGTGGAGGCAGGAAACGACCCTCAGCTAGAAACAGGAGGCTGTGACATTTTATGTGGCGCAGCCCCTCGCTACACCCGCTAGGAAGGCACCACATAGGGTCAGGGAAACTGGCGCCAAGTTTACCAAGAGGAGGCCCAAGGCAGCCGGACAGAAGGGTTGGTAAGAAAGGCCAGACAAAGGACACACAAAGGGGGTCCTGTGAAGCACTCCAAAGTTATCTGGGAGTTGTCTGAGCCCCTCACCTGGTGAGCACAGTACGACGTGGGCAGCCGTTACCTGCAGACGTGGTCTGGATAATAAGAACTGTGAGTAAAGGCCCTGGACTGCATCACTGACTCCGTGTCGTTACTGCTGCTGCCCTGCACCATCACCCCCATCCTCCGCATACACTGCCCTGAGGCTATACTCCTCCCGTGGGGAGTTATGCTACGCTTTGCTGCACCCACAACACCAGCCTCAGCGGTCTGCCCTGGAGCGGCGGTTCACTCTGACCGCAATCCACGGGTGGCGTAGTCGGACATTTAAACATCAAAACCACATAAATAGTTCCGCCACTGGTTTGACCGCCCTGAGCCACGGAACCGGGTCGCCGCCACGGAGACTACAACCACCAGCATCCACCAAAAAGGGTCCGGCTCCGGGTGTCCCAAGGCCCAGGGGGCGCGTCAGAACATTTTCATCACCTTTCACAATCACCAATGGGACAAGGCAGGGATGTTCTCTGTCCCCTCTCTTATACATCCTAGTGACGGAGCACCTGCTCTCATCAATTCGCCATAACCCCAATATTAGGTGGATTGAGGTGGGAGGCACCGAGTACAAGTGCTCTCTATTTGCTGATGATGTCCTAGTATATATCACTCAATCACATATATCCATCCATGCTGTTATGGCTGAAATAGATCACTTTGTTACATGGTCAAATTTTAAAATCAATGCAGCGAAGTCTGAGGCCCTCGATGTCTCCCTCCCCAAATCCATATAGGATTCCATCCAGTCCAACTTTCCCTTTGCCTGGCCCTCACAGGGTATCAAATACTTAGGAATTCCTATTCATAGAGACCTCTCCCATCTATGTTATCTTAATTTTGGGCCCTTTATTGAACAACTCCATACAGACCACGGTTGGCAAGTTAGAACTGTAAGATTCACTACGTGAACCACTGGTGTTTTGTGGAAAAGCACATGTACACCGTGTTCCAAATTATTATGCAAAAAGTGTTTAGGAGTGATAAGGGAAGAATTTGTTTGTTTGTCAGTTAAACTCATTGATGGTGATGTGTGTCAGGGCTCTTTATATCACTGTAAGCAATTGCAGACACCTGTGCTAATTAGTTTGGCAGGTGTGTCCAATGAAAGGCAAGACTACTTAAGAAGGCTGTCTCACATTATTAAGCAGCCTACATTTTCTGCCAAAATGGGAAAGAAAAAGGATGTGTCGGCTGCTGAGAAGCAACAAATTGTGGAGTGTTTAGGTCAAGGCATGACTACAATCAACATTGTGCGATGATCAGGATGAAGTGTCTTGGCAATCAAGAAGTATGTAGCTGATTCACAGTACACACGTGTGCGTGCTGATAAGGGCAAATTGAGGACTCTTTCCTACAGGCAATTACGTCAGGTTGAAAGAGCAGCGGCAAAAAAGCCTTGTCATAGCAGCAGACAAGTTTTTGAAGCTGCTTGTGCCTCCAACATCCCCTGAACAACAAGATGCAGGGTCCTTCAGAGGTTTGCAGCTGTGCATACGCCATCCTGTCGACCTCCTCTATCCACTTCACACAAGGAGAAACGGCTCCAGTGGGCCAAACATTACATGAAGACTGATTTCAAAACTGTTTTGTTCACGTATGAGTGCCGTGCAGCGCTCGATGGTCCAGATAGATGGAGTGGAGGATGGCTGGTTGATGGACACCCCACGCAAACACGGCTACAGCGCCAACAAGGAGGAGGTGGAGTAATGTTTTGGGCTGGAATCATGGGGAGAGAGATTGTCGGCCCCTTTAGGATCCCTGAAGGCGCTAAAGATGAACTCCATAATGTATGTGGATTTTCTCAAACAGCACTTCCTGCCATGGTTCAAGAAGAAGAACCGTGTATTTCACAGCAAGATCATTTTTTTGCATGATAATGCACCATCTCATGCTGCACATAAAACATCTGCATCTCTGGCTGATATGGGCATAAAAGGGGACAAACTTATGGTGTGACCCCCATGCTCCCCTGACCTCTACCCCATTCAGAACCTTTGGAGCATCATTAAAAGGAGTGTCTATGATGGCGGGAGGCAGTTCACATCTAAGCAACAGCTCTGGGAGGGTATTCTGTCCTCATGCAAAACAATTGAAGCAGAAACCATCCAAAACCTGACAAATTCAATGGACGAGAGAGTTCAGAAGCTCCTTTCGAACAAGGGGTCCTATGTGAAAATGTAACATCACCTAGAATAAAGTTTTGAGTTGAAAACTGTTTGATTTCAGTTTCTAACAACCTGCTAATGCTTATAATTTCAAAAATGACCATTTTTTTGGTCTTTATTAAAATGAAAAGGTTGATCGAAAAGTTTGGGGGATCTAAGAGTGTGGCAACCCAGTAGTCATGATTACTTCGAATTCTGACAATATGAGGGTCATGCTGCAGGTAGTGCAGCAAGAAGGCACTTATGTGTCTTGCGCATCTCGGAGCCCCAAAATTATTTTCCGGGCTAGATGCAGCTAAAAATTATTATTAATTTTAAATCTGGTGAAGCTTTAGTATAGATGGCCTAATAGGATCAGTGCTGCACACTGCTGCAAAGCCCAAATTATTTTCCAGTCAAGATACAGATAAACATGATTAGTAATTTTAAATCTGGTGGAGCTTATTATAGATGGCCTAATAGAATCAGTGCTGCACACTGCTACAAAGCCCAAATTATTTTCCAGCCAAGATACAGATAAACATGATTAGTAATTTGAAAGCTTAAAACGGTTGGTAGGGTGATTTTAACCAATCATCAAGCTTTTACTCTCCCCAGGATGACACAGGGGTAGAAAAGTCGTTTCGGATCCATGATTTGTTCATCTTTATGAACGTGAGTCTGTCTACATTATCAGTGGAGAGCCGCGTGCGCTTATCTGTCAGCACACCACCAGCAGCGCTGAACACACGTTCAGACAGAACGCTGGCTGCGGGGCATGACAAGATCTCCAAAGCGTAAGTGGCTAGCTCCGGCCATTTATCCAGATTGGAAGCCCAAAAAGAGCAAGGGTCCAGTGACACAGTCATGGCTTCAATGTTTACTTGGAGATACTCCTGTACCATCGTCTCTAGGCGTTGACTATGTGTCAGACTTCTTGTCTCCTGTGGCCTTGCAAAGGATGGGCTAAAAAAGTGGTGAAATGATTCCGCAAAATTGATGTTACCAGCAGATACTGTGGTTCTGTTACGGTTTGAGTGCTGAACACTTGACGGTCCCACGGTTGGCAAGTTGGAACTGTGAGATTCACTACGTGCACCACTGGTATTTTGTGGAAAAGCACATGTAAGATTCTGCAACAGTCTCTGCTGATACTCCTGCATGCGTGCATCCCTTTCTATGGCAGGAATAATTTCTGCAAATTTACTTTTGTACCGGGGATCTAACAGTGTGGCAACCCAGTAGTCAGGATTATTTCTAATTCTCACAATTCGAGGGTCATGTTGCAGGTAGTGCAGCAAGAAGGCACTCATGTGTGTTGCGCATCCAGGAGCACCAAGTCCCTGTTGTGTTGGTGGCGAGGTAACAATCATGCTTCCTTCCTCTGTCCTCTCCCCCCAACCTCGCACAACAGAAATGTGATCAAGGTCTCCCTCATCTGATGAGTCTTCCATCAGTTCGTCCTCCACTTCTTCCTGGGCTCCTGCACCTTCCTCACTAGTTTGGCTGCTACCATGCGCCCTGGTAAAACCATCTCCCCCACCCTCACATGCCTGCCGCCTTGGTGCTGCCGACCGTCTGGACCTTGCAGATGTTAGCCCTTCCGCATACAACTCCTCCTCCTCTACTTCCTCCACCTCCTCTTGTGCCACCACCTGACTCCGAATTCTGTTTAACATGTGCTCCAGCATGTAAATCACCGGAATAGTCATGCTGATAATGGCATCGTCAGCACTAAACATCTTCGTCGCCATTTCAAAACTGTGCAGAAGGGTGCATAGGTCCCTGATCTGAGACCACTCCTCCAGCGTGATTTGCCCCACCTCTGGATCTCGTTGGCCCAGGCTATATGTCAGAACGTATTGCACCAGGGCTTGTCGGTGCTGCCACAGTCGCTGCAACATGTGCAGAGTTGAATTCCACCGGGTAGGCACATCGCATTTTAGCCGGTGAAGTGGCAGGCCCAACGACTTCTGTAGAGATGTAAGTCGCTGAGCTGCGGGATGCGAACGGCGGAAGTGAGCACACAGCGACCGTGCCCTCTGCAGAAGGCCATCTAGTCTGGGATAGTGGGCTAAAAATTGCTGGACAACCAGGTTCAACACGTGAGCCATACAAGGCACGTGTGTGACATTGCCCCGGCGAAGGGCCGCACCCAGGTTTGCAGCATTGTCGCACACGGCCTTCCCTGGTTTCAGGTCCAGTGGAGACAACCATTCATGAAATTGATTCTCCAGAGCTGACCACAACTCCTCAGCTGTGTGACTCACATTTCCCAGACATTTCAATGTAAAAACCGCCTGATGACGTTGAGCCCTACTGCCAGCATAGTAAGGAGGTGTGCAGGATCCCTTCTGCGCAGTTAGAAAGCTTGTGGCATGATCAGACAGGCTTTGGGTGCAGGTGGAAGACCGAGAGGAGGTTGAGGAGGCAGAAGCAGTGGAGGAACTTTGACATAAAGAGGATTGACGCACAACTCGTGGGGACGGCAAGACTTGGATAGCAGCCCCTTGTCACCATAGTTACCCAGTGCCCAGTCAGCGACATGTAACGCCCTTGTCCATGCCTACTCGTTCAAGTGTCTGTGGTGAAATGCACCCTGTCACACACAGAGTTTCTCAAAGAAGCGGTGATGTTGTGTGCGACATGCTGGTGGAGCGCAGGCACACCTTTCTTTGAGAAGTAGTGCCGACTGGGCATCTGGTACTGGGGCACTGCGACGGACATAAGGTCTCGAAAATCCTCTGTGTCCACCAGGCGGAAAGGCAGCATTTCTGTAGCCAAGAGCTTGCAGATGGTGAAATTCAACCTCTTAGCTTTCTCATGGCTAGGAGGAAATGGTCTTTTACTTGTCCACATCTGAGGGACCGAGGGCTGGCTATTGTGCTTAGACGGGGTTGATAAGGGTGTCCCCGGCAAACTGCCGGTCTGTGAGGAAGATGCAGGTGGACATGTTAGGTTGCCTTGATCCAAAGGTGGTGCTATCGATGTCGGACAGCGCTCAACACCAGCTGGTGTTACCACCTCCAAAGAAAATGATGACCTGCCAATCACGCTGGCTGTTGCGGGTAAAGAGGTGGCAAGTCTGCGCCCCAAAACAGGTGTGACTGCTGTCCCCCCAGTCACAGAGGATGAAGAGGCCGCGGATGCACAAGATATGGCAGACGGTGGTTGGCCCGGTCGGCTAGGCCGCATTGTAGCACACTGAGCTTCCCACTGCAACTTATGCTTCATGTCCATGTGCCGGTTCATGCATGAAGTACTCAAACTATGTATTTTTTGGCCTCTACTTAGCTTTTGCTGACAAATGTTACAGATAACACGAGTTGGGTCATCTTTATCGATCTGAAAAAATGCCCAGGCTATGCAAGGCTTAGCACCCATGCGACCTGAAGAGCCACCACGACTTGTGGTGAGAGGCAGAGTTGTGTTTGAGGGTGCAGTTGTTGACGTGCTTCCAGTACTACGTCTCTGTCCAGGAAGGCGCAACCTGACCTCGTCGTCACTAGCATCTTCCTCCACCTCCTCTGCTGACCTCATCTCTTGGCTGACTGTGGGTTGACAGTAAGTGGGATCTCCAACCTCATCATCATCACCCTGTGCGTTATCACACCCGTCGTCCTCAGAGCCAACCTGTTCCTGCCCTGACAAAAAACTAAAGTTGTCGCTCCAATCAGGTATTTGAGTCTTATCATCGTCTTCCTCATTGTCTCCAAGTTACAGTTTGGGAATGAGGGTCTACATTATGGTCAGAACCTTCTGCGTCTGGTCCTGGATCCGACTCATAAAGATTCTGGGCATCAGTGCAGATCATTTCCTCGTCTGGATTCACAGAAGCGCTGGAGTCGACCTCTGATTCCCAGGCTATAGTATGAGTAAACAGCTCTGCAGACTCAACCATCTGTTCTACCTCATACTCAGACGGGCAGCTGGAGATTTGGGAGCTGTGAGGAAGCAAGTGCGATTGGGGTGACACCTTTGAGGACTGGAGTATTTGTGATGTTGAAGTTGATGTGGAGGAGAGCCCACTTAAAGGAGCACTTGATATCCGTTGAAGCACCTGCTGTTTTTGTGCCTCATCTGGAATTTGTAGCGATTGGCGTGGCTGTAAGAAAGGGATCTTATCACATTGTCCGCTAAAAGAAGTAGACATTTTAGTTTGGCTGGAAGATGGTCTTTCTTCTGCAGATGTTACTGTTGCTTTAACACCTACCCCATGGACACAACCTTTTTTCCCCTTCCCAACACGCCTATTCCCCTTTCCACCAGCAGCAGGCCTTTTTCCACTCATTTTGGTGGTTAACTAATTCACAATTCTGGAGTTGTTTGCACAAAAAAACAATGGATGGGAACCGAGCAGAGCTGAGTGGCCAAACTGTGGTATTAGGCCAAAACTATTGGCTGGGTTAGATGCAGAAAAAAATTATATTCAATTTGCAACCTGATGGAGTTCTGTATAGATGGATTAATAGAACAAGTCCCACACACAGCTAGAAGCCCAAATATTTTTTCAGAGGTAGATGCAGATAAAAATTATTTTTAATTTGCAACCTGATGGAGGTCAGTATAGATGGACTAATAGAGAAAGTCTCACACACTGCTAGAAGGCCAAATATTTTTTCAGAGCTAGATGCAGATAAAAATTATTTTTAATTTGCAACCTGATGGAGGTCAGTATAGATGGACTAATAGAGAAAGTCCCACACACTGCTAGAAGGCCAAATATTTTTTCAGAGCTAGATGCAGATAAAAATTATATTCAATTTGCAACCTGATGGAGGTCAGTATAGATGGACTAATAGAACAAGTCCCACACACAGCTAGAAGCCCAAATATTTTTTCAGAGGTACTGTAGATGCAGATAAAAATTATTTTTAATTTGCAACCTGATGGAGGTCAGTATAGATGGACTAATAGAGAAAGTCCCACACACTGCTAGAAGGCCAAATATTTTTTCAGAGCTAGATGCAGAAAAAAATTATATTCAGTTTGCAACCTGATGGAGGTCAGTATAGATGGACTAATAGAGAAAGTCCCACACACTGCTAGAAGGCCACATATTTTTTCAGAGGTAGATGCAGAAAAAAATATATTCAGTTTGCAACCTGATGGAGGTCTGTATAGATGGATTAATAGAACAAGTCCCACACACAGCTAGAAGCCCAATATTTTTTCAGAGGTAGATGCAGAAAAAAATATATTCAGTTTGCAACCTGATGGAGGTCAGTATAGATGGACTAATACAACAAGTCCCACACACAGCTAGAAGCCCAATATTTTTTCAGAGCTAGATGCAGAAAAAATTTTTATTCAATTTGCAACCTGATGGAGGTCAGTATAGATGGACTAATAGAATGATGCTATGCCCAAAAGATTTTACTTCACTAGGTGCAGTAAAAAAATTGGTATTCTATACACAGGTGGTATATCTTGCAACACAGATAGGCTACTCCACTGACTAACACACTCTGCAATAGGCCAAAAAGGATTAGCTTTGCTAGATTCAGCCAAATGCTGTGAAAAAAACTTGCACAGCACTGGCACAGACCTGCCTGGCAAAAACTGATAGGAACTGATGTAACCTAGTCCTGAAAAGGACTCCAATTACAATTAGTCTTTACTCCCACAATCTATCTATTTAAGAGCACAGACCTGCCTGATAAAAGTCGTAGGAAATGCTGTAACCTAGTCCTTAAAAGGACTGCAATCACAACTATTCCCTACTCCCAAGCTATCTGTAGATTTGTGCGAAAATTGGCTTGAAATTAACAAGGTATAGCGCACACAGCAACAGCGGTGCCGTCTAACACGCAGCTGCAGCAGTGAGAAAATGGTGGCGACGGGGAAAATGGCTTGGTCTTATAGGGCAAGGACATGTGACATACACTGCCAATGACACATGCCCTTGCTTGTGTGAAAAAAAGCACTTCGCTCCGTGTGTGCGCTGCTGATAGGCTGACAGATTGCACCTTCCCACTGTAAATGCGGGAAAGAGAAAAAAAAAATGGAGATCTTCATTGTTCCTGCAGAGATCCATCCCCTGCCCCTCCTCCCACCCCGCTGTACACTCAAACTGCGTATTAACATTAATTTTCATCATTACTGAGAAAAAATCCAGTTATGATTTTGGTGCACGAACAGTTATCGAACATAACCTCGAACAGCCGAATTTTTCTCAAATTGTTCGTGTTCGCCGAACGGCTCGAACACCGCCCAAAACAGCTCGAATTTGAGATTGGCGAACAGTTCGAGTAGAACAACGCTCATCTCTATTTCCACGTCTAGCCCCTATCTACCAGAAACCCGTCACTCCCTCCGTTACTCCCCAGGCACACTCACCTGAGCCTATGCAGGTCGACCAGACCAAGATGGTCAAAACCCGTCAAGACTTACGCCGTGCCGAGGGGAGCTGCTTCTACTGTGGCAGCAAGGAGCACCGGATCCGTTCCTGCCCAGAGAGGCCTGTGTCTAGGATCGCTCAGAGAGGTCGCCCTATACAAAAATAAACCCTCTTCATCCCTGATGCTGTCAGTCTCAATCATCTGCAGAGAGAACCGCTATTTTGAACTGGCTCAACTTGACTCAGGAGCTGCTGGAAATCTCATCTCTCAATCCCTGGTAGAAAAATACTGCATTCCCACCAAACCTCTGGCCGTACCTTTATCTGTCGCCGCCGTGGATGGGGGCCTCTTACCACATCCCATCCAACTCATCACCGAATCTCTAACTCTACAGGTGGGAATGCTGCATTCTGAGTGCATCTCCTTTCATGTTCTGCCTGGACTCTCTCACGCCCTCTTACTAGGCCTACCTTGGCTTCAGAAACATGCACCTGTGCTTGATTGGCAGACCGGAGAGGTCCTTCGCTGGGGACAGGACTGCCATAAGACTTGTTTAGTTCCCGTCCATCCTGTCCGTCCTTCTCCTACTCCAGCCAATCTACCTGGTCTTCCGGCTCCTTATTGGTCGTATGCGGACGTCTTTAATAAAAAGGAGGCAGAGACATTACCCCCTCATAGACCATACGACTGCCCAATCGACCTGATGCCCGGCGCTACTCCTCCTCGTGGGCGCATTTACCCTTTGTCCGCTGCTGAGACCTGATCCATGTCAGAATATATTGAGGAGAATCTGGCCCGGGGATTCATCCGGAAATCTACTTCCCCGGCGGGAGCAGGCTTCTTCTTTGTCAAAAAGAAGGACGGCTCACTCCGTCCCTGTATAGACTATAGAGGCCTTAACCAGATCACGGTGAAGAATAAATACCCCCTTCCGCTCATTCCGGAATTATTTGACCGTCTGAGGGGGGCTAGAATCTTCACCAAGCTGGACCTCCGTGGGGCGTATAACCTGGTCCGTATCCGTCAGGGGGATGAATGGAAGACGGCATTTAACACCCGGGACGGCCACTATGAATACCTGGTAATGCGCTTCGGTCTCTGTAATGCTCCCGCCGTCTTTCAAGAGTTGGTCAATGACATCTTCCGGGACCTTCTCTACTCCTGCGTAGTGGTGTACCTGGAAGACATCTTGGTCTTCTCTCCGGATCTCCCCACACACCGGAGGGATGTTCGTCAGGTTCTGCTCAGGCTCAGGCAGAACCATCTCTACGCTAAATATGAGAAGTGCCTCTTTGAGCAGACCTCGCTTCCGTTTCTGGGCTACATAATCTCTCAGACCGGCTTACAAATGGACCCTGAGAAACTGTCTGCCATCCAGAAGTGGCCCCGACCAGAGGGGTTGAAAGCTATTCAGCGGTTCCTGGGTTTCGCCAACTACTACCGCCTCTTCATACCGCACTTCTCTTCCCGGACTGCCCCAATCTCTGCGCTCACCCGTAAGGGCGCTAATCCCAGAGAATGGCCGCCCGAAGCAGAGGAAGCCTTTCTTTCCTTAAAACAGGCTTTTTCTTCCGCCCCGGTGCTGCATCGTCCGGACGGCAACAAACAATTCTTCCTGGAAGTTGACGCCTCCTCCTCGGGAGCCGGAGCGGTACTTACCCAAAAGTCGCCTTCCAGAAGAATGGTAACTTGCGGCTTCTTCTCCAAACTCTTCTCCTCTTCTGAGCGCAATTATTCTATAGGAGATCGAGAGTTATTGGCTATTAAGCTGGCACTGGAGGAGTGGCGTTACCTGCTCGAGGGGGCTCTTCACCCGGTAATAATTTACACTGACCACAAGAACTTGGCTTACCTCCAGAGCGCCCAGAGACTTAACCCGCGCCAAGCCCGGTGGTCCTTGTTTTTTGCCCGCTTTGACTTCGTTCTTCATTTTCGCCCGGCAGACAAAAACATCAAAGCCGACGCCTTGTCCCGATCCTTCCTGGTGTCTGATCTAGGGGAGGAACCGAAGCACATCATTGACCCCGCCAGAGTAATACAGGTGGCTCCCGTGAATCTAAATAGTTTCCCTCCCAGTAAGAAGGTCCTACACTGGGGTCACTCGTCTAAACTAGCTGGCCATGCCGGTCAGAAAAAGACCCTCCAGCTTATTACCCGACATTACTGGTGGCCTACCCTGCACAAGGATGTAATTAGTGTTGAGCCACCCCCGTAGTGTTCGAGTTCGGTTCGGTTCGTCGAACACCCGTGTGTTCGCCGAACTGTTCGTCGAACTGTTCGTCGAACACCTTCGAACACCGATAAAACCAATGGCAGGCAAACAAAAACACATAGAAACACATAGAAAACACCTTCAAAGGTGTCCAAAAGCTGACAAACTGCTCAGAAGACACAACTAACACATGGAAAAGTGACAAGTACATATAGTCTTGCGAAAAGAAAAGAGGTGGAGGAGTAAAAGGAGGGGGAGACACAGATATAGGCATGTCATGCCCTTCTAAAATCCAAAAAGTGAGAAGCCGACACGGCCAGTCCGCTCCTGCCCGTGCCACCTCCGTGTCGCCGGGTTTGTGACAGAGCCGCGGTGAACCCTGACGGCCAGCCCCCCTCTCCCAATACTGGTGCCTGTCCGCTGGTGGGTCGAGAGAGCCCCCCTGTGGTGGAGGCAGCTCTAAGCTTTTTAATTTAAATTGTCCCTCTAATTTGAATGAATACACTTTAAATCCATTTACAAGGATCTATTGGAGGGCAAGTCTCATGCCAGCAGCCGCGTAATTCCAGCTCCAGTAGCGTCCACTAAAGCTGCTGCAGTTAAAAAGCTTTTATAAGGATCGAGCTCGGCTGTCCACCGCAAGGCATCCTAGTGCCAGTCCCAGCCCCTATGCCTTGGGGTGCCTCCTGATGCTCTTCACTGAGTATCCCGTGGTCCCGAAGCATTTCCTTTGAAAAAATTAAGTGTCCAAACTACAGGTGGTGTAGCTTGCTTAACAGCCGGGATAATCCGCTGACTAGCAGACACTGCTACTAGGCACAAAGTATTTCCTGGGCTAGATGCAGTTAAAAATTTGTAAGTAGATACTCTCGTTGGATGCTGAGAAAGCATTCCATAGAGTCTCCTGGCACGCCATATATGATTCTCTTAAAAAGCTTGGGGTAGGGGTCTAGGGGACCCTTTTATAGCCAAAATCACGGCCCTGTATCACAATACGTCACCTAGGCTGAAGATAAATGGAACTGTAGCACCCTGAGGGCTCGGTTGCTACAGAGGTATTGCACCTCACCCAGAGGTGTGATATCTCACTCTCAGGTAAGGATGTAGTGTGGATCAGGACCCGACACCTGCATGCATTACACCACATTGCCGTGGGGCAGGGCGACCAATATGCCCCTGAGATGGGCACGACAGTCCCTGTCCCTGGCTGGAGTGGGGGGAGGGAACACTGAGGAAGGGGAACCCTGTAGTGCAGGAGCAGGGAGGAAGCAGTTCCTGGGTGCATTGAGAAGGGAGTATAAAAGGTGGGCACCATCTTAGTTCAGTGCAGAGAAGTCTGAGCAGAAGTGGCAGGGAGCAGGGGCTCTGCATGAGCTCTGCTCCGGAGGCGGGCCTAGTAACAGAGGCCCAGGCCTGCAAGAGGGAGAAGGAAGGAAGAGGAGCGGAGAAGGCTCCAGGAACGAGGAATGAAGGGATCCCAGGGGTGCGGACGGGCGAGTCGCCACCGCACGCCCGAATCCACCTGCGTGGAGGGGTCAGGCCAAAGGGGGAGACCGGTCCCCGAACTAGTGGAGGCAGGAAACGACCCTCAGCTAGAAACCGGAGGCTCTGACATTTTATGTGGCGCAGCCCCTTGCTCCACCCGCTAGGAGGGCACCACATAGGGTTAGGGAAACTGGCGCCAAGTTTACCAAGAGGAGGCCCGAGGCAGCCGGACAGAAGTGTTGGTAAGAAAGGCCAGACAAAGGACACACAAAGGGGGTCCTGTGAAGCGCTCCAAAGTTATCTGGGAGTTGTCTGAGCCCCTCACCTGGTGAGCACAGTACGACGTGGGCAGCCGTTACCTGCAGACGTGGTCTGGATAATAAGAACTGTGAGTAAAGGCCCTGAACTGCATCACTGACTCCGTGTCGTTACTGCTGCTGCCCTGCACCATCACCCCCATCCTCCGCATACACTGCCCTGAGGCTATACTCCTCCCGTGGGGAGTTATGCTACGCTCTGCTGCACCCACAACACCAGCCTTAGCGGTCTGCCCTGTAGCGGCGGTTCACTCTGACCGCAATCCACGGGTGGCGTAGTCGGACATTTAAACATCAAAACCACATAAATAGTTCCGCCACTGGTTTGACCGCCCTGAGCCACGGAACCGGATCGCCGCCACGAAGACTACAACCACCAGCATCCACCAAAAAGGGTCCGGCTCCGGGTGTCCCAAGGCCCAGGGGGTGCGTCAGAACATTTTCATCACCTTTCACAATTACCAATGGGACAAGGCAGGGATGTCCTCTGTCCCCTCTCTTATACATCCTAGTGACGGAGCACCTGCTCTCATCAATTCGCCATAACCCCAATATTAGGTGGATTGAGGTGGGAGGCACCGAGTACAAGTGCTCTCTATTTGCTGCTGATGTCCTAGTATATATCACTCAATCACATATATCCATCCCTGCTGTTATGGCTGAAATAGATCACTTTGTTACATGGTAAAATTTTAAAATCAATGCAGCGAAGTCTGAGGCCCTCGATGTCTCCCTCCCTAAATCCATATAGGATTCCATCCAGTCCAACTTTCCCTTTGCCTGGCCCTCACAGGGTATCAAATACTTAGGAATTCCTATTCATAGAGACCTCTCCCATCTATGTTATCTTAATTTTGGGCCCTTTATTGAACAATTCCATACAGACCACGGTTGGCAAATTAGAACTGTAAGATTCACTACGTGAACCACTGGTGTTTTGTGGAAAAGCACATGTACACCGCGTTCCAAATTATTATGCAAAAAGTGTTTAGGAGTGATAAGGGAAGAATTTGTTTGTTTGTCAGTTAAACTCATTGATGGTGATGTGTGTCAGGGCTCTTTATATCACTGTAAGCAATTGCAGACACCTGTGCTAATTAGTTTGGCAGGTGTGTCCAATGAAAGGCAAGACTACTTAAGAAGGCTCTCTCACATTATTAAGCAGCCTACATTTTCTGCCAAAATGGGAAAGAAAAAGGATGTGTCGGCTGCTGAGAAGCAACAAATTGTGGAGTGTTTAGGTCAAGGCATGACTACAATCAACATTGTGCGATGATCAGGATGAAGTGTCTTGGCAATCAAGAAGTATGTAGCTGATTCACAGTACACACGTGTGCGTGCTGATAAGGGCAAATTGAGGACTCTTTCCTACAGGCAATTACGTCAGGTTGAAAGAGCAGCGGCAAAAAAGCCTTGTCATAGCAGCAGACAAGTTTTTGAAGCTGCTTGTGCCTCCAACGTCCCCCGAACAACAAGATGCAGGGTCCTTCAGAGGTTTGCAGCTGTGCATACGCCATCCTGTCGACCTCCTCTATCCACTTCACACAAGCAGAAACGGCTCCAGTGGGCCAAACATTACATGAAGACTGATTTCAAAACTGTTTTGTTCACGGATGAGTGCCGTGCAGCGCTCGATGGTCCAGATGAATGGAGTGGAGGATGGCTGGTTGATGGACACCCCACGCAAACACGGCTACAGCGCCAACAAGGAGAAGGTGGAGTAATGTTTTGGGCTGGAATCATGGGGAGAGAGATTGTCGGCCCCTTTAGGATCCCTGAAGGCGCTAAAGATGAACTCCATAATGTATGTGGATTTTCTCAAACAGCACTTCCTGCCATGGTTCAAGAAGAAGAACCGTGTATTTCACAGCAAGATCATTTTTCTGCATGATAATGCACCATCTCATGCTGCACATAAAACATCTGCATCTCTGGCTGATATGGGCATAAAAGGGGACAAACTTATGGTGTGACCCCCATGCTCCCCTGACCTCTACCCCATTCAGAACCTTTGGAGCATCATTAAAAGGAGTGTCTATGATGGCGGGAGGCAGTTCACATCTAAGCACCAGCTCTGGGAGGGTATTCTGTCCTCATGCAAAACAATTGAAGCAGAAACCATCCAAAACCTGACAAATTCAATGGACGAGAGAGTTCAGAAGCTCCTTTCGAACAAGGGGTCCTATGTGAAAATGTAACATCACCTAGAATAAAGTTTTGAGTTGAAAACTGTTTGATTTCAGTTTCTAACAACCTGCTAATGCTTATAATTTCAAAAATGACCATTTTTTTGGTCTTTATTAAAATGAAAAGGTTGATCGAAAAGTTTGGGGGATCTAAGAGTGTGGCAACCCAGTAGTCATGATTACTTCGAATTCTGACAATATGAGGGTCATGCTGCAGGTAGTGCAGCAAGAAGGCACTTATGTGTCTTGCGCATCTCGGAGCCCCAAAATTATTTTCCGGCCTAGATGCAGCTAAAAATTATTTTTAATTTTAAATCTGGTGAAGCTTATTATAGATGGCCTAATAGGATCAGTGCTGCACACTGCTACAAAGCCCAAATTATTTTCCAGTCAAGATACAGATAAACATGATTAGTAATTTGAAAGCTTAAAACGGTTGGTAGGGTGATTTTAACCAATCATCAAGCTTTTACTCTCCCCAGGATGACACAGGGGTAGAAAAGTCGTTTCGGATCCATGATTTGTTCATCTTTATGAACGTGAGTCTGTCTACATTATCAGTGGAGAGCCGCGTGCGCTTATCTGTCAGCACACCACCAGCAGCGCTGAACACACGTTCAGACAGAACGCTGGCTGCGGGGCATGACAAGATCTCCAAGGCGTAAGTGGCTAGCTCCGGCCATTTATCCAGATTGGAAGCCCAAAAAGAGCAAGGGTCCAGTGACACAGTCATGGCTTCAATGTTTACTTGGAGATACTCCTGTACCATCGTCTCTAGGCGTTGACTATGTGTCAGACTTCTTGTCTCCTGTGGCCTTGCAAAGGATGGGCTAAAAAAGTGGTGAAATTATTCCGCAAAATTGATGTTACCAGCAGATACTGTGGTTCTGTTACGGTTTGAGTGCTGAACACTTGACGGTCCCACGGTTGTCAAGTTGGAACTGTGAGATTCACTACGTGCACCACTGGTATTTTGTGGAAAAGCACATGTAAGATTCTGCAACAGTCTCTGCTGATACTCCTGCATGCGTGCATCCCTTTCTATGGCAGGAATAATTTCTGCAAATTTACTTTTGTACCGGGGATCTAACAGTGTGGCAACCCAGTAGTCAGGATTATTTCTAATTCTCACAATTCGAGGGTCATGTTGCAGGTAGTGCAGCAAGAAGGCACTCATGTGTGTTGCGCATCCAGGAGCACCAAGTCCCTGTTGTGTTGGTGGCGAGGTAACAATCATGCTTCCTTCCTCTGTCCTCTCCCCCCAACCTCGCACAATAGAAATGTGATCAAGGTCTCCCTCATCTGATGAGTCTTCCATCAGTTCGTCCTCCACTTCTTCCTGGGCTCCTGCACCTTCCTCACTAGTTTGGCTGCTACCATGCGCCCTGGTAAAATCATCTCCCCCACCCTCACATGCCTGCCGCCTTGGTGCTGCCGACCGTCTGGACCTTGCAGATGTTAGCCCTTCCGCATACAACTCCTCCTCCTCTACTTCCTCCACCTCCTCTTGTGCCACCACCTGACTCCGAATTCTGTTTAACATGTGCTCCAGCATGTAAATCACCGGAATAGTCATGCTGATAATGGCATCGTCAGCACTAAACATCTTCGTCGCCATTTCAAAACTGTGCAGAAGGGTGCATAGGTCCCTGATCTGAGACCACTCCTCCAGCGTGATTTGCCCCACCTCTGAATCTCGTTGGCCCAGGCTATACGTCAGAACGTATTGCACCAGGGCTTGTCGGTGCTGCCACAGTCGCTGCAACATGTGCAGAGTTGAATTCCACCGGGTAGGCACATCGCATTTTAGCCGGTGAAGTGGCAGGCCCAACGACTTCTGTAGAGATGTAAGTCGCTGAGCTGCGGGATGCGAACGGCGGAAGTGAGCACACAGCGACCGTGCCCTCTGCAGAAGGCCATCTAGTCTGGGATAGTGGGCTAAAAATTGCTGGACAACCAGGTTCAACACGTGAGCCATACAAGGCACGTGTGTGACATTGCCCCGGCGAAGGGCCGCACTAAGGTTTGCAGCATTGTCGCACACGGCCTTCCCTGGTTTCAGGTCCAGTGGAGACAACCATTCATGAAATTGGTTCTCCAGAGCTGACCACAACTCCTCAGCTGTGTGACTCACATTTCCCAGACATTTCAATGTAAAAACCGCCTGATGACGTTGAGCCCTACTGCCAGCATAGTAAGGAGGTGTGCAGGATCCCTTCTGCGCAGTTAGAAAGCTTGTGGCATGGGCTTGGGTGCAGGTGGAAGACCGAGAGGAGGTTGAGGAGGCAGAAGCAGTGGAGGAACTTTGACATAAAGAGGATTGACGCACAACTCGTGGGGACGGCAAGACTTGGACAGCAGCCCCTTGTCCTGCTGTCACCATAGTTACCCAGTGCCCATTCAGCGACATGTAACGCCCCTGTCCATGCCTACTCGTCCAAGTGTCTGTGGTGAAATGCACCCTGTCACACACAGAGTTTCTCAAAGAAGCGGTGATGTTGTGTGCGACATGCTGGTGGAGCGCAGGCACACCTTTCTTTGAGAAGTAGTGCCGACTGGGCATCTGGTACTGGGGCACTGCGACGGACATAAGGTCTCGAAAATCCTCTGTGTCCACCAGGCGGAAAGGCAGCATTTCTGTAGCCAAGAGCTTGCAGATGGTGAAATTCAACCTCTTAGCTTTCTCATGGCTAGGAGGAAATGGTCTTTTACTTGTCCACATCTGAGGGACCGAGGGCTGGCTATTGTGCTTAGACGGGGTTGATAAGGGTGTCCCCGGCAAACTGCCGGTCTGTGAGGAAGATGCAGGCGGACATGTTAGGTTGCCTTGATCCAAAGGTGGTGCTATCGATGTCGGTCAGCGCTCAAGACCAGCTGGTGTTACCACCTCCAAAGAAAATGATGACCTGCCAATCACGCTGGCTGTTGCGGGTAAAGAGGTGGCAGGTCTGCGCCCCAAAACAGGTGTGACTGCTGTCCCCCCAGTCACAGAGGATGAAGAGGCCGCGGATGCACAAGATATGGCAGACGGTGGTTGGCCCGGCCGGCTAGGCCGCATTGTAGCACACTGAGCTTCCCACTGCAACTTATGCTTCATGTCCATGTGCCGGTTCATGCATGAAGTACTCAAACTATGTATTTTTTGGCCTCTACTTAGCTTTTGCTGACAAATGTTACAGATAACACGAGTTGGGTCATCTTTATCGATCTGAAAAAATGCCCAGGCTATGCAAGGCTTAGCACCCATGCGACCTGAAGAGCCACCACGACTTGTGGTGAGAGGCAGAGTTGTGTTTGAGGATGCAGTTGTTGACGTGCTTCCAGTACTACGTCTCTGTCCAGGAAGGCGCAACCTGACCTCGTCGTCACTAGCATCTTCCTCCACCTCCTCTGCTGACCTCATCTCTTGGCTGACTGTGGGTTGACAGTAAGTGGGATCTCCGACCTCATCATCATCACCCTGTGCGTTATCACACCCGTCGTCCTCAGAGCCAACCTGTTCCTGCCCTGACAAAAAACTAAAGTTGTCGCTCCAATCAGGTATTTGAGTCTTATCATGGTCTTCCTCATTGTCTCCACCAACTGGAGTTACAGTTTGGGAATGAGGGTCTACATTATGGTCAGAACCTTCTGCGTCTGGTCCTGGATCCGACTCATAAAGATTCTGGGCATCAGTGCAGATCATTTCCTCGTCTGGATTCACAGAAGCGCTGGAGTCGACCTCTGATTCCCAGGCTATAGTATGAGTAAACAGCTCTGCAGACTCAACCATCTGTTCTACCTCATACTCAGACGGGCAGCTGGAGATTTGGGAGCTGTGAGGAAGCAAGTGCGATTTGGGTGACACCTTTGAGGACTGCAGTATTTGTGATGTTGAAGTTGATGTGGAGGAGAGCCCACTTAAAGGAGCACTTGATATCCGTTGAAGCACCTGCTGTTTTTGTGCCTCATCTGGAATTTGTAGCGATTGGCGTGGCCGTAAGAAAGGGATCTTATCACATTGTCCGCTAAAAGAAGTAGACATTTTAGTTTGGCTGGAAGATGGTCTTTCTTCTGCACCTACCCCACGGACACAACCTTTTTTCCCTTCCCAACACGCCTATTCCCCTTTCCACCAGCAGCAGGCCTTTTTCCACTCATTTTGGTGGTTAACTAATTCACAACTCTGGAGTTGTTTGCACAAAAAAACAATGGATGGTAACCGAGCAGAGCTGAGTGGCCAAACTGTGGTATTAGGCCAAAACTATTGGCTGGGTTAGATGCAGAAAAAAATTATTTTTAATTTGCAACCTGATGGAGGTCAGTATAGATGGACTAATAGGCCAAGTCCCACACACCGCTAGAAGCCCAAATATTTTTTCAGAGCTAGATGCAGAAAATTTTTTTATTCAATTTGCAACCTGATGGAGGTCAGTATAGATGGACTAATAGAACAAGTCCCACACACTGCTAGAAGCCCAAATATTTTTTCAGAGCTAAATGAAGAAAAAAATTATTTTTAATTTGCAACCTGATGGAGGTCAGTATAGATGGACTAATAGACCAAGTCCCACACACTGCTAGAAGCCCAAATATTTTTTCAGAGCTAGATGCAGAAAAAAATTATTTTTAATTTGCAACCTGATGGAGGTCAGTATAGATGGACTAATAGACCAAGTCCCACACACTGCTAGAAGCCCAAATATTTTTTCAGAGCTAGATGCAGAAAAAAATTATTTTTAATTTGCAACCTGATGGAGGTCAGTATAGATGGACTAATAGACCAAGTCCCACACACCGCTAGAAGCCCAAATATTTTTTCAGAGCTAGATGCAGAAAAAAATTATTTTTAATTTGCAACCTGATGGAGGTCAGTATAGATGGACTAATAGACCAAGTCCCACACACCGCTAGAAGCCCAAATATTTTTTCAGAGCTAGATGCAGAAAATTTTTTTATTCAATTTGCAACCTGATGGAGGTCAGTATAGATGGACTAATAGACCAAGTCCCACACACTGCTAGAAGCCCAAATATTTTTTCAGAGCTAGATGCAGAAAAAAATTATTTTTAATTTGCAACCTGATGGAGGTCAGTATAGATGGACTAATATACCAAGTCCCACACACCGCTAGAAGCCCAAATATTTTTTCAGAGCTAGATGCAGAAAAAAATTATATTCAATTTGCAACCTGATGGAGGTCAGTATAGAAGGACTAATAGAACAAGTCCCACACACTGCTAGAAGCCCAAATATTTTTTCAGAGCTAAATGAAGAAAAAAATTATTTTTAATTTGCAACCTGATGGAGGTCAGTATAGATGGACTAATAGACCAAGTCCCACACACTGCTAGAAGCCCAAATATTTTTTCAGAGCTAGATGCAGAAAAAAATTATATTCAGTTTGCAACCTGATGGAGGTCAGTATAGATGGACTAATAGAATGATGCTATGCCCAAAAGATTTTACTTCACTAGGTGCAGTAAAAAAATTGGTATTCTATACACAGGTGGTATATCTTGCAACACAGATAGGCTACTCCACTGACTAACACACTCTGCAATAGGCGAAAAAGGATTAGCTTTGCTAGATTCAGCCAAATGCTGTGAAAAAAACTTGCACAGCACTGGCACAGACCTGCCTGGCAAAAACTGATAGGAACTGATGTAACCTAGTCCTGAAAAGGACTCCAATTACAATTAGTCTTTACTCCCACAATCTATCTATTTAAGAGCACAGACCTCCCTGATAAAAGTCGTAGGAAATGCTGTAACCTAGTCCTTAAAAGGACTGCAATCACAACTATTCCCTACTCCCAAGCTATCTGTATATTTGTGCGAAAATTGGCTTGAAATTAACAAGGTATAGCGCACACAGCAACAGCGGTGCCGTCTAACACGCAGCTGCAGCAGTGAGAAAATGGTGGCGACGGGGAAAATGGCTTGGTCTTATAGGGCAAGGACATGTGACATACACTGCCAATCACACATGCCCTTGCTTGTGTGAAAAAAAGCACTTCGCTCCGTGTGTGCGCTGCTGATAGGCTGACAGATTGCACCTCCCCACTGCAAATGCGGGAAAGAGAAAAAAAAATGGAGATCTTCATTGTTCCTGCAGAGATCCATCCCCTGCCCCTCCCCCCGCCCCGCTGTACACTCAAACTGCGTATTAACATTAATTTTCATCATTACTGAGAAAAAATCCAGTTATGATTTTGGTGCACGAACAGTTATCGAACATAACCTCGAACAGCCGAATTTTTCTCAAATTGTTCGTGTTCGCCGACCGGCTCGAACACAGCCCAAAACAGCTCGAATTTGAGATTGGCGAACAGTTCGAGTAGAACAACGCTCATCTCTAGATGTAATAGACTTTGTTTCAGCCTGTTTGTCCTGCGCCCGCAACAAAGTTCCGAGACACTTGCCAGCCGGTCGCCTCCTTCCTCTTCCAGTACCTGCTGCCCCGTGGCAGCATATAGCTATGGACTTTATAACGGATCTCCCTGTCTCTGCCGGTTGTACGGTCATTTGGGTGGTCGCTGACCGCTTTTCCAAGATGGCGCACTTCATTCCCCTGCCGGGTCTCCTGTCTGCACCCGAACTGGCTAAAGACTTTATCCTCCACATCTTCCGTCTCCATGGTCTGCCCCTCCACATCGTGTCGGATCGTGGGGTTCAGTTCACCTCACGCTTCTGTAGAGCCACATGTAAGCTGCTTGACGTCACCCTGGACTTCTCCTCCGCTTACCACCCACAGTCCAATGGTCAAGTGGAGCGGATCAATCAGATCCTGACCAGTTACCTCCGGCACTTCGTTAATGCCCACCATTCGGACTGGGTGGATCTCCTACCATGGGCCGAATTCTCTTACAATAATCACGAGAGCGAATCTTCCTCCAAATCCCCGTTTTTTGTATTCTTCGGTCAGCATCCTCGGATCCCATTTCCCGTCTCCACCTCGGTGGACAATCCGGCTGCGGAATCTCTCATTAGCGAATTCTCCTCCATTTGGGAGAGTACCCGATCTGCACTCCTTCAGTCGTCCGAGCGGATGAAAAAACACGCTGACAAAAAACGCCTGGAGCCTCCACTATTCCGTCCTGGAGATAAAGTCTGGCTCTCGTCCAAGTATGTCCGGCTCAAGATTCCCTCCTACAAGTTAGGGCCTCGGTTCATCGGCCCACTGGAAGTTGTCAAATAAATCAATCCGGTGGCCTATAAATTGAAACTCCCGGCCAACTTACGGATCCCTAACTCCTTCCATGTATCTCTCCTCAAACCCGTGGTACTTAACTCTTTTTCCAAGTCTACAGGTACGCCCCCTGCTCCGGTTTCCGCTGAGAACGAGTTTGAGGTAGAGAACATTCTGGCCACCAAAAGGGTAAGAGGAAAGACCTTTTTTCTGGTAGATTGGAAGGGGTTTTGTCCTGAGGAGAGAACGTGGGAGCCCCGGGAGAACATCCATGCCCCTCTCATCCTTGATAAATTTCTCTCTGGCCTAAAAAAGGGGGGGCCTAAAGGGGGGGTTACTGTAGCGTCGGCGTCCCTGCCTACTGCTAGGCAGGGACGCTGTTCCCCTCACCTCTCCGCTCCGTGCCCGGCGTCTTCCTCCCGCTCTGCTGGCAGCGCGCGCTGCTTCCCGGCCACGGTGCTTAGGGCGTGCGCGCTCCCCCTCTCTTAAAGGGGCCGCGCACGTCTTCCTAAGGAGTCCCCGGCCAATGGCCGGAGGACTTCACCATATATAAGGCACCTCCTCCAAAATATAGGTGCCCGAGCAATGCTGTTGCAAAGCCTTCACTCTGCTTCAGACCTCAGGTCCCGCTACCAGTTACCTGCCAGTCACCTGCCAGATTCCTGCTTGATACTTGCCTGATATCCGCTTACCTGTTTGCAAGCCTGCGGTCCGACGGTCTGCCTTCCGACACCTGTCAGTCTGTCTATGGACCAGCCAGCCCGCTCACCTGGGAGCGCTCACCTGCTACCTGCCTGCTAGCCTACCTGGAGGCTCTGCCGTCACTTGCCGTGACCACCTGCCCGTCCAGAGACTCTTGCCCGCTCACCTGGGAGCGCTCGCCTGCTACCTGCCTGCTAGCCTACCTGGAGGCTCTGCCGTCACTTGCCGTGACCACCTGCCTGTCCAGAGACTCTCGCCCGCTCACCTGGGAGCGCTCACCAGCCACCCGCCTGCTGTCCTTCTACCCAGAGACTGTCCCTGTCACTTACCGTGACTACCTGCCCTTCTACTCAGAGACTGTCCCTGTCACTTGCCGTGACTACCTGCCCTTCTACTCAGAGACTGTCCCTGTCACTTGCCGTGACTACCTGCCCGTCTTCCCTGGGAGCCACCCGCTTCCTTACAAGGACCGCCCCCTTGTATAGTTGCTCAGAGGTTCCACCTCCCAGACCCGTTACAACCATCCCCCACTCAGGTCCGTCATCTGTCAGTGGAACTATAGGGGGTCCCACGTTACTGGTAGAACAAAGACTATGGAAATGCAACGGCTCCCCCCTCAAATAAAATCCAATGAAATCTGCGCTCCTAAATCCAAAAGCCCCATCCTTGTGCCTAAACCGTAGTAAACGGCCACATGTTTGGCATTATTGTAGCGGGGAGAGCGCACTTAACAATTTACGGGGTGTCCCCAATAGAACAAGCTGGGCACAATGTATGGGGGCACTACAATATATGGGGGCACGACAATTATAGGTGCACAATGTATGGGCACTAAACTGGCAGATTTGCAATTCTCCAGAATAAAGCACAGCGTGGATGTTATAAAATAGTTATTGAGCTGTAGATGAATTCATTGAGAGGTGCAATTTCTACAACGGGGTCACTTTTGGGGTTTTTCTGCTGTTCTGGCACCTTTGGGGCTTTTCTGCTGTTCTGGCACCTTTGGGGCTCCGCAAATGGCGCCCGAATACTATTCTAGCAAAATCTGTGATCTAAACCCCAAATAGTGCCCGTTCCTTCCCAGCCCTGACATGTTGGCTAACAGTAATTTCTGATTACATATGGGTCATCACCGCATTTGGGAGAAATGCACAATAAATTTTGGGGTCCAGTTCCACCTATTTACCCTCGTGTATCTGAAACTTTTGCCGCTAATTTTTACTAACAAAATGTTATATTATATATATTGCCATGTTCAGTAAAAATTGCATAAGTTATGGAAGGAACTAAAGCTCAGAGTTCATAGAAGGAGCCCACGGGACCTTCAGGGTGTGAAGAGTGTTTGTGTAAGAATTGGTCAAACTCACACCTGAGCAATGCCTGCGACTAGTTTCTCCATATAGGAGGCGTCTTGAAACTTCATCACCAACAAAGGCTTTTGTACAAAGTATTAAATAGATTTCAGTAAGCGTGTTCAATACTTTTTCCCTCTGTATTTTTTTCTTAATTACACATATTTTAATATATGTACATCTATGGTGTGATTTCTTTGCCTGTTTGGATTGGATGGGCTGTTACTAACAGCTGGTGAGAATTTCATGTCAGTAGCACCTTTAGATATAGATTTACTTGGAAAATTGGTGACGTGTTCAATACTTATTTCACCTGCTGTATATTTGCAGCTATTGTATCGTTTGGATTGTTAGAAACAGAACTTTGTAAATCAATTAATAGTATTTTGAGAACCCGGCAGAGACATCTGTGTTTTTATGAATAAGAATATATTGTATAAATTTGGATACAATTGGGCTTGTGGAAGCTTGTGGAAGCCCGGGGGAGAAAATTCATGAAGGATTATGCCACTTTAGGCGCATAGATAATCTATGCATAGAAATGACTAAGACAATTATTTTAATCATTTTGTGAGCGCTTTCTCATTCACCAGTCTTAATGAAAAGCATGCATGAATAAGATTCGCTGATTTCTTTAAGAGGCGCACAGCACCTAATGATGTATCTGATCAGTGGTGTGCGTCTCCATCTGCCTCTTCAGAAATGTTACTCCAGTCAGGGACTACAGTCATATTTCTGGAGAAGAAATGGTTCCTATTTTGAAGAATTTGATGGCGGGCACAGCACCGCCCCGTCCTACAGCACCGCTCCGTCCTACAGCACCGCCCGGTCCTACAGCATCGCCCGGTCCTACAGCATCGCCCCGTCCTACAGCACCGCTCCGTCCTACAGCACCTCTCCATTCTACAGCACCGCCCAGTCCTACAGCACTGCCCCGTCCTACAGCACCGCTCCGTCCTACAGCACCGCTCCATTCTACAGCACCGCCCAGTCCTACAGCGCTGCCCCGTCCTACAGCGCCGCCCCATCCTACAGCGCCGCCTCGTCCTACAGAACCGCCCTGTCCTACAGCACTGCCCGGTCCTACAGCACCGCCCAGACCTACAGCACCGCCACGTCCTACAGAACCGCTCTGTCCTACAGCACTGCCCCGTTCTACACTGGCTCTTCCCCAACTCCTCCTATTTTGGCGGGGCTACCTGAAAGTGTTGTGGAAACGCAAAAAAATCACAATTGTTTGGCGCATCTTTGCCTTGAACAATAATTTTAAACTTTTGAAAGTGTTTTATGACAGTTTTCTGATAATGACACTTTCATAAATTGGGATCTAAAAGTTTTTGAGATTCAAGAAATAAAGGGCAAACTTTGGAGATGCTGTAAAGATGCATGAGACATGAGCGTGAGACTGATAGGCTATAAAGAATGAAATATATTGATTGTGCTAAAATAATTCAGCTCAAAATGTTGAAACAAATGACAAAATTACGCTAAAATGTGGACATTTACAACATGATACTGAATATTACCCCAGTACTAAAAAAACAACATTTTCAATATGAGAAATCTAAAAATAGTCATGAAAGTTGCCAAAACATAAAGCAACAAGAAATCAAGAATCACTATTAAACAGCTGAGACAAAGAGGGCTGTATGGAGGAGACATATAGGGCTGTATGGAGGAGACATAGAGGGTTGTATGGAGGAGATATAGAGGACTGTACGGTGGAGACATAGAGGGCTGTACGGTGGAGACATAGAGGGCTGTACAGTGGAGACAGAGGGCTGTACGGTGGAGACAGAGGGCTGTATGGCGGAGACATAGAGGGCTGTATGGCAGAGACAAAGAGGGCTGTACAGCATAGACATAGAGGGCTGTATGGCAGAGACATAGAGGACTGTACGGAGGAGACATAGAGGACTGTACATGTTGAGGGAGAGCAGTAATGACCCTTCACGGTTGACCAAATGAGTGTCAAATTATTATGCTGCAAGGTTGATTGCAATCCAATAGAAAACCAGATGGAGGCAAAGCTCTGTATGGGGGGATTCAAGAATCTCCAACCCCGTTTATTTCTACTTACCATTTTATATTGTTTTGAGTTTATTAATATCCAATCACCTACACCCATACTACAAGCTTGAACCAATGTTAGTACAATTATTACGGAAATACACAAATGGTCATATTATCGTTAGTTCGGTGCATGGTGGAAAGTTACAAGGTCGTACATCCCGGCTCAGACTAGCTAGATAACAGGAGCTGGGTGTCTCATAGAATGTTCCTGAGAGAAAAGGTTAGTGTGGGAAAGTTGCATGTGAATCAAGAGGAAAGAAGGAAAGAATGTATGTTATGCAAAGAGTATAATAACATGATTTTGAAGCAAGCAGACAAAATGGAGTTGCCATAGCCTGAATAGTATCAATATGTCCTTTACATTTCCCCCCTAAAAATTACGTTATTATCAACAATAGAGGTGCTTTCCCAGGGTAATGGTTTGAGCCTGAGGAATATTGGTCTTCACTCAATTAGTGCCCTTGTTACCAATTGAGGCTGTTGCGGCATGTCCACCCCCCTTGTTCATTGATATAATCATAAAGCTCTGATCTTCAGACGTGAGGTTGGTCGGGGCGTGCGGGTGAAGGTCATCATTCCCTTGCAGTCCAGGTCCTCAATGCTGGTTACATCTGGGAGGTCCGTGTATAGTAGCACTGGATGTTGGTTGACAGCGTTCTCCTTGCTCTCTGATGACTGGCAGGTTTTCCTCATGCAAATTGGGATACAATAAAAGACTAGTTTTAGTAAAACATATTAACAAGATATAAGCAGCAATATGTAACACTCCTTGTAATATTCCAGCAATCCATCCACCAATCCCTTTAAACCAATTAGCAGAATTTTAAAAGGAAAACGTATCAGACCACCAACTGTCTTTGGTCAATTCATTATGTTTGTTATATTCTTCCCTGAGTTTCCTAATGTCTTCCATTTTAGTCTTTAACCGTATGGTAGAGTCGGGGTCAATATAGTGACAACAGGCTGGGCCTATAACCTGACACATCCCTCCTTGAGCTGCTGTCAAATAGTCCAGCACTAAAGTATGTTGATTAGCTACTATAATAAGTTGATTCTGCACCGCAACAGTAGTATTAATTACTTCCAATATACTCCAAATCTGGTCATCTAAGTAGTCAGTGACTTCCACTAATTTGTCCCACGTTTGTGTAACCATAGGGTAGAGGAAGACAGTACTGGCTATCTTATTGGTATACTCATTTGTACTAAATGAGGTCTTCCTGATGGGCGTGGGGTGTTGTCCTTAGCACGTTTATAGATGGTATGAAGAGGGATGGCTCTCATATCTACTTTACCATGGGGAATAAGATAAGTGGCTTGAGTTAGTCGGGCCAACGTACAAATCCCCCCTACTGCGACTGGGAGCTATTTATACGCTTTATTCCCACAGACCCAATATGTGGCTGATGGCAGATCCCATAAAGTAGAGTACTGTAATACTAATTTATGTACCAAATCGATAAAAACGGTGTTATTTGATAACATACACCATGAAGGCATTTGTCCCAGGGGGCTACAGTATCCAACATCCAGATTGCTACATGTTGGATCACTAGGCTTATATTCAGAAAATTCATTGCAAGGGATGTTACCAGATATTTTATAATATGTGTCATTGGTACCTTTTATAAACAGATTTGCATGTACCCATGAGTGATTATGAATGTATCTTTCCAACAATGATGGTTTAAAAGCATCTGCCGTACTAGAGGTAGCATTAAAACTGATTTGTAGACCTTCAGTTGGTATGAAGCCTAAATTAGTCAAGGAAGACTTGTTTCTGGGCACCCACCTGTTTCCGTTAAGGGCAAGAAATTGTAGGTGTTTACTAGTGGCAGTATGATTTCCTTGCCACCAAGGGAGATCCACCCAACCAACTACTGGTATACCTACAGTGGTGTTCCATAATCTACTAAACTTAGTAGCATTATTAGCAAGGGCATCGCTACAATTGGGCCAGTTTAGTAATTCCTCCAGAGTGACTGGGACCGCCAGAAAAGGCATACTAGTGGTTGAAACTGGTGAGTGAGTACATATCCAACAGTCACTGATGTGGTTGTTCTCTAATTGACTCAATTCTTGTACCAAAATCTGGTGGTGAGTAATGAACTTATTATTAAAAGGGTCACTATTCTGTTGTAGGCTATTCCAGGTATTGACTAATCTAACCATACATATTATCATAAAACATCTCAGGATGGTTGGCGTTTGCAGTGTGAATCATGGATCCATGCTGACTTCCCTTCAAGTTTTACTGCTGTTGGGGGTGTAAGGAGCATTTGGTATGGTCCATCATACAATGGTTCTAGTCCGTGTTTCCGAACATGCATCTTCACATACACGTAATCTCCGGGTTTGAGGGTACGACAACCGTCTGCACCAGCTGGATCTGGAATAGAAGATGATACTAACGCATGGGTGTTAGTTAAGGCTTTGGCAAGCTGAATCACATATTGCCCAACATGATCTCTTTCTTCTGATAATTGTTGTGGAGTAAATCGAGCAATAGCTGGTTGCGACTAGTGTTGAGCCACCCCCGTAGTGTTCGAGTTCGGTTCGGTTCGTCGAACACCCGTGTGTTCGCCGAACTGTTCGTCGAACTGTTCGTCGAACACCTTCGAACACCGTTAAAACCAATGGCAGGCAAACAAAAACACATAGAAACACATAGAAAACACCTTCAAAGGTGTCCAAAAGCTGACAAACTGCTCAGAAGACACAACTAACACATGGAAAAGTGACAATTACATATAGTCATGCGAAAAGAAAAGAGGTGGAGGAGTAAAAGGAGGGGGAGACACAGATATAGGCATGTCATGCCCTTCTAAAATCCAAAAAGTGAGAAGCCGACACGTTCAGTCCGCTCCTGCCCGTGCCACCTCCGTGTCGCCGGGTTTGTGCCAGAGCCGCGGTGAACCCTGACGGCCAGCCCCCCTCTCCCAATACTGGTGTCTGTCCGCTGGTGGGTCGAGCGAGCCCCCCTGTGGTGGAGGCAGCTCTAAGCTTTTTAATTTAAATTGTCTCTCTAATTTGAATGAATACACTTTAAATCCATTTACAAGGATCTTTTGGAGGGCAAGTCTCATGCCAGCAGCCGCGTAATTCCAGCTCCAGTAGCGTCCACTAAAGCTGCTGCAGTTATAAAGCTTTTATAAGGATCGAGCTCGGCTGTCCACCGCAAGGCATCCTACTGCCAGTCCGAGCCCCTATGCCTTGGGGTGCCTCCTGATGCTCATCACTGAGTATCCCGTGGTCCCGAAGCATTTCCTTTGAAAAAATGAAGTGTCCAAACTACAGGTGGTGTAGCTTGCTTAACAGCCGGGATAATCCGCTGACTAGCAGACCCTGCTACTAGGCACAAAGTATTTCCTGGGCTAGATGCAGTTAAAAATTTGTAATTAGATACTCTCGTTGGATGCTGAGAAAGCATTCCATAGAGTCTCCTGGCACGCCATATATGATTCTCTTAAAAAGCTTGGGGTAGGGGTCTAGGGGACCCTTTTATAGCCAAAATCACGGCCCTGTATCACAATACGTCACCTAGGCTGAAGATAAATGGAACTGTAGCACCCTGAGGGCTCGGTTGCTACAGAGGTATTGCACCTCACCCAGAGGTGTGATATCTCACTCTCAGTTAAGGATGTAGTGTGGATCAGGACCCGACACCTGCATGCATTACACCACATTGCCGTGGGGCAGGGCGACCAATATGCCCCTGAGATGGGCACGACAGTCCCTGTCCCTGGCTGGAGTGGGGGGAGGGAACACTGAGGAAGGGGAACCCTGTAGTGCAGGAGCAGGGAGGAAGCAGTTCCTGGGTGCATTGAGAAGGGAGTATAAAAGGTGGGCACCATCTTAGTTCAGTGCAGAGAAGTCTGAGCAGAAGTGGCAGGGAGCAGGGGCTCTGCATGAGCTCTGCTCCGGAGGCGGGCCTAGTAACAGAGGCCCAGGCCTGGAAGAGGGAGAAGGAAGGAAGAGGAGCGGAGAAGGCTCCAGGAATCAGGAACGAAGGGATCTCAGGGGTGCGGACGGGCGAGTCGCCACCGCACGCCCGAATCCACATGCGTGGAGGGGTCAGGCCAAAGGGGGAGACCGGTCCCCGAAACTAGTGGAGGCAGGAAACGACCCTCAGCTAGAAACAGGAGGCTGTGACATTTTATGTGGCGCAGCCCCTCGCTACACCCGCTAGGAAGGCACCACATAGGGTCAGGGAAACTGGCGCCAAGTTTACCAAGAGGAGGCCCGAGGCAGCCGGACAGAAGGGTTGGTAAGAAAGGCCAGACAAAGGACACACAAAGGGGGTCCTGTGAAGCACTCCAAAGTTATCTGGGAGTTGTCTGAGCCCCTCACCTGGTGAGCACAGTACGACGTGGGCAGCCGTTACCTGCAGACGTGGTCTGGATAATAAGAACTGTGAGTAAAGGCCCTGGACTGCATCACTGACTCCGTGTCATTACTGCTGCTGCCCTGCACCATCACCCCCATCCTCCGCATACACTGCCCTGAGGCTATACTCCTCCCGTGGGGAGTTATGCTACGCTCTGCTGCACCCACAACACCAGCCTCAGTGGTCTGCCCTGGAGCGGCGGTTCACTCTGACCGCAATCCACGGGTGGCGTAGTCGGACATTTAAACATCAAAACTACATAAATAGTTCCGCCACTGGTTTGACCGCCCTGAGCCACGGAACCGGGTTGCCGCCACGGAGACTACAACCACCAGCATCCACCAAAAAGGGTCCGGCTCTGGGTGTCCCAAGGCCCAGGGGGCGCGTCAGAACATTTTCATCAGCTTTCACAATCACCAATGGGACAAGGCAGGGATGTTCTCTGTCCCCTCTCTTATACATCCTAGTGACGGAGCACCTGCTCTCATCAATTCGCCATAACCCCAATATTAGGTGGATTGAGGTGGGAGGCACCGAGTACAAGTGCTCTCTATTTGCTGCTGATGTCCTAGTATATATCACTCAATCACATATATCCATCCATGCTGTTATGGCTGAAATAGATCACTTTGTTACATGGTCAAATTTTAAAATCAATGCAGCGAAGTCTGAGGCCCTCGATGTCTCCCTCCCCAAATCCATATAGGATTCCATCCAGTCCAACTTTCCCTTTGCCTGGCCCTCACAGGGTATCAAATACTTAGGAATTCCTATTCATAGAGACCTCTCCCATCTATGTTATCTTAATTTTGGGCCCTTTATTGAACAACTCCATACAGACCACGGTTGGCAAGTTAGAACTGTAAGATTCACTACGTGAACCACTGGTGTTTTGTGGAAAAGCACATGTACACTGTGTTCCAAATTATTATGCAAAAAGTGTTTAGGAGTGATAAGGGAAGAATTTGTTTGTTTGTCAGTTAAACTCATTGATGGTGATGTGTGTCAGGGCTCTTTATATCATTGTAAGCAATTGCAGACACCTGTGCTAATTAGTTTGGCAGGTGTGTCCAATGAAAGGCAAGACTACTTAAGAAGGCTGTCTCACATTATTAAGCAGCCTACATTTTCTGCCAAAATGGGAAAGAAAAAGTATGTGTCGGCTGCTGAGAAGCAACAAATTATGGAGTGTTTAGGTCAAGGCATGACTACAATCAACATTGTGCGATGATCAGGACGAAGTGTCTTGGCAATCAAGAAGTATGTAGCTGATTCACAGTACACACGTGTGCGTGCTGATAAGGGCAAATTGAGGACTCTTTCCTACAGGCAATTACGTCAGGTTGAAAGAGCAGCGGCAAAAAAGCCTTGTCATAGCAGCAGACAAGTTTTTGAAGCTGCTTGTGCCTCCAACGTCCCCCGAACAACAAGATGCAGGGTCCTTCAGAGGTTTGCAGCTGTGCATACGCCATCCTGTCGACCTCCTCTATCCACTTCACACAAGCAGAAACGGCTCCAGTGGGCCAAACATTACATGAAGACTGATTTCAAAACTGTTTTGTTCACGGATGAGTGCCGTGCAGCGCTCGATGGTCCAGATGGATGGAGTGGAGGATGGCTGGTTGATGGACACCCCACGCAAACACGGCTACAGCGCCAACAAGGAGGAGGTGGAGTAATGTTTTGGGCTGGAATCATGGGGAGAGAGATTGTTGGCCCCCTTTAGGATCCCTGAAGGCGCTAAAAATGAACTCCATAATGTATGTGGATTTTCTCAAACCGCACTTCCTGCCATGGTTCAAGAAGAAGAACCGTGTATTTCACAGCAAGATCATTTTTCTGCATGATAATGCACCATCTCATGCTGCACATAAAACATCTGCATCTCTGGCTGATATGGGCATAAAAGGGGACAAACTTATGGTGTGACCCCCATGCTCCCCTGACCTCTACCCCATTCAGAACCTTTGGAGCATCATTAAAAGGAGTGTCTATGATGGCGGGAGGCAGTTCACATCTAAGCAACAGCTCTGGGAGGGTATTCTGTCCTCATGCAAAACAATTGAAGCAGAAACCATCCAAAACCTGACAAATTCAATGGACGAGAGAGTTCAGAAGCTCCTTTCGAACAAGGGGTCCTATGTGAAAATGTAACATCACCTAGAATAAAGTTTTGAGTTGAAAACTGTTTGATTTCAGTTTCTAACAACCTGCTAATGCTTATAATTTCAAAAATGACAATTTTTTTGGTCTTTATTAAAATGAAAAGGTTGATCGAAAAGTTTGGGGGATCTAAGAGTGTGGCAACCCAGTAGTCATGATTACTTCGAATTCTGACAATATGAGGGTCATGCTGCAGGTAGTGCAGCAAGAAGGCACTTATGTGTCTTGCGCATCTCGGAGCCCCAAAATTATTTTCCGGGCTAGATGCAGCTAAAAATTATTATTAATTTTAAATCTGGTGAAGCTTTAGTATAGATGGCCTAATAGGATCAGTGCTGCACACTGCTACAAAGCCCAAATTATTTTCCAGTCAAGATACAGATAAACATGATTAGTAATTTTAAATCTGGTGGAGCTTATTATAGATGGCCTAATAGAATCAGTGCTGCACACTGCTTCAAAGCCCAAATTATTTTCCAGCCAAGATACAGATAAACATGATTAGTAATTTGAAAGCTTAAAACGGTTGGTAGGGTGATTTTAACCAATCATCAAGCTTTTACTCTCCCCAGGATGACACAGGTGTAGAAAAGTCGTTTCGGATCCATGATTTGTTCATCTTTATGAACGTGAGTCTGTCTACATTATCAGTGGAGAGCCGCGTGCGCTTATCTGTCAGCACACCACCAGCAGCGCTGAACACACGTTCAGACAGAACGCTGGCTGCGGGGCATGACAAGATCTCCAAGGCGTAAGTGGCTAGCTCCGGCCATTTATCCAGATTGGAAGCCCAAAAAGAGCAAGGGTCCAGTGACACAGTCGTGGCTTCAATGTTTACTTGGAGATACTCCTGTACCATCGTCTCTAGGCGTTGACTATGTGTCAGACTTCTTGTCTCCTGTGGCCTTGCAAAGGATGGGCTAAAAAAGTGGTGAAATGATTCCGCAAAATTGATGTTACCAGCAGATACTGTGGTTCTGTTACGGTTTGAGTGCTGAACACTTGACGGTCCCACGGTTGGCAAGTTGGAACTGTGAGATTCACTACGTGCACCACTGGTATCTTGTGGAAAAGCACATGTAAGATTCTGCAACAGTCTCTGCTGATACTCCTGCATGCGTGCATCCCTTTCTATGGCAGGAATTATTTCTGCAAATTTACTTTTGTACCGGGGATCTAACAGTGTGGCAACCCAGTAGTCAGGATTATTTCTAATTCTCACAATTCGAGGGTCATGTTGCAGGTAGTGCAGCAAGAAGGCACTCATGTGTGTTGCGCATCCAGGAGCACCAAGTCCCTGTTGTGTTGGTGGCGAGGTAACAATCATGCTTCCTTCCTCTGTCCTCTCCCCCCAACCTCGCACAACAGAAATGTGATCAAGGTCTCCCTCATCTGATGAGTCTTCCATCAGTTCGTCCTCCACTTCTTCCTGGGCTCCTGCACCTTCCTCACTAGTTTGGCTGCTACCATGCGCCCTGGTAAAACCATCTCCCCCACCCTCACATGCCTGCCGCCTTGGTGCTGCCGACCGTCTGGACCTTGCAGATGTTAGCCCTTCCGCATACAACTCCTCCTCCTCTACTTCCTCCACCTCCTCTTGTGCCACCACCTGACTCCGAATTCTGTTTAACATGTGCTCCAGCATGTAAATCACCGGAATAGTCATGCTGATAATGGCATCGTCAGCACTAAACATCTTCGTCGCCATTTCAAAACTGTGCAGAAGGGTGCATAGGTCCCTGATCTGAGACCACTCCTCCAGCGTGATTTGCCCCACCTCTGGATCTCGTTGGCCCAGGCTATACGTCAGAACGTATTGCACCAGGGCTTGTCGGTGCTGCCACAGTCGCTGCAACATGTGCAGAGTTGAATTCCACCGGGTAGGCACATCGCATTTTAGCCGGTGAAGTGGCAGGCCCAACGACTTCTGTAGAGATGTAAGTCGCTGAGCTGCGGGATGCGAACGGCGAAAGTGAGCACACAGCGACCGTGCCCTCTGCAGAAGGCCATCTAGTCTGGGATAGTGGGCTAAAAATTGCTGGACAACCAGGTTCAACACGTGAGCCATACAAGGCACGTGTGTGACATTGCCCCGGCGAAGGGCCGCACCCAGGTTTGCAGCATTGTCGCACACGGCCTTCCCTGGTTTCAGGTCCAGTGGAGACAACCATTCATGAAATTGGTTCTCCAGAGCTGACCACAACTCCTCAGCTGTGTGACTCACATTTCCCAGACATTTCAATGTAAAAACCGCCTGATGACGTTGAGCCCTACTGCCAGCATAGTAAGGAGGTGTGCATGATCCCTTCTGCGCAGTTAGAAAGCTTGTGGCATGACCAGACAGGCTTTGGGTGCAGGTGGAAGACTGAGAGGAGGTTGAGGAGGCAGAAGCAGTGGAGGAACTTTGACATAAAGAGGATTGACGCACAACTCGTGGGGACGGCAAGACTTG
This sequence comes from Phyllobates terribilis, assembly GCF_046119375.1. NCBI lineage: Eukaryota > Metazoa > Chordata > Amphibia > Anura > Dendrobatidae > Phyllobates > Phyllobates terribilis. Next base: position 9,811,032 of record NW_027362804.1, read on the forward strand.
GACAGCAGCCCCTTGTCCTGCTGTCACCATAGTTACCCAGTGCCCAGTCAGCGACATGTAACGCCCCTGTCCATGCCTACTCGTCCAAGTGTCTGTGGTGAAATGCACCCTGTCACACACAGAGTTTCTCAAAGAAGCGGTGATGTTGTGTGCGACATGCTGGTGGAGCGCAGGCACACCTTTCTTTGAGAAGTAGTGCCGACTGGGCATCTGGTACTGGGGCACTGCGACGGACATAAGGTCTCGAAAATCCTCTGTGTCCACCAGGCGGAAAGGCAGCATTTCTGTAGCCAAGAACTTGCAGATGGTGAAATTCAACCTCTTAGCTTTCTCATGGCTAGGAGGAAATGGTCTTTTACTTGTCCACATCTGAGGGACCGAGGGCTGGCTATTGTGCTTAGACGGGGTTGATAAGGGTGTCCCCGGCAAACTGCCGGTCTGTGAGGAAGATGCAGGCGGACATGTTAGGTTGCCTTGATCCAAAGGTGGTGCTATCGATGTCGGACAGCGCTCAACACCAGCTGGTGTTACCACCTCCAAAGAAAATGATGACCTGCCAATCACGCTGGCTGTTGCGGGTAAAGAGGTGGCAGGTCTGCGCCCCAAAACAGGTGTGACTGCTGTCCCCCCAGTCACAGAGGATGAAGAGGCCGCGGATGCACAAGATATGGCAGACGGTGGTTGGCCCGGCCGGCTAGGCCGCATTGTAGCACACTGAGCTTCCCACTGCAACTTATGCTTCATGTCCATGTGCCGGTTCATGCATGAAGTACTCAAACTATGTATTTTTTGGCCTCTACTTAGCTTTTGCTGACAAATGTTACAGATAACACGAGTTGGGTCATCTTTATCGATCTGAAAAAATGCCCAGGCTATGTAAGGCTTAGCACCCATGCGACCTGAAGAGCCACCACGACTTGTGGTGAGAGGCAGAGTTGTGTTTGAGGATGCAGTTGTTGACGTGCTTCCAGTACTACGTCTCTGTCCAGGAAGGCGCAACCTGACCTCGTCGTCACTAGCATCTTCCTCCACCTCCTCTGCTGACCTCATCTCTTGGCTGACTGTGGGTTGACAGTAAGTGGGATCTCCAACCTCATCATCATCACCCTGTGCGTTATCACACCCGTCGTCCTCAGAGCCAACCTGTTCCTGCCCTGACAAAAAACTAAAGTTGTCGCTCCAATCAGGTATTTGAGTCTTATCATCGTCTTCCTCATTGTCTCCACCAACAGGAGTTACAGTTTGGGAATGAGGGTCTACATTATGGTCAGAACCTTCTGCGTCTGGTCCTGGATCCGACTCATAAAGATTCTGGGCATCAGTGCAGATCATTTCCTCGTCTGGATTCACAGAAGCGCTGGAGTCGACCTCTGATTCCCAGGCTATAGTATGAGTAAACAGCTCTGCAGACTCAACCATCTGTTCTACCTCATACTCAGACGGGCAGCTGGAGATTTGGGAGCTGTGAGGAAGCAAGTGCGATTGGGGTGACACCTTTGAGGACTGGAGTATTTGTGATGTTGAAGTTGATGTGGAGGAGAGCCCACTTAAAGGAGCACTTGATATCCGTTGAAGCACCTGCTGTTTTTGTGCCTCATCTGGAATTTGTAGCGATTGGCGTGGCCGTAAGAAAGGGATCTTATCACATTGTCTGCTAAAAGAAGTAGACATTTTAGTTTGGCTGGAAGATGGTCTTTCTTCTGCAGATGTTACTGTTGCTTTAACACCTACCCCACGGACACAACCTTTTTTCCCCTTCCCAACACGCCTATTCCCCTTTCCACCAGCAGCAGGCCTTTTTCCACTCATTTTGGTGGTTAACTAATTAACAACTCTGGAGTTGTTTGCACAAAAAAACAATGGATGGGAACCGAGCAGAGCTGAGTGGCCAAACTGTGGTATTAGGCCAAAACTATTGGCTGGGTTAGATGCAGAAAAAAATTATATTCAATTTGCAACCTGATGGAGGTCAGTATAGATGGACTAATAGAGAAAGTCCCACACACTGCTAGAAGGCCAAATATTTTTTCAGAGCTAGATGCAGATAAAAATTATTTTTAATTTGCAACCTGATGGAGGTCAGTATAGATGGACTAATAGAGAAAGTCCCACACACTGCTAGAAGGCCAAATATTTTTTCAGAGGTAGATGCAGAAAAAAATATATTCAGTTTGCAACCTGATGGAGGTCTGTATAGATGGATTAATAGAACAAGTCCCACACACAGCTAGAAGCCCAATATTTTTTCAGAGGTAGATGCAGAAAAAAATATATTCAGTTTGCAACCTGATGGAGGTCAGTATAGATGGACTAATACAACAAGTCCCACACACAGCTAGAAGCCCAATATTTTTTCAGAGGTAGATGCATAAAAAAATATATTCAGTTTGCAACCTGATGGAGGTCTGTATAGATGGATTAATAGAACAAGTCCCACACACAGCTAGAAGCCCAATATTTTTTCAGAGGTAGATGCATAAAAAAATATATTCAGTTTGGAACCTGATGGAGATCAGTATAGATGGACTAATACAACAAGTCCCACACACAGCTAGAAGCCCAATATTTTTTCAGAGGTAGATGCAGAAAAAAATATATTCAGTTTGCAACCTGATGGAGGTCTGTATAGATGGATTAATAGAACAAGTCCCACACACAGCTAGAAGCCCAATATTTTTTCAGAGGTAGATGCAGAAAAAAATATATTCAGTTTGCAACCTGATGGAGGTCAGTATAGATGGACTAATACAACAAGTCCCACACACAGCTAGAAGCCCAATATTTTTTCAGAGGCAGATGCAGAAAAAAATATATTCAGTTTGCAACCTGATGGAGGTCTGTATAGATGGATTAATAGAACAAGTCCCACACACAGCTAAAAGCCCAATATTTTTTCAGAGGTAGATGCAGAAAAAAATATATTCAGTTTGCAACCTGATGGAGGTCAGTATAGATGGACTAATACAACAAGTCCCACACACAGCTAGAAGCCCAATATTTTTTCAGAGGTAGATGAAGAAAAAAATATATGCAGTTTGCAACCTGATGGAGGTCAGTATAGATGGACTAATACAACAAGTCCCACACACAGCTAGAAGCCCAATATTTTTTCAGAGCTAGATGCAGAAAAAAATTATATTCAATTTGCAACCTGATGGAGGTCAGTATAGATGGACTAATAGAATGATGCTATGCCCAAAAGATTTTACTTCACTAGGTGCAGTAAAAAAATTGGTATTCTATACACAGGTGGTATATCTTGCAACACAGATAGGCTACTCCACTGACTAACACACTCTGCAATAGGCCAAAAAGGATTAGCTTTGCTAGATTCAGCCAAATGCTGTGAAAAAAACTTGCACAGCACTGGCACAGACCTGCCTGGCAAAAACTGATAGGAACTGATGTAACCTAGTCCTGAAAAGGACTCCAATTACAATTAGTCTTTACTCCCACAATCTATCTATTTAAGAGCACAGACCTGCCTGATAAAAGTCGTAGGAAATGCTGTAACCTAGTCCTTAAAAGGACTGCAATCACAACTATTCCCTACTCCCAAGCTATCTGTAGATTTGTGCGAAAATTGGCTTGAAATTAACAAGGTATAGCGCACACAGCAACAGCGGTGCCGTCTAACACGCAGCTGCAGCAGTGAGAAAATGGCTTGGTCTTATAGGGCAAGGACATGTGACATACACTGCCAATGACACATGCCCTTGCTTGTGTGAAAAAAAGCACTTCGCTCCGTGTGTGCGCTGCTGATAGGCTGACAGATTGCACCTCCCCACTGTAAATGCGGGAAAGAGAAAAAAAAAATGGAGATCTTCATTGTTCCTGCAGAGATCCATCCCCTGCCCCTCCCCCCACCCCGCTGTACACTCAAACTGCGTATTAACATTAATTTTCATCATTACTGAGAAAAAATCCAGTTATGATTTTGGTGCACGAACAGTTATCGAACATAACCTCGAACAGCCGAATTTTTCTCAAATTGTTCGTGTTCGCCGAACGGCTCGAACACCGCCCAAAACAGCTCGAATTTGAGATTGGCGAACAGTTCGAGTAGAACAACGCTCATCTCTAGTTGCGACCCAAATAGTATCTCATAGGGTGACAGTTTGTGTTTCCCTATGGGGGTGGTGCGTATGTGATATAGTGCAATGGGAAGGAGCTCAGGCCACTGGGCCGTAGTCTCCTGCATCATTTTGGTCAATTGCCTTTTCAGTGTGCCATTCAATCTCTCCACCTTGCCACTTGACTGTGGATGGTAAGGAGTATGTAACGCCACTGTTGATCCGATCATGGTAAGTATTTCTTGATATACGCATGAGGAAAAGGTTGGTCCTTGATCACTTTTGATAACTTCTGGGACTCCATACCGGCAAACAACTTCAGAGACCAGCTTCTTGGCGGTGATAAAGCTGCAGCCTCTACCAATGTATCTTCAGTTGTGACAGCATATCCAGTATGAAGCCTGCCAGAGGTGTCAACATATCTGGATCCATCCGTATATAACGTAAGTTCTGGATCATCCAAGGGTACTTCCCCCACTAAAACAAGTGGAGTTGACTCTTTCCCCTCTCCTTCAGGTGCTGGTAGCAGGGTGGCCGGGTTGATGGTGGTGCACCGGTGTAACTTCACATTTTCTGGCAAAATCAACGAACACTGCAGCCACAGGTGTCTCTGTGTGGACACATGTTTAGGTTGCTGTAAAGCCAAAACAGCCACAATATCGTGTGGAGCATAAATGTGAGTCTCATGTCCAAGGATGATGTCCGCTGTCTTCTCAAGTAACTGCTGTGTGGCGTGAACCGCTCGTAGACAGCTGGGGGAGGCCCTGGCTACTGGGTCCAGATGCGCTGAGTAATAACCGACCGGGCGCTGGTTTGTACAGTGTCTCTTCGTGAGTACCCCGGCTGCATGCCCTCCCGTCTCAGAGACATACAAATGGAAAGGTTGAGCATAGTCCGGATTTCCAAGGGCAGGGGCTGTCATCCTTGATTTTAGTTGCTCAAAGGCTTGTTGCAGCAGTTCTTGGTGGTCCTTGTTGTTTACATCAGCCAGAGTGTCTTCTTTTAATGCATCATATAGGGGTTGCATCAGACGTGAGGCGTCTGGGATCCATTGTCTGCAGTATGTGCATAGTCCAAGGAACCGTTGCAGCTCTATGGGATCTTTTGGGAATGGTAGCAGGTAGATGGCCATCTTTCTTTCTTCTGTGAGATGTCTGGCACCCTGAGTAAGGCAGTGGCCTAAGAAAACCACTTGATCGAGGCAAAACTGAAATTTCGAGGCTGAGTCTCGACAATTCAGTTTTGCCAGATGCTTAAGGAGGCTAACACTGGCCCTGATGGACATTTGCTCCGTGGGGGCACACAAGAGAAGATCATCCACGTATTGTAATAGTACTACCTCAGAGTTGTCCAGCTGCCACGGCAGCAGACAGCTAGACATGTTCTTTGCAAACTGATTAGGGCTATTCTGCGCACCCTGCGGCATCACCGTCCAAGTCAATTGCCTGCCCTGATATGTACAGTAAATGCAAACAGAAACTGACAGTCTTTGTGTAATGGAATGCTAAAAAAGGAGTTTGCTAAATCAATTACTATAAACCAGGCTGCGGTAGATGGTATTTGTGAGAGAAGTGTATGTGGGTTAGGCACCACAGGAGTTTCCAAGACTTTCGCTGAATTTACTGCCCTCAAATCCTGCACCAATCGATAAGCGGGCGGCTGCCCCGGTTGGGATCTTTTCTTTACGGGGAACAATGGCGTATTGCACGGGGAGACGCAGGGGATTAGTGCCCTTTTCTCTAACAAGGTCTGGATTTGCTGGTGTAGACCTTGTTCTTGTGCATGTGTGAGCGGGTACTGGCGAACCTTGGGAAAGGGCGCTTCAGGCTTGAGGTACACCTGTATTGGTTCTACCGGCAATCTCCCAATGTCATCTGGGCCTTGTGACCACAGATGAGAAGGGATTTCCTCTATGTATGGAGCTAACCTGGGATCTTTTGGGAGATTTCCACTCGTATCTGATATGTTAATCATAACCGTGGGTAGCGCCCGTAAGATGCAGACCTCCTCTATGTGTGCATCAGAGTTTGGATTCTTTAAAGTAAGGATCATCTGACCATTGTCCTGGTATTGGATTCGGGATTGGAATTTAGACAAGAGGTCTGCCCCTAAAAGATTTACCGGGCAGGTCGGGGATATGACAAATTGTGCCATTACTTCTGGAAATGGGCCAATCGGAATAGGTTTGGTAAGAGTGTGTTTGTTAGGTCTGCCATCTACACCGATGAATATTAGATTGTCATTAGAAAATTGGACTGGAAGACCCTGGGGCAGTTCAGTGGATTTTAAAATGGAGTTGGCCCCCCCAGTGTCTACCATGAACTTCACCGGATTCCTTCCTACTGGGAGAACTACAGATGAACAGAGCCCGGGGGTGGTTATGGGCATCACGATGGCAGACTCTGGTTGGCCTCCATTTCAGAATGGTCGGTCCTGGGGGACATTTTCTCGTGAGTCTCGTGGGCCAGGCGTCCTATTTCTAGATAGGGGGGCTTGGGTGGTGCACTGGCTGGCAGGGGTGTGACAGTCCCTTTGGAAGCGTCCTGCCCGGTCACACCTCCAACACAGAAGACGGGAATTCGTTACTGCTCTTCTCCCGGGATACATTACTCGCTGATCAGGTACTGTCATGGGGTAATAGTGGGGCTGTAAGGGAGGATACTGGGGGGACAAGGGGGGATACTGTGCTACGGGTACTGTGGGTGCCGCAACTGCCACTGCAGCGGGTTTGGATTTAGACTTAGCCACAGAAGCGGTCCGGGCGACACTCTTCTGGAAGCTTTTTGCTACTTTTAGGGCATCTCCTGGGGTGGCTGACTCAACATCTGGCCATACAGCCAATATCGCGTCCTTGATTTCAGTACGTAAACCCTGGATTATGGCGGACACTAACAGCTGGCAATGAGTTTTAGTATGTAAGGAGAACCCAAGGTCCTTATAGACCTGCAAAAGGCCCTCATAAAACTTCTCAACCGACTCTCCCTTCTCTTGAGTGACATCTGTGAGGGTGGTGGATTGATCAGCCAGCTTATCCTGAGCCCATATTTTAAGGGCTCGACAGAAGTCAATCCCACTCTCATACGTATTGGAGTCTAATGCTCTGTTATATGGGATAGCAGTCTCTATCATCGGATAATATCCTTCACCGGCTTTTACACGAAGCAGGTGTAAAAGATTTTGCCTTGTTGTTGAATATATCTCTCTATTTGTGGCCATGCCCCTGTAAAAAGCCATGGGGGAATGTTCGGGATCCGGGAGACGATTACACAGAGTATCCGTCTGTGCTGGGGTAAACGGGGTATATTTGGGTGGGCTGGTATTCTGGTCCGCTTCCTCCATTTCCTCCAACTTTGTGAGTGGGGGTGGAGGTGGAGGGAAATCAGGGGGAGGGGGGAGATCAGCATGAGTACTGATTGATGGGAGATCTCGGAGGTAGGGAAGCGCTGGGGGAGACCAGATATCGGATCTGATCGTGGGTTTGATTAGTTGAGCGGCATAATCGACTAGATCCCTGTCGATGGCCAAGAGTCTTATCTCTCTCAATTTAGTTGGATGCGTGGCAATGTATTGTTTTATAGTCTCGACTATTATTTTGACCGCATCCTGTTTTGGATATCCAAAGATACCAGTGGAAATAAATGGCAGGGCTAGGGTTGGGACCGCATGAAGCTGTGATGCGTATGCTATGGTGTTCTGAACTGTTTCTGTAAGCAGGTGTTGTGACCTGGGTACATCTAGGGGATCATATCTTGGTCCCGCCGCATGTATAACATACTGACATGATAGCTGTCCGGCTCTTGTAGCCATCACCTCTCCTTCTCTTAACGGACCGTTGTCACGGATGTGATCGTTGGATGCAATCTGTATTGCAGGTCCCCCAAGACGACACATTTCTGCAGCTAGCCCCCCCCCCCCACGCTGTAGTCTCGTATTTGCTGCATTTACAATGATCCCAACTTGCTGTTGCGGTATGCTCCCTATGCCTATTCTCAGTATAGTGGAGAATTCCGAAGGACCATTCAGTAAAACAGACGTCAACTCCTGGTACTTGTGTCCATGTTCTATTTCCCCAGTTTGGGAGAGGGTGAATAGGGTAGAATTCGAAGGACCCTGGGTCTCCCCGAATGGAGTGTGGACCATGGCGGGGGCAGGTGGGGGCAATGGTTTATAATACCCACCGTCATCGTTAAGTAATGGGAAGGCTGGTGCTGCAGCATCGGGTCTGCGTGCTCCACAATTATAGCACGTCTTGCGCCATCCTGGATTAGTGGCCCAACACATATTACAAAGCCAGCCATCTGGGTTATATGATGGTGGCTGGCCACCAATGGGAAGTGCAGGGTATTTACTCTTCTTAGGTAAAAATTGCTCAGTTTCCGGATTGAGGGGCTGGGGTACGGCTACATTTGTGGGGGTATGGGATGCTTCTTTAGGGGCTTCAGATTCGGTTTGTGGACACATAAGTCGGGAAGGGGAACCTACTTCCTCCTCTATCTTGTCCCCATCAGCTTAATTTTGTAGCACAAAACAGCCAGTCATCGTTACAGTGCTAGATAATTTTCCCTTCTTTACATAAAGATAAATGAAATAACCAGGCTTCATCTCCTCCTCTATTTCAACATATCCTTCATCACAAATCTCATGTGCAACTTTCCTAAACTTTTCAGCAACTTCCAATAATCCACAGTCAACTAATCTACCCCTTTTCTGCCAGATGCCTTCATCCCACAATGTAGGATGAAGTTTCCCTTCCACGGGAAAGTTTAACACCTTAAACACTTTTGGTGCATTCGTAAATGACTTTTTCCCCTCTCGTCCGACCATGATGGTCATCACATCCTCTCCCTCCTGCGGGAGAGACACTCTTTCTGCTCCACGGAAACATTGATTAATCACTGCACTGCTGCCTTTCAACTGACAAAAGATCCTTGATTTGTGCACAGTACGAGTCCGGCCGGCCTCAGCTGCTGTTTCATTGACTTCACCCCTCCCATTTAGGGAGTCACATACGGCCAAGATGAAAGGAGGAGAGCTCTCGTCCACAGCTCTCCGGACACTAGATATAGTTATATCTGTGTGTGTGTCCTACCCAATCTTCGATCACCTGCCGCAACTGAACCTAACAGTGTTCAGTCTCCTAAGGATCTTTGTCAGAAGTTAAGGAAGATTCATACAATATTCACTTGTCAATCCGAGGTGGTATTGTTTTAAAAGTTATCAATATCAGACCCCTAATGGGACTACAACCCTATAGTCTCACCTCTGACTATATCCAACCAGGACGTAAAAGTAATCCCCCAATCATTAGAATATCTTATATCAATTCTAATGATTGGGGGATTACTTTTACTCCTACAATAGGGAAAGATTTTATTAACTTTTTAGATATCACCATCTCTCATCAGGGACAACATGTAATTACTAAAACTTTTTTTAAAGATGTGGATGCCAATAGTTATATCCATTTTTCCAGCGGTCACTATAAAAAGTGGCTTGAAAATGTCCCTTTTAATCAGTTTCAACGGATAAAACGTAACTGCAGTAATGAGGTTGATTTTGAATTACAAGCCAATATCCTGCATGAGCGTTTTCATAGGCAAAGTTACCCCAAAGGGCTTATCAAGCGCGCTTATCAGAAAACTAGGAATGTATCACAAAAACAGTGCATCCAGCCCAAAACTGTCCCACAGGCTAGTGCAGGTGATGATTTTAATTGTAATTTGATCACAACTTTTAATTCAGCACATGAGTCCATTCGGAACTCACTGCACAAACATTGGCACATTCTTCTAAAAGATCCAATTCTGTGTTCTCTCATTCCTAAACAGCCTAAGGTTACCTTCAGACGAGCCCTTACGCTGAGAAACATCCTAGCCCCCAACCGCCTGAAACACACTACCTCCAATGGTACATGCATCAATAAACGTTCACAAAGAAATGGGAGTTTCAAATGCTTTTCGAGACAATGCCTTTGTTGCAACAGCATTAAACACAATACCCAAACTTTTAAATCTAACCATACAGGTGAAGTTTTTACTATCAAGTCAAATATGAGCTGTCAATCTCGTTTCATTATATACCTCATAGAATGCCAATGTGGCCTGCAGTACGTGGGCACGACCACCCAGACACTACACCGAAAGCTTAACTCTCATCGGTCCAATATTGTAAAAGGTTTCATGAAGCATGGTTTATCCCGGCATTGCGCATTGGTGCACGGTAAGAATGCCACAGGCATTTCTATCACACCAATTGAATCCATTTCCCTTTATCTCCCAAACCCTATGGAAACCTTGAAGAGGAAAGAAATATATTGGATATACGGGATCAGCACCCTTAAACCCTATGGACTCAATGAAATTACTGAGATTTTTATTTAATTATTTATTTTATTCTAGTTTTAGCTCTGCACAGTCGTTGCATAGGGCCACAGATCCTTTTTTTATGTATTTTCTTTGGTACTTTTTCTGATTGTTATTTTAATATAATTTCTATTAATATCCCCATTTTTTATTCTATATCACAATGTGTTTTATCCTAAATAATCAATATACACATGATCTTGGATTCAATTTATCCATTCTTGAAAATTAATTTTTGATTTTTTTTTTTTTAGTTATTCCCTCCTTGTATTTATGAAAATTATTATCCCCATTTCATTTTTCATCCCCCTTTTTTAACTCTCCTGCACTCCAAACCGCAGTCTTTACAACATTTTTGTCCTTTTTATTCATTTATAAGTATAGTTCCTTTTCTGTATCACCTTCACCTCATCCACCAGATGGCTCCTCTGTTAAATGTTGCCCTTCTGATGTCCATACACTGCCAAATCCCAGGTTCTAATCACATTTCTCCTACACTCCAATCGCTTCTCCTCCACAATTCGTCTTTTATGTATGTGGTGTCATTTATATGTGCATTTCCCCTCTTTCCTTTGCCCCCTTTCCCACATTTGCCTGGGTGGTTCACCTGTTAAATATTCACTCACTGGTGTCTATTCACTGCCCCATCTTGGGTTCTTATCCCACTTCACCCACATTGTAATCATTTAACTGTTTACATTTTATCAGTATTAAGGATGGTCCTTTTTTTTTTTTCCCCCAACTTTAATTTATTCAAAATTGCAAGTTGAACGTCCCTCCCCTTCCTAATTTTCCTATTGGTTTAGGTGTTCCTGTGGGTGTTCCCTATGTAACTGGCATCCATTTTAGGCCTTTAAAAACCCATCCATTCTCATGCTGTACACATTTGTTTTTTATTACTTGAAAAAGACGTTGATGCGGCATTGAAACGCGTTGTTAATAAAAAGCCTTTATCATCATCATCATCATCATCATCATCTCTGAAGAATTGATTCACTTCAGCAGCGCAGCCCACCTACGTGTTTATCCAACTGGATCCAATATCTCCTGGAGGATTCATCTTCCAGCCACGGGGCAGCAGCAGCTGGTTTTCTTCATGCCTTCATAGGAGTTGTGCCTGTCACAACTCCATCAGGTGAGTGTAACCAGGACTCTCCTACTCTCCCCCCATAGGGTATCACCCTATTGTGCGCTCTGTTTCCCACATTTAGATCTCCATATAATAATAGCATGATTAGCTGAACAGTTAGACAATGTGGCTCAGAGGATGAAACCAGTTTTGTCCCTTTTCATGAGCATTGACAATTATTGATGAGCGAACATGCTCGCCACTGCTCTGTGCTTGCCCGAGCATCACTGTGCTCGACAAGCTCAGCGCTTGGCGAGTATTTCCGGGGTTGCTTGGTGGGAGCTCGGGTCCCCTCCCTGCATGTTTGGCGCTATTTAGAGAGCCAATAAACATGCAGGGATTGTCTGCCATGCACTGTGATGCCGTAGCCATGTTGGTTGTGGCATTACAGTGTTTGGCTGGCTGCACAGCGTCATCAGGTGTATATAAGACCTGGCACCGCCATGCTCATCCCAGTCACTCCGGAATCAGGCAGAGTAGGAAGAGGTGCTGCTGAGCTAGGGAGAGATTTGCTTGTTTATGTTAGTATAGGTATTCCACAACAGATATATATATATCCATCTGGACTAACAGTCCTTCTGAGGACTAATCCAGCTGCATATATCCAGTGGTGATAGCAGGAGTTAGGCAGGCAGTGTATGTGACAGACAGCAGTGCATATAGTGCAAGAGGGTCCATTGAATGTTCCTGTTGCTGCTGTTCTTACAGATATTTGAAGACATAGCCCAAGATATCAGGGGCCAGGGAAAAAAATGTTATCTTAATTCTGGTTATTTGCTTAAAAAGCAATCCACAGTACACCATTTTTCTGCTCCATTTGCTTGTTCTCACTGCAGAATAAAGCCAGATCTGTTCCATGTTTCAGCGATAAAAATCCAGAAATTTAAACTGAACGTGGAAAATATTGGGGCCCATTCTGCTGTATGGAGGACTGTGTAGGGGCCCATTCTGCTGTATGGAGGACTGTGTAGGGGCCCATTCTGCTGTATGGAGGACTGTGTAGGGGCCCATTCTGCTGTATGAAGGACTGTGTAGGGGCCCATTCTGCTGTATGGAGGACTGTGTAGGGGCCCATTCTGCTGTATGGAGGACTATGTTGGGGCCCATTCTGCTGTATGGAGGACATGTGGGGCAAACAATCAGCAGATTTGGGTTCCAGTATCATCTCTATGCTGACGACACCCAATTATACACTTCTTCCCCTGACATCACCCCTACCCTAATACAAAATACCAAGGATTGTTTGTCTGCTGTGTCTAACATCATGTCCTCCCTCTATCTTAAACTGAATCTCTCCAAAACTGAACTTCTTGTGTTTCCCCCCTCTACTAACCTAACTCTACCTAACATCGAAATTACCTTGAAAGGTTCAACCATAACTCCCAAGCAGCATGCCCGCTGCCTTGGGGTCATATTCGATACTAACCTTTCCTTTACTCCCTATATCCGATCACTCACTCGCTCTTGTCACCTGCATCTTAAAAACATCTCCAGAATCCGATCTTTTTTCACTATTGAAACTGCTAAAACTCTTACTGTCGCTCTTATTCACTCTCGTCTGGACTACTGCAACTCTCTTCTGATCGGTCTCCCTCTTACCAAAATTTCCCCTCTCCAATCTGTCCTGAATGCGGCAGCCAGGGTCGTATTTCTGTCCAGCCGCTTCACCGATGCCTCCACCTTGTGCCAGTCATTACACTGGTTACCCATTCGCTATAGGGTCCAATATAAACTCATTGCTCTCACCCACAAAGCTCTCCACAATTCTGCACCACCTTATATCTCCTCTCTCATCTCAGTCTATCGTCCTACACGTGCCCTCCGTTCCACAAATGACCTAAGACTAACATCCCCCATAATCCGAACCTCGCACCTCCGTCTCCAAGACTTCTCTCCTGCTGCGCCAGTTCTCTGGAATGCTCTACCCCAGACGATCCGATTGATGCCTAGCCCCTATGTCTTCAAGCGCGCTTTAAAAACCCATCTCTTTAAACAAGCCTACCATCTCAAATACCCAGTAAACTAACTTTTTCCTGTTCCCTCCTAAATACTATTCAGAATCTGCTCCCTACTGTTCATCTGTCTCTACACCCTCCATGCACACGATAACTGCACTAGGTAATTGAGTATTGCACTTGAACATACAGGCTGATGACCGGATCATACAGCTTTATATGATAAACCCGACTTATTATAATTGCCAGACCTGAAATAACAAGCACTTTCCACCTATTGTGTTCCCCCATTTCCTTGTAGAATGTAAGCTTGCGAGCAGGGACCTCACTCCTGATGTAACTGTTTAAACTGTCTCATCTTGTATTGAATTTATTGTTTGTAAATGTCCCCGCTTAATTGTAAAGTGCTGCGGAATATGCTGGCGCTATATAAATAAAAATTATTATTATACTGTATGGAGGACTATGTGGGACCCAATTTTCTGTATGGAGGGCTATGTGGGGCCCATTATACTGTATGGAGGGCTATGTGGGGCCCATTATTCTGTATGGAGGACTATGTGGGGCCCATTATTCTGTATGGAGGACTATGTAGAGCCTATTCTGTATGGAGGATAATGTGGGGCCCATTATTCTGTATGGAGGGCTATGTGGGGCCCATTATTCTGTATGGAGGACTATGTAGAGCCTATTCTGTATGGAGGATAATGTGGGGCCCGTTATACTGTATAGGGGACTATGTGGGGCTCATTATTCTGTATAGGGGACTATGTAGGCCCTATTATACTGTATGGAGGTCTATGTGGGGACCATTATACTGTAGGCAGGTCTATGTGGGGACCATTATACTGTAGGCAGGTCTATGTGGGGCCCATTATTCTGTATGGAGGACTATGTACGGCCCATTACTCTGTATGGAGTAGTATGTGGGGCCCATTATTATGTATGGAGTAGTATGTGGGGCCCATTATTATGTATGGAGTAGTATGTGGGGCCCATTATTATGTATGGAGTAGTATGTGGGGCCCATTATTCTGTATGGAGTAGTATGTGGGGACCATTATTCTGTATGGAGTAGTATGTGGGGACCATTATTCTGTATGGAGTAGTATGTGGGACCCATTATTCTGTATGGAGTAGTATGTGGGACCCATTATTCTGTATGGAGTAGTATGTGGGACCCATTATTCTGTATGGAGGACTATGTGGGGCCATTATTCTGTATGGAGGACTATGTGGGGCCATTATTCTGTATGGAGGACTATGTGGGGCCATTATTCTGTATGGAGGACTATGTGGGGCCATTATTCTGTATGGAGGACTGTGTGGGGCCATTATTCTGTATGGAGGACTGTGTGGGGCCATTATTCTGTATGGAGGACTGTGTGGGGCCCATTCTACTGTGCGGAGGACTGTGTGGGGCCCATTCTACTGTGCGGAGGACTGTGTGGGGCCCATTCTACTGTGCGGAGGACTGTGTGGGGCCCATTCTACTGTGCGGAGGACTGTGTGGGGCCCATTCTACTGTGCGGAGGACTGTGTGGGGCCCATTCTACTGTGCGGAGGACTGTGTGGGGCCCATTCTACTGTGTGGGGCCCATTCTACTGTGTGGAGGACTGTGTGGGGCCCTTAAGCCATTGGACACACTCCACAAGGTCCCAGAGTTCCAATTTTCATTTGGAAATCAAGGTCCCAGAGTCTGGAGGAAGAGTGGAGAGGCCACAATCCAAGCTGCTTGAAGTCTAGTGTGAAGTTTCCACAATCAGTGATGGTTTGGGGGGCCATGTCATCTGCTGGTGTAGGTCCACTGTGTTTTATCAACACCAATGTCAGCGCAGCCATCTACCAGGAAATTTTAGAGCACTTCATGCTTCCCTCTGCCGACAAGCTTTTTGGAGCTGGAAATGTCATTCTCCAGCAGGACTTGGCACCTGTCCACACTGCCAAAAGTACCAATACCTGGTTTACACACAACAGTATCACTGTGCTTGATTGGCCAGAAAACTCGCCTGACCTTAACCCCATAGAGAATCTATGGGATATTGTCGAGAGGAAGATGAGAGACACCAGACCCAACAATGCAGACGAGCTGAAGGCTGCTATCAAAGCAACCTAGGCTTCCATAACACCTCAGCAGTGCCACAGTCTGATCGCCTCCATGCCACGCCGCGTTGATGCAGTAATTGATGCAAAAGGAGCCTCGACCAAGTATTGAGGGCATTTACTGAACATACATTTCAGTAGGCCAACATTTCGGATTTTAAAATAATTTTTAAAGCTGTTATAAAGTATTCTAATTTACTGAGATAATAATTTTTGTGTTTTCATTGACTGTAAGCCATAATCCTCAACATTAACCCCTTTACCCCCCAAAGTGGTTTGCACGTTACTGACCAGGCCAATTTTTACAATTCTGACCACTGTCACTTTATGAGGTAATTACTCTGAAGCGCTTCAACGGATCCCCCTGATTCGGAGATTATTTTTTCGTGACATATTGTACTTCATGATTGTGGTAAAATTTCTTCGATATCACTTGCGTTTGTGAAAAAAAAACAGAAATTTGGCGAAAATTTTGAAAATTTTGCAATTTTCAAAATTTGAATTTTTATGCCCTTAAATCAGAGAGATATGTCACACAAAATAGTTAATACATAACATTTCCAACATGTCTACTTTACATCAGCACAATTTTGGAACCAAAATTTTTATTTTTTTTTTATTTTTACTAGGGAGCTATAAGGGTTAAAAGTTGACCAACGATTTCTCATTTTTCCAACAAAATTTACAAAACAATTTTTTTTTATTTTTGTATTTTTTTTAGGGACCACATCACATTTGAAGTGACTTTGAGGGGTCTTTATGACAGAAAATACCTAAAAGTGACACCATTCTAAAAACTGCTCCCCTCAAAGTGCTCAAAACCACATTCAAGAACTTTATTAACCCTTCAGGTGCTTCACAGGAATTTTTGGATTGTGGAAGCTAAAAATGAACATTTAACTTTTTTCACAAAAATGTTACTTTAGACCCAATTTTTTTAATTTTGCAGGGGTAACGGGAAAAAATGGACCCCAAAATTTGATGTGCAATTTCTCCTGAGCACGCTGATACTCCATAAGTGGGGAAAAACCACTGTTTGGGCGCATGGCAGGGTTAGGAAGGGAAGGAGCGCCATTGACTTTTTGATTGTAAAATTTGCTTGAATAATTAGCGGACGCCATGTTGCGTTTGGAGAGCCCCTGATGTGCCTAAACAGTGGAAACCCCCCACAAGTGATGCCATTTTGAAAACTAGACCCCTCAGGGAACTTATCTAGATGTGTGGTGAGCACCCTGAACCCCCAAGTGTTTTACAGAAGTTTATAACATGAAGCCGTGAAAATAAAATAAAAAAAACTTTTTCCACAAAAAGATGTTTTAACCCCAATTTTTTTTTTTTAATTTTCACAAGGGTAAGAGGAGAAAATGGACCCCAAAAACTTTTGTGCAATTTCTCCTGAGTACGCCAATACCCCATATATGGGGAAAATAATGTTTGGGCGCACAGCAGAGTTCAGAAGGGAAGGAAGGAGCACTGTGTGACTTTTTGAATGCAAAATTGGCTGGAATCGAGAGCGAACGTTTGGAGAGCCCCTGATGTGCCTAAATAGTGGAAACCCTACCACAAGTGACCCCATTTTGGAAACTACACCCCTCAAGGATTATAACAAGGGGTATAGTGAACATTTTGAACCCAGAGGTACGACACAGAATTTGATAACATTAGGTCATCATATTGAATAAGTTGTCATTATTCTTGAGTGCAAGTGCTCGCTACTTGAGTTTGCATCGGGTACTCAGGTATGCACCATGTATCGCAGGTGCTCGAGTGACATGCTCGAGTGCCCGCCTGCATGTTTCACGGTTATTAGACACCCAAAAAAAAAACATGCGGGGGATGGCTCGTGCATGGCAGGCAATCCCTGCAAAGTTTTTTTGGCGGCGACGCATATGGGGCGGAGACTCGAGCACCCACGATACTCAATGCATACCCGAGCACCCGATGCAAACTCAAATAGCGAGCACTTGCGCTCAACACTAGTCGCCATATCGTCATCTTTTTTTTACTTTTGAAAAAAATCCCAAACCCAACCCTAATCCTAGAGTTTATTTTTTACGCCGTTCCTAGTGTGGTATAAGTGATTAGACGACTTTATTATTTGGGTCAGTGCGATTACAGAGAAACCAGAATCATATCGGTTTTTATGATTGACAGCTGTCACACACTAAAAGACGCATTTTCTTGTAAAATCTAGTTTTTGCTTCGTCATATTTTGAGAGCTATAATTTTTCCATATTTTGGCTGACAGTCATGTGATGGCTTGTTTTTTTGCGGGACAAGTTGACGTTTTTATTGGTACCATTTTCGGGCATGTGACATTTTTTGATCGCTTTCTATTCCGATTTTTGGGAGGCAGAATAAACAACCAACAATTCAGGATTTTTTTATTCTGCTCCACGTGTGGTAAAATTAATAAGGTTATTCTTCGGGTCAGTACATTTACAGCGGTACCACATTTATATCGTTCTGCTATGTTTTGGAGTTTTTACACAATAAAAGCTATTTTATGCAAAAAAATATTTTTTTGCATCGCTTTATTCTGAGAGCTATAACTTTTTAATTTTTCAGCTGTATGTTTTTTTGCTTCGTTTATTTATTTTTTTTACAATAAAGGGGTTAACTAGTGGGACAGTTATAGGTCAGCTCGTTACGGACGTGGTGATACCAAATATGTGTACTTTTATTGTTTAGTTTTTTTCAGAATATTTATTGATGGGTACATTATATTTTTATTTTTACAATTTTGTTTTTTTTTTATTTTTTTTCATTTTGTAACACTTTTTTTACTTCCATTCTTTGTCCCACTATGGGACTTTCACTTTTTTTATTCTGATCGCGTGTGTAGTATAGGGATGGAGAACCATCCCTGTGCTATACAGGCTGTCAGCACTGCAGACACAGAAGATACTTTGGTCATGCACTGCGCATGACCAAAGTATCTTTCTGCTGTCTGGTGACCCAGCTTTAAATGGGTTAACAGAAATAAAACACCTGAAATAGATCACTGTTTGTAATGACTCTATATAAAATATGAGCTCCACTTTTTGTATTGAAGAGCGGAAATAAATTAACTTTTTGATGATATTCTAGTTTAGTGAGATGCACCTGTATTTGAGCAGTTTGAGAATGAATGCTCAAAGCAGCAGGCAGAAAGTCACTATTAAGTGGGTGAAAGAAGCATATCACTGTAATAATACATTGCTCAAAAAAATAAAGGGAACACAAATAACATCCTAGATCTGAATGAATGAAATATTCTCATTGAATACTTTGTTCTTACAAAGTTGAATGTACTGACAACAAAATCACACAAAAATCATCAATGGAAATCAAATTTATTAACCAATGGAGGCCTGGATTTTGAGTCACCCCCAAAATTAAAGTGGAAAAACACTACAGGCTGATCCAACTTTGATGTAATGTTCTTAAAACAAGTCAAAATGAGGCTCAGTATTGTGTGTGGCTTCCACGTGCCTGTATGACCTCCCTACAACGCCTGGGCATGCTCCTGATGAGGTTGTGGATGGTCTCCTGTGGGATCTCCTCCCAGACCTGGACTAAAGCATCCGCCAACTCCTGGACAGTCTGTGGTGCAACGTGACGTTGGTGGATGGAGCGAGACATGATGTCCCAGATGCGCTCAATCGGATTCAGCTCTGTAGAACGGGCGGGCCAGTCCATAGCTTCAATGCCTTCATCTTGCAGGAACTGCTGACACACTCCAGCCACATGAGGTCTGGCATTGTCCTGCATTAGGAGGAACACAGGACCAACCGAACCAGCATATGGTCTCACAAGGGGTCTGAGGATGTCATCTCGGTACCTAATGGCGGTCAGTCTACCTCTGGCGAGCACAAGGAGGGCTGTGCAGCCCTCCAAAGAAATGCCACCCCACACCATTACTGACCCACTGCCAAACCGGTTATGCTGAAGGATGTTGCAGGCAGCAGATCGCTCTCCACGGCGTCTCCAGACTGTCACGTCTGTCACACGTGCTCAGTGTGAACCTGCTTTCATCTGTGAAGAGCACAGGGCGCCAGTGGCGACTTTGCCAATCCTGGTGTTCTGTGGCAAATGCCAAGCGTCCTGCACGGTGTTGGGCTGTGAGCACAACCCCCCATCTGTGGACGTCGGGCCCTCATACCACCCTCATGGAGTCGGTTTCTAACAGTTTGTGCAGACACATGCACATTTGTGGCCTGCTGGAGGTCATTTTGCAGGGCTCTGGCAGTGCTCCTCCTGTTCCTCCTTGCACAAAGGTGGAGGTAGCGGTCCTGCTGCTGGGTTGTTGCCCTCCTAAGGCCCCCTCCACGTGTCCTGGTGTACTGGCCTGTCTCCTGGTAGCGCCTACAGCCTCTGGACACTACGCTGACAGACACAGCAAACCTTCTTGCCACAGCTCGCATTGATGTGCCATCCTGGATGAGCCGCACTAACTGAGCAACTTCTGTTAGTTATAGAGTCCGTCTCATGCTACCAGGAGTGTGAAGGCACAACCAACATTCAAAAGTGACCAAAACATCAGCCAGAAAGCATTGGTACTGAGATGTGGTCTGTGGTCCCCACCTGCAGAACCACTCCTTTATTGAGGGTGTCTTGATAATTGCCAATAATTTCCATCTATTGTCTATTCCATTTGCACAACAGCATGTGAAATTGATTGTCAATCAGTGCTGCTTCCTAAGTGGACAGTTTGATTTCACAGAAGTTTGCTCAAAAAAATAAAGGGAACACTTAAACAGAATATAACTCCAAGTAAATCAGTGTATATATTACCAAGTTTTTTCTTTTTTAATCTTCACTAGTACTGTTAATTTATGAGGAAATAAATTAGTATTTAAATTTGTGGCTTCATCTCTTAAATCCATTTTAGTCCACCTTGACAAACTTACTTAATTCATTTTCTATTTCCACAGTCAAATTGTTTGCATCGACAATCACTTTATACTCGGGTGCTGCTTCCACAGGTCCCATAACTAGGAGTCAGAAAATAAATCACAATAATGCAAAGATATAAAACAATCGTTATATCAGAATGTAATTCAATCTGAACAGGAAGCGACAGCAAGTCTTAATATGCCATCACATCTGGAGAGGAATAAACTTCGGTATAATCTTATATCCCCCTCCTAATACAACACAGGCTAAGAATAAACGAGTTTTGTCGGCTTCTTCTGCAGGATCCCGGCCTCCTGCTTGATGACAGTTTGAGCCAATATCATCGCACTGCATGCACGAACTGTGTGCGCCAAGATGCTGCAAGGAGAAGCAGCTTTACCTCTGCAGCTTCAGAAAAGCACAGTCACTGAATGTGGCAGACTACAGTAATCAGGCCAGCTCCAGAGGAGCGATTACAGACTCTATAGAACAGAGTTTGAAAGTACTGCACACCATGTCTATGAGACCGGCCACCAATGACATTGCAGCAGTGGCCAGTAACCAAAATAATTCCTCTGTCCTTGAGAATGAAGAGCATCTTTAATAAGCAAGTTGCAAACTTGCTCGCTTTTACAAGAGCTTTGCAATGGTAGCCACTTATGATGGTGCTGAACTATACCTTCAGATGCTTTTGGTTGTTTTTTGACATACTCATCGATCTTGTCAAGAATGTCTGAAAACTAAAAAATATATATATTAATAAAATTACTCTTTTTTTTTTTTTTTTGTTTTTTTTTTTTGTTATGCAGTGAACGGATGTAGAAGTTGGTGCTCAATAAATAGGTTTTCTGCACAATGCACAGTTGAACAGAGGAACTGTCTAAGATCCCCGACCTTAGTCTTATACTTACCAGCTGCCATCTTCACCTTTTATCGGTGCAGCTCCAGCCTCGTGGTGTGGATATTGTGACTGCAACTTCTGACCGACCAAAAGTCAGAGGTAACGATAACAAAGGGTCAATGTAAGAATATGAGAGCCAGAAGAAGGCTCTCAGACTTACTTGAAAAGTGACCCGTGGCTTGCCCAGCAAACACTGGAGCGATCCGGCAAGTCACAAACTGCAGGAGACGGACCGAAGAGGCGAAAATAGGTGAGATGTCAGCAGGTAAATATAAGACTAAGGCAGGGACCTTAGACCAGAAGCACCACTCCAGTGATAAAAACAACAAAAACACGCTGGAGTGGTGCTTTAACATAACGTAGAGCAGCATCTCAAACTACCACTTCCCAGTTATGTCCACTGGAGGGACGAGGCGGTCTGTAATTCATGGTGACATCTATTTTTCATGCCCCAGATCTGACAAAGTGAGCAGAGCTTGTGCAAGATGGACTGGTCAAATTCTTGTCTACTCCACAAATCTAATTCCAGCACAAGCACATAGAGGTGCAGACCACAACGCGCCTTGCCTGATCCATTGCGTGTGCCTATTAATCAGGAGTGTCTGTTTCCACTCGCCCCCTGACCAACACCAGCGAGAGACTCGCCGACCATTGTTCTGAGGCTACTTAGTGTCTGAATATTGTTTGTGATGGTGACCAAGAGCAAAAATGGAGAAAAATTAGGATGTGGAGTGCCGGGAGATGTGACAAGAGTTTTTCGGGTTTTCTGACACTCACCTGTCTGCTGTCCCATAACTTTGCTATACTTTTCACTGACTCAGCGTTAATATCCACCTGCATCTCCTCCTGCACTTCCTCAATGGTCTCCAAGTCATCCTCGTCTATTAAGTTGTCCTCTTCTTCCTCTGCGGCCTCCTCCAGGTCAGCCAGCAACTCGTCTGCCAGAGACATGTCTTATCCCTGCGGGAAAAGGCAAATTCATAGCAGGATTGTGCTTTATAGAAGTAATTCACTCATAGAAAACGCTATATCCTCATTGACATAAATGTAGTAATACATCAGTCACCAGATAATACAGCTTTATGTTACATAGAAACCCTATAACCAGCACAGCGGCGGCACCGCCGCACACGTCCTATAACCAGCGCGGCGCCGCCGCACACGTCCTATAACCAGCGCGGCGCCCCCGCACACGTCCTATAACCAGCGCGGCACCCCCGCACACGTCCTATAACCAGCGCGGCACCCCCGCACACGTCCTATAACCAGCGCGGCACCCCCGCACACGTCCTATAAACAGCGCGGCACCACCGCACACCACCAGCCAAGTACGCCCTACATTCTGCCATGCTAACACTCTGGGCACATATCCCACCCGCAGACATCAGCGCAGCATTTACCAAGTGCAAGAAGCCTGGTTAAAGGTGTCAGAAAGTTGTCGCACTTCTCTTCAACTATAACCGGAAGTTGTGGTGCAAAAATACAGCGTCACTGCAGCGACAGCTTCCGGAATGCTATCTGGTTTTCCGATTGGTCCGCAAATGCGCATGCGTACCCACACGAACGCTAAGCATGATTTCATTGGTCGATCAGCTGATGTTTTTTTCTCCTTTTTGTATAGTGTAACTTTATTTGTATACACCAGTCGTAGTGTTCAT
Source organism: Phyllobates terribilis (assembly GCF_046119375.1). Classification (NCBI taxonomy): domain Eukaryota; kingdom Metazoa; phylum Chordata; class Amphibia; order Anura; family Dendrobatidae; genus Phyllobates; species Phyllobates terribilis. The sequence goes on from NW_027362804.1 coordinate 9,834,092, forward strand.
ATCACGCTGCGCTTGGGAAGAAGGACAGACAATGTGAACAGGTAGGTGCGGAGGAGGAGGACATGGTCTTGTCCTGTGATGTCAGGGTAATGTGTGGAGGTGGATTCTACCTATGAGGCTGCTCGTGTATATCGCAGGGACTTGTGTCAGGTTGCGCAGTAGTGCCCTCCCCGGTGTAAAAGCAGACAGATCTGACACTGGTGCAGCGTGTGAGCCCATAAATATGTATTTTTGGATTGTAGCACTTGGAGAGTAAGGGTAGATCCGTACAGGATGGATATGATAACGATTCTCCGCATTGATCTGTACAGGTAAAAATGTTATCAAATTCTGTGTCGTACCTCTGGGTTCAAAATATTCACTATGCCGCTTGATATAATCCTTGAGGGGTGTAGTTTCCAAAATGGGGTCACTTGTAGGGGGGTTTCCACTATTTAGGCACATCAGGGGCTCTCCAAACGTCCGCTCTCGATTCCAGCCAATTTTGCGTTCAAAAAGTCACAGTGCTCCTTCCTTCCCTTCTGAACTCTGTCGTGCGCCCAAACACTATTTTCCCCATATATGGGGTATTGGCGTACTCAGGAGAAATTGCACAAAAGTTTTTCTCCTCTTACCCTTGTGAAAATTAAAAAAAATTGGGGTTAAAACATCTTTTTGTGGAAAAAGTTTGATTTATTTTTTTTATTATTTTCACGGCTCCATGTTATAAACTTCTGTAAAGCACTTAGGGGTTCAGGGTGCTCACCACACATCTAGATAAGTTCCCTGAGGGGTGTAGTTTTCAAAATGGCATCACTTGTGGGGGGTTTCCACTGTTTAGGCACATCAGGGGTTCTCCATACACAACATGGCGTCCGCTAATTATTCAAGCAAATTTTACAATCAAAAAGGCAATGGCGCTCCTTCCCTTCCTAACCCTGCCGTGCGCCCAAACAGTGGTTTTTCCCCATGTATGGAGCATCGGCATGCTCAGGAGAAATTGCACATCAAATGTTGGGGTCCATTTTTTCCTGTTACAACCGCAAAATTAAAAAAATTGGGTCTAAAGTAACATTTTTGTGAAAAAAGTTAAATGTTCATTTTTTGCTTTCCACATTCCAAAAATTCCTGTGAAGCACCTGAAGGGTTAATAAAGTTCTTGAATGTGGTTTTGAGCACCTTGAGGGAAGCAGTTTTTATAATGGTGTCACTTTTAGGTATTTTCTGTCATAAAGACCCCTCAAAGTCACTTCAAATGTGATGTGGTCCCTAAAAAAAAAAAATAAATAAAATTTTGTAAATTTTGTTGGAAAAATGAGAAATCGTTGGTCAACTTTTAACCCTTATAGCTCCCTAGTAAAAATTAAAAAAAAATAAATACATTTTGGTTCCAAAATTGTGCTGATGTAAAGTAGACATGTTGGAAATGTTATTTATTAACTATTTTGTGTGACATATCTCTCTGATTTAAGGGCATAAAAATTCAAATTTTGAAAATTGCAAAAGTTTCAAAATTTTCGCCAAATTTCCATTTTTTTTTCACAAACGCAAGTGATATCGAAGAAATTTTACCACAATCATGAAGTACAATATGTCAAGAAAAAATAATCTCCGAATCAGGGGGATCCGTTGAAGCGCTTCAGAGTAATTACCTCATAAAGTGACAGTGGTCAGAATTGTAAAAATTGGCCTGGTCAGTAACGTGCAAACCACTTTGGGGGGTAAAGGGGTTAATGTTGATGATTATGGCTTACAGTCAATGAAAACACAAAAATTATTATCTCAGTAAATTAGAATACTTTATAACAGCTTTAAAAATTATTTTAAAATCCGAAATGTTGGCCTACTGAAATGTATGTTCAGTAAATGCCCTCAATACTTGGTCGAGGCTCCTTTTGCATCAACTACAGCATCAATGCGGCGTGGCATGGAGGCGATCAGCCTGTGGCACTGCTGAGGTGTTATGGAAGCCCAGGTTGCTTTGATAGCAGCCTTCAGCTCGTCTGCATTGTTGGGTCTGGTGTCTCTCATCTTCCTCTCGACAATATCCCATAGATTCTCTATGGGGTTAAGGTCAGGCGAGTTTTCTGGCCAATCAAGCACAGTGATACTGTTGTGTGTAAACCAGGTATTGGTACTTTTGGCAGTGTGGACAGGTGCCAAGTCCTGCTGGAGAATGACATTTCCAGCTCCAAAAAGCTTGTCGGCAGAGGGAAGCATGAAGTGCTGTAAAATTTACTGGTAGATGGCTGCGCTGACATTGGTGTTGATAAAACACAGTGGACCTACACCAGCAGATGACGGCCCCCCAAACCATCACTGATTGTGGAAACTTCACACTAGACTTCAAGCAGCTTGGATTGTGGCCTCTCCACTCTTCCTCCAGACTCTGGGACCTTGATTTCCAAATGAAAATTGGAACTCTGGGACCTTGTGGAGTGTGTCCAATGGCTTAAGGGCCCCACATAGTCCTCCATACAGTAGAATGGGCCCCACACAGTCCTCCACACAGTAGAATGGGCCCCACACAGTCCTCCACACAGTAGAATGGGCCCCACACAGAATAATGGGCCCCACACAGTCCTGCACACAGAATAATGGGCCCCACACAGTCCTGCACACAGAATAATGGGCCCCACACAGTCCTGCACACAGAATAATGGGCCCCACACAGTCCCCCACACAGAATAATGGGCCCCACACAGTCCCCCACACAGAATAATGGGCCCCACACAGTCCCCCACACAGAATAATGGGCCCCACACAGTCCCCCACACAGAATAATGGGCCCCACACAGTCCCCCACACAGAATAATGGGCCCCACACAGTCCCCCACACAGAATAATGGGCCCCACACAGTCCTCCACACAGAATAATGGGCCCCACACAGTCCTCCACACAGAATAATGGGCCCCACACAGTCCTCCACACAGAATAATGGGCCCCACACAGTCCTCCATACAGAATAATGGGCCCCACACAGTCCTCCACACAGAATAATGGGCCCCACACAGTCCTCCACACAGAATAATGGGCCCCACACAGTCCTCCACACAGAATAATGGGCCCCACACAGCCCTCCACACAGAATAATGGGCCCCACACAGCCCTCCACACAGAATAATGGGCCCCACACAGCCCTCCACACAGAATAATGGGCCCCACACAGCCCTCCACACAGAATAATGGGCCCCACACAGCCCTCCACACAGAATAATGGGCCCCACACAGCCCTGCACACAGAATAATGGGCCCCACACAGCCCTGCACACAGAATAATGGGCCCCACACAGCCCTGCACACAGAATAATGGGCCCCACACAGCCCTGCACACAGAATAATGGGCCCCACCCAGTCCTGCACACAGAATAATGGGCCCCACCCAGTCCTGCACACAGAATAATGGGCCGCACCCAGCCCTGCACACAGAATAATGGGCCCCACCCAGCCCTGCACACAGAATAATGAGCTACACATAGCACCTGCGATGTGTAGCAGCATTCATGATCTCCTATGAACGTCAGCCACAGGCCGGCGTTCATAGGAGATTCAAAATGACAGGCATGGGGGTCTTCTACAAACCCATGCCTGTCATGGCGCAAATTCAACAATGACGGGCCCTTTATTCAGAAATTCAGCTCATTGCACATGGACGTCTACAGCCAGCCACTTCTCTTCTCCTCGACGACAGAACATATCGGCGTCCATCTTGGCAGCCATTTCCTGCAGCCCTTCCTGACTTTATTGTCCAGCACTGACCTAGGGCAGGGAAAGGGACGGACGTGTTATGTATTCAGATACTTGTACCCCCCTATAGATTGTATACAAGTAGTGGGAGTAAAGGGTGTGTCCGCATGAAGTACTTTTGACATGATTTTCAAAATTCACCTCAGAAATTCATGTCATGATAATGGCGCAACGTCACGTTCCTTTGTTTTTTTTTCAGTGAGGTCATAGTGAAAGCAATGTGCTTTTCCCATTAAAATCCACAGGAAGCTTATCTAAAGAGTATTTGAAGAATGAACAAATCCTGTTTTGTGCCTCCATTTTGGTGCCCTGTTGACATTTTCACAAAATGGCCGCCAACGTTTTAGATTCATCTTATGCGGTGCTTTTTTTTTGGACGTTCAAGACACATCCTTCCTCGTCCATTGCCCTTTACTTCAGCCCTGTATATCCAGTCTACTAAATGGGTGGGTATATGTTAAATTCCTGAAGAACACTGCATAGGGAAGACTGTGCGGCCATTTTGTGAAGATACAAATGGAGTTCTAGTGAGGAGTAACAGCGACAGGATTGACCATATCTTTGTCATTTATTGTCCAGTTTGATTAGGGGGGTTTCACTGACCCCTTAACTCCTTCCTGACAGGATTTTACTTCTAAAATTAGCAACCGGAGTGAGCTCCGATCTCTGCTGTGAGGCAGCCATCGTCCCCCAGATCATTGGGTTTTAATGGCAGCCTGAGGATCCCTGTCGCTTCAATGCTAGTGCTCCCAATAAAGCTAATGCTGTGTCTTGGCTTCATAGGAGGTGGCCATTTTTGCTGTATACTGAGGTACTACAATATATATCCCTGTAGGGACTAAAAAGGATAATTGAAAATTAATAAAAAATAAAATCTGAAAAAAAAATAAAACAAATTAACCCAAACCCCAAAATTTATTTTTTTTGGTCACCAGACATCCCAAAATAAATGGAATAAAAGGTATTGTTTGTACCCCAAAATACCAATATAACTACAGCTCGCTATATATAAAAAAGCTCCATCAGTGTAAGTGGTGTTGGCGCTGTCGGTTACCGCCGTGGGATCTGGGCATGTGCACCACTCGTCGGTTGCTCGGGGGCCGGTACGGTGCACGTTGTAAGTACAGGCTGAAATCTGGGGAGGGGGCACCTGGAGAATCGAGTAATGGGGGCAAAAGTGGCAGGCACTATGGGGGAAATTAGCTTTTACATTGTGTGGGTAGCATTACTTTCAGTTGGGAAAACAAGTTATCCTATTTTTCACAGGATAGGTGATAACTTGTTGATCGGTGGGGGTCCGATCACTTGGGCGCAGGGGCGTAATGATCGCAGAGGGTGCGACCGGGCCCATGCGGGAGACCATGGACCCCAGGGTCTACTTCAACTGGATGTGCGTCCGAGATCGCACATAGGCGCTGGGGTCGGCGGCCTCCCTCCCGCACGGGCTCAGAAGAGGACGCCGGAAGTTGAGGGAGCAGAGGAAGGTGAGAAGAATGTTTTGAGGTTTTTTTTAATACAGAACGGGGAACACATATACCAGAAAGAGGCCCAGGATGGGGGACATATATGCCAGGATGGGGGATATATATACTAGGATAGGGAACATATACCAGGATGCGGCCCAGGATGGGGGACATATATACCAGGACGAGGGACATATATACCAGGATGGGGGACATATATACCAGGATGGGGGGCATATACCAGGATGCGGCCCAGGATGGGGGACATGTATGCCAAGATGGGGGACATGTATGCCAGGATGGGGGACATGTATGCCAGGATGGGGGACATGTATGCCAGGATGGGGGACATGTATGCCAGGATGGGGGATATATATACCAGGAAGGGGTCCAGGATGGGAGGCATTAGTACAGGATCGGGGACATTACTACATAATGGGGGGGGGGGGGCATTTATGTCTTTATAGGATTTAGAATGCTACAAGGACCCATACATCTAACCAACATGCAGGGTGGCCCAGGTCCAGGGGGCCCATCAGACTCTAGTTAGTCACTGCTTGGACAGGGCACTTTTATCACTGCTAGAATAGAACGACAGGTTCGGACGCCTGACTGCCGCTCCATTCATTCCCTATGGGGTTGCTGTGCACTTGGCTTTTTCTGACAGTTCCATAGAGAATGAATAAATCGGCGGTCAGGCGGTGCAGGTAAGTCGGTGTGGGTCCCAGCGGTCGGACCACCACCGATCTGCAAGTTATTACATATCCTGGGTACAGGAGATAATTTGTTTTCACTGGACAAACCCTTTAAGTCCCTTTAAGAGGCGTTCCTATCAAATGGATGACTCAGGAACCCTATTCTCGTGATTGGTTGCAATTGCAGCGTTGGGACCTTGTTTGATCAGACACTTATCACCTACCCTGTGAATAAGTGATAAGTTGTAATTTTGGCAGCAACCTTTTAAAGAGATTGTCTAGGTTCAGAAAAATATGGCTGCTTTCTTTTTAGGAACAGCGTCACCCTTGACCATAGGTAGAGAGGGGTATTGCATCTCAGCTCCATTGACTTCAATGAAGCTGAATTAATATCAAAAATAGGGGTCAACGGTGGGGCTGTCTCTGAAAGAAAGCAGCCATATTATTCTAAGCCTGGACAAATTCTTTAAGCTTAAAGGGGTTGTCCACCTTTAGGGACATTATTTTTCTTTTAATTAGGTGCATGTATTTGGGACTAAAAATCATTTTTGCAATTGGGTTTCATTAAAAATTTTGCACCGTTTGCCTTCTATAGTTCTAGTAATATAGTTCTATAATAATTCTATAATAATTCTTACTGTAGAACGAGTTAACTGTGAAACAGTCAGTGAGTTTTTTCATACTGAATGACGGGAAGTTTGTAACTCTATTATTTGTCTTTTTCTAAAGTGATTTATGACCACAGACCACATCAAAGTTGAATGTGCAGGGAAATAAAGAACCTGTAAAAGGAAAACGGTGCAAAATTTGCACAAATTTTTTTTTTGTGTATTATTTTTTTTTTTCAGTGGACAACCCCTTTAAGGTATCAAAAAACAATACATTTATTTTATTTGTGGTCTGTAGAATGCGATGGTCACCTAAGCTCCGCCTCTATGACCTCATGCATGACTTTTCATGTACATAGGTTCCGCATATTCCGTAGGACAAGAGAACTGACTGCAGATATCTCCTCTAAGAACCTTCATGGAACTAACGCTAAAGACCGTCTTTCAGTCCCAGGAAATGTTAGTGGGGGGAAAAAAAGAGACCACTGAAATGAAGGTGCCGTTCGGGTTTCCCAGCAAGCAAAGAAGATCAAAATCCGTCTCTATTGATAGGTAAATGTATATTGCTCGCCTCTGACATGTAGGATGGAATCTGTCTGTCTAGGCAAACTAGGATCTAAAATGATACCTTCCATTGATGCCCCATTGATTACTGGGATTCCTATACTTTTGAGCACAAAGTGTTGAATAAGGGATACCACCAGCTTTAGGTGCTGAGGCCAATAGGGACCATGGAGCCCCCTTAAGTGTAAGTGGCGAACCACATGCAGACGTACAGGTGGTTCACCTCTATGGCCACCTCTAACTTCAAAGTGCTTCTCTCATATATGATCTGAGGCCCCATTCACATCTTCTTAATTTGTTTATAAGGAAAAATTGGTACATTTAAATACCACCTTAAAGAAATGTATTTTATTTAAATATTATATATTTTTTATTTTATTTTTCATATTAATTTGGATATTAAAAAAAAAAATTCTTGCAATTTTCACACTGGCCACTAGTCCTGATGTTAGCCTTCTTCTTCCTATTCTTCACATGGACATAAGCAGCAATAGACTGACTCAGACCTGGTTTGTTTGTATATAAACTTTCTGGGCATGTTGCAATCTGGTGATATTGTACAGGGAGGGGAGGAGGTGAGTTGTGACATCCCATTTTGTGAATGGTGAACTCTGTGCTATCTACTGTATATAGAGATATTATCTTTTATTGTATTCCTGTCTGTGATGATAATGAGATTTCTGAAAAGCCCCCGAAACAGAACAGGAAGTATAATGTAATCCTGTCTGTGATGATGATGAGACTTCTGAAAAGTCTCCTGAACAGAACAGTAAAAATGAATCTAGAATTAAAGAGTAACTAAACGTATATATATATTTTTATATAATTTGTCCAGCATGGAAAGTATCTTTCTAAATCACTTTATTAGGGGGATTAATCTTCATTCCTTTAAAAAGAAAGTGCATATAAGTGGCTTCCAAACCTCCGCTTTTCCCAAGAGAGATACCCTTTAATCCTAGTGGCGCCACTGTGTGAAAATTGCAACATTTCTATTTTTTTTTTCTATATAAACACAAATATGGAAAATTGTATACAGACAATCTATTAGCAAAAATGTGTACAAAAAAATTGAAAACCTGATTTAAACAATAGGACATGCTACAGATAGGAGCCAAAAGGACACATTTAGGGGCCAAAAAACCCCCAAGGACAAGTTAAGAGTGCACATGTGGTTCATGCTAAAAATAAAAAAAAAAATGAGACTTGAGCAAGGCCTGACCTTGTCGGTCCGTGCGTGAACACACCTTCTTCAGCTAAGATCTGCCCTTTTTTCCAGAGCAGATATGAGCGTACAAACGCCAAAATATGCTAAATTTTTGTTCAACTCAGCTTGCACAAAAATTATCTTCATTTGTCTGGGGGAAAGGGCTTGATCTGCTTCTGTCCATGATTCTTTGCGGGTGATCTTTCTATGAGGCAGAACATGTTAGTATTAGGCTAAGTCCATAGGGGACGGACAGCCCCAATGAGGAAGAAAATCAGCAGCAAAATACACAGCTCCAAATACTGCTGATGATTTGCCACAGATTTTGAGAATTTTTGCTGCAGGTTCGGGTCAGGAGACCGGCGGTCAGTCCATACATTGTGGTGTATATATGGACTGTGAAATACGCTCTTGTGAACCCGGCTTAATGCACAATGGATTTTCCACCAGCAAATTTGTGGCGGCAAATCTGCTAAGTATTCATCCAATGTGGACATCACTTTAAGTTTCAGAAGTTTGTCAAATTAGTTCAGAAGCACTGCATGAAAGTTTCTCTTCTCCATCAGACCGGGATCTCCTAGACCCTCTGACAGCACGGCCTGGAGCCATCTGGTGAAAAAATCTTCGGCCTCCACCAACGTGTCCATCTTGAATTTAGCCGAAAAACAATCATCCTCTTCCGAATCAGAATCAGAAGAGTCTCAAAAATCGGAGGTATCTGATCTAATATATATAATTGTCTTATCCCGTCTGTCTGTCCAGGAAATCCCACGTTGCTGATTAGTCAGGCCGCGGCCAATCAGCGACGCGGGATTTCAGAACAAGATGGTGGCCGTTAGCGGCTCACCCTCACACGCTCACACCCTCGGACGCTCACCCCCTCACCCTCGGACGCTCACCCCCTCACCCTCGGACGCTCACCCCCTCACCCTCGGACGCTCACCCCCTCACCCTCGGACGCTCACCCCCTCACCCTCTCACCCCCTCACCCTCGGACGCTCACCCCCTCGCCCTGAGACGCTCACCCCCTCGCCCTGAGACGCTCACCCCCTCGCCCTGAGACGCTCACCCCCTCGCCCTGAGACGCTCACCCGCTCGCCCTGAGACGCTCACCCGCTCGCCCTGAGACGCTCACCCGCTCGCCCTGAGACGCTCACCCGCTCGCCCTGAGACGCTCACCCGCTCGCCCTGAGACGCTCACCCGCTCGCCCTGAGACGCTCACCCGCTCGCCCTCAGACGCTCACCCGCTCGCCCTCAGACGCTCACCCGCTCGCCCTCAGACGCTCACCCCCTCAACCCCTCACCCTCACCCCCTCAGACGCTCACCCTCACCCCCTCACCCTCAGACGCTCACCCCCTCACCCACTCACCCCATCACCCTGACGCTCACCCACTCACCCCATCACCCTGACGCTCACCCCCTCACCCTGAGACGCTCACCCCCTCACCCTGAGACGCTCACCCCCTCGCCCTCGCCCCCTCGCCCTCAGACGCTCGCCCGCTCGCCCTCAGACGCTCGCCCGCTCGCCCTCAGACGCTCGCCCTCAGACGCTCGCCCTCAGACGCTCGCCCTCAGACGCTCGCCCTCAGACGCTCGCCCTCAGACGCTCGCCCGCTCGCCCTCAGACGCTCGCCCTCACCCCCTCAGACGCTCGCCCTCACCCCCTCACCCTCAGACGCTCACCCCCTCAACCCCTCACCCCCTCAACCCCTCACCCCCTCAACCCCTCAACCCCTCACCCCCTCACCCTCACCCACTCACCCTCACCCCCTCACCCTCAGACGCTCACCCCCTCACCCTCAGACGCTCACCCCCTCGCCCTCAGACGCTCACCCGCTCGCCCTCAGACGCTCACCCGCTCGCCCTCAGACGCTCACCCGCTCGCCCTCAGACGCTCACCCGCTCGCCCTCAGACGCTCACCCGCTCGCCCTCAGACGCTCACCCCCTCAACCCCTCACCCTCACCCCCTCACCCTCACCCCCTCACCCTCAGACGCTCACCCCCTCAACCCCTCACCCTCACCCCCTCAGACGCTCACCCTCACCCCCTCACCCTCAGACGCTCACCCCCTCACCCACTCACCCCATCACCCTGACGCTCACCCACTCACCCCCTCACCCTGAGATGCTCACCCCCTCACCCTGAGACGCTCACCCCCTCACCCTGAGACGCTCACCCCCTCACCCTGAGACGCTCACCCCCTCACCCTGAGACGCTCACCCCCTCGCCCTCAGACGCTCGCCCTCAGACGCTCGCCCGCTCGCCCTCAGACGCTCGCACGCTCGCCCTCAGACGCTCGCCCTCAGACGCTCGCCCTCAGACGCTCGCCCTCAGACGCTCGCCCTCAGACGCTCGCCCTCAGACGCTCGCCCCCTCTCCCTCACCCCCTCACCCTCAGACGCTCACCCCCTCACCCTCAGACGCTCACCCCCTCACCCTGAGACGCTCACCCCCTCACCCTCGCCCCCAGACGCTCGCCCGCTCGCCCTCAGACGCTCGCCCGCTCGCCCTCAGACGCTCGCCCTCAGACGCTCGCCCTCAGACGCTCGCCCTCAGACGCTCGCCCTCAGACGCTCGCCCTCAGACGCTCGCCCTCAGACGCTCGCCCTCAGACGCTCGCCCCCTCTCCCTCGCCCCCTCTCCCTCACCCCCTCTCCCTCACCCCCTCTCCCTCACCCCCTCTCCCTCACCCCCTCACCCTCACCCCCTCACCCTCAGACGCTCACCCCCTCACCCTCAGACGCTCACCCCCTCACCCTCAGACGCTCACCCCCTCACCCTCAGACGCTCACCCCCTCACCCTCAGACGCTCACCCCCTCACCCTCAGACGCTCACCCCCTCACCCTCAGACGCTCACCCCCTCAACCCCTCACCCTCACCCCCTTGCCCTCAGGCGCCCTCGCCCTCAGGCGCCCTCGCCCTCAGGCGCCCTCAGGCGCCCTCGCCCTCAGGCGCCCTCAGGCGCCCTCAGGCGCCCTCAGGCGCTCTCACCCTCACCTCCCAGCTGCTCGCAGCAGAAGTACCCCAACCGGCGGCCTCTCTCTCCGGTCCTCCAAAATTCATTAGGGGCCCCGGGGGGATACATTGGGGGGTTAATTTAAAGTAGTGCACAACCCATTTAAACACTGCTTAGCTGATTAGTCGCGCCCAGTCGGACGCATAAATATTCTAGAATACCCGATGCGTTAGAATCGGGCCACCATCTAGTAACTCTATAAATATCTATCTATTACTGATGAGCGAGCGTGCTCGCCAGTTGATGGAGAGTCAGGGTGCTCGGGCACACATCGAGTATCGTGGGTGCTCGAGCGCCATGCTTGAGTCCCCGCCCCGCATGTTTCGCGGCTGTTAGCAGCCAATAAATATGCAGGGATTGTCTGCCATACACAGTACCCAAGCACCCTGTTACTCGATCGAGTGTCTCTCATGCTCGCTCATCACTACTATCTATCTATCCAGTGTTTTATATATGACCATACTGGTATATATGTTTCCCATCCTGGTATATACAGTGGTGGCCAAAAGTATTGGCACCCCTGCCATTTTGTCAGATAATACTCAGTTTCTTCCTGAAAATGATTGAAATCACAAATTCTTTGGTATTATTCTCTTCATTTAATTTGTCTTCAATGAAAAAACACAAAAAGAATTGTCCTAAAGCCAAATTGGATACAATTCCACACCAAACCTAAAAAAGGGGGTGGACAAAAGTATTGGCACTGTTTGAAAAATCATGTGATGCTTCTCTAATTCGTGTAATTAACAGCACCTGTAACTTACCTGTGGCACTTAACAGGTGTTGGCAATAACTAAATCACACTTGCAGCCAGTTAACATGGATTAAAGTTGACTCAACCTCTGTCCTGTGTCCTTGTGTGTACCACATTGAGCATGGAGAAAAGAAAGAAGACCAAAGAACTGTCTGAGGATTTGAGAAACCAAATTGTGAGGAAGCATGAGCAATCTCAAGGCTACAAGTCCATCTCCAAAGACCTGAATGTTCCTGTGTCTTCCGTGCGCAGTGTCATCAAGAAGTTTAAAGCCCATGGCACTGTGGCTAACCTCCCTAGATGTGGACAGAAAAGAAAAATTGATGAGAGATTTCAACGCAAGATTGTGCAGATGGTGGATAAAGAACCTCGACTAACATCCAAACAAGTTCAAGCTGCCCTGCAGTCCGAGGGTACAACAGTGTCAACCTGTACTATCTGTCGACGTCTGAATGAAAAGGTACTGTATGGTAGGATACCCAGGAAGACCCCACTTCTTACCCCGAGACATAAAAAAGCCAGGCTGGAGTTTGCCAAAACTTACCTGAGAAAGCCTAAAACGTTTTGGAAGAATGTTCTCTGGTCAGATGAGACAAAATTAGAGCTTTTTGGCAAAAAGCATCAACATAAAGTGTACAGGAAAAAAAAGAGGCATTCAAAGAAAAGAACACGGTCCCTACAGTCAAACATGGCGGAGGTTCCCTGATGTTTTGGGGTTGCTTTGCTGTCTCTGGCACTGGACTGCTTGACCGTGTGCATGGCATTATGAAGTCTGAAGACTACCAACAAATTTTGCAGCATAATGTAGGGCCCAGTGTGAGAAAGCTGGGTCTCCCTCAGAGGTCATGGGTCTTCCAGCAGGACAATGACCCAAAACACACTTCCAAAAGCACTATAAAATGATTTGAGAGTAAGCACTGGAGACTTCTAAGGTGGCCAGCAATGAGTCCAGACCTGAATCCCATAGAACACCTGTGGAGAGATCTCAAAATGGCAGTTTGGAGAAGGCACCCTTCAAATATCAGGGACCTGGAGCAGTTTGACAAAGAAGAATGGTCTACAATTCCTGCAGAGCATTGTAAGAAACTCATTGATGGTTACCGGAAGCGGTTGTTCACAGTTATTTTGGCTAAAGGTTGTGCAACCAAGTATTAGGCTGAGGGTGCCAATACTTTTGTCTGGCCCATTTTTGGAGTTTTGTGTGAAATGATCAATGATTTGATTTTTGCTTCATTCTCTTTTGTGTTTTTTCCTTGCAAGCAAATTAAATGAAGATAATACCAAAGAATTTGTGATTGCAATCATTTTCAGGAAGAAACTGAGTATTATCTGACAGAATTGCAGGGGTGACAATACTTTTGGCCACCACTGTATGTACCTTATCCTGGGCCCATTCTGGCATGTATGTCTCCCATCCTGGTATGTATATCTTCCATCCTGGTATATATGCCCCCCATCCTGGGCCCATCTGGGTATATATGTCGCCCATCCTGGTATATATATCCTCCATCCTGGTATATATATCCTCCATCCTGGTATATATATCCTCCATCCTGGTATATATGTCTCCCATCCTGGTATATATGTCTCCCATCCTGGTATATATGTCTCCCATCCTGGTATATATATATGTCTCCCATCCTGGTATATATATATATGTCTCCCATCCTGGTATATATATATATGTCTCCCATCCTGGTATATATATATGTCTCCCATCCTGGTATATATATATGTCTCCCATCCTGGTATATATATATATGTCTCCCATCCTGGTATATATATATATGTCTCCCATCCTGGTATATATATATATATGTCTCCCATCCTGGTATATATATATATATGTCTCCCATCCTGGTATATATATATGTCTCCCATCCTGGTATATATATGTCTCCCATCCTGGTATATATATATATGTCTCCCATCCTGGTATATATATATGTCTCCCATCCTGGTATATATATGTCTCCCATCCTGGGCCCATCCTGGTATATATATGTCTCCCATCCTGGTATACAGTGGGTATGGAAAGTATTCAGACCCCTTTAAATTTTTCACTCTTTGTTTCATTGCAGCCATTTGGTAAATTCGAAAAAGTTCATTTTTTTTCTCATTAAAGTACACTCTGCTCCCCATCTTGACTGAAAAAGACAGAAATGTAGAAATTTTTGCAAATTTATTATAAACGAAAAACTGAAATATCACATGGTCATAAGTATTCAGACCCTTTGCTCAGTATTGAGAAGAAGTACCCTTTTGAGCTAGTACAGCCATGAGTCTTCTTGGGAATGATGCAACAAGTTTTTCACACCTGGATTTGGGGATCCTCTGCCATTCTTCCTTGTAGATCCTCTCCAGTTCCGTCAGGTTGGATGGTGAACGTTGGTGGACAGCCATTTTCAGGTCTCTCCAGAAATGCTCAATTGGGTTTAGGTCAGGACCCTGGCTGGGCCAGTCAAGAATGGTCACAGAGTTGTTCTGAAGCCACTCTTTTGCTATTTTAGCTGTGTACTTAGGGTCATTGTGTTGTTGGAAGGTGAACCTTCGGCCAAGTCTGAGGTCCAGACCACTCTGGAAGAGGTTTTCATCCAAGATATCTCTGTACTTGGACACATTCATGTTTCCTATAATTGCAACCAGTCGTCCTGTCCCTGCAGCTGAAAGACACCCCCATAGCATGATGCTGCCACCACCATGTTTCACTGTTGGGATTATATTGGGCAGGTGATGAGCAGTGCCTGGTTTTCTTCACACACACCGCTTAGAATTATCACCAAAAAGTTCTATCTTCATCTCATCAGACCAGAGGATCTTATTTCTCATAGTCTGAGAGTCCTTCATGTGTTTTTGAGCAAACTCTATGCGGGCTTTCATATGTCTTCCACTGAGGAGAGGCTTCCGTCGGGCCACTCTGCCATAAAGGCCCGACTGGTGGAGGGCTGCAGTGATAGTTGACTTTGTGAAACTTTCTCCCATCTCCCTATTGCATCTCTGGAGCTCAGCCACAGTGGTCTGGGGGTTCTTCTTTACCTCTCTCACCAAGGCTTTTCTCCCACGATTGCTCAGTTTGGCTGGACGGCCAGGTCTAGGAAGACTTCTGGTGGTCCCAAACTTCTTCCATTTAAGGATTATGGAGGCCACTGTACTCTTAGGAACCTTGAGTAATGCAGAAATTATTTTGTAACCTTGGCCAGATCTGTGCCTTGCCACAATTCTGTCTCTGAGCTCCTTGGGCAGTTCCTTTGAAGTCATGAGTCTGATTTGGTCTGACATGCACTGTGAGCTGTGAGGTCTTATATAAACAGGTGTGTGCCTTTCCAAATCAAGTCCTATTAGTTTAATTACACACAGCTGGACTCCAATGAAGAAGTAGAACCATCTCAAGGAGGATCACAAGGAAATGGACAGCATGAGACTTAAATATGAGTGTCTGAGCAAAGGGTCTGAATACTTATGACCATGTGAAATCTCAGTTTTTGTTTTTTAATAAATTTGCAAACATTTCTGTTTTTTTTTCAGTCAAGATGGGGTGCAGAGTGTACTTTAATGAGAAAAAAATGAACTTTTTAGAATTTACCAAATGGCTTCAATGAAACAAAGAGTAAAAAATGTAAAGGGGTCTGAATACTTTTCTTACCCACTGTATATGCCCCCCATCCTGGACCCATCCTGGTGTATATGTCCCCCATCCTGGTGTATATGTCCCCCATCCTGGGCCCATCCGGATACAGTACAGACCAAAAGTTTGGACACACGTTCTCATTTAAAGATTTTTCTGTATTTTAATGACGTTGAAAATTGTACATTCACACTGAAGGCATCAAAACTATGAATTAACACATGTGGAATTATATACTTGACAAAAAAGTGTGAAACAACTGAAAATATGTCTTATATTCTAGGTTCTTCAAAGTAGCCACCTTTTGCTGCTTTGATGACTGCTTTGCACACTCTTGGCATTCTATTGATGAGCTTCAAGGGTTTGTCACAGATTTTGATGCAGATTTGCGGCAGGTGTGAAAACTGCGTAATCCACTGTGAAAAGCTGCAGTGTAAATTAAAAAACTGCAGATTAAAGGGGTTGTCTCTGTGACTGCAGACTTGGGAATCCTTAGAGTGCGCACAGTGCTCGCTGTCAGGATTCTCCAAATCTCATACTTGTGGTCACATGACCTCCTGCTACCGGCACTGGAGAATCCTTACAGTGAGCACTGTGCGTGCTATGAGGATTCCCAAGTCAACAGTCACATAGAGTGACTGCAGACTTGAACCCTAAGGCCGGACAACCCCTTTAAGGGTTTGTCCCACAGGCAGAATTCCGGCCACAGAAATCCACAGTGACAGTGTTGTGGAAATGCTGCAAAAAAAAACAAAAACGCCTAGGCTACATTCCCCCTTCTGCCCCAAAATGAGCCCCCTGAGGGGAGAAGACCCCCCCCCCAAGGAAAAAGAGTGTACCCCAAAGGGTAATCACCTTCTTTGCATAGTCCTTGTCCAGCTTCTCAAAGTATGTGTTTTAAAAAAAGACAAAATACTGTAAGCATACCTGGCTGCAATAACGCAGCCAAACTCTGATTCATGCTGCCCATGGTTCAGGCATCATGACTTTACTGTCAGGTTCCCTTTAAGGAGGGGGAACGATTTTACTTTTATTCACAGTATTAATGGGTATTTCATACATTTTCTTAAAGGATAAACGAAGTTGCATCACTAAAAAGCTAAGAGACGTCGATGGGAAAAGAGATAACCTGAAGAACCTGAAATATGAAATCCTGAAGGACATGTCTTCTCTGCAAGGCTTGCTACAGACTGTAGAATCCACGAACAAGACCGCTCTGTTGAGAGATATGAGCCAAAATATGGTCTCCCTGTGCCTCGGTTTAAAAGATCAGCAGCGTAGCCTGGAAACTGTCGAGCAAACAGCAGAGCCCAGCAGAGATGTGGAGAAGCAGGACATGACCAAACTGATGGCTACGATAGAGGAGATAAGGTACGTGACAACTCAAGGTGATCTCAGTGGACTGGTCACATAAGGCCACATATCTAGGGCTGTGTACCAGCCAGATTCCTATTCAACTAGGTCTTAAAATGTGATTTTACCTTTCACGGTAAGGCTGAAGTATTTGGTTGCCACTGCACCTTTTATCGTACCGAATAGCAAGGGTCTCAGAGGTTAGACCTCCACCAATTGATAGCCAATCCTAACTACATGAGTTGTCCCAAAAACATTTTATCACCTCTCTATAAAAAAAAAAGTGATAAATGATATAATTTGTAGGAGGCCAACCTCTGAGGACACCGAGCGATTAGGAGAATGGAAGTCCCAAAATTGTGTGACCACCACTCTCTATTCACTTGCATGGGTCTTTGAGAGCAGTATAATCATGAGTGACCACCGTTCCCATAGACAGTGAGTAGAGCAGTGGACATCAACGTGTACTTCTGCTCCACACAGTAGACTTTAGGATCTGAGCTCTTGCTATTGGACCTCCAGTGATCCTATATTTATCACCTACCCTATGGGACAATCTCTTCACGAGACTAAGGCTGGCCATACACTTGAAAGAACTTTGGACAAATGTTAGTTGGGTCAACATCTATCGCTCTTGACTCCCTCACACTCGTGAGCGCTCAAGAGGAGAAAAGAGCTGCAAGACGCTTTTGGCGGCCGCTTATCGCCTGTGAAAATGACAGGACGGGGGGATTGACATTCCAACCGCTAGATCCTTCTCTATCTCATCTGTCAGGTCACCTGTCAGGTCTTTCAGTTCCTCCAAAATTGTCGAGCCCATCTGAACTTCATCTAACGTATATTGGGGGACCTTGGAGCCTTGTGAAGCTTCTTTTCCAATGTCCACAAGGCAGCACTTCCTGTTCGGCACTCTGGTGTTTTTTTCTTTTATTAACCTTAGGGACTAGAGAAGAGCAAATAAATTTGCAGGACCCTGGTCCAGGCGGTCAGGTTAGTATTCTGTGACTACCTCTTACCTGTAGGCATCTACGGATCTTTTTTAGATTAGCCGGCCTGGCATGACACCACACTCCAAAAATGATGTCGCACCAGACCGACTAATCAAGAGAGCCACAGATGCAGTCAGGTAGGAGGTGATCCACAGGACTCCTGTCCAGCTGCCACGGGATATTGACCTGGCCACTGGATCGGATCTAGTCATCATACATACATATAATAATGACCTTATTATAAGGCCAACTAAATCAAGGACAATAAGTGTTGTCATGAGGATACAGTGCACCACTGGTTTTGGTTGGATAACTTTGCAGAAGTCTTTTCAATGTTTCCCTGTTTTATTTTGCATCTTCTTGTGGTGAGATCTTCTGGTCCTATCCACCTTATGATAACATCTTGTACTTTTTACAGGAAAAGCACAGCCCAAATTTGTATTCACTTCGAGACCGTGAGCAGTTTACTGATGAGTGTGCATAAAAAGGTCTTCCACATCGACACGAGGATTAAATCATTTCTATCTCAGGGGAGTTGTGCTAAGGAGCAGCAAGAACGTCTACCTGAGAACATCCAGGAGCAGAGAGCCATCGTGCAACCTTCCCCCGAAACCGTAACTTCTGCTATCTCATCCCTGTTCTACATCCAATAAACTGTCAGTCACACAGTATGGGTGGTCTTTTCACCATATGTTATGTTAAAGTACATCCACACTCTGTCATGTCACACGTAATGAGGCGCGGGCTGGGGGGGAAGTATGGGACCATCGTCCAAATTGGAAGCTCTCTAATTCTAATGGAGATGTGACCATTCGTTAAAGGGTTTCCACAACTATGATACTGATGACCTATTCTCAGGATATCAGATTAGTGGGGTCAGACACCCCCACCGATCAGCTGTTACCAGCTCTATACACTGTTAAGGTCCAGCCGCTTTTAGAGCCGATACTGCTGACTGGTGACGGACCTCCTCTGATATGATGATCTATTCCCAGGATAGATAATCGATATCACAGTAGTGGAAACCCCCTTTAACATCTGCTTGATGAGGGTGTATGAAAGATCAGTCCAGCGCAGTGCTCTCCTCTAGATAAAGTTGGAAAACCTCACCACAAAGAGTGTGTAGCCCTAGACCGAATATGCACATTTAGGGGTTTGTGCACATAGGATGGATAAATCCAAACCGACCCTTGGATATCTTTGGCAGATGTGCAATTTATAGCCCCCCATACACATTAGATAGCGTTAGACCAGCAGCCATCTCCCCCATAAAGAAATTTTTGCCCACGATTTACCTCCCCACTAATCGAAAGGATCAACTGTTGAAATTCAACACGCTAGATCCTTCTCTCCACCAACATCACCTATAAGGGGAGAATTTTGAGCCCACCCATACACATTAGATGGGTGACGCATCCAGACAACGTAATATATATGGCTGCCTTTAACCCTATTGTCATGTCTGATTTTCTGTGCCGTATCCACAAAAATCGGTGTTGAATCTGATTCATGTGAACATGGCCCTAAGTCAACAGCCTTACATATGTCTATAAGATTATTGGGTTCCGGTTGGGAGACCCTTAAAGGCATTTTGTCTCAATATGAGGTAAGATAAAATGTCAGCTGTGTCACTGACCACTCATCTCCCATAAAAATAAGGGGGTATTCTAACAACTAAGACCGCAGCAATGACACATGACCATGGCGCTTCATTCCATCCAATAAAAGGAAGAATAAGGGGGTCGGAACCCCAATTCTCGTGAATGATTGGCATTCCAGCAATTAGGCATTTATCCAGTGGATAGGTGATAAATTGCTTTTGTCCACTTCACAGATGTAGCATATCCAGATGCTGATTAGACACATGATTATTATATATGTGCATTAGGCTGGACACAATAAAAGGCCGCTCTATAATGTGCAGTTTTATCACACAGCACAATGGCACAGATGTTGCAAGTTTTGAGGGAGCGTGCTATTGGTGTGCTGACAGCAGAAATGTCCACCAGAGCTGTTGCCGTGAATTGAATATTAATTTCTCTTCCATAAGTCGTCTGCAAAGGTGTTTCAGAGAATTTGGCAGTACATCCAACCAGCCTCACAACCTCAGACCACGTGTAACCACACAAGCCCAGGACCTCAACATCCAGCATCTTCACCTCCAAGATCATCTGAGACCAGTCACTGCTACAATCGGTTTGCGCAGCCAAAGGATTTCTGCACAAACTGTCAGAAACAGTCTCTGGGAAGCTCATCTGCAGCTCGTCCTCATCAGGGTCTCCACCTGACTGCAGCTCGTCGTCCTCATCGGGGTCTCCACCTGACTGCAGATCCTTATCCTCATCGGGGTCTCCACCTGACTGCAAATCGTCATCCTCATCGGGGTCTTCACCTGACTGCAGATCCTTATCCTCATCGGGGTCTCCACCTGACTGCAGCTCGCCATCCTCATCGGGGTGTCCACCTGCCAGCAGCTCGTCGTTCTCATCGGGGTGTCCACCTGTCAGCAGCTCGTCATTCTCATCTGAGTCTCCACCTGACTGCAGCTTGTCGTCCACATCGGGGTCTCCACCTGACTGCAGATCCTTATCCTCATCGGGGTCTCCACCTGACTGCAGATCCTTATCCTCATCGGGGTCTCCACCTGACTGCAGATCCTTATCCTCATCGGGGTCTCCACTTGACTGCAGATCCTTATCCTCATCGGGTCTCCACCTGACTGCAGCTTGTCGTCCTCATCGGGGTCTGCACCTGACTGCAGATCCTTATCCTCATTGGGGTCTCCACCTGACTGCAGATCCTTATCCTCATCGGGGTCTCCACCTGACTGCAGCTCGTCGTCCTCATCGGGGTCTCCACCTGACTGCAGATCCTTATCCTCATCGGGGTCTCCACCTTACTGCAGATCCTTATCCTCATCGGGGTCTTCACCTGACTGCAGATCCTTATCCTCATCGGGGTCTCCACCTGACTGCAGATCGCCATCCTCATCGGGATGTCCACCTGTCAACAGCTCGTCATTTTCATCGGGATCTCCACCTGACTGCAGCTTGTCGTCCTCATCGGGATCTCCACCTGACTGCAGCTCGTCGTCCTCATGGGGGTCTCCACCTGACTGCAGCTCGTCGTCGTAACCGACTTGAGTGGGCAAATGCTCACATTGGATGGCGTCTGGCAAGTTGGAGAGGTGTTCTCTTCACGGATGAATCCCAGTTTTCACTGTAAAGGGCAGATGGCAGACTGCGAGTATGGCATGGTGGGGTTGAGTAGTTTGCTGATGTCAACATTGTGAATCGAGTGGCCCATGTTGTCAGTGGGGTTATGGTATGGGAAGGCGTTTGTTATGGACACTGGTACATTTTATTGGTGAATGCACAGAGATGCACTCACCGGACATGTCACCAATTGAGCATGTTTGGGACGCTCTGGATCGGCATATACGACAGCATGTTCAAGTTCCTGCCACTATCCATCAACTTTGCAGCCATTGAAGAGGAGTGGACCAACACAGGCCACAATCACCCACCTGATCAACTCTATGTGAAGGAGATGTGTTGAGGTGCGTGAGGCAAATGGTGGTCACACCAGATACTGACTTGTTTTCTGACCTCCTCCCAGGTCCTCCAATACTGTAAAATTTCACATTTTCGGGTGGCCTTTTATTGTGTCCACCCTGCACCTGTGCAGTAATCCTGCTTTCGAATCAGCATCTGGATATGCCACCCCTGTGAGGTGGATGGATTATCTCAGCAAAGGAGAAGATCTCGTTAACACAGATCTAGACACATTTGTGAACAATAGTTGGGAGAAAAAGGCCATTTGTGTCCATAGAAGAAGTCTTAGATCTTTGAGTTAAGCTTATCAAAAATCTGAGCAGAAACAAAAGTGTGTTAAGTTTATATTTTTACTCAGTGTATTTCCAGAACTTGGTGTTATATGTTCAGGGGACTTGTATTCTCCGTATTATTCACAGTAGAGGGCACATTACACCCTTTTATACACTTATATGACACGACACGTTAAACGTTGGCTTTTTATTGCCCACAAGTCCTTCCCAAATTGAAATTGCATTGATAATGGCAAAAACAAAAATATACAAATGTTTTCTCAACAAGAACAAAATGCAAAGTACACCGATAAGCAAATTCAATGTAATTAAAAAAGCGTAAAATATATAAAGAAACATAAACTAATGCTAAAACCTTTCTCGGGAGTGCAATCAAATATAGCACGATGACATTAAATATCTTTTACCGTAAAGTCGTCCTATATAATATGGCAGCAAATGAGAAGTGGATGAGTGGAGTGACATGAGTTAGTAATGCCGTACATTGTGGATGGCAGTACTAAATAACTGGAGGTAATGTAAGATCCTATACAGCTCTGAATGAAATACAAGGGAACACTGTAATAGAGCCTACAGGACCCCATACACATTATCATCACTGGTGGAATGATGGGTCATCCTTCACTAGTGAAATAATAGCTGCCCTCTCACCGGTGTCACTAGTGAAATGAGAACCTGCCCATTTATTGGTGTCACTACAGAAATGATAGGCGCCCCCTCACCGGTGTCACTACAGAAATGATAGGCGCCCCCTCACCGGTGTCACTACAGAAATGATAGGCGCCCCCTCACTGGTGTCACTACAGAAATGATAGGCGCCCCCTCACCGGTGTCACTACAGAAATGATAGGCGCCCCCTCACTGATGTCACTAGTGAAATGAGAACCTGCCCATTTATTGGTGTCACTACAGAAATGATAGGCTCCCCCTCACCGGTGTCACTACAGAAATGATAGGCGCCCCCTCACTGGTGTCACTACAGAAATGATAGGCGCCCCCTCACCGGTGTCACTACAGAAATGATAGGCGCCCCCTCACTGGTGTCACTAGTGAAAGGATAGGCCGCCTCATGTCACTAGTAAAGTAATAAGCTGTCTCTTGACTAGTGTCATATAAAGTGATAAGCTGTCCTCTCAATGGTGGCACTAGTGAAATGATTGGGTGCCCACTGACTGATGTCACTAATGAAACGATGGGCTACCCCCTCACTAGTCTATAATGACATGATTGGATGCCCATTGCTGGTGTCACTGGTGAAAGCACTATCTGCACCACCACTGGTGTCACATTGTCCTGGCGTGGGATATAGCATATATGCTCTGTACAGGGTACAATCTAACGTCATATGGTGCAAGAGAGAAATTACGGACAGCAAAAACGGTATCTCAGCTCAGTAAGACGGGAACGAAAGGTTCAACGCTCAAGTAAGAGATCATAAAATAAGGTAGAAATTAAGAGAAACCTAAAATATCAGCAGTAGAAATCATAGATAGGGACTAGGCCACAAAAAAAACCACAACAAAATCCAGACTGTTACTTTCTTCTTTTACCCGTTTTTTGGCTTTGGATCAAGTATAAATCATTTCTTAATATTTCGCAATAAAGAAAAATATTTAGTATAACTACGACATTAACCCTACGACGTCTCCAGTTTCTTATCCTGATTAGACACCCTGATTCCGGTGTATAAATTGCAATTGGCCCCAATTTTGGAAAATTTGTCAAAAAGAGAAAGGCAGAGTCTTCCAATAAATATAGTCAGCCACATTTTTTCTGACCAATCCTACTCCAACTATGCAACAACTGTCAGCAAAGTGATTGTCAGCTATTAGCCTCCACGCCGACGGTGAAGGATAAGCAGCCATCAGACACCCCGGCTCCGCTTATCCCCATAGGAAACAAAGATATTAAAGTGGATGGCAGCCCCTATAGACATAAAATGGGTCTAAAATAGTAAAAGATGGAAAAATCCTTCAAGGAAATTAATTTTAAAGAGTCTAAAATACATAAACAAAAAATAGAGAAAATGAATTACTATGTATTTTACATTACTGATTGCCTAGAAAAAGTTCTGAAATGGCATCATTAGGCCGCTTTCACTTTTCTAACATTCACAGTGTGGGTACGGACCGCGATGATCAGATCGGCTGTGAGTCTACTGACCCGCGGCACCACAGTCCGCATTCAGACAGTGAATGTTGGATAGAGGATTTGGTGTATTTGGAAAAACGTCAAATCACAGATTCCGGTCCTATAGCCAATGCTGCCGAAGTTCGGAAACAGTTGTTTGTATTTTTATATCTTCCCTTTTAATAAGGCAAATACTCAATGGCTGCTAAAGGAAATGTATCATCAGAAAATGACCTATTTATTTCAAATCAGATTATTAATGCATTTTTTTCTCCCATTTAAAATCTGTATTAAAAAAAAATTAGAAACCTTGCAATTTTCATATTGGCCACCGGGGCTATTCTAGACTCATGCTTCCTGATCTTTACAGAAGACTTTCAGAAGTCTCATTATCATCACAGGCAGGAATAAAATGACAAGTAACACCTCAGTACACAGCTAATAACACAGGATCCAATATTCACAATAGGTGATGTCACAGCTCACCTCCTCCTCCTGTAAAATGACTGATGACACCTCAATACACAGCTAATAACATAGGATCCACCAGAGTAGGTGATGTCACAGCTCACCTCCTCCTCCCCCTGTACAATGACTGATGACACCTCTATACACAGCTGATAACACAGGATCCACCACAATAGATGATGTCACAGCTCACCTCCTCCTCCTCCTCCAGTACAATGACTGATAACACCTCTATGCACAGCTGATAACACAGGATCCACCAATCACAGTAGATGATGTCACAGCTCACCTCCTCCTGTACAATGACCGATGACACCTCTATACACAGCTGATAACACAGGATCCACCAATCACAGTAGGTGATGTCACAGCTCACCTCCTCCCCCTCTCTTCACAGTGACCTTTGCCTATGTTAATTACATGCTTCAATGCATTAGATGCTGCTAATGTACATGTGAATTTCCCGAAACAACAGAAAATAGGAGAGCAGAATAACGCCAGTGGCCACCAGTGTGAAAATTAAAAGATTTAAAAAAAAAAAAAAAAAATACAGATTGTGAAATAAAAAAAAAGCCAAAAAAACCACAAAAAAGATTTAAAAAAAAATAATAATCTACATTTAAGATAAAAATCTGATTTAAACAGTAGGTCCTTCTCTGATGAAACATTCCCGTTATCCAGCAAAACAAATCAGTATAATAAGCAAGAGAAAAGATTTCTTACAAAATTAAAAGGGGAATTCAATCCTGAAGGGGTTGGCCAACTTTAGATGAATTTCACAGATGTGCTGCAGATAGAAATATTAGTAAGCGGCTCCATGGTAAAGCTCTTAAACTTGATTGTGCATTGGTTGTAAATGTGCCTGTCTGCTTTTTGAGTCATAATATGGGCACATTTTAGTGCCTGTATGATGGCTGCAACATCTGGACTTCCCATGGTCCGAGAGGTCAATACAGCCATTATATGGAGTATATTGCACAGTCTGAGAGTGGCCTACAGGATCACCATTCATAGGCCTATATTGTGTATGTGCTATTAGGAGCCAGTGAATGCGGTCACCGGTTAGGTCGGTTTCATAAATTATAAAAAAAATTACCATATCACCCCAGAGGTGTTGGGTGCTGTGCGAAACATCACGGTCCTGCTAAACGGTGCGGGACCTTCAACCTGACCTCGCAAACCAAAACCCTTATGAACTTCAAAAAGATAGGTAAAAATGGCTTTCCCTTTAAGTTAAGCAGGAAATTGTGTATCAGTAGATTAGAAAATAGTTTGGTTACGTTAATGGAATAAAAGGTGGAAAAAAAAAGTTAGAAAACAAAACACAGCCAATCAAACACTCCTGTAACGTTACAAGCCAAAAATATAAAGCCTATTGAAAATAATGGACGAAACCCCAGAGGTGTGGCGAAACCTAGAAAATGCAACTGATGAGCAATGGTTCAATATAGTAGGTATAAAACAATCACTGTAAGGAATAAGACAGAACACATAAGGCACCAGCTCACACATGGGACTTGTCCAATCTCTAGCACCCCACACAAGATGCTCCTCTTACAATAAGTCGTCAGCCACAGCCGTGTACACAGGACCCTGGAGATGTCTCCACCCGACAGGCTGCTGGCTGCCATGATTGCACTGCTAGTAAGGCAGTTCATACAGTCTGCGGAGTTATTGGAAAATAACGCAATGGTCCCTGTATTCGGCAGCAATTTATTGGTACGTTTTATTTTTCTTGCTCCTTGGGGGTAACTTGACAGAGATGTTTTTTAAGCCTGTCATGAGAGGAGACGTCCTACATCTTATCCAGCTTGAACAGGCTGAGAATATCGAGCAGAGATTGTCGAATGTGTCTGCCAAAGCGGTGGGAATCCTGCGGAGGGGGAAAAACAGACTGATTAATGTGCCGGCCAAATGGGCACCAAGTGCAGAGCCTACAGGCTTGTACAGGGGTGGATTAAGAGTAGCAAGGGCCCCGGGCAGTTTAGAAGGCGCGGCCCCCCCCACACCTGATTTATCACGTGACATGTCACATGATCCCCTGTGATAGATCATGTGACAGTTCACGGGAAATTAATTTGGCACAATATTAATTGTGTTGCCTCATCTGAGAGCAGCACAATATTGGGGCAGATTCCCTGATTCCAGCGATGTGTCACTTTTTCAGCTGCTTGTTGTCATTTTGAGAAAATCACCGTTTTATCTGCTGCAGATCTAGCAGCTCTCTGAATGCTGCGCTCTGTATAGCCCCGCCCACACCACTGATTGACAGCTTTCTGCCCATGCTCAGTGTACACAGAAATCTACTGATCAGTGATGGGGGTGGGGTCCTACAGAACTTACTAGTCATCTAGTGATAATTACCTTCTGACAAATCAATGATTTTATCAAAACAACACTAAGCAGCCCAGTAAGTGACACATTACTGGAATCAGTGCCTCTAACCCTACATTATGCTGCTCTCAGATTAGGTGGCAAAAACCTGATGACAGATTCCCTTTAAAGGAGCTGTAAAGACAAAAAAGTTTGTATTAAGAAAAATACAAGCCATTTGTGAAATTAACTTTTTTTCATTGTTAATTCACATTAGACTGTATCTTCAACACTTTTGTCAGCAGGTCTTATTACAGACTCTGAATAGGGCAGCTCTCTCCCTCTCCCTCAGCAGAAAGTCACAGCATGGTTAAAAAACGGGATCTTTTATGATTTTCTCATAATAAATAAAAAAGGACATGCAAGTCCTCCAAACTATTTTCCGTTTCTCTATAGGGGAGGTCCTAAATCTTTCTTGTTCTTTAGTTGATCACATGTCAAAAAGCAAAGCATTTACTATGAACTCGCCTAAAAAAATATACACTTGGAGAGTAATATCATCATCTGCATGTAAATATTCCTTGACTCTAAGGGCTCGCTCACACTGTCGTATAACACGGCCGAATGCTATGTGATGTTTTATCGGATAGGACTCGGCCCTATGTTATACTATGGGACAGTGTGATTATTGGCATGAGAAAATAACCTCATTCGATATTCGGACCATGTGCACCCATACAAGTCTATGGGTGCACGTAAAACATTGGACTGCACTCGGATGTCATCCAAGTGCAGTCCGATGAACACTCACAGAGACTATGGAGAAGATGGAGAAATTAAGTTCTCCATCTTCTCCATATCTGTGCTGCGAGAGAATCGGATCACACTCAGTTGAAGCTCTGACAGAGTTTGAGCCGAGTGTCATTAGCATAATTGGCCCTATTCTCTTGTATGAGAGAATATATGGCTTAGTGAGTGGACCCTAAAACTGAATAGTAGTGACGGACAGGCACCTCACAAGCGGGATCCATGTAGCTCTCAGATGTCATGTAGGTAGGGCTTCATTCCATGGGGTAGGGCTTAATTTCAAGGTATATAAAAAAATGGACTTCAAATAAAAATTAAATGAACACAAAAAGCACTAATTGAATTATTTTTTTCGTATTTATGTTTGCAGCCCCTTTAAAAACCCTTTGAGGACCAAGGCACATATATGTCCCATAGTTTTAAACTGGAAAAAAATTTGATTGAATAAAATTTAAGGTCCTCGAAGGTTTAAGTAGGTCATAAATTCATATGAATACTTGCTCATACAATTGCACATGCCAAAAGATGAAGAAGAACAGAATCAAAAATATGACATTAAGTGGAGCATTTACAGGTATTCAAGGTGAAAGAGACCAGCAAAGGCATCGTCTCGAATGACAGTAAATGAGATAGAATTCAGCAAGCTGAAAATGAAAACAGCTGGTTAGAAGCGAACCAGACTTTATGGTGCTCAGAATTAGTCAAGCAGAATTTATTGACTGCTCTTACAAAGCACTGAGACTCCCGCTGTGTATAGATGGCGCCGTGCGGCCTCCTGCTGTGTATAGATGGCGCCGTGCGGCCTCCCGCTGTGTATAGATGGCGCCGTATAGATGGCTACGTGCGGCCTCCTGCTGAGTATACGTGGATAGATGGCTACGTGCGGCCTCCTGCTGAGTATAGATGCCGCACGGCGCTCCCCCCAGAGACAGCAGGAGGCCGCACAGCGCCATCTATACTCAGCGGGAGGCCGCACGTAGCCATCTATAAACAGCAGGAGGCCGCACGGTGACATCTATACTCAGCGGGGGGCCGCACGTAGCCATCTATACACAGCGGGGTCACACGTAGCCATCTATACACAGCGGGGGGCCGCACGGCGCCGTCTATACACAGCGGGGGGGCGCACGTAGCCATCAATACACAGCGGGGGGCCGCACGTAGCCATCTATACACAGCGGGAGGCCGCACGGCTCCCCCCCCAGAGACATCAGGAGGCCGCACGGCGCCAACTATACTCAGCAGGAGGCCGCATGCAGTCATGCACACACACAAACATATACAGACACGCATAAACACATTTGAAACACAAAAATACATACAAACAGACATCACACAATGACATCTGTCCACATACACACACAAACAGACAGACATCACACACACACCTGCCCACACACACACACACATCTATGTGTGTGTGTGTGTGTGTATGTATAGTGTGTGTGTGTGTATGTATAGTGTGTGTGTGTGTATTTTTTTTTAAGTTAAAAACAAGTAAAATGCATGTGGCATCAATATCAAGACTCCAGATATAAGGGCCTATTCACACTGAATTTTGCAATGCATTCATCTCCTCTTTCCAGGCTTCTATCTAAACCCCTGAAAAATGGCATTCAGATGTGCCTTGACATAGCCATTGATTTGAACAAAGGCAAACCGAGGCTAAAGTCTGAATCTTTAGGCTCCATTTGCTCTGCTTTCAGATGTCTCATTTCAGACAGCACAATCCTGAATTTCAGGGATTCAGATGTAAGCCTTTTGTAAAGACCTGAATGCAGCGCTGAATGTAGTGTGAATAGGTCCTTACATCCTACACCACCTCAGGGGATTGTTGTTATGGAGTATTGCCCCTGGGTGGCCGCAGTTATGACCACCACCAGGGCTCGCGGTCACCCACCCTAGCTTTGGTATTCTGGGGAGCTGGTATAATGAATATCTGAGAAGAGCCCTAGAGAAGCAAGAACATTGGACAACCAAGAGGTGGTGGCCTCAAGTCAGGTGTAGTGTTCAACAGGGCAAGACTTTCTAACCTGCCCACACACACACACCTGCCCACACACACACACACACACGTACACACACACACACACACACACCTGCCCACACACACCTGCCCACACACACACACACACACACTGGATATGGGTATACAGAGGATATGCAGCCGGTAGCATGCATATACACACACACACTGGACAGGGGTATACAGAGTATATGCAGCCGGCAGCATGCATATACACACACACACTGGACAGGGGTATGCAGAGTATATGCAGCCGGTAGCATGCATATACACACACACACACACACACTGGACATGGGTATACAGAGGATATGCAGCCGGTAGCATGCATATACACACACACACTGGACAGGGGTATACAGAGTATATGCAGCCGGTAGCATGCATATACACACACACACACACACACTGGACAGGGGTATACAGAGTATATGCAGCCGGCAGCATGCATATACACACACACACTGGACAGGGGTATACAGAGTATATGCAGCCGGCAGCATGCATATACACATACACACACTGGACAGGGGTATACAGAGTATATGCAGCCGGCAGCATGCAAATACACATACACACACTGGACAGGGGTATAAAGAGTATATGCAGCCGGCAGCATGCATATATACATACACACACACTGGACAGGGGTATACAGAGTATATGCAGCATGCATATACACACACACACTGGACAGGGGTATACAGAGTAAATGCAGCCGGCAGCATGCATATACACACACACACTGGACAGGGGTATACAGAGTATATGCAGCGGGCAGCATGCATATACACACACTGGACAGGGGTATACAGAGGATATGCAGCCGGCAGCATGCATATACACACACACACTGGACAGGGGTATACAGAGGATATGCAGCCGGCAGCATGCATATATACACACACACACACACACACACACACACACTGGACAGGGGTATACAGAGTATATGCAGCCGGCAGCATGCATATACACACACACACACACACACACACACACTGGACAGGGGTATACAGAGTATATGCAGCCGGCAGCATGCATATACACACACACACACACACACACACACACTGGACAGGGGTATACAGAGTATATGCAGCCGGCAGCATGCATATACACACACACACTGGACAGGGGTATACAGAGGATATGCAGCCGGCAGCATGCATATATACACACACACACACACACACACACACACACTGGACAGGGGTATACAGAGTATATGCAGCCGGCAGCATGCATATACACACACACACACACACACTGGACAGGGGTATACAGAGTATATGCAGCCGGCAGCATGCATATACACACACACACACACACACACACACACTGGACAGGGGTATACAGAGTATATGCAGCCGGCAGCATGCATATGCACACACACACACACACACACTGGACAGGGGTATACAGAGTATATGCAGCCGGCAGCATGCATATACACACACACACACACACACACACACTGGACAGGGGTATACAGAGTATATGCAGCCGGCAGCATGCATATACACACACACACACACACTGGACAGGGGTATACAGAGTATATGCAGCCGGCAGCATGCATATACACACACACACACACACACACTGGACAGGGGTATACAGAGTATATGCAGCCGGCAGCATGCATATACACACACACACACACACACACACACTGGACAGGGGTATACAGAGTATATGCAGCCGGCAGCATGCATATGCACACACACACACACACACACTGGACAGGGGTATACAGAGTATATGCAGCCGGCAGCATGCATATACACACACACACACATACACTGGACAGGGGTATACAGAGTATATGCAGCCGGCAGCATGCATATACACACACACACACACACACACTGGACAGGGGTATACAGAGTATATGCAGCCGGCAGCATGCATATACACACACACACACACACACTGGACAGGGGTATACAGAGTATATGCAGCCGGCAGCATGCATATACACACACACACACACACACACACACACTGGACAGGGGTATACAGAGTATATGCAGCCGGCAGCATGCATACGCACACACACACACACACACACACTGGACAGGGGTATACAGAGTATATGCAGCCGGCAGCATGCATATACACACACACACACACACACACACACTGGACAGGGGTATACAGAGTATATGCAGCCGGCAGCATGCATATACACACACACACACACACTGGACAGGGGTATACAGAGTATATGCAGCCGGCAGCATGCATATACACACACACACACACACACTGGACAGGGGTATACAGAGTATATGCAGCCGGCAGCATGCATATACACACACACACACACACACACACACTGGACAGGGGTATACAGAGTATATGCAGCCGGCAGCATGCATATGCACACACACACACACACACACTGGACAGGGGTATACAGAGTATATGCAGCCGGCAGCATGCATATACACACACACACACATACACTGGACAGGGGTATACAGAGTATATGCAGCCGGCAGCATGCATATACACACACACACACACACACACACACACACACACACACACACACACTGGACAGGGGTATACAGAGTATATGCAGCCGGCAGCATGCATATATACACACACACACACACACACACACACACACACACACACACACACACACTGGACAGGGGTATACAGAGTATATGCAGCCGGCAGCATGCATATACACACACACACACACACACACACACACACACACACACACACACACACACACACACACTGGACAGGGGTATACAGAGTATATGCAGCCGGCAGCATGCATATATACACACACACACACACAAACACACACATATACTAGACAGGGTTATACAGAGGATATGCAGCCGGCAGCATGCATATATACACACATACACACACACACACACACACACACACATATACATACATGCATACATACATACATACATACATACATACACACACACTCACCATCCCCCGGCTCCATTCCTCCTGCCTGCTCTCTCTCCTCTCCGGTGGTAAGTAGCAGTACAGGCCGGGCGCACTGCGTGACGTCAGAGCTAGGAGACACGGCCGCGCACAGGGCCGTGTCTCCTAGCAGTGACGCGGCCGGGCCAGCACAGGGAAGTTAACTGCTGCAGTGCTGGCCCGGCCGATGAAGAAGTAGCGGCGGCCGCTGCTGGGGGAGCGGTCCGGGGCCCCCCTCCCGCCACTGCTACCGGTATGTGCTGCGGCGGCCCGCACATATAATGAGGGCAATCCGGCATTAGACACCCCGCCCGGAGCCGCGGGCCCCCTGCAGGCTCGGGGCCCCGGGCGGTCGCCCGGATTGCCCTCATTATAATCCGCCTATGGCTGATCTGGTCACATGATCCTCCCCCAGTGGCCATTTTATGGACATAAGTGCTGCTCAGTGTGTGAGGAGAGCACGTGGAGTAATCTAGTCTCCTCTATCAGTAACAGAGAGGAGACAATGTTTTCACCTAGTTTGACAAATTAAAAAAAAAATAGATTTGCAGCCACTCAGATCTCCTCAAATTGCAAATACTTGAAGAAAATCTAAATTTATTGCTATCAATAATGGTGTCCTCTTTTTCCTTATAATAATACTTATATTCACTGGGCTACGTTATAATAATAATGCCCCCTATACTGACTAATAATAATAATAATGTCTCATGACAGTGGTGCCCTGTGTATCCTTATAATGCCCCCCGGGCCTTCTTATGTAATAATTGTGTCCTGGGAAACCAGAAACATATGCTAATACTTATCACCCCCTCTCTCCCACGCTGAGGGGTGATATTCTCCTCCTCACTACAGTCTAGGTGCAGCAGATGTTGAAGTGAGGTCATTGCATCGCCTGATGTCCCTCATGTGGTGCTGACCTCTTTGAGTTCATAAGACATAAGCAGTCTACGGCTTTTCTGAGCAAGTGGCAGAGCAGGGAGTCCATGGCTCTCTGCTCCGCCTCAGTTGTTAATGGTTAATGATATCCACATCCTCAGAAAGTGGATACTGTCAACAAGTGTCCACACCGGCCCATCTGGTATTTGTTGGAACTTCCAGATGGACAGTCAGGCCCTGCGGGGACCCTTGCAGTTTAGCTCAGTTGGTATAATAGAGTCATATCTAGAATATTATTTAAGCTTAACTTTGAAGGGCCCATGTTAGTGACCCTCATACATAGCGTTTTTCTGTGTTTTTTACTGCAACAATAAAAACTTGTCTTGGCAGTAAAAACACTGTGTTCAAAACCCCTGGTTTTCCTCATGTTCCCTGCATTTTTGTCACTTTTTTGTAGCCTTTTTTTGGGTGTGGATTACATATGAGCTTTGTCTACAGTACATGTTTAATCCCCTACAACTAGAATGCACAACAGACAATAATAAAAAATCAAACAAGCTTTATTGAGTAAAATCGAGAAACAAATAAGGAATAATACAGAATCCGACAGGTGATGTTATACGGGATAAAGTGCCGAAACAGAAAATAGATAGATAGATGTACAAAATCATGGGAACATGTATAATATATTATGAGTAGCAAATGATGCTAAAGACTTGAGTAAACCCAAGAAAATGTATAAAGATAATTATCTAATATGTGGTGGGTACATGCGGACACAATCACAAGATGTATGATATAAATATCAACAGCTCAAAAAGTGGAATTGTGAATAAGAGAAAAAAAAGGGTGACTCTTCAAAATTTGCATACATCACAAAATTGTAAAAATAAATGATTGTGATATTTCCCATAGTAGTAAAGGAATAAAGTGACAGTGCTAGTAATAGTGCAAATATGCAAGAATAAATAAAGGGAAAGTAATTCAACAATTAAGGTATAGTATCCACAATTAGAGCAAACAATCCCTCATATAATAAGGAGGGGAGCAGAAGCAAAAAGCTGTAAAATAGGCATGCTTACCACCAGTGTGTAGGCACTGAACCCTGCGTATCCCGACGCGCGTTTCGCCTTGCTGGCTTTAACAAGGGAAAGCCAGCAAGGCGAAACGCGTGTTTGCACTATTACTAGCACTGTCACTTTATTCCATTACTACTATGGGAAATATCACAATCATTTATTTTTACAATTTTGTGATGTATGCAAATTTTGAAGAGTCACCCTTTTTTTCTCTTATTCACAATTCCACTTTTTGAGTTGTTGATATTTATATCATACATCTTGTGATTGTGTCCGCACGTACCCACCAGATATTAGATAATTATCTTTATACATTTTCTTGGGTTTACTCAAGTCTTTAGCATCATTTGCTACTCATAATATATTATACATGTTCCCATGATTTTGTACATCTATCTATCTATATTCTGTTTTGGCACTTTATCTCGTATAACATCACCTGTCGGATTCTGTATTATTACTTATTTGTTTGTCGATTTTACTCAATAAAGCTTGTTTGATTTTTTATTATTGTCTGTTGTGCATTCTAGTTGTAGGGGATTATTATTTTGTGTTTGAACAGCTATATTTTGCTGATTAATATTTTTGTTAATACAGTACATGTTTAATAAAGTTAGTTTTATTCACCACAACCGCTGCCAAAACGCTGTGAAAAAACTTGCATTTTTTACAGCATTTTTTCCCCCTTTCATTTCTTTGTAAAAAAAAAAGCTACAAAAACACTGAGAGAATTGACACGCTGTGGATTTTAAAAACGCTGCATTTGTCAAATTCAGTCAGGAAAAAAAATCAAGCATATGAGTGAAATTTCTAAAATCTCATATCTTTTGCTGATACTGTAAAACGCAGCTTGATCTGAGGTAAAAATGTCAGACATGTCAGGTGCTCAGGTACTAGAAGTACAGGAGTCTGTACAGAACAATAGGCAGGGCCGGCGTCAGCACCCGGGCAAGTGCCTGGGCCCTGAGCAGACGAGGGGGCCCACTTGCGGTCGGGCACCACGCTGGGCTATGGGCGAAGGAGAGCGGTGCCAGCGCCCGCCCTTCTCCCCATGCCTCCGCAGCTCCGCTGTCTTCCCGCTTTGCGCTCCCTGTGACGTCTCAGGTCAGAGGGCGCGGTGACGTCTTTCCACCGCACCCTCCCAGGAGCCATCACAGGCAGCGCAGAGCAGGAAGATGCCAGCAATGGAGTCCGGACCTGAGCAGCGGCAGCAGGTGAGGAGGAGTGAGGTGAGGGTGAGTATTTGATTTTTTTTTTTTAATGTATGGAGGCATGGGGCATTATATGGGGGGGGGTGACATCCTGCATGGGGCATTATATGGGGGGGTGACATCCTGTATGGGGCATTATATGGGGGTGTGACATCCTGCATGGGGCATTATAAAGAGGGGGGGTGACATCCTGCATGGGGCATTATATAGGGGGGGAGACATCCTGCATGGGGCATTATAAAGAGGGGGGATAACATCCTGCATGGGGCATTATATGGTGGGGAAGAGGGATATCCTGCATGGGG
The DNA here is from genome assembly GCF_046119375.1 of Phyllobates terribilis. NCBI lineage: Eukaryota > Metazoa > Chordata > Amphibia > Anura > Dendrobatidae > Phyllobates > Phyllobates terribilis. The sequence continues at coordinate 9,870,126 of NW_027362804.1, forward strand.
CATTATATGGGGGGAAAGGGACATCCTGCATGGGGCATTATATGGTGGGGGAGAGGGACATCCTGCATGGGGCATTATATGGGGGGGGGGGAGGGACATCCTGCATGGGGCATTATATGGGGGGAAAGGGACATCCTGCATGGGGCATTATAAGGGGAGAACAGCCTGCATAGGGCATTATAAGGGGAGAACAGCCTGCATAGGGCATTATGTGGGGGGGAACAGCCTGCATGGAGCATTATATGGGGGCCAGTATCCTGTATAGAGCGTTATAAGGGGGCCAGTATCCTGTATAGAGCGTTATAAGGGGACCAGTATCCTGTACGGACCGTTATATGGGGGCCAATATCCTGTATGGAGCGTTATATGGGGGCCAGTATTCTGTATGGATTGTTATGTGGGGGCCAGTATTCCGTATGGAGCGTTATATGGGGGCCAGTATTCCGTATGCAGCTTTATATGGGGGCCAGTATTCTGTATGGAGCATTTTATGGGGGCCAGTATCCTGTGCAGAGCAATTCGCCGTTTTTTGAGCTTTTGTAGAATTTACAATAGATATATCTCATGTAAGAAGTGAAATCTTTGCATTGTACTATATATATATATATATATATATATATATATATGAATCGTGGTATGTGTTATGGGGGCCCACTGAGACTCTTTTGCCCAGGGCCCAGAAAAACCTGGAGCCGGCCCTGACAATAGGGATATGTTTTCTGAGATCCCAGATCATAGAAACGTAATAAAATATTTTAGTTTTTCTGCAGAGCATAGACCCGGACGTCAGCTGGCCAATACAGGTGCCCTGTCCAGGGTCCTAGTTTTGGTTTAATGATTTAAGCGCTAAGAATATTCCGGCGCTGAGGTAGAAACAGATGGGAGGATATGTAACATGAGCGGGGGAAACGTGTGGTGTGTGCATGTCACCTTCGATCCGCTCATGTGAACAGTGTATTTTCTGGCTAATCACCTGCAATGTTCAGGTCTGATATAATAGGGCTGAGAGTCCACAAGAAGAGGCTCTCTCTGCTCCTGGGAAAACTGCTGTGAGTAAAGCAATTGTTTGGGTTAAGAGCTGTGAACGAGGCCGAGCTCTGGTGAGTCAGGACTTTGTAAAATTGGTTGTAACCAGTAGTACCAAACCTGCCTGGTGTGAATTGTGCCTTGGAATACCTGAAGCACATGTCTGGTCCAGGGGACGGTGATCGCTTGAACTTATTCTCTAATCCTGTCACAATATATAAATAGTTACATATATATAGATTTTTATATTTACTTATATAAATAAAATATGCAAGTGTGTATGTGTGTGTATATAATATATATACAGTACAGACCAAAAGTTTGGACACACCTTCTCATTTAAAGATTTTTCTGTGTTTTCATGACTTTGAAAATTGTACATTCACACTGAAGGCATCAAAACTATGAATTAACACATGTGGAATTATATACTTAACAAAAAAGTGTGAAACAACTGAAAATATGTCTTATTTTCTAGGTTCTTCAAAGTAGCCACCTTTTGCTTTGATGACTGCTTTGCACATTCTTGGCATTCTCTTGATGAGCTTCAAGAGGTAGTCACCGGAAATGGTCTTCCAACAATCTTGAAGGAGTTCCCAGAGATGCTTAGCACTTGTTGGCCCTTTTGCCTTCACTCTGCGGTCCAGCTCACCCCAAACCATCTCGATTGGGTTCAGGTCTGGTGACTGTAGAGGCCAGGTCATCTGGCGTAGCACCCCATCACTCTCCTTCTTGGTCAAATAGCCCTTACACAGCCTGGAGGTGTGTTTGGGGTCATTGTCCTGTTGAAAAATAAATGATGGTCCAACTAAACGCAAACCGGATGGAATAGCATGCCGCTGCAAGATGCTGTGGTAGCCATGCTGGTTCAGTATGCCTTCAATTTTGAATAAATCCCCAACAGTGTCACCAGCAAAGCCCCCCCACACCATCACACCTCCTCCTCCATGCTTCACGGTGGGAACCAGGCATGTAGAGTCCATCCGTTCACCTTTTCTGCATCGCACAAAGACACGGTGGTTGGAACCAAAGATCTCAAATTTGGACTCATCAGACCAAAGCACAGATTTCCACTGGTCTAATTCCATTCCTTGTGTTCTTTAGCCCAAACAAGTCTCTTCTGCTTGTTGCCTGTCCTTAGCAGTGGTTTCCTAGCAGCTATTTTACCATGAAGGCCTGCTGCACAAAGTCTCCTCTTAACAGTTGTTGTAGAGATGTGTCTGCCGCTAGAACTCTGTGTGGCATTGACCTGGTCTCTAATCTGAGCTGCTGTTAACCTGTGATTTCTGAGGCTGGTGACTCGGATAAACTTATCCTCAGAAGCAGAGGTGACTCTTGGTCTTCCTTTCCTGGGGCGGTCCTCATGTAAGCCAGTTTCTTTGTAGCGCTTGATGGTTTTTGCAACTGCACTTGGGGACACTTTCAAAGTTTGCCCAATTTTTCGAACTGACTGACCTTCATTTCTTAAAGTAATGATGGCCACTCGTTTTTCTTTACTTAGCTGCTTTTTTCTTGTCATAATACAAATTCTAACAGTCTATTCAGTAGGACTATCAGCTGTTTATCCACCATACTTCTGCACAACATAACTGATGGTCCCAACCCCATTTATAATGCAAGAAATCCCACTTATTAAACCTGACAGGGCACACCTGTGAAGTGAAAACCATTTCCGGTGACTACCTCTTGAAGCTCATCAAGAGAATGCCAAGAGTGTGCAAAGCAGTCATCAAAGCAAAAGGTGACTACTTTGAAGAACCTAGAATATAAGACATATTTTCAGTTGTTTTACACTTTTTTGTTAAGTATATAATTCCACATGTGTTAATTCATAGTTTTGATGCCTTCAGTGTGAATGTACAATTTTCAAAGTCATGAAAATACAGAAAAATCTTAAAATGACAAGGTGTGTCCAAACTTTTGGTCTGTACTGTATATACAGTGCTGGCCAAAAGTATTGGCACCCCTGCAATTCTGTCAGATAATACTCAGTTTCTTCCTGAAAATGATTGCAATCACAAATTCTTTGGTATTATTCTCTTCATTTAATTTGCTTGCAAGGAAAAAACACAAAAGAGAACGAAGCAAAAATCAAATCATTGATCATTTCACACAAAACTCCAAAAATGGGCCAGACAAAAGTATTGGCACCCTCAGCCTAATATTTGGTTGCACAACCTTTAGCCAAAATAACTGCGAACAACCGCTTCCGGTAACCATCAATGAGTTTCTCACAATGCTCTGCTGGAATTGTAGACCATTCTTCTTTGGCAAACTGCTCAAGGTCCCTGATATTTGAAGGGTGCCTTCTCCAAACTGCCATTTTGAGATCTCTCCACAGGTGTTCTATGGGATTCAGGTCTGGACTCATTGCTGGCCACCTTAGAAGTCTCCAGTGCTTTCTCTAAAACCATTTTATAGTGCTTTTGGAAGTGTGTTTTGGGTCATTGTTCTGCTGGAAGACCCATGACCTCTGAGGGAGACGCAGCTTTCTCACACTGGGCCCTACATTATGCTGCAAAATTTGTTGGTAGTCTTCAGACTTCATAATGCCATGCACACGGTCAAGCAGTCCAGTGCCAGAGGCAGCAAAGCAACCCCAAAACATCAGGGAACCTCCACCATGTTTGACTGTAGGGACCGTGTTCTTTTCTTTGAATGCCTCTTTTTTTTCTCCTGTACACTCTATGTTGATGCTTTTTCCCAAAAAGCTCTTCTTTTGTCTCATCTAACCAAAGAACATTCTTCCAAAACGTTTTAGGCTTTCTCAGGTAAGTTTTGGCAAACTCCAGCCTGGCTTTTTTTAAGTCTCGGGGTAAGAAGTGGGGTCTTCCTGGGTATCCTACCATACAGTCCCTCTTCATTCAGATGTCGACGGATAGTACGGGTTGACACTGTTGTACCCTCGGACTGTAGGGCAGCTTGAACTTGTTTGGATGTTAGTCGAGGTTCTTTATCCACCATCCGCACAATCTTGCGTTGAAATCTATTGTCAATTTTTCTTTTCCGTCCACATCTAGGGAGGTTAGCCACAGTGCCATGGGTTTAAACTTCTTGATGACACTGGGCACGGAAGACACAGGAACATTCAGGTCTTTGGAGATGGACTTGTAGCCTTGAGATTGCTCATGCTTCCTCACAATTTGGTTTCTCAAGTCCTCAGACAGTTCTTTGGTCTTCTTTCTTTTCTCCATGCTCAATGTGGTACACACAAGGACACAGGACAGAGGTTGAGTCAACTTTAATCCATGTTAACTGACTGCAAGTGTGATTTAGTTATTGCCAACACCTGTTAGGTGCCACAGATAAGTTACAGGTGCTGTTAATTACACGAATTAGAGAAGCATCACATGATTTTTCAAACAGTGCCAATACTTTAGTCCACCCACTTTTTTAGGTTTGGTGTGGAATTATATTCAATTTGGCTTTAGGACAATTCTTTTTGTGTTTTCTCATTGAAGACAAATTAAATGAAGAGAATAATACCACAGAATTTGTGATTGCAATCATTTTCAGGAAGAAACTGAGTATTATCTGACAGAATTGCAGGGGTGCCAATACTTTTGGCCACCACTGTAATATAGTAATAAACTAGTTATATTATTATTATCTTAAAATGTTATACACATAAAATTATGCAATTTTTTCCAACTTCTGTGTGAATAAAGAAATAAATCCATTTTAGAGTTGTTTGATCAAATCCTGCTTTGGAATGAAAACTCTAAGGAAATATAAAAAATAAAATGAAATATCAAATTCATACAGAAACAGAATTCTTTAAATATCTTATACATATATTTGTTCTAATGTAATTCAAAATATTGCTACTTTAATTTATATATGAGATTATAATTTATTAATTAATATTTTATTTATTACCATAAATATATAAATACAATTATACACAATCTCTACTGTATATAAGTGTGTATATATATATATATATATATATATATATATATATATATATATATGAACTAGCAGATACTATTTACAGTACAGACCAAAAGTTTGGACACACCTTCTCATTTAAAGATTTTTCTATCTATATTTTCATGACTATGAAAATTGTACATTCACACTGAAGGCATCAGAACTATGAATTAACACATGTGGAATTATATACTTAACAAAAAAGTGTGAAACAACTAAAAATATGTCTTATATTCTAGGTTCTTCAAAGTAGCCACCTTTTGCTTTGATGACTGCTTTGCACACTCTTGGTATTCTCTTGATGAGCTTCAAGAGGTAGTCACCGGAAATGGTTTTCACTTCACAGGTGTGCCTTGTCAGGCTTAATAAGTGGGATTTCTTGCCTTATAAATGGGGTTGGGACCATCAGTTGTGTTGTGCAGAAGTCAGGTAGATACACAGCTGATAGTCCTACTGAATAGACTGTTAGAATTTGTATTATGGCAAGAAAAAAGCAGCTAAGTAAAGAAAAACGAGTGGCCATCATTACTTTAACCCCTTCCCGACCCGTGTCACACCGTTTGTGACATGGAAAACAGTTTGTTCCCGACCCATGTCACAGCGTCTGTGACATGGAGGGAAAGACCCCCTGCAGCGCCTGCGAGCGGGATCGCTCAGGTGTCACAGTTGCTACTGCAACTGGACATCCTGAAGTCGACCCCCCGGGGGGTGGATTAACCCCCCCGTGCCTGGGACCCCTCCGATTGGCTGTTTCATTTTCACTTTTAATGAAACTGCCAATCGGTATGAATTAAATATTTCACCAATGAAAATTGGTGTAATATTTAAATCTGGGCATGGCCTGATGCTTACAGCATCAGCCATTGGCTGGGGGGAGTGTCACCTCTGTCCCCCCCTCCCCCCAGATCTGATTGGGGGGCTAGCGTCACATGGATACTAGCCCCAATCAGATGTGGAGGGAGTTTTTAATGATGGCCGCAACTGCCCGTCCATGGATCGGGTGCCGGCCGTTGTGGACCCTCTGCTGCTGCCTCCTGTGGACCCTCTGCTGCTGCCCCCCCGTGGACCCTCTGCAGCTGCCCCCCCGTGGATCGCCTGCTGCCGCCGCTGATCGCCTGCTGCCGCCGCTGATCTACATCAGGTAGTATTGCCCCCGCTCCCCCCCGACCCCCCCTCCACTCCACCCTGCCCCCCCCTCCACCCCCGACCCCCCCTCCACCCTGCCCGACCCCCCCTCCACTTTCATACCTGCACCCCGACCTCCGCTCCCTCTGCTCCCTCTCCCACGTCTTCATCCACCGGCTGCTGCTCTCCTTCTGACAGCCAGTGGACTGTGATCACAGCAGCAGCAGGCTCAGTGTAAATGCCCTGCTCCTGTGATCAAACCCACCATCCCCCAGTCCCAGTGATATCACCCCCCACCTCCCAATAATCACCCCTCCCCCAGTGTTCACCCCCCCTGTCCCCAGTGTTCACCCCCCTGTCCCCAGTGTTCACCCCCCCTGACCCCAGTGTTCACCCCCCCAGACCCCAGTGTTCACCCCCCCAGTGTTCACCCCCCCAGTGTTCACCCCCCCTGTCTCCAGTGTTCACTCCCCATCCCCAGTGTGCACCCCCCCATCCCAGTGATCATCCCCCCCCCCCGCAAACCCAGTGATCACCCCCCTTGCTGCTGCCGGCTCCTGCCCCAGTGATCACCCCCCTTGCTGCTGCCGGCTCCTGCCCCAGTGATCACCCCCCTTGCTGCTGCCGGCTCCTGCCCCAGTGATCACCCCCCTTGCTGCAGCTGCTGGCTCCTCCATCTCTTCAGCCCCCCCGTACGCCTGACAGCCCCCCTACGCCTGACAGCCCCCCTACGCCTGACAGCCCCCACACGTGACTGCAGAAGGTTACACCAAGCACACACACACACACGTACACTCACACTATAATAAAGTTTCGATTTTTTTTTTTTTTTTTTTTTTACACACGCACACAGCACACAAAATGTCCCGCCCGTCCCACTCATCCCAGTCTAGGGCGTACTCAGCTTAGTAGGCTATGTCAGGTTGGTGTGTGTGTTGTAGTGTGTGTGTGTGTGTGTGGTGTATACACTACAATATACCACACCGCACACCAACCTGACATACACTACACAATGGTGTCCACTAACAAATTGGAACCATGTTGCGTTTGGAGAGTCCCTGTGTGCCCAAACATTGGAGCTCCCCAACAAGTGACCCCATTTTGGAAACTAGACCCCCCAAGGCACCTATCTAGATGCATAGTGAGCACTTGGAACCCCCAGGTGCTTCACAAATTGATTCATAAAAATGAAAAAGTGGAAAAAAAAACACTTTTTTATTTTTACGGATTAATTTGTGAAGGACCTGGGGGTTCCAAGTGCTCACTATGCATCTAGATAGGTGCCTTGGGGGGTCTAGTTTCCAAAATGGGGTCACTTGTGGGGGAGCTCCAATGTTTGGCCACACAGCGGCTCTCCAAACGCAACATGGTGTCTTCTAACAATTTGAGCCGACAATTTGTTAGCGGACACCATGTTGCTTTTGGAGAGCCGCTGTGTGCCCAAACATTGGAGCTCCCCCACAAGTGACCCCATTTTGGAAACTAGACCCCCCAAGGCACCTATCTAGATGCATAGTGAGCACTTGGAACCCCCAGGTGCTTCACAAATTGATTCATAAAAATGAAAAAGTGGAAAAAAAAACACTTTTTTATTTTTACGGATTAATTTGTGAATGACCTGGGGGTTCCAAGTGCTCACTATGCATCTAGATAGGTGCCTTGGGGGGTCTAGTTTCCAAAATGGGGTCACTTGTGGGGGAGCTCCAATGTTTGGCCACACAGCGGCTCTCCAAACGCAACATGGTGTCCGCTAACAAATTGAATGGAAAATCGGCTCAAATTGTTAGCGGACACCATGTTGCGTTTGGAGAGCCCCTAATGTGCCTAAACAGTGGAGCTCCCCCACAAGTGACCCCACTTTGGAAACTAGACCCCCCAAGGCACCTATCTAGATGCATAGTGAGCACTTGGAACCCCCAGGTGCTTCACAAAATGATCTGTGAAAACAAAAAAGTACTTTTTTTTTCACAAAAATTTTCTTTTAGCCTAAATTTTTTAATTTTCACATGGGTAACAGGATAAAATGCATCCTAAAATGTATTGGTCAATTTCTCCTGAGTACACTGATACCTCATATGTGGTCGTAAACCACTGTTTGGGCACATGACAGGGCTCAGAAGAGAAGGAGCGCAATTTGACTTTTGGAGCTAATTTTCCATTCAAAAAGTAAAATGGCGCTCCTTCCCTTCTGAGCCCTGCCGTGTGCCCAAACAGTGGTTTATGACCACATATGAGGTATCAGTGTACTAAGGAGAAATTGACCAACAAATTTTATCCTGTTACCCATGTGAAAATTAAAAAATTTAGGCTAAAAGAAAATTTTTGTTAGAAAAATAAAAATGTTCATTTTTTTCTTCCATGTGGCTTTAGTTCCTGTGATGCACCTGAAGGGTTAATAATCTTCTTGAATGTAGTTTTGAGTAGCTTGAGGGGTGCAGTTTTTGGAATGGTGTCACTTTTGGGTGTTTTCTGTCATGTACACCCCTCAAAGGGACTTCAAATGTGATGTGGTCACTAAAAAAAATGGCTTTGCAAATTTTGCTGGAAAAAAGAAAATTTGCTGATGAAATTTGAACCCTTCTAACTTCGTACCAAAAATTTTTTTTTTTTCAAAAATTGTGCTGATGTAAAGAAGACATGTGGGAAATGTTATTTATTAACTATTTTGTGTCACATCACTCTCTAGTTTAGCAGAATAAAAATTCAAAATTTGAAAATTGCAAAATTTTCAAAATTTTTCCCATATTTTTGATTTTTTCACAAATAAACGCAAATATTATCGACCTAAATTTAATACTAACATGAAGCCCAATATGTCACGAAAAAACAATCTCAGAATCGCTAGGATCCGTTGAAGTGTTCCAGAGTTTTTACTTCGTAAAGGGACACTGGTCAGAATTGACAAAAATGCCAAGGTCTTTAGGGTCAAAATAAGCTGGGTCCTGAAGGGGTTAAGAAATGAAGGTCAGTCAGTCCGAAAAATTGGGAAAACTTTGAATGTGTCTCCAAGTGCAGTGGCAAAAACCATCAAGCACTACAAAGAAACTGGCTGACATGAGGACCGCCCCAGGAAAGGAAGACCAAGAGTCACCTCTGCTTCTGAGGATAAGTTTATCCGAGTCACCAGCCTCATAAATCGCAGGTTAACAGCAGCTCAGATTAGAGACCAGGTCAATGCCACACAGAGTTCTAGCAGCAGACACATCTCTTCAACAACTGTTAAGAGGAGACTTTGTGCAGCAGGCCTTCATGGTAAAATAGCTGCTAGAAAACCACTGCTAAGGATAGGCAACAAGCAGAAGAGACTTGTTTGGGCTAAAGAACACAAGGAATGGACATTAGACCAGTGGAAATCTGTGCTTTGGTCTGATGAGTCCAAATTTGAGATCTTTGGTTCCAACCACCGTGTCTTTGTGAAACGCACAAGAGGTGAACGGATGGACTCTACATGCCTGGTTCCCACTGTGAAGCATGGAGGAGAAGGTGTGATGGTGTGGGGGTGCTTTGCTGGTGAGACTGTTGGGGATTTATTCAAAATTGAAGGCATACTCAACCAGCATGGCTACCACAGCATCTTGCAGTGGCATGCTATTCCATCCGGTTTGCATTTAGTTGGACCATCATTTATTTTTCAACAGGACAATGACCCCAAACACACCTCCAGGCTGTGTAAGGGCCATTTGACCAAGAAGGAGAGTGATGGGGTGCTACGCCAGATGACCTGGCCTCTACAGTCACCAGACCTGAACTCAATCGAGATGGTTTGGGGTGAGTTGGACCACAGAGTGAAGGCAAAAGGGCCAACAAGTGTTAAGCATCTCTGGGAACTCCTTCAAGATTGTTGGAAGACCATTTCCGGTGACTACCACTTGAAGCTCATCAAGAGAATGCCAAGAGTGTGCAAAGCAGTCATCAAAGCAAAAGGTGGCTACTTTGAAGAACCTAGAATATAAGACATATTTTCAGTTGTTTCACATTTTTTTGTTAACTATATAATTCCACATGTGTTAATTCATAGTTTTGATGCCTTCAGTGTGAATGTACAATTTTCATAGTCATGAAAATACAGAAAAATCTTTAAATGAGAAGGTGTATCCAAACTTTTGGTCTGTACTGTAACTACACAATTTTACTGTATAAAATAATAAATAACTAATGATACATTGTATAACACTTTGATACAACATATAATTACATTTTTTTCTTAGCCACTACCTAAACCAAATCTTCCGTCTCTGTCAAAATTCTCCAGAAAAGCTCTGTTTAGAAAATACATCTTTCTATCCTTCAAAAACTCAGATAATTGCCTGTTCCTCTGTCTACATTCCATGATGTCACTGTGAGCTGGTCGTCTCACCTGTCTCTGTCCGTCAATTTTGGCCATTTTCCTTTCTAGAGAGAAGTCACAGTTCTGACTGAGTTTTAACTCTTTCTGTGAAAAAAATGACTTTTGAATCATCTGATATGGCTTATAACATATATGAAATCTTCTACGTATTTCATAGATTTCATTTTGAGGATGACTCATTGGCTTCTGATATTTTTCCTTTTCTGGTTTTACAAATTTAGCTTGATTTATTTTCTTTTCACGATTTTCATGTTTTCTAACAAAATCAAGCAACTGCGCACATTTAAATAGAGAAACTTTTTGTGACGCAATAACTCGAGATACTGGATTTAAGAATTTGAATTTTTGTACAAAAGTTGTTATCATTTGTTGTAATTTTCCATTTTTGATGAGAGCTTTGTACAACCATTCAAATATGGACATGAATGTATATGTACATTCTTTCCTACCAATTCTTAATTTTTGAAGATCATCTATGTCTGGAAAATCCTTTGTGGCACAATAAATCAAATATTTTAATCTGTCCGAATCATTTTTCCATTCATTAGGAGAGTCATTTTCACAGGGCATTAAATTTAAAAGTCTGGAAAATGTGACTGGAATCCACATTTTAAATAATTGATTCCTCTCCTCATTGGATAAATCAAACTTATCAGAAAAGCTCTCAAATATCTCTGAATTTCTACAGACATGGATTTTGACATTATATTTTGGCATGATTTTGTATAATTTTAGCAAATTTTTCCTCATTTTAATTTGGAGTTGGGCCTCGGTAGCTTCTAAGTTTCCTGCTATTTTAGTGGCCCTTGTATGTCAGCTCCTCCTACGTCAGTTATTTGATATGTCAGTTTCTCGTATGTCACTCATGTCTCCTCCCATGTCAGTTTTTTGTATGTCCGTCTCTTCCTCAGACCCAAGGTCACCTTCAGTTACAGACATGTGTCTTACTTCTTGTTCAATTTCCACATTACACTCAGAATTAGTATCACCATTTGACACTACTTCTACACATCTGTCCAGCTTAGACTTCTCTAACACAAGACTATGAAATACATCTACCAAATGTAGAATATTTCTCAATTTTTCTTTGTCTCTTTGAAAAGATATCAACTTAGCATTTAACTGTAAATTCTGAAATTCACATTTGCTATATAAACTCAGATAATTGCCTGTTCCTCTGTCTACATTCCATGATGTCACTGTGAACTGGTCGTCTCACCTGTCTCTGTCCGTCAATTTTGGCCATTTTCCTTTCTAGAGAGAAGTCACAGTTCTGACTGAGTTTTAACTCTTTCTGTGAAAAAAATGACTTTTGAATCATCTGATATGGCTTATAACATATATGAAATCTTCTACGTATTTCATAGATTTCATTTTGAGGATGACTCATTGGCTTCTGATATTTTTCCTTTTCTGGTTTTACAAATTTAGCTTGATTTATTTTCTTTTCACGATTTTCATGTTTTCTAACAAAATCAAGCAACTGCGCACATTTAAATAGAGAAACTTTTTGTGACGCAATAACTCGAGATACTGGATTTAAGAATTTGAATTTTTGTACAAAAGTTGTTATCATTTGTTGTAATTTTCCATTTTTGATGAGAGCTTTGTACAACCATTCAAATATGGACATGAATGTATATGTACATTCTTTCCTACCAATTCTTAATTTTTGAAGATCATCTATGTCTGGAAAATCCTTTGTGGCACAATAAATCAAATATTTTAATCTGTCCGAATCATTTTTCCATTCATTAGGAGAGTCATTTTCACAGGGCATTAAATTTAAAAGTCTGGAAAATGTGACTGGAATCCACATTTTAAATAATTGATTCCTCTCCTCATTGGATAAATCAAACTTATCAGAAAAGCTCTCAAATATCTCTGAATTTCTACAGACATGGATTTTGACATTATATTTTGGCATGATTTTGTATAATTTTAGCAAATTTTTCCTCATTTTAATTTGGAGTTGGGCCTCGGTAGCTTCTAAGTTTCCTGCTATTTTAGTGGCCCTTGTATGTCAGCTCCTCCTACGTCAGTTATTTGATATGTCAGTTTCTCGTATGTCACTCATGTCTCCTCCCATGTCAGTTTTTTGTATGTCCGTCTCTTCCTCAGACCCAAGGTCACCTTCAGTTACAGACATGTGTCTTACTTCTTGTTCAATTTCCACATTACACTCAGAATTAGTATCACCATTTGACACTACTTCTACACATCTGTCCAGCTTAGACTTCTCTAACACAAGACTATGAAATACATCTACCAAATGTAGAATATTTCTCAATTTTTCTTTGTCTCTTTGAAAAGATATCAACTTAGCATTTAACTGTAAATTCTGAAATTCACATTTGCTATATAAACTAAGCCACAAAACATTTAAGTCAGTTTCATCATTAACTTTGAAGTTAATCTTACTTTGTTTAGCAAAAGAAGAAATTATATCCATATTTTGCTTACCTTCAGATTTCTTAGCTTTGGTGATCAGCACGTCTTATCCTCAGTTCGTCTGATTCTGGTGCCTTGTAGTACTTCTGGTGCCTGTCAATCCATCTGGAGAATAGATCAGTCCTCAATCTGTAGGTTCTTTCTGATTCTTGTGACAAAGTTAGTGGATTTCCTGACACGTGAACAACAGCTGTTCAGCTCGTCTCATCTCTTCTCTCCCCCCTTTGTTCAAGACGGAAATTCACATGCAAACATGAAAAATCAGGACTGGATAAGGCTCGCCAATGTAAAAAAATACTTATTTCTGTATATTTTTTCTATCGAGGACTTCTCAATGTTATGATCTGCTACAAGCACTAAGGAAAGACAGGAGATCTGTCCCTACAATGGAAGTAAGCTGGATCCCTACGATGTAACGGGGAACCTGATCCTGCGATCAGACTCGCTAAAGTCCTCGGCTAGTCTGAACGAAGACCTATAGATGTGAGGGAAGGGATCCCTACAAGAACTAGGGACTGGGAGAAAGATGGACACCTCCTAGCAGAAATTGTAGCAGAAATAAGACAAACAAACAGCATAGAACATAAAGGGCCGAAGACCTAGCAAAACTGACAGAGAAAGGTAACAGAGCACCAAGCTAGCTCAAGAGTAGAAATTACAATGAAGTCCAGCAAGGCTAGGAGGGCGGAGCCGGATTAAATAGGCAAAAATGGTCATGTGACCAGCAAACTAGATAAAACCTAACAGGAGAGTTCTAACAGTACCCCCTCTTCTAAGAGGATCCTCCGGATCCCCTAGGCCCGGGCTTATCAGGAAACCTCCTGTGAAACGCTCTGACAAGTCTGGAAGCAGAAACATCATCCGCCCTCACCCATGAGTTATCCTCGGGTCCGAAACCCTTCCAAGCGATGAGATACTGCAAACTCCCTCTATACCGTCTAGAATTTAGGATGCGGGAAATTTCATATTCCCCATCCTCCACCACCGGAGGAACAGTGGCAGAGGCGTCACCATCCGACACCTCAGCTCTTTTCAACAGAGAAACATGAAACACCGGGTTAATCTTCCAGGAGGTAGGAACCTCCAACCTAACAGCAGATTGGTTAACTATCTGAAGCACCTTAAAGGGCCCTACAAACTTGGGACCCAATTTTTTAGAAGGAATCCTCAATCGCAGATTCTTAGAGGACAACCAAACCATGTCACCAATAGCAAACAAAACCTCTTGCCGTTTCCTATCAAAGTACCTCTTAGATTTTTTGTTAGCCTCCTGAAGATTACCACACACATCCGTCCAAACTGTCTCCAAATCACCGGAAAAACTCTCCTCCTCAGGCACAGCCCATATCAATTTGGAGAATGACCCAAAAGACGGATGTCTCCCAGAACAGCAAAAAAAAGGCGAACACCCAGCAGAAGAGGATGTATGGTTGTTAAGAGCAAATTCAGCAAGTGGCAGAAACTCAGACCACCCCTCCTGATTGTCTGCCACAAAACAACGCAAAATCTGCTCAACATCCTGGTTCTTTCTTTCTGTCTGGCCATTAGACTCAGGATGATATCCGGATGAAAACGACAAATGAACTCCCAACCTGTCACAAAAGGCACGCCAAAAATGACCCACGAACTGAGGTCCCCTATCAGAAACAATGTCAGTAGGAACGCCATGTAGTCTGACAATTTCCTTGACAAAGGCCTTAGCGAGTGTCGTAGCGCAGGGCAGTTTGATGAAGGGAACCAAGTGACACATCTTGCTAAAACGGTCCACGACCACCCAGATGACCGTGAAACCCTCAGAGGGGGGAAGGTCAGTAATAAAGTTCATAGACAGATGTGTCCAAGGTGCACTAGGAACCTCCAGAGGGCAAAGCAACCCCGCAGCAGGAGCATGTGAAGACTTAGATCTAGCACACACAGTACATTGACGCACCCACTTAATGACTTCCTTTTGCCATCCAGGCCACCAAAAACTGCGACCCACAAGTCTCTTGGTCTCAGAAATTCCTGGATGACCTGCCAACCAAGACTCATGACACTCAACAAACAAATCTCTCCTAAAGGTCCTAGGCACAAACAACCTCCCATGGGGAGTGCTAGACGGGGCATTCTCCTGAGCTTTAAGAATCTCATCCTCCAAAACGGAGTCCAAAGCAGCAATCACAACACCTTCCTGTAAAATGCTCTCCTCCTCCTCCTCAGCACCGACCATTGGAGAAAAGCTGCGAGACAAAGCATCAGCTTTAACATTCTTGGTACCCAGGATGTAAGTAACGGAAAAATTAAACCGCGAGAAAAAAAGTGCCCACCTAGCCTGACGAGCATTAAAGCACTTGGCAGCATCAAGATAGATCAGATTTTTATGATCAGTGAAAACCTGAATGGGAAATTCAGCGCCTTCCAAGAGATGACGCCAGTGTTCAAATGCGAGTTTAATCGCCAGCAATTCCCGATTACCAATATCGTAATTAAGTTCAGTCTCAGAATTTTTTTTTGAAGAAAAAGCACAGGGATGTACTCCATCCTTGTTTTCCTGAGACATCACCGCACCGACCCCCACAGAAGAAGCATCAACCTCAACCAAAAACGGCTTAGTCACATCAGGCTGCATAAGGATGGGAGCAGAGGTGAACCTCTCCTTTAGAAACACAAAAGCTTCAATGGCCTCAGAAGCCCACTGAACCGCATTAGCACCTTTCCTGGTGAGATCGGTCAGTGGTTTGACAATAATAGAAAAATTCTTTATGAATTTTCTGTAATAATTGGCGAAACCCAAAAACCTCTGTATCGATTTCAAACCAATAGGCCTAGGCCATTCCTGCACAGTTTGAACTTTAACTGGATCCATCTCAAAACCTTCACTGGAGATAATGTAACCCAAAAAACTAATTCTCTGTACAGCGAACTCACATGTCTCTAGCTTAGCAAAAAGCGACTTGTCCATTAATAACTGTAAAACCTCACGTACGCTCCGCCAATGAGACTCCAGATCCGGCGAATAAATCAAAATGTCATCCAAATACACAACCACATTTTTGCCGATCAAAGGTCTAAGGATGTCATCAATAAGATTCTGAAAAAATGCTGGAGCATTGGTAAGACCAAAAGGCATAACCAGATTCTCAAAATGACCCACAGGAGTGTTAAAAGCAGTATTCCATTCATCACCCTCCTTCATGCACAACAAATTGTATGCCCCCCGGAGATCAATTTTAGAGAACCACTTGGCCCCCACTAACTGGTTAAACAAATCAGGAATCAATGGCAGTGGGTAAGGATTGCATACAGTAATTTTATTAATCTCACGAAAGTCCAGACAAGGACATAAACAGCCGTCCTTTTTTTTAACAAAAAAAAATACAACAGCCACAGGAGACTTGGAAGGCCTAATGTGACCGGCGGCCAAGCTTGTCTGTATGTATTCCTCCAAAGCCTTTCTCTCAGGAATAGTAAGATTAAATAAACGACTTTTAGGAAGAGTCGCTCCAGGGACAAATTCAATGGTACAATCATAGTCTCTATGAGGAGGCAAAATTTGCGATTCCTTCTCAGAAAAAACTTTCCAAAAATCCTGAATAGGTACAGGTAATTCCCCTTTATCCACAGCAGCAATGCGCCCGTTACAACACTTGTCATAACACTTAGGGCTCCAGGACTTAATTTCATTGGTAGACCAATCCAGTACAGGATTATGCAATTTTAACCAGGGTAGCCCCAACACTACTGGAGAAGGCAAATTATTTAATACTACCAAATCCAAATTCTCTTGGTGAATACCATTAATAGTGAGGGGAAATTCACAAACCTTGAGAGTAACACTCTTTAAGGGAGAGCCATCGACAGAAACCACAGCAATAGGGGATGACAAAGGTTTGGGTTTTAATTTAAGTTTTTCCAGGAATCCCCCATCAATCACATTCAGAGTAGAACCACAATCCACAAATACCCGAAATTCAATTAATTCTTCCTGAGCAGTGGTAGTAGCAGAAAGAAGTACACCCTTAGTATTTAAACAGGCTATACGAGCGTAACTGACCTTTTTTTTTCTTTGTTCATATGAAGCACACAGTTCTTAATGAAATGGTCAGATTTTCCGCAATAAAAGCACAAACCTTCAGAAAATCTGCGGTCTTTTTCCTGAGAGCGGGGTGACATCGCCCCAATCTCCATCGGCTCTCCGATATCAGTACAGACCCTCTCAAGACTTGGAGCTGACATGGCAGAGGATTTACTCTCATTAACCCTTGCACGCAGTCTCCTGTCCACCCGTATAGCTAATTGCATTGCCTCCTGCAAGTTTCCAGGTGAAGGATAAGCAATCAGCAGATCCTTAACCCTTTCACCTAGCCCCACAAGAAACAAACTTTTCAAAGCTGAATCGTTCCACCCAACCTGAGCAGACCACCGACGGAAGTGAGTACAATAATTTTCCACATTACCTGATCCCTGCCTCAAACGTCTTAATTCAGACTCAGCAGATGAGACACGATCAGGATCATCATACAACAACCCCAAAGCAGAAAAAAAACTATCCACTGATCTAAAGCACGGATCACTAGGTTGGAGAGAAAAGGCCCATCCCTGAGGTTCTTTGCGCAAAAGTGACATTATGAACCCTATGCGCTGTGATTCATCACCAGAGGATCCGGGTATTAAACGAAAATACAATAAACAAGCATTTTTAAAGGAAAAAAAATCTTGTTGTTCACCAAAAAATAGATCAGGCAGACGTACCTTTGGCTCTACAAAATGTGCTCCAGAACAGCTACTCACGTGTTGTTGGAGCTTGGCCACCTCCAGAGAGAGTCCCTGCAGGCATTGAGCCAAATCCTGAACCGACACCATGATGGAAACTGGAGGTCTTTCCTTAGAGAAATTTTTGGGCTGGACTTACTGTTATGATCTGCTACAAGCACTAAGGAAAGACAGGAGATCTGTCCCTACAATGGAACTAAGCTGGATCCCTACGATGTAACGGGGAACATGATCCTGCGATCAGACCCGCTAAAGTCCTCGGCTAGTCTGAACGAAGACCTATAGATGTGAGGGAAGGGATCCCTACAAGAACTAGGGACTGGGAGAAAGATGGACACCTCCTAGCAGAAATTGTAGCAGAAATAAGACAAACAAACAACATAGAACATAAAGGTCCGAAGACCTAGCAAAACTGACAGAGAAAGGTAACAGAGCACCAAGCTAGCTCAAGAGTAGAAATTACAATGAAGTCCAGCAATGCCAGGAGGGCGGAGCCGGATTAAATGGGCAAAAAAGGTCATGTGACCAGCAAACTAGAAAAAAACCTAACAAGAGGAGTTCTAACACTCAAAGTATCAATATCAAGATATTCTTTAAAAAAAAATGTATCTATTTATTCTCGGGTTGTCCATTAAAAAGAATGATTGCAGAAGGTAAATACAATAGCTAGTTACAAAGTCATTGTCCATTTGTCCATAATTAGCTTAATTGTTGAGATTCACAATAATATTTTCCTGGGATCCTGGATGGTAGATTGCGTCTGTCTGTGTCCAGCACATGTGTCAAGATGACACCATGTGTCCGGGTAAAGAACGTGTTTCCTTGGGCCTACATCAGCAGCTGGTTTACACACAGATCCTTGTCCTGTGTCCTGTGGAATTGCAAGAGCCCCCCTGTCTCTAACATGGGCTTTTATAGCACCTGTTATTCCGCATATGGTAGTGAACAAAACATACACACACAAATAGCGCATGTCATCTAGAAACCCTAGCACGAGGCTGATGCCATCTTATGCAATGTATGGTACAGAATTCAGAATTAAGAATAAAATGAATATCCATAATTATTATTTAACAGCGGGCACAGCTGATAGACAGACAGGTGGGCACGGCTGATAGACAGGCTGGCGGGCATTGGAACCTGAGGGCTGGGGAGAGTGTTAGCACACAAAGAA
Organism: Phyllobates terribilis; assembly: GCF_046119375.1. Taxonomy (NCBI): domain Eukaryota; kingdom Metazoa; phylum Chordata; class Amphibia; order Anura; family Dendrobatidae; genus Phyllobates; species Phyllobates terribilis. Next base: position 9,888,935 of record NW_027362804.1, read on the forward strand.
CAACTTTGCACAGGCACCTCCATTATGGAGGAGGGGTTGTAAGTAGGGGCAGTACTCCGGCTATTGGCCGGGGACTTTTTAGGATGGTGTGCGTGTCCCCTTTAAGAGGAAGGGAGCGCGCGCGTGCCCTAAGTACAGAGACTGGGGATCTATGCACGGTGTGCGCGCCGCGGGCAGGCGCTGTGATGAGGCCGGGCGGAGGAGCACGGAACGCCGGACCAGAGCCGCGGTGGTGAGTAGATCGGCGTCTCTGACGGGCAGGAGGCAGAGATGCCGACACTACAGTACCCCCAACTCTTCTTCAAGCCCGCAAGAAACTTTTCAAGAAGAGGAGGAGCATGTATGTCCTTCCTGGGCTGCCAAGACCTCTCCTCAGGACCAAACCCCTTCCAATCCACAAGAAAAAAGGTTTTTCCTCTTACCCTCTTGGTAGCCAGAATGTTCTCTACCTCAAAAACGTCCTCAACGCTGACTGGATCTGGAGCTGTACACGGATAATGAGAGAAAGGATTGAGGACAACAGGCTTGAGGAGTGACACATGGAAGGAGGTGGGGATCCGTTATGAGGCAGGAAGTTTCAGCTTGTACGCCACCGGATTAATTTGGCTCAGAATCTCGAACGGGCAAATGAATCGAGGACCCAACTTGTAAGAAGGCATCTTGAGGCAAACATACTTAGAGGAAAGCCAGACCTTGTCTCCCGGACGGAAAAGAGGCGAATCCAGACGTCTCTTATCGGCGTGTCTCTTCATCCGCTCAGAGGACTGTAGAAGTGCAGCTCTAGTGTCTTTCCAAATCACCGAAAAGTCATTGACGAGACACTCTGCGGCAGGATTGTCCACTGAAGAAGAGACGGGAAACGGAATTTGGGGGTGTTGATTTTAAACCACAAAAAACGGAGACTTAGCAGAGGACTCACTCACATGGTTGTTATAAGAATACTCGGCCTAAGGCGGAAGTTCTACCCAATCGCTATGGTGAGCGTTGACAAAGTGCCGAAGAAAAATGGTGAGGATCTGATTAATATGTTCCACTTGACCATTGTACTGAGGATGATAGGCCGAAGAAAAGTCCAAAGCGACATCCAGCAGCTTGCACATGGCTCTCCAGAAGCGAGAAGTGAACTGAACTCCTCTGTTCGAGACAATGTGGAGGGGTAAGCTGTGGAGACGAAAGATGTAACGGATGAAGTCCTTAGCCAGCACAGGTGTGGACAGAAGACCAGGCAAAGGAATGAAGTGGGCCATCTTGGAGAAGCGGTCAGCGACCACCCATATAACGGTAGAACCGGCAGATACCGGAAGATCAGTGATGAAGTCCATAGCAATGTGTTGCCAAGGAGCAGAAGGCACGGGGAGAGGAAGAAGACGACCAGCTGGAAGGTGCCTAGGTATCTTCTTACGGGCACAGGAGGAACAAGCCGCGAAAAAATCCGCAACATCCATGCGCAGGGTGGGCCACCAATAATGTCGGGCAATAAGCAGAAGCGTCTTACTCTGGCCGGCATGACCAGCCAGTTTGGAAGAATGACCCCAGAGTCAAACGGAGCAACAGTCATTATTCTGGAGGGCCAATCATAAATAAAGGAAAAGTTTTTTTTCCTGCTCATCTGTCCCTTTGTGCCTGGCTGCAATCCTCGAAGAGTCCAATAGAAATATGAAGAAATCCGGTACCAAAGCAATATGTTCCAAAGCTTTGTTCCAAAAAATTCTTAGGTATAAAAACACAGGCATACATTTTTGAAGGTGGAGGGCTTAATACAGCAAGGTCCCAGGACACTGGTTTACGCGTTTCAGGGCTATGTGTGCCCCTTAATCATAACCTAGCTGTATGGCTGTGGCATGGGAATTTTAAAATAGCCGGGCAAACATGTCCCGCCTCCCTTGTCACATGACTTACAAAACCTCTGTATCAAACACATTTTAAAATGCCAATGCAAAACACATATACAAGTTTAAAAACAAATTACAATATTGTAACAAGGTGCTATAAATGTGATTCGTGAACAGTTTTAATAGAATAGAATCAAATCCGAGCGTTTATTCAGGCTGGTGGGGTGGGCGGTCTCCTTCATCAGAATCCAATAGGTTTCCTGACTCAGGAGTTTCTGTCTCCAAGCCCCACCTCTCCTAGGCTTGTTGACTCTTTGTATCCCAAAGAATGGGAAACCCCTCAGATCTCCTCCATGTACTTGAAAAAAATGCTTGGATACATTGGATGGATTACAGGCTTCGCCGTTCACTGAATCACGAAGATGCTCGTTAATACGATGTCGCAATTTCCTCGTAGTGCAGCCTATGTATGAGAGATTACAGACATTGCAGGTAATTATATAAATGACATATGAGCTTCTGCAGTGGATAAAATTCTGAATTTTAAACATTTCTGGTTTCGCTATTTTCTGAAATTGTTTAGTATTCACTGCATATCTACATGTACCACACTTATTATTACCACATTTAAAAAAAAACCCTTGTAGATAGCCATGTTCTATTTCCCAAACCTGTCATCACCAAACTTGGTGATAAAATATTGGACAAAGTTGGAGCTTTCCTAGTTGAAAATAAGCAGCCTTCCTTCAGAATGTTATCTAAGATTTGGTCACTTTTTAACATTGGCAAATATTTTTTAATAATTGATTCAATCTGACTATATTCCTTGCTGCATGTTGCTACAAATACCGTTTTTTTATTATTTTTCCGTCTCTGCTGATTTTTACACTTGCCCACCATATCTGACCGGGGAATTTTTTCCACTGATTTAATTGCTCTGGTAAGAGACCAGTCCTGATAACCTCTTTCTTTGAGTCTACTGCAGATATCATTTCTCTCCTGGATATAACATTCGTGGTCACTGCAGTTTCTTTTAGATCTATACATCTCACCCCTTGGAATATTAACCCTTACGTGTCTTGGATGACAAGAATCAGCTCTGAGGATAGTATTTCCCATGGTTTCTTTACGAAAAGTCGATGTTTTTACTTTACCATCAGATACATTTGCAGAAATTTTTAAATCCAAAATACTAATCTCTGCCTTACTGCACCTGTAAGTAAAAAAAAGATTGCAATTGTTGGCATTAACATATTCCATAAATTGGGGAACATTGGCAACGTCTGTGGACCACAGAATGATCATATCGTCCATATATCTAGCATCTATATATATAATTGTCTTATCCCGTTTGTCTGTCTGTCTGTCTGTCCAGGAAATCCCGCGTCGCTCATTGGTCCAGCCGCTGTCTGTCAAGGAAGTCCCGCGTCGCTCATTGGTCCGGCCGCGGCCAATCAGCGACGTGGGATTTCAAAAAAAGATGGCGGCCGTTAGCGGCTCATCTGCCGCACGGAGGTCAGCGGCGATGCAGCCGGGAGATGAGCGGCGCTAGTTGCTCATCTCCCCGCTGCTGGCAGCACAAGTACCCCGACAGGCGGCGCCGCTCACCTCCATGCTGCTAACGTCGGGAGATCAGCGGCTTGGCCCGCTGATCTCCGGACGGCAAGTGTGAACGGAGGACCGGGGAGCGGCGCCGCCGGTCGGGATGCTTCTGCTGCGAGCAGCCGCTCATCTCCCGGCTTCTCGCAGCGGAAGTAGCCGCACAAGCAGCGCCGCTCCCCGGTCCTCAATAATACGACGCTGATTAGTCGCGGTCGACGCACGCGACCAATCAGTGATATAGAAGGAAAATTTAAACGCCGCTCTGCTGATTGGTCGCAGTGGCAGGCCGCGACCAATCAGTGATATGCGCGGCAAATTTAAACGCCACTCTGCTGATTGGTCGCGGTGGCCGGCCGCGACCGATCAGCGATATGGAAGGAAAATTTAAACGCCGCTCAGCTGATTGGTCGCGGTGGCCAGCCGCGACCAACCAGCGATTTTGGCGCCAAATTTAAACCCCACTCTGCTGATTGGTCGCGGTGGCCAGCCGCGAACAATCAGCATTATTGGCGCCAAATTTAAACCCCACTCTGCTGATTGGTCGCGGCCGCCAGCCGCGACCAATCAGCGGTTTTGGCGCAAAATTTAAACGCTGCTCTGCTGATTGGTCGCGGTCGCCGGCCGCGACCAATCAGCATTATTGGCGCCAAATTTAAACCCCGCTCTGGTGATTGGTTGCGGTGGCCGGCCACGACCGATCAGCGATATGGGTGGCAAATTTAATCCCCGCTCTGCTGATTGGTCGTGGCTGCCAGCCGCGACCAATCAGCGATTTTGGCGCAAAATTTAAACGCTGCTCTGCTGATTGGTCGCGGTCGCCGGCCGCGACCAATCAGCATTATTGGCGCAAAATTTAAACACCGCTCTGCTGATTGGTTGCCGCCGCCAGCCGCGACCAATCAGCGAGATTGGCACCAAATTTATACAAAGCTCTGCTGATTGGCGCCAAATTTAAACACCGCTCTGCTGATTGGTCGCGGCAGCCGGCCGCGATCAATCAGCGAGATTTGCGCCAAATTTAAACCCCGTTCTACTGATTGGTCGCGGCCGCCAGCTGCGACCAATCAGCGAGATTAGCGCCAGATTTAAACAACGCTCTGCTGATTGGTCGAGGCCGCCGGCCGCGATCAATCAGCGATTTTGGCGCCAAATTTAAACACCGCTTAGCTAATTGCGCCCGATCGGCCGCATACATGTTCTAGAATACCTGATGCGCTAGAATCGGGCCACCATCTAGTAATGTGATATACTGTATTGGAAAGGGTTGTCAGCTGAAAAAATACTTGACTCTTCCCACCAAGAAACGAACAAATTAGCAAAAGAAGGGGAAAATTTTGCGCCCATTGAGGCACCCCAGCATTGTAAAAAATATTTATTATCATACAGAAAATAGTTATGGCTTAATAGGAAGTCAAGTGCCAAACAAACAAAGGAAATCAAGTCTGGGGAATAATTCGAATATTTCTGCAACATCTCAGAGACCGCTTTTATTCCCAAGGCATGTGGAATACAAGAATAAAAGGATTCAATATCACATGCAACCCATGTGTGTTTTTCCTCCCATACAACCCGTTCCAAAAGGGTTAACAAGTGATTTGTATCCTTTATATAGCCTGGACAAATTTGTACCACCGGCTGCAAAAGAGAGTCCACCCATTCGGACAAATGTTCACTATATGACCCTATCCCAGAGACAATAGGTCTCATGGGTGGGGGGAACCTCCCCTTATGAAGTTTATTCTTGTCAATGGTGTGTAGAGGCTCCTCCTCTGGGTCAGCAGACAGAGAAGAGCGGGATAGAACGTCAGCTTTAATATTCTTGTCTGCCGGGCGGTAATGGAGAGTAAAGCTGAAATGAACAAAGAACAGAGACCATCTGACTTGACACGGATTTAGCCTTTGGGCGGTCTGCAAGTAAGCGAGGTTTTTATGGTCAGTGTAGATGGCCACCGAATCCAGGGCCCCTTCAAGCAAGTAGCGCCACTCCTCCAAAGCTAATTTGATGGCCAGCAGTTCTCGATCTCCTATGGAGTAATTGCGCTCGGTCGGAGAAAAGAGTTTGGAGAATAAGCCGCAGGTCACCATTCGTCCGGACGAGGATTTCTGGGTGAGCGCTGCTCCTGTCCCGGAGGAAGAGGCATCAACCTCCAAGAAGAACTGTTTATTGCAATCTGGACGTCGTAGCACTGGAGCAGAGGAGAAAGCTTGCTTAAGAGAGGCAAAGGCACTTTCCGCCTCGGAAGTCCATTCCCTGTGATTTGCCCCTTTACGGGTGAGAGCAGAGATGGGAGCAGTCCGGGAGGAGAAATGAGGAATGAAGAGGCGGTAATAGTTAGCGAATCCCAGAAACCGCTGAATAGTCTTCAACCCCTCAGGTCGGGGCCACTTTAAGATGGCAGACACCTTCTCGGGATCCATCTGCAGTCCGGTCTCTTAGATGATATACCCCAAAAATGGTAGGGAGGTCTGCTCAAAGACGGATTTTTCGTACTTAGCATACAGGCGATTCTTATGGAGCCTCAGCAGTACCTGACGAACATCCCTCCGATGAGAGGGCAGATCAGTAGAGAACACCAAGATATCATCCAGGTACACAACCACGCAGGAATACAGGAGATCTCGGAAGATGTTGTTCACTAACTCCTCCAAGATGGCTGGAGCATTACAGAGACCGAAGGGCATCACATGGTACTCGTCTCCCTGGCGAATCTGGACCAGATTGTATGCCCCTCAAAGATCAAGCTTAGTGAAGATCTTTGCGCCTTTTAGGCGGTCAAACAACTCCGAGATGAGAGGCAGGGGGTACTTATTTTTGATGTTAATCTGGTTTAGGCCCCTATAGTCGATATATGGACAAAGAGAGCCGTCTTTCTTTTTGACGAAGAAGAATCTTGCTCCAGTTGGAAAGGTGGATTTCTGGATAAATCCCCAAACAAGATTCTCTTCTATGTACTCAGAGACATAGCATGGGTCTTGGCCATGACAAGGGGTAGATTCGCCAGCGAGGAGGTGAAGCACCAGGTATTAGGTCAATGGTGTAATCATACGGCCTATGAGGTGGTAGTGTCTCTGCCTCCTTTTTATCAAAGACATCCGCATATGACCAGTAGGGTGCCGGCAGGCCAGGTAGGTTAGCTGGAGTAGACAGAGGTCGAGCAGGACGAACAGGAACCAGACAAGACTTATGACATTCCTGACCTCACCCTATCTCTAATTCAGGATGGGCTTATGTCTCTGTAACCAAGGGAGGCCAAGCAAGAGGGGATAAGAGAGACCGGACAACACGTAGAAGGAGATCTTCTCCGAATGTAGAATTCCCACCTGAAGAGTTACAGGCTCAGTGACAAACAAGATGGTCTCAGAGAGAAGCTTTCCGTTCATGGAGGAAACCACTAAAGGATCAGCCAGACATATAGTAGGAATCTGATATCGCTCCACAACGGCCTGTTGAATGAGGTTCCCAGCGGCTCCAGAATCCAGATAGGCAGTCTCGAAGAAGCAGGTCTTGTCACTGGTAACCGAAACGGACAGATTCAAGGGCAGAGAGCAAGAACTTTTGCCTAGGACGACCTCTCCGAGCGGTCCCAGACACTGGAGTTTCCCGGTCTCACCGGACAGGAGCGGATTAGATGCTCTATATTGCCACAGTAGAAGCAACTCCCCTCGGCGCGGCGGGCCTCCTGGCGACACTTGACCATCTTAACTTGGTCTATTTGCATAGACCCTGGAGAAGAAACTGGCGGGGATGTTGGTTGCGAGACTGGCCTTTGGAAGGTTGGTGCGAGGTGCAGGGATCTTCTCTCATGGGTCGCCTCCTTAGAACGCTCCTGAAAACGAATGTCGATCTATGTAGCTAATGACACCAGGTCGTCCAGAGAGGTAGGTATGTCACGACCGGCTAGCTCATCCTTGATCTGTCCGGAAAGGCCCTCCCAAAAAGTAGACACCAGAGCCTCATTGTTCCAGGCAAGTTCAGATGCGAGGGTGCAGAAACGCATGGCTTACTGACCCACAGAGAGACTCCCTTGGCGGAGTTGGAGAATGTTAGAACTCTCCTGTTAGTTTTTTTTTAGTTTGCTGGTCACATGACCATTTTTGCCTATTTAATCCGGCTCCGCCCTCCTGGCCTTGCTGGACTTCATTGTATTTACTACTCTTGAGCTAGCTTGGTGCTCTGTTGCCGTTCTCTGTTAGTTTTGCTAGGTCTTCTGACCTCTATGCTTTTTGTTGTGTGTTTGTCTTTGACTGCTACTATTTCTGCTAGGAGGTGTCCAACTTATCCCAGTCCCTAGTTCTTGTAGGGATCCCTCCCTCACATCTATAGGTCTTCGTACAGACTAGCCGAGGACTTTAGCGGGTCTGATCGCAGGATCAGGTTCCCCGTTACATCGTAGGGATCTAGTTTAGTTCAATTGTAGGGACAGATCTCCTGTCTTTTCTTAGTCCCTGTAGCAGATCATAACAGTAAGTCCAGCCTTAAAAGAAAAAAAAAATTTTTCTCTAAGGAAAGACCTCCAGTTTTCCATCATGGTCTCGGTTCAAGATTTGGCTCAACGCTTGCAGGGACTCTCTCTGGAGGTGGCCAAGCTCCAACAACACGTGAGTAGCTGTTCTGGAGCACATTTTATGGAACCAAAGGTACGTCTGCCTGATTTATTTTTTGGCGAACAACAAGATTTTTTTTCTTTTAAAAATGCTTGTTTATTGTATTTTCGTTTGAGACCCGGATCCTCTGGTGATGAATCACAGTGTATAGGGTTCATAATGTCACTTTTGCGCAAAGATCCTCAGGGATGGGTCTTCTCTCTCCAACCTAGTGATCCGTGCTTTAGATCAGTGGATAGTTTTTTTTCTGCTTTGGGTTTCTTGTACGATGATCCTGATCGTGTCTCATCTGCTGAGTCTGAATTGAGACATCTGAGGCAGGGATCAGGTAATGTGGAAAAATATTGTTCTCACTTCCGTCGGTGGTCTGCCCAGGTGGGGTGGAACGATTCAGCTTTGAAAAGCTTGTTTCTTGCAGGGCTAGGTGAAAGGGTTAAGGATTTACTGATTGCTTATCCCACACCTGGAAACTTGCAGGAGGCAATGCAATTAGCTATACGGGTGGACAGGAGACTGCGTGCAAGGGTTAATGAGAGCAAATCCTCTTCTATGTCAGCTCCGAGTCCTGAGAGGGTCTGTGCTGACAATGGAGAGCCGATGGAGATTGGGGCGATGGCACCCCGCTCTCAGGAAAAAGACCGCAGGCTTTCTGAAGGCTTGTGCTTCTATTGCGGAAATTCTGGTCATTTTATTAAGAACTGTGTGCTTCGTATGAAGAAAGAAAAAAAAATGGTCAGTCATGCACGTATAGCCTGTTTAAATTCTAAGGGAGTATTCCTATCTGCCACTACTGCTGCTCAGGATGAATTAATTGAATTTCGGGTATTTGTGGATTGTGGTTCTACTCTGAATGTGATTGATGGGGGATTCTTGGAAAAACTTAGATTAGAACCTAAAACTTTGTCATCCCCTATTGCTGTGGTTTCTGTTGATGGCTCTCCCTTGAAGAGTGTTACTCATAAGGTCTGTGAATTTCCCCTCACTATTAATGGTATTCATCAAGAGAATTTGGATTTGGTGGTATTGGATAATTTGCCTTCTCCAGTAATATTGGGGTTACCCTGGTTAAAATTGCACAATCCTGTACTGGATTGGTCTACCAATGAAATTAAGTCCTGGAGCCCTAAGTGTTATGACAAGTGTTGTAACGGGCGCATTGCTGCTGTGGATAAAGGGGAACTACCTGTACCTATTCAGGATTTTTGGAGAGTTTTTTCTGAGGAGGAGTCACAAATTTTGCCTCCCCTTAGAGACTATGATTGTACCATTGAATTTGTCCCTGGAGCGACTCTTCCTAAAAGTCGTTTATTTAATCTTACTATTCCTGAGAGAAAGGCTTTGGAGGAATACATACAGACAAGCTTGGCCGCCGGTCACATTAGGCCTTCCAAGTCTCCTGTGGCTGTTGGATTTTTTTTTGTAAAAAAAAAAGATGGCGGTTTACGTCTTTGTCTGGACTTTCGTGAGATTAATAAAATTACTGTACGCAATCCTTACCCACTGCCATTGATTCCTGATTTATTTAACCAGTTAGTGGGGGCCAAGTGGTTCTCTAAAATTGATCTCCGGGGGGCATACAATTTGTTGCGCATGAAGGAGGGTGATGAATGGAAGACTGCTTTTAACACTCCTGTGGGTCATTTTGAGAATCTGGTGATGCCTTTTGGTCTTACCAATGCTCCAGCATTTTTTCAGAATCTTATTAATGACATCCTTAGACCTTTAATTGGCAAAAATGTGGTTGTGTATTTGGATGACATTCTGATTTATTCGCCTGATCTGGAGTCTCATTGGCGGAGCGTACGTGAGGTATTACAGTTATTAATGGACAATTCGCTTTTTGCTAAGCTGGAGAAATGTGAGTTCGCTGTACAGAGAATTAGTTTTTTGGGCTACATTATCTCCAGTTAAGGTTTTGAGATGGACCCGGTTAAAGTTCAAGCTGTGCAGGAATGGCCTAGGCCTATTGGTTTGAAATCGATACAGAGGTTTTTGGGTTTCGCCAATTATTACAGAAAATTCATAAAAAAAATTTCTATTATTGTCAAACCGCTGACCGATCTCACCAGGAAAGGTGCTAATGCGGTTCAGTGGACTTCTGAGGCCATTGAAGCTTTTGTGTTTCTAAAGGAGAGGCTCACCTCTGCTCCCATCCTTATGCAGCCTGATGTGACTAAGCCGTTTTTGGTTGAGGTTGATGCTTCTTCGGTGGGGGTCGGTGCGGTGTTGTCTCAGGAAAGCAAGGATGGAGTACATCCCTGTGCCTTTTTTTCAAAAAATTTTTCTGAGACTGAACTTAATTACGATATTGGTAATCGGGAATTGCTGGCGATTAAACTCGCATTTGAACACTGGCGTCACCTCTTGGAAGGTGCTGAATTTCCCATTCAGGTTTTCACTGATCATAAAAATCTGATCTATCTTGATGCTGCCAAGCGCTTGAATGCCCGCCAGGCTAGGTGGGCACTTTTTTTCTCGCAGTTTAAATTTTCCGTTACTTACATCCCGGGTACCAAGAATGTTAAAGCGGATGCTTTGTCTCGCAGCTTTTCTCCCATGGTCGGTGTTGAGGAGGAAGAGGTGAGCATTTTACAAGAAGGTGTTGTGATTGCTGCTTTGGACTCCGTTTTGGAGGATGAGATACTTAAAGCTCAGGAGAATGCCCCATCTAACACTCCCCATGGGAGGTTGTTTGTGCCTAGGACCTTTAGGAGAGATTTGTTTGTTGAGTGTCATGAGTCTCGGTTGGCAGGTCATCCAGGAATTTCTGAGACCAAGAGACTTGTGGGTCGCAGTTTTTGGTGGCCTGGATGGCAGAAGGAAGTCATTAAGTGGGTGCGCCAATGTACTGTGTGTGCTAGATCCAAGTCTTCGCATGCTCCTGCTGCGGGGTTGCTTTGCCCTCTGGAGGTTCCTAGTGCACCTTGGACACATCTGGCTATGGACTTTATTACTGACCTTCCCCCCTCTGAAGGTTTCACGGTCATCTGGGTGGTCGTGGACCGTTTTAGCAAGATGTGTCACTTGGTTCCCTTCATCAAACTTCCTTGCGCTAAGACACTCGCTAAGGCCTTTGTCAAGGAAATTGTCAGACTACATGGTGTTCCTACTGACATTGTTTCTGATAGGGGACCTCAGTTCGTGGCTCGTTTTTGGCGTGCCTTTTGTGACAGGTTGGGAGTTCATTTGTCGTTTTCATCCGGATATCATCCTGAGTCTAATGGCCAGACAGAAAGGAAGAACCAGGATGTTGAGCAGTTCTTGCGTTGTTTTGTGGCAGACAATCAGGAGGGGTGGTCTGAGTTTCTGCCACTTGCTGAATTTGCTCTTAACAACCATACATCCTCTTCTGCTGGGTGTTCACCTTTTTTTTGTTGTTCTGGGAGACATCCGTCTTTTGGGTCATTCTCCAAATTGGTTTCGGCTGTGCCTGAGGAGGAGAGTTTTTCCGGTGATTTGGAGAGAGTTTGGACGGATGTGCATGCTAATCTTCAGGAGGCTAACAAAAAATCTAAGAGGTACTTTGATAGGAAACGGCAAGAGGTTTTGTTTGCTGTTGGTGACATGGTTTGGTTGTCCTCTAAGAATCTGCGATTGAGGATTCCTTCTAAAAAATTGGGTCCCAAGTTCGTAGGGCCCTTTAAGGTGCTTCAGATAGTTAACCAATCTGCTGTTAGGTTGGAGGTTCCTACCTCCTGGAAGATTAACCCGGTGTTTCATGTTTCTCTGTTGAAAAAAGCTGATGTGTTGGATGGTGATGCCTCTGCCACTGTTCCTCCGGTGGTGGAGGACGGGGAATATGCAATTTCCCGCATCCTAAATTCCAGACGGTATAGAGGGAGTTTGCAGTATCTCGTCGCTTGGAAGGGTTTCGGACCTGAGGATAACTCATGGGTGAGGGCGGATGATGTTTCTGCTTCCAGACTTGTCAGAGCGTTTCACAGGAGGTTTCCTGGTAAGCCTGGGCCTAGGGGATCCGGAGGATCCTCTTAGAAGAGGGGGTACTGTTAGAACTCTCCTGTTAGTTTTTTTTTAGTTTGCTGGTCACATGACCATTTTTGCCTATTTAATCTGGCTCCGCCCTCCTGGCCTTGCTGGACTTCATTGTATTTACTACTCCTGAGCTAGCTTGGTGCTCTGTTGCCGTTCTCTGCTAGTTTTGCTAGGTCTTCTGACCTCTATGCTTTTTGTTGTGTGTTTGTCTTTGACTGCTACTATTTCTGCTAGGAGGTGTCCAACTTATCCCAGTCCCTAGTTCTTGTAGGGATCCCTCCCTCACATCTATAGGTCTTCGTACAGACTAGCCGAGGACTTTAGCGGGTCTGATCGCAGGATCAGGTTCCCCGTTACATCGTAGGGATCTAGTTTAGTTCTATTGTAGGGACAGATCTCCTGTCTTTCCTTAGTCTCTGTAGCAGATCATAACAGAGAAGAGAGGAGGCAGTCGAAGATTTTTGTCTGGGCTCATCGTACACCTTCCGGAAAGCCGCGAGAAAAGCCTGGAGGACGGACACCAGAGGATCCCCTCTCTCCCACAGAGGGTTAAGCCACGCCAACGTCACTCAGGTGAGGTTCGACATGATGAATGCCACCTTGGCCCTGTCGAAGGTGAACTGGTGCGCCAGGAGCTCAAAGTGAAGTGAAAACTGATTAATGAAGCCCCGAAATAGGGCAGGATCATGACCAAAATGTGGAGGAGCACATACCCGGGTTACTAAGTCTGGTGCCACAGTGCCACTGGTTTTAGGATGGCGCGGGCGCCCACTTTAAGAGGAAGGGAGCGCGCGCGTGCCCCAAGTTCAGAGACTGGGGATCTAAGCGCGGTGCGCGCACCCCGGACAGACGCTGTGATGAGGCCAAGGGGGGAGCGGAACGCCGTACCGGAGCCGCGGTGGTGAGTGGATCGGCGTCTCTGACCGGCAGGAGTCAGAGACGCCGATGCTAAAGTACCCCCCCCTTTACGCCCCCTCTTTTTCAAGCCCCCAAGAATTTTTTCAAGAAGAGGAGGAGTATGTATGTTCTCCCTGGGCTGCCAAGACCTCTCCTCAGGACCAAACCCCTTCCAATCCACAAGAAAAAAGGTTTTTCCTCTTACCCTCTTGGTAGCCGGAATGTTCTCTACCTCATAAACGTCCTCAGCGCTGACTGGAACTGGAGCTGTACCCAGATAATGAGAGAAAGGATTGAGGACAACAGGCTTGAGGAGTGATACATGGAAGGAGTTGTGGATCCGTTATGAGCCAGGAAGTTTCAGCTTGTATGCCACCGGATTAATTTGGCTCAGAATCTTGAACGGGCAAATGAATCGAGGACCCACCTTGTAAGAAGGCATCTTGAGGCAAACATACTTAGAGGAAAGCCAGACCTTGTCTCCCAGACGTAGATGAGGCGGATCCAGACGTCTCTTATCAGCGTTTCTCTTCATCCGCTCAGAGGACTGTAGAAGTGCAGCTCTAGTGTCTTCCCAAATCACCGAAAAGTCACTGACAAGACACTCTGCGGCAGGATTGTCCACTGAGGAAGAGACGGGAAACGGAATTCGGGGGTGTTGACCGTAAACCACAAAAAGCGGAGACTTAGCAGAGGACTCACTCACATGGTTGTTATAAGAATACTCGGCCTAAGGCGGAAGTTCTACCCAATCGCTATGGTGAGTGTTGACAAAGTGCCGAAGAAAACTGGCTGTTCATCATTATGCTATTTGTACTGTGGTGAAATTGATGCCATTTTGGTGGTGTCTGCCACTAACTTTTGGAAATGTGGAAACTCCTGATTGGGTCTCCATCTGCTGGGTTGGCTATAGTGGAAGAGGTATCAGTCCTAATTATACTATTTGCACTGCAGTGAAATTGATGCCATTTTGGTTGTGTTTGCCACTAATTTTTGGATATGTGGAGTCTCCTGACTGGGTCTCCATCTGCTGGCTTGGCTGTAGTGGAAGCGGTGTCGGTCCTTATTACCTCATTTCTACAGTAGTCAAATTGATACCACTTTGGTGGTGTTGCCACTAAAAATGTAGAGACTCTTACTTGGGTCTCCATCTGCTGGGTTGGCTGTAGTGGAAGAGGTGTCAATCCTCATTAAGCTATTTCTACTGTAGTGAAATTGATGCCACTTTGGTGGTGTCTGCCACTAGTTTTTAGAAATGTCGAGACGCCTGATTAGGTCTCCATCTGCTGGGTTGGCTGTAGTGGAAGACGTGTGGGTACCCATTATACTAGTTCTACTCTACTGAAATTCATGCCACTATGGTGGTGTCAGACCCTAATTTAGGGAATGTGAACACTCCTGGTTGTGTCTTCCTCTACTGAGTTGGCTGTAGTGGAAGAGGTGTCAATCATAATTATACTATTTGTAAAGTAGTGAAATGTGGAGATTCCTGATTTGGTCCCCATCTGCTGGGTTGGCTGTAGTGGAAGAGGTGTCGGTCCCAATTATACTAGTTGTACGCTACTGAAATTGATGCCACTTTGGTGGTGTTAGGCCGAAACACTCCAGGTTGGGTGTGCATAAGCTGGGTTGGAAGAGGTTATGTTCTTATTATACTATTTTTACAGTAGTGAAATTGATGCCACTTTGGTGGTGCCTGCCACTAGTTTTTGGAAATGTTGAGAGGCCTGATTGAGTCTCTATCTCCTGGGTTGGCTGTTGTGGAAGATGTGTGGGTTCCCATTATACTATTTCTACTGTAGTGAAATTGATGCCACTTCGGTGGTGTCTGCCACAAATTTTTATAAATGTGGAGACTCCTGATTGGGTCCCCATCTGCTGGGTTGGCTGTAGTGGAATAGGTGTCAGTCCTAATTATATTATTTGTATTGTAGTGAAATTGATGCCATTTTGGTGATGTCTGCCACTAATTTTTGGAAATGTTGAAACTCCTGATTGGGTCACCATCTGCTGGGTTGGCTGTAGTGGAAGAGGTGTTGATTCTAATTATACTATTTCTACTGTAGTAAAATTGATGCTACTTCAGTTGTTTCTGCCACTAATTTTTGGAAATGTGGAGACTCCTGATTGGGTCTCCATTTGCTGGGTTGGCTGTAGTGGAAGAGGTGTCGGTTCCCATTATACTAGTTCTACTCTACTGAAATTGATGCCACCTCGGTGGTGTCTGACACTAGTTTTTGGAAATATGGAAACTCCTGATTGGGTCTCCACTAGTGATGAGTGAGCGTCCTCGCCACTGCTCGGTACTTGCACGAGCATCTCACTGCTTAACATGCTTGGTGAGTATTTCCGAGATACTCCTGAGGGAAATCGGGTCCCAGCCCCGCATGTTGGGCGCTCTTTAGACAGCCAATTAACATGAAGGGATTGCCTGCCACGCATTGCAATGCCGTAGCCATGTTGATTGTGGCATAACAGTGAAGGCTGGCAGCATAGCGTCATCGGATGTATATAAGACCCAGTGTCCCTATGCTTGGCACAGTTTACCCTGGAAACAGGCAGAGTAGGGAGAGGTGCTGCTGAGTGAGGGATAGAATTGACGGTGTAATAATTAGGTATAGGTATTCCACAGTAAGATATATATCCATCTGAACTAACAGTCCTGAGGACTAATCCAGCTGCATATATAAATCCAGATGACAGCAGGAGCTATGCAGGCAGAGTTTGTGGACACTGTAAACAGCAGAATAGGGTCCATTGCACATTCTGTCTGCTCTGCTGCTGTTACAGATATCCGTAGCCTTAGATAACAGGGCTATTTTTGTTGCTCTTAATCCTGATTGTTTTGCTTAAAAAGTGATATAGTACACCATTTTACTGATCTATTTGCTTGTTAGCAGAATTCAGACAGATTTTTATTTTGTTTTATTTGCATTGCTGTATTGTAGAAGTAGAAACTTTTCCATCATCGGATGTGACCCCATATTACTGTGGTAATAATACAGACATTTTGTGGAGCGTGCCAAATATTACCCTCCATTTAAAGTCTACCACTTTGGTGTTGTTCATCCTATTCACACTTTATCGCTGACCAATACCACAGCTATAAGACCACTTCCTAAAGCTGTGGTCATCAGACGTTATACCATATTACTGCGGTAATAATCCTTACATTTTTGGGAGCGTGTCAAGTATTACACTCCATTTAAAGTCTGGCAGTTGTGTGTTCAAATATATTCACAGTTGGTTGCTGACATACCGTATCTGTGAACAATGTTGTCAGAGTATTAAGCCACTTTTACGGACTCTGATAAAATGGCTTGCTCAGCTGTACATGGAGGTAGACATGGAACACTGTCTCTTTAAGTTTTCGAGTTGGTTTAATAAAACGTTATAAACCAGCCTAGAATTCATAAGGTAAATACAGCCCATTCGGCATAACGGAAAAAAATATATATAAAGATGCAGCACAGTCCATATATTGGCTGGGTTCAGGACACTCAGGGTTAACCACACACAGTTCAGCACAATACATGCAAGTTCCTATCTGGAGTAAGTCTCTCCAGATTCAAAAGACTGGCTATTTATAGCCTGGACCACACCCTGAGGTGGAGATATGGAGAACAACTTCCCACCCTCTCTATGGTGGTTCTCATAAAACACGCCCTTTCAAACAAGGCTGATTAACCCTCTCTGCATCTACCATGCAGGAGAAAATTTCCATGTTTCACATCACTGAAGCTAATAGCCTCAGTGAAGCATATCTCTCCTCCAGTATTCTGCCAGTGACTTTGTCAGAAGACTGACAATAAAACATACAAACACAAAGCTAAATTGGATTTTCCTGGGAGAAATGTTAAGAAACATTCTTTGCAGGGTCATGACTTGTATATAAGGCCATAAAAAAAAAAAAAAATAAAAACTATAAAAACACAGCAGGATCTTTAGTATAAAAACCAGACTCGCCAATGCAATCTCTTAATCCTTGCAAGCTTCAACACAATGTTCACAAGGTAGACAGCAGAAGTGGTGGCTCCCCTAGACAACGAGAAAACTCCTTCACGATGGTAGAGACCACCATCTCCTTAGCTTGCTGCCTGGTACTTTTCGGTGAGAATGAACTTGGCTCCAAGCAGGCAGGAATTTCCAGCGAATGGCACGTCATGGTTTGATATGAGCAACCAGTACCAGAGGCGAAGCCATCCCCAATTTCAATAACTCAGGAATTTTATTTGCCAGACTGGCTGCTGTGGGGTTTCTACTCACTTGGGAGAGTTGGTAGTCAAAACAGGAAGCATTTCCATTAAAAGGTCCATTCTAGTTTATTGCGGAGTCATAATCCAGCCATAAACTAAGGAAAATAAACAGCCTTCAGTTCAGGCAAACAAAGTAAACAGCTCTTTAGGCAAAGTCTCTTGAGAACCAGTCCTAATCACACCGGCTGGAAAACATTCAGTACACCGGCTCAGTTTGCAGATACCACAAAATAGGACCTCTTCCTCATCACACAGACTATGTGTCAAACAATGGACTCCATTTTACCTTGTTAACCACACCCAGAGGTGAAGTATGTGGGTAGCCAGACCCGCCCATCTCTCCGACTACCCGCAAAACCTGGGCCTAGATGCACCAAACAATCCTCTTAGTGCTTGCGTGCATTACAGCAACATTCCAGGATTACATCACAGACGACAGCCATCTCTGTGATACATACCTCCGATCAACTATGTGTCTGTGCCACCTTACACTACTCAAACATTCGTTTCTCACAAAGGAGCTGAAGACAGAGTGGCAGTATGTGCAAGTTTCTCCAGCATGACCTGTTTGTTATATATCAGAGGGAGAACAGAATTGGGATTTGTTATTTTATTATTATTATATTATTATAGTCCTAATTGTAATATTTCTACTCTGGTGAAATTGATGCCACTTTGGTGGTATCAACATTTAATTTTTTGAAATGGGGAGACTACTGGTTGGGTCTCCTTCATGTGTGTTGCCTGTAGCAGTAGGCCTCCCAGACCAGAAGGCCTCCACTTACTTTCAGTCAACTACCCATGTTACTATCCTTACATTTTTGTACCAATAATAATCTATGAAGTTGATTTTCTACCATCTGAATGTGGCTAAGCAGGTTGAGTGTTGCATGTGGTATCAGAGCTCCCAGCACAGCAGACCTACACCGATCCCTCATCCACCTCATCTTAATTTGAAGTTCAATTCAAAGCTGTAAATGCTGGCCTAGACCCTAATACCTCATCTATGGCCCATGGCTGATTGCTGCTTTGGGTCAATTGAGGCCACTTTCCTGCTGTCTGCCTCTAATTTGATGTGTTTTGGCAGCTTTTGGGCGAGTTTGAAGGTGTTGTGTATGGGTTTAGTTTTGACCCCCATTGAATCCAATGGCGTTCGGTAATGTTTGGTGAAAATTCGACAAATAAATCGGTGAATATTGCAATTCCGAGCCGAATATTGAAATATTTGCTCATCTCTACTTGTCACCACTAAAGTGTCTGAGAAATAAGACAGTTGAACCACTTGCCAAGCCTTATTATTCTAAAATCAATAAAAGAACCTAAACTTGAAAAAATTTCCAAAATCCACTAGCAAGTATAAAAATAACAATCTTTATTGATAAATAATCCATAAAAAGATTTTTTCATTGTCAAATAATCACCAAATCATTTGAAAGAGGGAAAGGATGAAACAAACAAAAGAATCAGCACAAAGGGACACATATAATAATTCCATATAAAGTTTGGTCTCAGTTCCTATAGGTGATATTGCCTACGATGAGAAGGTGACTAGTAATGTAGAGATGATAATTCAAATGATCTCTAATAACAATAATCATATAGATGAATCACGTCATCTTGAAAATAGAGCGTTCAAACCCTCAACAAGGCAATACCCAAATGGTTCACATCAAAATACACATGCTGTAACTGACCCAGACCATTGAACTTACTTGTTTGGTGGAATAGGGCATTCTTGGAAAGATATATGATTAAGGGCCTAATACCACGGGGTTTACGAGTTCAAATCTTTCCATCCTTTGTGGTGGATGATGAACCCCTTAAACTGAGATGGGAAGAAGTTGCCGGGGATTGTTCCCGTGGCTTTATGGAGATCTTAATACAGATGGATGATAAGATCCTTAAAGATATTGAGAAAGAAATAGAGGAAATACAAAGTAATATCAAAAAGGATCTTAGTGACAAGGCCCTTGAAGAAATTAATAAAGAATTGGAACTTAATTTCGTTAATTGGAAAAATGAAGTGTGTACTGCAAAAACAAAGAAGTTTCAGAAAGATATGGCAGATCTTCAGAACAACATGATGTATCGGTGGAGAAATAGGGGCTCTAGAAAAGGTTCCATAATCAGGTCACATTCTGGCTCAATCTCATCTCATATCTCAATGGATGAAACACGCCCCAATACCAGTGACTCTCAATCTGAGAACACTGTACATATGGGCATCACAAGGGATCTAAGGAACAAGACCAAATCCTATCCGAAAAGAAAAATCACTCCCCCATATCAATATACTAAGAAAACCAGGAGTAATAATATGGAGGTAATTAATCTCTCTAAACATGAACTGTCTCCCACACACTATGAACTTCTGAAATTAGGTCTGTCCTTTTCACCGGTCAGTGGATTCGATTACTTCTTGGCAGTTAAGGATCTCCACCTCTTCTGCCTCAAATTAATTTTGAAAAAATTACACCATAGACCTGAGCATGAGTTGAACTCTATGAGTGATAGGGAGTTGGAGGCATTGGATACATTGGAGGATCTCCTATTGGAGCAAGGCCCAAGCACTGATTTTCCTAAAGCTATTCTGCCCAAATCAACCACATTTCCTCCCTTGTCGATTTGCTCATCAATTGAAATTTTCTCCAAAATGGTCATGGAAGATTTAAAAAAAAATCCCGGGTGGGATTAGGAGAGATAATGTACATCCATTACAGAGAAAAGCCCTTAAAGAACTAAAACGAGGGAAATGTCATGATCTGGCCAGTTAATCAGTATGAGAAGGAGGTATATAGACAGCTGAAGGTGAAAGAAAATTACTCCATTGAGCCTAGTAATCCAACATCACACTTCAGTCTTGAACTTCAAAAAATCCTGATCACTGCATATGAAGAAGGAATTATACCAAAAAAAGTATTGGAGGGTTTAGCTGTAAAATCTCCAAAAATACCCACGCTATACTTGCTCCCCAAGATTCATAAAGATCCATTGGATCCCTCGGGGCGTCCGATAGTCTCTGGCATGGGAGGTCTATGCGAACCAGTCTGTAAATTCATTGACCACTATTTGAAACCACTGGTGGAGACGTTACCCTCCTATGTCAGGGACTCTTCGGACGTCCTGGGGAAATTGGATGGTATCTCCCTGGATGAGGATATGTGGCTGGTGACAGCAGACGTCGAGTCCCTATACACCTGTATAAATCATGATGATGGAATCAGTGCCGCCCGTTTTTTCTTAGGGACAAGTAGTCTGGACAGGCCCCTGGTCAACCTGATTTTGGAACTATTGGAATTCATTCTTGAACACAATTTTTTTGTTTTCAGGGATCAGTTTTATTTGCAGAGACGGGGAACCGCCATGGGCGCGGCATGTGCCCCGTCGTATGCGAATCTCTTCCTCGGCCTTTGGGAGAGGGGGATTTTCTGCGACGGCGGGGTGCATGCCGCGGGCCAGGTGTTGTACTGGTTCCGGTACATAGATGACCTTCTAATCATTTGGCAGGGCACCACATTGCAATTGAACACTTTTTTTGAGGCATTAAATGTTAACAACTATAATATCAAATTAACATACAAATATAGTAGACAAGAGATTGATTTCTTGGATATTGCAATGTCGGTGGACCCGAGGGGCCTGATCCAGACCAGTATCCATCGTAAAATAACTTCTGTAAACTCTGTACTACACGCCTCTTCTGCACATTTACCCTCGACCATCAGGGCCATTCCCACTGGACAATTTATGAGGGCTAAAAGAACATGCTCTACTGCTGTCTCTTTTGAACAGCAAGCTATAGATCTACGAGATCGTTTTTTGGATAGGGGCTATAGCCGCAGAACAATTAAGAGGGGCTTCAATAAGGCAAAGGCAGTCCCGCGGGAAAGACTCCTCAGGACTACCAAGAAAAAACTAACTGATATCCCGAAGATAAGATTTATCTCTACTTTTAATTGTGAGTGGAATTCTATGAAAGTTATTCTTGTGAGACATTAGCCCATCTTACTCACTGATCCAGTTTTGAAAAAGGAGATCTCTGAATTTCCACTCATGACAGCAAGACGCAGTAGAAATCTTCGGGATCATCTAGTCCAAAGCCACTATGTGGCGAAAGGAAAGAGTCACTTTGGGACTGGCAAACAAAAGTGGGGATGCTTTCCCTGCGGTGACTGCCTTGCCTGTACAAGGGGTAACATTATTAGAGCAACCTCCTTTGACACTGCGGATGGGACTCGGACCTCTGCGGTCACCAGTTACATATCCTGTAGTACATCATACGTGGTGTACTACGGGGTGTGCCCATGTGGGAAAATTTATGTAGGACTAACATCTAGGAAGCTACGTATCCGAACTCGGGAATATGTCAGGGACATTGTGGCGGCAGGGGAGGTGGAGGACCTAACGACCGTGAAGACTATCCCAAAACACTTTAAGACCTGTCATAACTCCGATCATCGGGGTTTTAAAATTAGGGGGATTGATCAAATCCACTGTGGTATTCGGGGAGGCGATGTGAAAAAAGCTCTAGCCCAACTTGAGCTTAAGTGGATCATCAATCTGGGGTCTATGTCACCCCTTGGGCTAAATGAGAAACTTAGTTTCTCACCCTTCTTGTAATCTCTACACTTTTAACTTGATTTTAACCTTGTTTTTCTTTTGTGTGATTCTAATTTTTCCTCTTTATGCCTCCGTATTTTAGCGTGAATGACTTGCCATTACTCCCGTTCTGTGATAATATGGGAAGTACCCAACTTTATTGTGTCTTAGACCTACCTTTATTTGGATTTTGTATCTATTGAACTCCAACGAGTGAACCAGCAACTTTGAAGTCACCTTATTTTTCTCCTACATCATTGGACATTTCTTTATTTTGTGCACTCGATGTATATATGATATTTATTATATTGATTTATATACTGTGATATACAAGGATGTGACAAATGTATGTTGTGTTTTTTTTTATTTGTTTTTTTTTATGGTCATGCACATGTATTTACCTGTATCTGTGCACACTACTATACTACGCGCATTCTTAGTCTGATGTGCCAAAAAATGCATTTTTGAATTGTTTAAACTTTAATGTGTATCTGTCTTTTGTGCATTTGGTTATAATTATAACTTTTGTGTACTGATATGGGTGTACTACCATGTTTTGCGTTTGCATAACTCTGCATTAGGTATTTGTGCATATTGATATGTCTGTGCTATATCTATATATTAGTTCACTCACTGATGCACATGTATTTGTCCACATTGTGCGCTTTTTGGGTGCATCAGTACTGTGAGGTATTTGCAACCTCTTTATTAGTCCATCTACTTTCTTTATTTATTCCTCTATAAAGGTTGGTCTTACGTTGGGAAATAGCGCCCCCATAATATTGATTATGCTATGGACTTTTGTATCTGTGGTTCGCGGGTCTCCAGGATGGAAAAGTTTCCCTGGTTACATGATACGAGCATGGACTCCCAAAAAATGGCGCCAGTAAGCGCATGCGCACTGCGACAGTCAATCCTATACCGGGCTAAGGCCTCCGTCATTTCCGGCACGCACATATGACGTCAAACGGGGATTTCCCTAGTGCGTGCCGGAAAGGAGAGCCGGACCCCGAACTTCCGGTTTCTCTGTCGCAGCGCTGGGGCACGGCACATGGATTGGTGGACTCTGGATATGGACGGGTATTTAAATGGTGAGGCACGCATATTCCTGATCACACTCCCCTTGAGAAAGCATTGAGTGTGCGAAACGCGCGTCGGGGCGTCACATACGGCACGGGACCAAATTCAGTGACTATTCCTATGGGTAAGTTCAATGGTCTGGGTCAGTTACAGCATGCGTATTTTGATGTGAACCATTTGGGTATTGCCTTGTTGAGGGTTTGAACACTCTCTTTTCAAGATGACATGATTCATCTATATGATTATTGTTATTAGAGATCATTTGAATTATCTCTACATTACTAGTCACCTTCTCATCGTAGGCAATATCACCTATAGGAACTGAGACCAAACTTTATATGGAATTGACGCGCCCCCTGGGCCAGTGCTGTAGGGGATACCCGGAGCCGGATCTCGATGGGGGTAGTAGTCCTTGTGGCGGTGACCCGGTCCGTGCCCAGGGTGTCAAACTAAGTGGCAGTCTATGGCAGTAGATGTTAACTTGATTGTCGACTACGCCACCCGTTGAGTGCGGCTTTGAAGCCGCCGCTGCAGAGCAGTCCGCTGAGGCCGGTGGTATATGTGCAGCAGTGATGGTATAACCCCCAACGGGAGGGGTATGGCCTCAGGGCAGCAGGTGTAGATGGTGGGGGTTGTGATGGTGCCATAAGAAGACTCAGAGTCGGGAGATGCAGTTCAGGGTTTTTACTTACTGGTGTCCTTTTAGTCACTCTGGCCTTGAGTGACCACCCGAGCCGTGCTGCGTCCACCAGGTCCTGGACTCGGCCAACCCCCAGGCAATTCCGGAGCGTGGTCCTGAGCTCCTTTCTGACTCTCCCTTTCTCTGGCCATTCCCACCAGGGATCCACTTTTGGCCGGCTCCTTCGGGTCTCTTGGTGGTCAAACCTCCTCTGGGTTCCCTGACCCTATACTTGGTGTGCCTTTCTGGTGGATTTGGTGAGGGTCGTGGCAAATCTTGACCACGACCTCCGGTTTCTGGCTGAGGATTAGTGGCCTCCACCAGTTCGGGTTCCGGTACCCTTGTCCGCCAACCCTTCACCCTTTTGTCTGTATTCTGGGATCTTGGGGTTCCCTTCTTGTTTCCTCTCTGGGTCCTTCTTTCTCCTCTCTCTCTCTCAGCAGGCTCTGCTCTGGAGCTGGGCCCAGCCGGAGCCACAGCTCCCTGTCAGCCCTCCTGGCTGAGCTCCTCTGCTCTGCTCCTCTTGCCTGACTGAACTCACTGACCCTATCCTAAGATGGTGCCCACCTTATATACTCCCTCTATGTGTGAGCTCAGGTGACCAGCACCCAATGAGCTCCTATCTTTACCCAGACTACTCCCCCTATCTGCCCCTACACTACTGGGATGTTCCACCCCCCTCCCACTCCAGCCAGGGACAGACGCTGTCGTACCTGCACATATACTGGTGGGAGTACCGTCGTTCTGTCCCCCGGAAATGGGATGTATGTAGTGCATGCAGCCTACTAGCTCAGTTCCACACTCCATCCTTACCCGGGAGTGGAATACCACACCTCTGGCTTGAGGTGTAATACCCCTGTAGCAGCCGAGTCCTCAGGGTGCTACAGAATTATTATATGTGTTCTTTTGTGCTGATTCTTTTGTTTGTTTCATCCTTTCCCTCTTTTAAATGATTTTCTCATTATTTGACAATGAAAAAATCTTTTTATGGATTATTTAGCAATAAAGATTGTTATTCTTATACTTGCTAGTGGATTTTTGAAATTTTTTCCAAGTTTAGGCTCTATGATTGAGGATTCACTACATAGTCTTGTTCATGTAAAATTGAATGGGGAGATATGACTTATCTATCTTCAGCCAGTATATATTACTTATATCTTTGGAATAGTTTCTTGCATTAAAATCAATAAAAGGCAAGGAATGCATTAAAAATTATACGGAAATTATCATTAAGAAGAGGCTGACAACAAGAGGTGCAACTGTCATAATGGATTGGGAATTGGACTCTAATGAAGCTAAATATCAATTAATGGATTTTAATGTGGGCAAAAATAAAGAAGATAATGCTAATATTTTTAAAATGATATAGATTAGATAGTGGACAGTGCCTTTAATAGAAAGCTTTTTTCAGAAAAGCTTAAAAGGTCTCTCATTAACACTTTAATAGCTATCCATATACACCGATTTTTTTTATCTACTTCCAAAAATTTACAAAAAATCTTAACAGACTTCTGGAACATCCTATAGATTCTAGAATTATTATAGAAATAGTAGAGACTTTAGTGGTGCACTATCTCCAAAAGATTGGTAAGAAATTTCCAGATTGCCTATCAGATACTAATCAATTCCTTGGAAAGGTGGAAACTGTTGACGGTGACAAGAGTCTCTACACCAACTTACCTTATGAGGATATAGGTGTAATTAGGGAAATATTCTGTGAAAATCCTATAATCTTTCACCCCGTCACCCAGAAACCTGTTTTCACTTTCCTGACCAGGCCAATTTTTTCAATTCTGACCATTGTCACTTCATGAAGTAATTATTCTGGAACGCTTCAACGGATCCCAGTGATTCGAAGGCTGTTTTCTCATGACATATTGTACTTCATGATAGTGGTAAAATTTGCTCGCCATTACTTGCATTTACTTGTGAAAATATCATAAATTTGGAGAAAATTTTTAAAATTTCACAATTTTCAAACTTTTCATTTTATCCCCTTAGACCAGAGTTATGTCACACAAAGTAGTTAATAAATAACATTTCACACTTGTCTACTTTACATCAGCACAATTTTTGAAACATAGTTTTTTTTTGTTAGGGAGTTAGATTGGGCGCACGGCAGGGCTTGGAAGGGAAGGAGCACCATTTGACCTTTTGAACGCAAAACTGGCTGGAATCGAGAGCGGATGCAAGGTCGTGTTTGGAGAGCCCCTGAAGTTCCTAAACAGAGGAAACTCCTCACTAATTACCCCATTTTGGAAACTAGACCCCTGAAGGAATTTATCTAGATGTGTGTTGAGCACCTTGAATACCTTAGTGCTTCATAGAAGTTTATACCGTGGAGTCGTGAAAATAAAAAATCACATTTTTTCCCACAAAAATGTTATTGTAGTCCCAAATTTCTCATTTTCACAGGATCAACAGGAGAAAATGGATTGTTTGCAATTTCTCCTGATTATACCAATACCCTGTATGTGGTGGAAAACTACTATTTAGGCATACGGCAGAGCTTGGAATTGGAGTGCAGACTTTGATGCAATGGTCTGTGCGAGCCATGTCAAGTTTGGAGAGCCTCTGATGTGCCTCGTCAGTGGAAATCCCCCACAAGTGACCCCATTTTGGAAAATACATCCCTCAAGGAATTTATCTAGAGGCATAGTTTTAGTAATGATTTTAATGCTTCTAGTTTTATTGGTGTATGAATTTATGATGTGGTGGTATGTGTAAGTTGAGCGGGCTGAGTAGATCAGATTATAAAAGTGTTTTGAGTCAACAGGGTAAAACCAAATTGTATTAATTTATGGACGTGGTATGCTTTGAAGCAGTCCTCAATACAAAGGCCAAGTTTCTCAGGGCAGGCTTCACAATCGTAAATTGTGTCCTTTCGTATTCCCCTCTTGGAGTGTACTGAGCATACACAGCACTTTTTTGTCTTCTTCCCTTCTTTGCTGTATGGGGAACCTCTCCAGGAAAATGTTGACCTGGTACAATGCGAGGACCATCAGTTTGAGAAGTACTGGGACTGTAACCTTCCTAAGTGCCAAACATTAGGGCCTTGATGACTACCTCCTGAAACTGAAGGAAGGTTTGTACCGCGCATGGCCAATTTTTTGTACTATACTTTACCATTTGGGACTTCTGTTGTGGTACCTGGGACATTGACAAGAGATATGTTGACACGGTGTATGGAGGTCATGATAAGGGCATCCCTCTTATACTCGACCACCAGCATGTTGTCACTGCATTGGGCTCCGCTCTCACCCTTTCTCAGCTGTTGCCCAATTAGCAGCTTAGGGCGGATTCTCTGTTTTTTTTCACACGTAGCCGAATGCAACTGTACCTCTGACAGAGAGGGTCTTGAAGAGTGGTATGCTGGTGTAAAAGTTATCTATGTAGAGGTGATAACCCTTATCCAGCAGTGGCTGCAGCAATTCCCACACAATTTTTCCACTCATCGCCAGGACATGTGGGCATTCATGGGGTCAATCTTGATGTCCTTCCCTTCGTAGATCCTAAATCTGTGGGTGTTGCCTGAGGTATTCTCACACAGCTTGTAGTTTAATTTCGTACCTGGCCCTGTTACTGGGAATGTTAGCTTCCCTTTGAAATGAACCAGAGATTCATCTATATAGATGTCCCTTTGGGGGCTGTACAACTCAGCAAATTTTCTGCTGAAGTGGTCAACTACTGGCCGAATTTTATAATTTTATATAGACGATCAAACTTAGGATCGTCTCGGGGAGGGCACTTCACATTATCACTATAATGCAAAATTTTTTGGATTGCTTCAAATCGTGGCTTTGTCATGGCTATACGGAATACAGGTGTGCTGTAGAGTATATCAGTACTCCAGTATTGCCAAAGATGTATTTTGACTGAGCTCATATGCAGCACAAAAACCCCAAAATGTCATAATTTCTGTTGCATTTACAGGGGTCCATCTAGCATATGATGACGTGGGATTTTGGGTGAAAAATTGATGGGCATACAAATTTGTCTGGGCAATCATAAGATTTATTATTTCCATGCGGAAAAATAATTTAGAAAAGTCAATTTCAGTGAGGCCTATACTGTCAAATTGGATTCCTGAGCTACCCATGAAATCAGGAATAACAGGCTGATGATTTTTGGGGGCTGAAGTCCATATGGGATCGATTGCTGTACAGGTTGCTTTGGTCCTAGGACACCTTGCTGGGGATCCCACCTCACTGGATGAGAAAGAGGAAGAGAAACAGAGGAATGTGGGATGTTTCTCACTGCCTGAATCCGTGTCAGAGGCAAGGATGCAGTATGCCTCCTCTGCTGAACAGTGTCTTCTTGACTAAGGGACATTTTTATATTATTCTTCAAAACACTGGGGATGTGTGTGTGAGTGGTGCTTTTACACATGTATTGTGTGGGACTTGTGTAAAGGGTATTATTTATTATAAAAAGTAGAAAGAAAAAAGTAGAGAAAAAACGTAGAAAAAAAATGTAAAGAAAAAAGTAGAGGAAAAAAAAAAGAAAAATTTGGAAGAAACACTTTAAAGGAAAAAAATGAAAAGAAAAATCAGTACAAGTGTACAAGTAAAAATAAGTTTGTATAAAAAAAAATTAGTGACATTCACTACACTAATGCCCTACCTATAAAGTTAGTTTTTTGCAAAAGAAAAACTGACTTCACTAACACTGCCATGTACTCTCCCCTAATGTGCCAGTTAAAAATTTATTCGGCGCTATTCTTTTCTTTTGCAATAGAAAAAGGAAAGTCACTAACACTGCGAAATACGCTCCCCTAATGCACTAGCTAAGTTACCCGGTGCCAACAATTCTTTTTTTTGCAAAAGAAAAAGGTAGGTCACTAACACTGCGACGTACGTTCCCCCAATGCACTAAGAAGTTACCCGGTGCTAACAATTCTTTGTTTTTTGCCTACCTATAAAGCTCTTCTGTACTACTTTTTTTTTTCTAAAAGAAAATTGGACGTCAATTACACTGCAACGTCCTCTCCCCTAATGCACTACCTCCCAACCTACAAAGCTACTCTGTACTACTATTATTCTTTTTTTAAAAAAAGAAAATCAGATGTCACTTACTTTGCAACATCCGCTTCCCTAATTCCCTATCAATAAAGCTATTTTGTACTAACGACCATTATTTTTTTTCTAAAAGAAAATTAGATGTCATTTACACTGCGACGTCCGCTACTCTACCTATAGCAAAAAAATGAAAAAGTCCCTTGGCGCAGACTGTGATCAGCAGTTATACTGATCAGAGTGCTGCGGCCACGGGAAGAGCATGAATGCTCAGTACAGGAGGCGGTGTACATGGGAAAGGCGCAAAACAGCGCTTCAAAGACACAATTGAGAATGGGGTGGGGGGGTGGGGTGTTAGTTGGAACAGTGATTTGGAAACAGTTGCTGCTGTGATCACAGATCGGTCACACAGCAGTCTGCACACAGACAGCACAATGCACAGCACTGGATCGCAGGAGACAGGAAATCGCATTGGCCATCAATGAACTTATTTCTCTCAGGTAACACAGAGGGGGTCTACAACTGCTCTGCATGGCAGCTCTGAGGAAGAGATGGTGTAGCGCGCAGGGGATGGGGACGACTCGGTACCCGGGCCTTTGCCTGGTTTGGGGGTGTCGCGGTGGTCGGCTCCTGGGCCCGTACCCTGGGGTCACTCTTGAAAAAGGGGATTGGAACTTGGATAAAATAAATAAACAGTTTGTGACGCCACCTGTGGTACCTGGTAATGATTACCAGCGCTGCTTCAGACCTCCGGGGGTGTTGGGATGCAGCTGAGGTGTTTCTGCTCCCCACAGGTGGAGCGGGCCCCCGGGGCAGTGTGGAGTTTTATGGTGGGTGGTGATGCTGGGGCTTGTAGTGCAGGTGGGATGGCGCAGCAGGAGTAACTGACAGAGACAGGAGATTGGCTTCAATACCTTTACTGGTGCGGATGTCAGGTATGGTCCAGGGTACTCAGTAGGATGGGTGCACTTCAGGACTTCTCCCCAGTGAGCGGGTATAAGGCCTTCTGGTCCGTGTCTGCCTCTCTGTATGCTCCTGGCCAGCCTGCACTGGGCCTAGCTTATGTGTCGTGCTGTTCCTTCACCTGACGCTCAGTAGTAGGACCTTCTGCTGGCAACCACTATCCCTGGGCACCGAGGCCTTCGTGGCTCCTGGTCCTGTAATGGGTCTAGTTTCAGGTTGGCCAGGGACTTGTAGTACTCCTGGAATGCCCGTGATCCCTACTGGGTATACACTGTGTTCCAAATTATTATGCAAATAATATTTTCTCAGATTTTCCCAAATTACCTATATGAATTGCAGTCATTGTAATTTTCCAGTCAAATAACAATTGAAAGGTTTTTGTACAAACTGCCTATGATAACAGTATATTTTTAAAAAAATAAAAAACTCAAACTGCACTCAAAATGCATGTTCCAAATTATTATGCACAGCAGAGTTTTCAACCTTTTCATTTTAATAAAGAACAAAAAAATGGTCATTTTTGAAATTATAAGCATTAGCAGGTTATTACAAACTGAAATCAAACAGTTTTCAACTCAAAACTTTATTCTAGGTGATGTTACATTTGCACATAAGACCCCTTGTTCGCAAGGAGCTTCTGAACTCTCTCGTCCATTGAATTTGTCAGGTTTTGGATGGTTTCTGCTTTAATTGTTTTGCATGAGGACAGAATACCCTCCCAGAGCTGTTGCTTAGATGTGAACTGCCTCCCGCCATCATAGACACTCCTTTTGATGATGCTCCAGAGGTTCTCAATGGGGTTGAGGTCACGGGAGGCAGTTCACATCTAAGCAACAGCTCTGGGAGGGTATTCTGTCCTCATGCAAAACAATTAAAGCAGAAACCATCCAAAACCTGACAAATTCAACGGACGAGAGAGTTCAGAAGCTCCTTTCGAACAAGGGGTCCTATGTGCAAATGTAACATCACCTAGAATAAAGTTTTGAGTTGAAAACTGTTTGATTTCAGTTTGTAATAACCTGCTAATGCTTATAATTTCAAAAATGACCATTTTTTTGTTCTTAATTAAAATGAAAAGGTTGAAAACTCTGCTGTGCATAATAATTTGGAACATGCATTTTGAGTGCAGTTTGAGTTTTTTATTTTTTTTTAAATATACTGTTATCATAGGCAGTTTGTACAAAAACCTTTCAATTGTACTCTAATAGTTATTTGACTGGAAAATTACAATGACTGCAATTCATATAGGTAATTTGGGAAAATCTGAGAAAATATTATTTGCATAATATTTTGGAACACAGTGTAAAGGGACCCTGTAGGCGTGGACCCGGTGTCCGGTTGGTATATCGGGGTGAGCCTATGATGCTCCTCTGCCACCTCTACTCCTCTCTCCTTTCTACTCTTGCCTTCGGCCACACTCGGGGCCCTCAGAACTCAGGAGCAGACGTGCTGCATCTTCGCTGCTCTCAGGGTCAGCACTCTCTGAACAACTAATTCTGACTGAAGTGCCTGGCTCCACCCTCCATATATATATATCCCTAATGGGGCTCCCCCTGGTGGTATGAGGTGGATAGGTGGAGGTGTTTGTATGAAGTGAGGGCCTCTTGTGGAGAAGTCCATCCATGCACCCTTTTGGGATCTGTGGTGCCTGTGCGCCTGTGGAGTGAAGCACTTTGTAACAGGTTACAATAATAATAACAATTATAATAACATTTTCTTAAAAACATAATAAACACTCTTCTTTAAAATCTCAGTGAGATCCATTAACTGGTGTCCATCTCACTGGTGAAGATGAGCAGCATGAGGGACCCGTCTGAAAACCCTCAACGTAGGCCCTGGGCGTGGCTGCAGGGCATAAGTGATCCAGGTGCTGGACCAAGTCTTCGGCCACTCCAAACGGGTTTTTGTTCTGTGGCCTTATAAGGGGGCACTTTTGATGAGTGCAACTATTTACAAATAAAGTTTTTGGCTGCTCACAGTCCTCAGCCTACAAGTCTCTGTACCCTGACGGGGAACTACAGGCACACATTTAATTTCAGTTTACACAATAAACAATATGCAATACCCTACTGGGTAACTATTTATAAAGTAGGCACTTTGTGTTTATTCCCTAAACCTGGTAGGGATCTGTCCTTGTGTGCTGCGTGTGGACCTTCGTAGCACTGGGGTGTTACTAGTGTCTGTGCATGCACTTTCTGTTAATCTAGCAGATGTACGTGCTGGTAGATTATAAAACTGTCTTAATCTCTCTATGGGACTGGCAAGTGCAGTGTCCACTGGGCCTGCAGGCTCTGCTTCAACTGGTGCTTCTCCACTTACTGGGGACTCTTCCTGTTCCTGAGCAGGCTCTTCCAGGGTGCTTACAGGTTCTTCTGGTTGTTGATAGAAGTGTATCACCGGTATTATAACTACTCCATCAAGTTGAGGCCAGTCTGCAGGGAAATCTCCTAGAACTGTGTGAAGCACTTCTTCCTTGGGTTCTTCCGGTGATATAGGAGGTAATTCTTGCTCTGTTGTCTTCAGTAGACCTGGGCACACTTTCAAATGGTCTCTTGAGACTGTTGTGGTCGTTTTTCCTCCCTCTTTGCTAATCAGGCAAGATTTACTGTTGTCAAATCTGGAGTTCAGCACTGTGTAGGGCTCTCTTTCCGACTGGTCATCGAGCTTGTGACTTCTTCTCTTCCGCTTTAGCACTATCTCTCCAGGTGCCAAGGGTTCTGCTGGTGCATGTTTATTGTACTGTTCTTCCTGCCTCTCCCTTACTCTGTTCAGACTGTCTTCGACACAGGCCTGTACTCTCCTGTACTACTCTTGCCGATTTGTATCCCAGTCTTCAGTGGACATATCTGCTTCAGGTTCTACCACTCCGAGTTCCAGGTCCATGGGCAACTTTCCGGGTCTTGCTCTCATGAGGTACGATAGGGTACAATTAGTAGAACTCACAGGTATGTGATTATACAGATCTACCAGGTCAGGTAGTTTGTCTGGCCACTGGTTCCTTTCTTCCAAGGGTAAGGTTTTCAGCAGGTCTATGACGATGTTGTTCATTTTCTCACACAAACCATTAGTCTGAGGGTGATACGGCGTAGTCCGGATCTTCTTGCACCCATACAGATGACAGAATTCTTTAAACAGCTCGGCTTCAAAGGCAGGGCCTTGATCCGTCAGCACTTTGGCCGGTTATCCATGAGGCCTGCAGAAGTATGCTTGGAACGTTCTTGCTGCAGTTTCTGCTGTCAGATCCTTGACAGGGGCTACCACCAGGAACAGGGAATAATGATCCACCATGGTCAGTGCATAGGAATAGCCTGACCTGCTGGGTGACAACTTGACGTGATCCAGAGCGACGATCTCCAGGGGCTGGGTTGTTTTGATGGGCTGCAAGGGTGCTTTCTGGCTGCCGTAGTCTTTCCTTCTGAGGCTACAGGGCCCACAATTCCAGAACCACCTTTCTATGGAACTCCACATTCCAACCCAATAGAACTGCTCCTTCAGCAGGGTTTCCAGCTTTTTCCAGCCAAAGTGACCTGCTTGGTCGTGGTAGGCCTCCAACACCATCTGGATATCTGTCCTGGGTACAACAATCTGCCATACCATTTCATGGGTCTTGGGGTTGACATACCTTCTGCACAGCTTCTCTCTGTAGATGTGTTAGAACCCTCCTGATAGTTTTTGCTATCTAGTGTTTTGCGGTCACGTGACCAGCTGCCTATATATTCCAGCTCCACCCTTCTGACTTTGCTGGACTTCAGTGTTTTTTGCCTGTCTCTCTAGCCAGGTGCTTCGGTGCCTATCTCTGTCTAGTTCTCTTAGTCCTCTGGGATGTCTAGTACTTTTTGTCTGTTTGTCTTTTGCTCTGCAACAACTTCTATTAGGAGGTGTTCCATTTTTGTCCCAGTCCTTAGTTCTTTTAGGGACCCCTCCCTTTATTCTTTAGGTCTCCTTTCAGACTAGCCAAGGACAAAAGCGGGTCTGTTCACAAGGAACAGGCTGCCCGCTACATCGTGGGGATTCAGCTTAGTCTTACTGTAGGGACAGCCTTCCCCTTTCTTTCCTTAGCTTATGTTGCAGATCATAACAGTAAGTCCAGCCCAAAAAAAACTAAAAGGAAAGAAATTCGGGGATCAGTATGGTTTCCGTCCAGGATTTGGCTCAACGCCTGCAGGGATTGTCTCTGGAAGTGTCCGAGCTTCAGCAACACGTGAGTAGCTGTCCTGGAGTGCATTTTGTCGAACCAAAGGTAGGACTGCCTGATGATTTTTATGGTAAACAGCAAGATTTTTTTTCCTTTAAAAATGCTTGTTTGTTATATATTCGTTTGAGATCAAGGTCCTCTGGGAATGAATCACAGCGCATCGGTTTTATTATGTCACTTTTGCGCAATGAACCACAGGGGTGGGCCTTTTCTTTCCAACCTAATGATCTGTGTTTAAGTTCTGTTGAAGAATTTTTTTCTGCTATGGGGCAATTATATGACGATCCTGATCGAATCTCATCTGCTGAATCAGAACTTAGACGTTTGAATCAGAGGTCAGATGATGTTGAAATTTATGGCACACACTTCAGGAGATGGGCCTCAGAAGTTAAATGGAATGATTCGGCATTGAAATGTTTATTTCTTGCTGGTCTGAGTGAAAGGGTTAAGGATTTGCAGATCATAACAAGATGAACACCCGGCTTCTCTCATTCCACAGTTACTTGGCTTGTGGAGGAGCATCCTTCTCTAGGTGAGAACCTTCCTGGGTGGTCAGTCTTTTGATGAGGCTGACAACCGGGTCACTGTCTTTAGTCTCCTTCCAACTGTGATGGGGTAGAGGATTCAGCGTCCTTCCCTGACGTCTTCTGGTGACGTGTTGCTCATGGACCACTCCGCTTTGGTGGAAAGCAGGTAATTCAACTTCCTCTAAATCATCCACTTTATCCTCGGTGTCTGACTGGTGGGGAATCCTTGACAGGGCATCAGCATTGGTGTTCTTGTGACCTGCCCGGTACTTGATGGTGAACTGATTATTTGACAGTCAGGCCACCCAACGCTGTTCCATGGCTCCCAAC
Source organism: Phyllobates terribilis (assembly GCF_046119375.1). Classification (NCBI taxonomy): domain Eukaryota; kingdom Metazoa; phylum Chordata; class Amphibia; order Anura; family Dendrobatidae; genus Phyllobates; species Phyllobates terribilis. The sequence continues at coordinate 9,923,508 of NW_027362804.1, forward strand.
CTGGCTGTCTCCAGGTGTGTCAAGGGATTGTTGTCAGTAAAAGCTGTAAACTTAGTTGAGGCCAGGTAGTGTTTGAACCTTTCAGTGATAGCCCAGACCAAGGCCAGGAACTCCAGCTTGAAGGAACTGTAGTTATCCGGGTTCCTCTCGGTAGGGCGTGGCTTCCTGCTGGCATACACAATTACCTTCTCTCGTCCATTCTGCTTTTGGGACAACACAGCTCCAAGTCCCTCATTGCTGGCGTCGGTGTACAGCAGGAAAGGCTGTCTGTAGTCAGGGTAAGCCAGGATTTCTTCACCAGTCAGGATTTCCTTTATTACTGCAAAGGATTCGGCCTGTTCTTTGCCCCACTGGAATGGGGGACTCTTTCCTCTTTTGTACTGTCCTACCAGGAGGTCTTGTAGAGGTGCTACCTTTTTGGTATAGTCCTTTATGAACCTCCTGTAGTACCCAACCAGTCCCAGGAATTGCTGTACTTCTTTGATGCTTCTCGGTTCAGGCCACTTCTGGATGGCAGTGACCTTCTCCGGGTCTGGTGCTACTCCCTCCAAGCTGACTACGTGTCCCAGGTACTGAACCTTCTGCTTGAGCAAGTGGCATTTAGAAGGCTTTAGTTTCATCCCATACCAGGACAATGCTTCAAATACCTCCACCAGGTGCTTCAGATGGTCCTCATATGTCCTCGAGTACACGATAATGTCATCCAGGTACAGCAGCACTGTCTCGAAGTTCCGGTGTCCCAAGCAACACTCCATCAACCTCTGGAACGTTCCGGGTGCATTGCAGAGTCCAAACGGCATACTGTTGTACTTGCACAGTCCCATTGGGGTGGTGAAGGCCGTCTTCTCCCGTTCTTCCTCAGCAACAGAGACTTGCCAGTACCCGCTAGTGAGATCCAGTGTAGAGAAGTAATTGGCAGACTTTAGTGCAGCCAGGGATTCCTCTATACGGGGCAAAGGGTATGCATCTTTATGTGTTATTCGATTAATTTGTCGGTAATCTACACACATCCTCATGCTACAGTCCTTTTTCCTGACCAGGACCAGGGGAGCTGCCCTGGGGCTACAACTATCCCTTACTACCCCTGCCTTTTTCATGTCGTGTAACATTTCCTTGGCTTTCTGATAATGTGCTGGTGGTATGGGTCGGTAACGCTCCTTGATGGGTGGATGGCTACCGGTGGGTATGTGATGTTGTACCCCTTTGACCCTTCCAAAGTCAAGTGGGTGTTTACTAAACACTTGTTCATATTCCTGAACCACTCTGTAAACACCGTGTTTCTGATGGACATGAGTGGCATCAGTTCCAACATGGAGCTGTTGACACCAATCCTCCAGCTGAGCTTCGGAGTCATTGTCCTCCACTGTGTCTGGATGGGTCAAGGATTCCACTGTGTGTATGGCATCATCATTCACAGAATACAATCTGGCAACAGTGGCGTATCTTGGTAATTTAACTTCCTCCTCCCCACAATTTAGGAGACGTATGGGTACCCTCCCATTGCGTACATCAACTACTCCTCTAGCAGTTAAGAGTGTAGGTCTGTGCTCCGAGCTAATGGGCTCCACTACTGCCTGGTAGTTCTTTCCCTTGAGACCTATTGCTGCCCTACACCAAATTAGCATCTCACTCATTGGGGGAATCACAATGGGTATCAGGTCTGTCACCCGTACATTACCAATCTCACCACCTGTTAATTTTACCTGTTGCTGGTACAGGAGGGCTCGAATTTCTCTCTGGAGCACCTTCCTCTGCCCTGGTTTGGCAGTGTCAGCAATCTGTTGGAGCAAAAACAACACTTCTCCCAAACAGTTACCAACAATATTTGTACCAAGTATCATATACAAGTCTGTATCACCAGGGTTAGATTCCACTACAATCAGTCCTTGGTCCTTTAGTTCCGCTCTCCCCACCTTCACTGTCATGTCCTTAAACCCTACTAGGTTAAGAGGAAGGCCGTTAGAAGCATACACAGAGAGGTTCGGGGCTGGAGTTCATCTACGGACCAGTACCTTTCGTAGAGGACATCAGGTATGATGGTTACCTGTGAGCCAGTGTCCAGTAATGCAGGTGTCGCTATACCGTCCAACACGATGGACAGGAAAGGCCTTCCTCCTACAAACTGATGGTACCAGCTTGATGGGCCTGGTTGAGTTACTCCTGGGTGTCGGCCCTCGGCCTCAGGGTTTGCCCGTTTAAAGGACAGTTCCGCGCTGTGTGGCCTGCCTTGTGGCAACGGTAGCAGATGAAGTCTCCTGGAGGGTGACGTTGGTCGTTGGTCCTCCCACGGGGTGGCGTTGTCCTCCTCCGGGGTGGCATTGTCCTCCTATGGGGTGGCGTTGTCCTCCTTCTTCTCCTCATCCAGGGGACATCTTCAGGGCTGTCAGCGAGTAGGATCCTTCCTTCCGGCTCGGGCTCCATCTGTAGCTGCAGGGTGCTCAGGACAGTGGCCAGGGTTTTACTTAGCTCACGCACTTCAGAGCGTAGGCTGTCCAGCTCGCTAGGGGGCACAGTTTGCATCTTTGTTTCAGCTGTTAGTGAAGGAGCAGTGGGTACTGCGGGCACTGGGGTGACCCCACTCTGGTAACGCTGGATAGCAGTATCTGATGGTTCCAGGGGCTGCAGACCCTTAATATCCAGGTCCCTCAGGGTGTCAAAGGTGGCGTCTGGATGATCTAAAGCCCACCATCGTACGGTTCTGCTCTCCTCCTGGCACCTCAACCCCCGGATGAATTGTTCTGTCAGCATTTTATTCTCATCTTGTATGCTGGCCGGACTAACCTGTTTCAGGGCCCACAGGGCTTCCCGTAAGCGCCAGGCATAGTCCCGGATACTATCCTCAGGTTTCTGGGCACAGTGGTAGAACCTCATCCGGAGATCTGTCTCAGTGCAGTTTTCAAAGACAGTTTGCAGTCTCTTAAAGATAATGGATACTGATTCCTGGTCTGCGGCTGGCCTGGTTTCAACTTCCCACTCTGCGGCACCAGTCAATAGTCCCAGCACAACAGCGGCTCTCTGCTTATCAGTCATAGAATACATGTCCAGTACACCGCATATTTTCCTTTTGAATCCAGACAGGGTGTCTGGCTTGCCATCATACCGGGGAAGCCATTTCACTCCAGGGATATACGGCAGGGCCATGGGTATCAATGGAGTCACGACCCCTGCTGGTGGGGCGGCCGCTCCGGTCTGTGCAGTGCCGGGCGCAAGTTGAGCATCAGGAGCATTAACAGGTGCTCCGGCGGCTTGCTGGTTGTCGGCCATGGTTGCGCCCCCCTAGTGAACCATAGTCTACCTTCTTTACTTGGATCGGGTAGGCCGCAGCTCCGCAGGCAACGGTCTCCTTCCAGGACCTTGCGTCTCCCTCGCGGCTGACGTCAGAGCGTGCGCTTGACGACGGTCTCCTTATAGGACCTGACGCTTCCTGGTTTGGAGTCAAGACTGAGGCGGGGCTTGAGCTTCGCGCGCTTCCAGCAGTCACGCCTCTCCGATTACCGGGTATACAAGCTGTTGCTTACTTTTTGGATAAACACACTACGGGAGATCGCAGACAGGATTAGTTTATCTTAGAGCTATTGCATTTCGTCCTGGATAAGAACTACTTTGTTTTTTATCATAAATTCTATCGACAGATAACAGGGACCGCGATGGGTGCACGGTGTGCGCCCTCGTATGCAAATCTATACCTAGGGTAGTGGGAGGAGACTATAGTGTATAAACCTGAGACCTTTTGTAACCATGTATCTACATGGCTTAGATTTATAGATGATGTGTTTTTTCTGTGGACTGGTACCCTGGAGGAGTGTGAGATGTTTATTGCTGACCTTAATAGAAATGTCTTAAATATTCGGCTAACATCCAAAATCTCAAATTTGGAGATTGATTACCTGGTCTTGAAATTATCTAAGGTGGATAATCATATTTGTACCACTCTTTTCAGGAAGGAAACAGCCACAAATAATCTACTACACTATACAAGCTTTCACCCGAAACATCTACGAAATGGTATCTCAAAGGGACAGTTTCTCTGATTGAGGAGCAACTGTACCACACTGGAGGAATTTCAACAACAATATAAAAACTTGACTCAATGATTCATCATGAGGGGCTATCCGAAAAGGATCATTTCCAATGCATTTGAAGGAGCGAGAACCAGGAACCGGGATGATCTATTGCAAACACAGGTACATAAATGTGATAGGCCATTAAGTCTGATCACGACATTTAACAACCAGTGGGGGGATATTCGTGAGATCCTCACAAAAAATTGGGGAATATTACTTAGTGAGCCCAAATTGATGAGACATATTTCGGCAGTCCCCAGTCTGGTTGCTCGGAGGGTGAAGAACTTTAAGGACAGCCTTTGCCATAGTCATTATGTACGTCCTACAACGAGCCTAAAAAGGGGTGGGAGGATTTTTGGAACATACCCCTGTGGTGGCTGTAATATCTGCCAATATACTGTGGCGCAAGATGGGATCACACTTCCAACTGTGCCATATAGGATTCGATCAAGGACGTATTTTAATTGCAGATCCCGAAATTTGGTGTATGCTCTGATCTGCGGATGCCCGAAGGTATATGTGGGGCAGACGACACAGGAATTGAGAAAGAGGATACCACAACATCTTTCTAATATCTCAACGGCTAAGAGAGATCGAGATAAGGATAAACCTATTACATCGGTGGCTGCACATTTCCTGGAGGTCCATAGGTGTAGATTGGCAGGACAACAGGTAATGGGATTAGAGCATGTACGAACAAATATAAGGGGAGGTGATCTGACTAAGGCACTTCTGAGATGTGAATCAAAGTGGATTTATAACTTACATAGCCTGGCTATTGAGGGACTGAATGGAGAGCTACTGTTTACAGGGTTCTATAAACAATTATGAATGGATCGTGTTAATGCTACCCTTAATCATCTCACTTGTAGGTCTGGAGGATATGGAAGCTGAATATGGAGGATTGTGAGGCTGATTTTGGCTCAACGCAATGAGGAAAGACAAGATAAAATATTGCTATGATAGCGATTTATACAGAATATTGCAAGGACCTCTGAATATTCGGGCTCCACTATATGCTGTGGCTTCGTACAAGGAACATTATAAGAACAAGCCAATACCCGGACTATACTGGTGGAGGGAACAAACATTGGGGGTGACCTTATCAGTCACGAAAACTCCAGGACTTACGCTGGGATGTTTTTCTTGTACTCCTTAGCATAACTGTTTATTATATTGCGGATTGCATAATGATTTATCGTGCCCCAGGACTGGGTGTATGTGCCTGTATATCTGTCTAACTTTGCTGGAGGGGCTATGGGTTCGGCCTGGCATATCTCCCTGGTGATCAATAGTGCATTTATGAGGTTTCCTCCCTCCCCTTAGCCCGGTAGTGGGATGCTTTCTTCAGCTTTGTAGCTGGATATATTCATAACGGCCTTTACCTGATGCTGCTCTATAATACAATATGCATTGGTTGTCCTGGCGTGCAAATACCTTTGCCAGGTGTTGGGAAGTTCTCCAAAAGGAATAATGTATATATCTGGCTCTTACGTGAGATATACATGAGATTTCCAGCTATGGGCATTTGTATATTTGGATGTCCATCTATGTTTGACCATCATGGAGTCTCCATACTCTGATATGTGTATTTGAATAAACTCTGTATGGAAGTGACAATAACTGTATTGTATGGACATTCAACAGCCGTATGGATATCGAGGTGGCCCATGGGGTGATATTGTGGATATACTTACCTCTCTGGCGACCAATAGTATTTCTCCATCTATTTTCATCTGCCTTATAGTGGGTTTTGCTTATAACAATTCTCTATTAAGTATCTCTATGATATAGACTGTATTGAGAGACCTGATTTGGCAATATTGAGGTGGCCCCTGGGGTGATATTGTGGATATACCTACCTCTATAGCGATCAATAGTATTTCTCAACCTTTTTTCATCTGCCCTTTAGTGGGCTTTACTTATAACAATTCTCTATCAGTTATTTCTATGATATAGACTGCATTGAGGGGCTTGATTTGGCAATAACTTCGCCAATTGTGGGACTTTGTATATACCTGACCCTGACCGGGCTTACCTCTATACTGACATATGTACAAAATCCTTTGTTTGTGAGTGTATGGTTACATCTTGCCAGCATGTTTTCTGGATACTGTGGCACATGCGAAAACCCCCCTAATCGCATGTCAGCAACAGTGCGCACACATCTGGATGTGTAGTATATGTGACGTATCACTATATAGCGACTATTAGGCTCTCAAAATATGACATAATTGCCCTTATAAATCTATATCGGGATGACAATACCTGTATTTCATAGGTGCCTTTTATGGCATCAAAATGGGACCCGTTGTGGATGTACTTACCTGAAATAAACTGCTCTTCTGATTTGCGTATACCTGGGTGGCTTCTTGCGGATATTATTTGGGTCACATGCTCTATTAGTGTAATAATGTTTAAAATAGTGTTATCTAATGATGGGTGGGAAGATGTGATGTGTGGCTTACATAATACACCCTGACGTCTGGGGCTGTCTGTGACGGGGCTGTGAATGATTTTGTGGACTGACATAATAAAGTAAACTTGACGATACCCAGGTTGTGGTAATACACAATTTGGTTTATAAAATATATGGTGTGATCAGTCTGTATAGGGGCTGTAGAAATATAGCCTACAGCGATGCGTTGTCGAAGGTGGGGGAAGTATTCTCTCTAACAGGGCTGTGTCCATCCCAAGCAGCGTTCAGAGACAGACAGCCTGCAGTGACATGGTTGCTATGGTGAGGAAAAGCTCCTCTCAAACACACCAAGAACAGCCACTTGCACATGTGCGGTCTGGAGCACTTCCAGGTCGGAGGTCATGCTTTGCTCCAGCAACGTGCGGTCTCTGGCGGTCGTGCACCAGCTGATACACCAGTAATTAGGCTCTGTAGCTTGTACCATATATAAAAGCGTCGCAAACCTGTGCCTTACAAGCCCCTGATGAAGCCACCATGTGTGGTGACACGCGTTGGGCATTGATTGCCCACTGACACCATCCCAGTGTAGGCTCTCCCGTATTTGGGGATTAGTGATCTCAGTGTTAATGGGAACAGCAGGGGCACTAACAGCATGAATGAGGGGTTTATTGTGGTCTGGACATTGTTTTTTCTGGTGTGGGATTATATATGATTCACCAGTTTAATGCCCTGGTCTTGTGTTGTTTGTGCCTTGGATTATTTTACCAAACATTTTGAAATTTACATCTTCTGTCATAGTATATATATTTTTTGATATTCTTTGGTATTGTACATTCCCTTTAACACTGGTGGCGGTTAGCCACAGTTATTGTACCAATGTGTAAAACTGATCACCAGGGACAGCCTAAGTGTGTATTTTATCCTGTTACTATCTGATTTATTGTGATCATGTGTTTCTCTGGGATGGTTTTTGGAGTAGGTGGGTTTTCAAACAGTGGATAATCCCACTATAATAAGTTTTACTTGTGTTTTAATGAATTGGATTGTGACGTGGTTTTTTATGTATTTATATATAAAATAATATTTATTGTAATTTATTGAAGTATTGTGTATATTTGGTGATCACTGTACAAGAGCATACCCCTTTCGATGTTTGTTTATGTCTCCGATTCCCGCGGTTACGCCCCTCTTCTTCCCGCGCGGCGACTCGAAAATGGCGGACAATGGCAGGAAACAGCGGCAATTGGCGGGAAAACTTCACCACGGTATGCGACACAGTTCTTTAGGGAGCACAGTACCCGGTGGCAGCGGGCACGATATTCTGTTCAGGAAGTGATATGGCGCCCAGGGGATGGGGACGACTCGGTACCCGGGCCTTTGCCTGGTTTGGGGGTGTCGCGGTGGTCAGCTCCCGGGCCCGTACCCTGGGGTCACTCTTGAAAAAGGGGATTAGAACTTGGATAAAATAAAAAAACTGTTTGTGACGCCACCTGTGGTACCTGGTAATGATTACCAGCGCTGCTTCAGACCTCCAGGGGTGTTGGGGTGGCAGCTGAGGTGTTTCTGCTCCCCACAGGTGGAGCAGGCCCCCGGGGCAGTGTGGAGTTTGATGGTGGGTGGTGATGCTGGGGCTTGTAGTGCAGGCGGGATGGCACAGCAGGAGTAACTGACAGAGACAGGGGATTCGCTTCAATACCTTTACTGGTGCGGATGTCAGGTACGGTCCAGGGTACTCAGTAGGATGGGTGCACTTCAGGACTTCTCCCCAGTGAGCGGGTATAAGGCCTCCTGGTCCATGTCTGCCTCTCTGTATGCTTCTGGCCACCCTGCAACTGGGCCTAGCTTATGTGTCGTGCTGTTCCTTCACCTGACGCTCGGTAGTAGGACCTTCTGCTGGCAACCACTATCCCTGGACACCGGGGCCTTCGTGGTTCCTGGTCCTGTAATGGGTCTAGCTTCAGGTCGGCCAGGGACTTGTAGTCCTCCTGGAATGCCGATGATCCATACTGGGTATAAAGGGACCCTGTAGGCGCGGACCCGGTGTCCGGTTGGTATATCGGGGTGAACCTATGATGCTCCTCTCTCCTTTCTCCTCTTGCCTTCGGCCACACTTGGGGCCCTCAGAACTCAGCAGCAGACGTGCTGCATCTTCGCTGCTCTCAGTGTCAGCACGCTCTCTGAACAACTAACTTTGACTGAACTGCCTGGCTCCACCCTCCATATATATATATCCGTAACGGGGCTCCCTCTGGTGGTATGAGGTGGAAGGGTGGAGGTGTTTGTATGAATTGAGGGCCTCTTGTGGAGGAGTCCGTCCATGCACCCTTTTGGGATCTGTGGTTCCTGTGCGCAGCAGGGCGCCACAATGGCGTGTAGAGTGGTGATCACTATTTTTAGATCAACCCTTTTCGCACTGATTGGTCAATAACTATTGTTCACTCAATCAGCGCCAAAAGGGTTAAGCAGCCAAGGTGACGTCGTGATCACCTCATCCATTGTGACTGCTGTGATTGAGCTGTCCCCAATCACAGCATGTCACATTGATTTATTTTTTTTATAACTTTATTGTCACACCGCTTTGATTGGCTGGTAAGAATTGAGCAGCCAATCACAGCGATCGCGGATGCGGTGGAGGGCGGTACAGCCCAATGGCGGGACGTGCATGGATGGCCTGCTGTTAGAGACAGCAGCCATCTTAACTCAGTCACCGTGCAATGGAAATAACCTATCAAGAATTGGAAGTAGACACCATCATATCAAAAAACAAATTCATCTTAATAAAATAAATATTTAAAAAAACACTCATTAAAATATATGTATAAGGGGAAAGAACTGGTAGAGTAAACGTATCCATAGATCATATATAAATGATCCCACAGGGGGGAGCTCTTGCTCCATCTCAAATAGTAAAAGGATTTTTACTAGGGTTTACATACACAGTGGCAAATCAATAGATTCAATAAGACAAAACCCAAAACTCTACATGAGTAGAGTGATATAAACTCCTCTTTAACCATATTCAAAAATCCATGTCACAGTGACACTCAGATATTTCAGTCTAATATAGATGAATAAAAAATAGGTAACATGGTGGCGGTGCGTCTAACATGACAATCAACTGCTGATCAGAAACATAGAATGCAACATACTAGCACACAAATGGCAGATCAATCAGTGACCGAGTGAGCCAGGGGAAATATGGGGGCTATTCCTAGCAAACTCTCAAAGTTTACATAGTTACATAGGTTGAAAAAAAGCCCTAGCTCCATCAAGTTTAACCTTTCTCCCCAATTGTACATTTTGTTCCTAAATTAACTATAACCCACAATGTTAAGTGTATTGAGAAAATCATTCAGCTCTTTTTTTAAAAGCTGTTATAGTGTCGGCCATTACTACCTCTTGTATTCAGTATAAGGCTGTTGTGTGGTACAGTATCAAATGCCTTTGCAAAGTCCAGATAAATCACATCCGCCGCATTACCAACATCCAGATTTGCACTTACCTCCTCATAGAAACCCAACATGCTAGTTAGACATGACTTATTCTTGAATCCGTGCTGATTGTTAATTATTATATTATTCTTTGCTATTTATGTCTGCAGGTCATCTCTTATGATGCACACTACGCATGTCAGAGTTACTGGACGGTAGTTGCCTGGATCCACCTTCTTATTTTCTCAAACGCAGGCGTAGTTCTTCTTGTGTTAACTTAGTTATATCAGGTGGTAAACGTTGATTTTTGCCTTGTTGAAAGATCCCAGGAACAGGGAACATGGATGAAAAGTGCCTGTTTAATATCGGTTTTTTTCTTTTTGGCATTGATGCATTTATAAAATGTTCTGGGATATATTTTAATGTCGCAGGCACCACACTAGAAGCAGCACCCTATGCATTGAATTGATATGTACAATTTCTTATCTCTATACTTCTACTTTGACTGTCCCTCTGTGCAGTTATCATTGAGGATATTACTTACTGTATTTTCATCTGGCCACTACTCATGAGCACCTGTTTGGTTAAGTTGATTGTTCCACATGTAACCCTATATTCAGGTATACACTTATACACAGTTAGGGCCATTAACCCTTTGGACCTCACTTATGGCCACTAATGAAATAAAAGCATCAGTGCAGTTTATATGGAGATTTGTGCAATATTTCTATTCGTTTACCCCCTTCTTTCGTATATTACCAATTATTTGCAAATTGTCTCTTCAGAGAGAAAGAGAACTAGGACTCTAGTGCATCCTATTGGAAGTATCAATCCTAAAAGTCAATATTGACCCTTTAACGAGCCTTATCACATGACTTAGGATAAAAGTCAAGACCAGAAACTTAATTTGCAGACGCTGTGTTTCGTGGGTACTGCCCCTCATCAGTGCAAAGTGTGAGTTCTGGTTTGGCTGATTGAGAGGCGTCAGACAGGTATCTAAGAAGTAACGTTTCTCCTTGCGGAGAGCGACATGCTAAGCACATCAAGGTGAGGAGACTTTTCGAGCTGCAATGCTCCTCTGGGAAATATATTTGCATTGATCCACTTCGTAGAAGGGTTTAGCTATTATTAAGTCATTGTTTGATCAATACCATATGCTGCTATATTAAAATTGTTGAAATATGACATTTATTATTAATTTTATGTGAGTGCCTTTTATGTTCCACCACATGCCCAATTCCCCAAAATAAAGGTATTTTTAAATCATATTTACTTGTTTCTGTACCTCTTTAACTGTTCTCTGGTTTTATTACAATTTGTTTATCTGTAGATAACTTTGCTAGCTTGATTTTTTTTTTTATATTTCTTATTGAAATCTTTATACTCCTGAAATGCTATTTCTGTATTCTCGGCCTTCAAAATTTGGAATTTCCTTTGTTTTTGTCTTATTAAATTTTGTTCTGTATTATTTATCCATAATGGTTTCTTTTTATTCCTTGACATTTTCTTGCCACAGTATATAACTTTTCCACAGGATTCTAGTAGTATATCCTTAAACATGCCCAATTTATGTTCAGTTTCCCCAGTTACCATGACATGGTCCCAGTCTAAGCTCTTCCCTTACTTTGTTGAAATCAGCTTTCCTAAAGTTCCAGGTTTTTGCATTTCCCCTTTTGAATGTTTCAGTGAAAATTACATTGAAACCTACCATATTATGGTCACTGCTTCCCAAATGATCCCTGATCTGTAGATGTGAAATTGTATCTTGTCTATTTGAGAGAACCAGATCTAGCAGATTATCTCCCCTGGATGGTTATCTACCAGCTGAGAGAGGTAATTGTCTTGAATTGCGGATAAGAACTTGCAGCTTTTATGTCTGGATCTGGTCTGTTCATTTATATTAGGAGGCTTGTAGCAAACTCCAATTAGCAGCTTTCCATTATTGCCTTCCCAATGTACATTTACAGACACTGACTGTACATTGTTGACCTCACCAATACAAAAAAAGCTGGCGCCAAACACACCCAAATGTAAAAGAGGAGTATCAAAGTTGTTCCATTAAAAATATAATTTTTATTACATCAATATTAAAACCTTCATTCCGTAGAAAAGTGATACACACAGAAGTTGCGCGGTGAAAACACAAGAAAATTGTATGACAATTACAAGCGAAAAACATGTATCCATCAATAGTGCGTAGGTAATTGGGTAGCATGTGAAGAGATATCTATACATGTGGATTTGCTGCATTTCAATGTAATCAATAGGCGCAAAATCGTGCCGGAATCGTGCCGCGGCTGGCACTCGGGTCGGGAGAGGAGGCTGCTACTTCTCTCATCTGACCGCTGCTCTGGCTGAAAACAGCAAGAGCAACGTGGATGGGAGAAGCAGCAGCCTGCTTCTCCCAGCCCGCATGCCAGCGGCAGTGTAAAAAAGAATAAAAAAGTAAAAATTAATAATAAACCTTCATACTCACCTCTCTGGCGGCCCCCGGTGTCCTCTTGGGCGATGCTGTCCAGTCGGTGGCTCGATGTACACTGTGGGGCGCGGACTCGCTGTGCACTTACAGGACCTGCGGTGAAGTCATTGATCACCTGATAGTCACACGGCCATCAGCTGATCGGTGACGTCAGCGATCACCTGATGGTCACGTGACCATCAGGTGATAAGTAACGGCAGCAATCAGCTGATGGTCACGTGGCCATCAGGTGATAAGTAACGGCAGCAATCAGCTGATGGTCACGTGGCCATCAGCTGATTGCTGAAACTGGTAATCAGCTGATCGGTCTCATAACCGATCAGCTGATGCTTACCATGAGAGCTTTCACAAGAATCTTCAGCTGATGAACCCCAGCAGCACTGTATACTGACAGGGGTGATTTTACAACCCTCCCTGTCAGTATACAGTGCTGTATTTTACACCTGTGACATCAGTGATGGCTGATGTCACAGCTATAGAAATGATCTGGATCGTCGTGGGACAGTCGTGATTGTGGATTGCGTCGTTGACGACGGACAGGTGAGGGATATTGTTGTTTTTTTTTTCTCGTTTTTTTCAGGAGATGAAGGGCTTCGCAGAGGCGGGTAATAAAAAAAATTGTAGAACCGTATGTGTTTTATTTCAAATAAATAAATATTTAAAATCATGGACGTGTCTTTTATTGAAAATGCGCCATCCATTTTACTATGTGGTTAGTAATGGGGAGACGCCCTCCATTACTAACCTGGGCTTCATGTCAGCCGCCAATACAAAGCTGACGTGAACCCCAACCCCATGCCACCGCTACAGGGCAGTGTGGAAGAGTGAGGCTAAGCGCCAGATTTGGGGCATCTTATGGATGCTGAGGGGTGATATTAACAATCGCGGAGGGGCTAGTATTCATGGCCCCTTCTATGGCTATTAATATCAGCCCGCAGCTGTCTAGTTTAGCCTTTGCTGGCTCGATTTTATAGGGGGGGACCCCACATCAATTTTTTTCTGGGGTCCTCCTGTGATCTAGCCAGTAAAGTCTAAACAAACAGCTGTGGGCTGATATTAATAGCCATGGAACATTGTTGGCTAATGGCCCCTTCCGCAGCTAATAATATCATCCCCCAGAGGTCGACTTTCCCTCTGCTGGTTATAAAAATGATGTGGGAGCCCACACCAATATTTTTTTTTACATTTTAGGCTTTGTGACCATAATTCAGACGTAGCAGCGCTTTGGACGCAAATTTTTGCTGCGTCCAAAACATTGCATTCTATTGAATTCAGGTAAATCCACATGTGTTCACTGAAAGATTTACCGCATTCTATACTCTATTTTATGCAGTGGATTCACATTTACCGACAACAAAAGTGCGGCATTAGAACACCGCGTTTTGGATGCAACATAAATACGTTGTGCCCAAAGCACTGCTAAGTGCTGATCAGGGGATGTAGTGGCTAATGAACCAGCTGGAGATGTTAATTATGGCCAGGGAAAATGTATGCCTAGTGGCACATTCCCAGGCTAAAAAAAAACAGCTCACAGCAGTCACATAAATTATGTGAATAGAAATGCTAATGAAGATTGGGTGAATGGGACTAGCTGACACCCAGCTTTTTTGTTTGGTGATGTCAAGGTGTCAATCAGACCTTTTCATGATCAAACAAAGTAAACAAACAGACAGACACAGTGTAAACACTTTATTTGAAATACAACACAACCATTCTTTAATCATTTAAATGAACCAATATACTCACCCCATTTCTATGGTAATCCAAGGGCTTAAACCCACCAACATTATAGCTCCAAAAATCATCATTGATGCTCAAAAACACGCATGTAAAAACGTGTCAAAAACGCATGTAAAAACCACATGTGTTTTTTCTGGCAAGGAGAGACAAAAATGCTCAGGAAATTTCTGCTTCAAATCTGCATCATGGGCACATACCCTAATACTAGCAAATTTATTACTACTCCTCACCTTCCTATGTTCCTTGCATGTCCCAGCCCTCACTAAATCTTCATTGTCTCATACTGTCTCACTCTCTCTGTCTACTCTTCCCCCCAGATCCTAGATTAAATGCTCTTCCATCCTTCTGACCATTTTTTCCCAAGCACAGCTTCCCCCTCCCCATTCAGGTGCAGCCCGTCCCTACTGTAGAGCCTGTAGCCGACAGAGAAGTCGGTCCAGTTCTTCATAAACCCAAACCCTTCCTTCCTGCACCAAATTTCTAAGCCACTTATTTATTCCCCTAAGCTTCCGCTGTCTTTCTAGTGATGCTCGTGGCACTGGCAGTATTTGTGAAAACATCATCTTGGAAGTCCTGGACTTCAGCTTCTCTCCTAGTTCCCTGTAATCATTTTTAAGGTCCTTCCACCTCCCTCTAATTTTGTCATTGGTACTGATGTGTACTATGACTGCTGGGTGGGGCTGGGGTAAACCCAGCGATCTATCTATCCGATCCGCAGTATGCCAAACCCGAGCACCTGGCACACAACACACTGTTCGGCATTCATAGTCTCGGCGGCAGATGACACTGTCAGTCCTCCTAATTATAGAGTCCCCTACCACCAACATCTGTGTGGCCTTTGCTGCACTATTTCCCTCGTTCCTACAGCAGTCGTTTCTCTGGTTTCTGGGACCAACATCCTGCTGTAGTGATCCTAGTCCTGGGCTTGTATTCATATTATCAGCCAAACAGGCATATTTACTTGGTTGTGCCGGATCAGGACTGAGCTCCCTGATACATTTCCCCCTACCCCTTCTTCCAATTGTTACCCAGCTACCTACTTCTGAGTCCTGATCTTTCCCAGCTCCACCCTCCTCCATATCCCTGGCCCCAGTCAGCACATGCTCAGTGAGCTCTAAACTCCTCTCCAGGTTTGCAATGCTCCTGAGTGTTGCAAGCTGCATATTTAGATCCATTACCAAGGTTTCCAAACATGTAACATGCTGACATCGAATGCAGATATATTCATCCTCAAATAGCTGTTCAAGGCATTCAGATATCTCACAAGATGCACACCTGGTTGCAATGTCCATGGAGCACATACTAAATGGGGATAAACAGTACAGATAAAAGCAGAAAAACCAATGGAAAACTAGTAAGGAAAACATCAAACTATGCTCTTCTGTTAAACTAGGATATTGTATTTAACTAAGCACTTATCTGCAGCCCCACACTTAAAATGCAGCCTCTACACCACTCAGCAGCCTTGCTTAGAGTATCTGGAACTTGTACTCCTCCAAACAGCAAAACATAGGTGAGTAATCTATCACTGTGGGATTGGGTGGAGCGACTGAGAAGCATGCTGCGCATGTACTCCATGACCCCTGACATACAGGAGGAGTTAGCCCTTTTGACCCTGGATGGAGAAGCCCAGCAGATGGTCATGTACTGACAGCAGAGAGACCATGACACTGTGGATAAAGCAACTAGAATTTAGAGGACATGCATGGTGACACTATAATTATAGGCCACATACGTATGCGCTTTTCAGTTCAAGGGGAGTGACTGTGGCCTAGTACGTAAACGCCTTGCAGGAAGTGATGGCCCATGTCATCAAGAAGGCCCAAGATGGATACTGAGGGCTGGGGCTCCTAGATGAAGTGCTGTGAGATCAACTGGTTGTTGGACTAAGTCAGACACTAAAAGAACACTTAAAACTCCATCATGAGCTTCCTGAAGGTTGGAGCAGAGGCCCAAGTCCTGGAATGAGAAGCCCCTGTCCTGATGGGTGTGGTACGGAGTCATGATGTGACCACTTTTGGGCCGGCAAATAAAGAGCCCTACTGGGCCCGGGAGCTACGCCAAGAAATACGGTATATCCAAGGTGAGTTGCGTATCATCAGGAAGATCCCCACTAACGTTACTACACTTGTCCCTGTGGTCCAATATGAAGAAAGGCAGGAGCGGGAAAACAGATTCACTCATGCTCATCACTTGACGTCCATAAGCAGAACGCGTAGTAGAATGCTGGACTTCTGACAAAGGGTCCATCTCACGTGACTGTACAAACTGGGAAAAAAGGAGGAGGGGCGTCCTTTAAAGTAACATGACCCACT
This sequence comes from Phyllobates terribilis, assembly GCF_046119375.1. NCBI lineage: Eukaryota > Metazoa > Chordata > Amphibia > Anura > Dendrobatidae > Phyllobates > Phyllobates terribilis. Next base: position 9,939,956 of record NW_027362804.1, read on the forward strand.
GTCGAGGAGCGCTCCATGGGATTCTCAACTCCAGAGAGAGGATGAAGACTCTGAAATTATTTTTTTCTGAGACCCATTGCCTGGGCTGAGTTTAAGGGATGTATTTGCTGTATCATGGACACAGGGTCCCAAGTGACCACTATGCTCAAAGAGTACATTCCGGTTTACTTCACGGAAGTTGCCCACTTCAAGAAGAAACCAAACATTCGACTAGTGACTGCCAACCAATGCCCCATTCCGGTGGCCGGAGTAGTGTGGATGTCTGTAATGGTGTGCGTAAAAGAGATCGGCTGAAAAAGGATCGTATTGGTGAAAGGCTCCGGAGGAGGGGAGCCATCGTGACCCTGGGGATGAATGTGTTGAAGGAAGTACGAGAGTCCCTGGCTAATAGGCCAGTAACAGTTGGACCCATGCTACTCACGACCACGCCAGCAAGAGTGTGTTCCAGAAGCTCGTGCAGATCAGTCAAATTCAGAAGTTGCCAGCAGCCTCCCAGCGTCTCGGCAAAGTGATGATACCCTCAGAAGCTACAGTGACTTTACCTGCGAGACAGACCGTACTCGCCATGCTAGTACTGACCCATGTGTCATTGGAGTGGATGTCCAGATTGAACCTATAGAGGGGGACTATGCGATCTCAGGACTACTGGTTGCTCGCACCCTGGCCACCGTTCGACAAGGATGTGTACCCGTGCGTTGCATAAATTTGAGCGGAACGAGCCTATAGTTAACTCCCCAGCAAGAAGTGGCACCAGTCTACACGTGGAAAATCTAACCAGGGCCTCTGCCACAGAATTAACAACTGTGAAGGGAAACCCATGGACCCTGTCGGTGAGCCCAGAGCTGATCGTTACCTCTTAGAACAAATGTAGACAAATTTCACACAATTCTACTTGAGACAAGTAGGACAGGTAGAACAGTTGTTGCAGCGATACTAAGGAGCGTTTGCACAACATGAAGATGACTTTGGATGCACCTAGGCTATACAACACAAAATTCCCACAGGGAACACCACTCCCATATGAGAGTGGTATTGGCAAAACCCACCTCAAATGTACCAGGAAATGAAGGAACTGCTGTCACACATGCTACGTAATGGAGTAATACGCGAATGCCAAATCTCTTGAGCTGCACCTATTGTGTTAGCCGGGAAAGAAAGATGGTACACTGAGGTTTTTGTTTGGACTACCGATGGCTGAATGGTTGCACCGTGCGGAACTCCTTCCCCTTACCCAGGATTAAGAAATCCCTATCTGGCATGGGAAAGGCCAAGCACTTCTCTTTCAATCTGTCCAGTGGCTACAGGGAGATTCTGGTGGCTGCTGAGGTTCGGCTGAAGGCTGCCTTCATCCTCTCCAAGGGGCGATTTGAATTTAACTGGATGCCTTTCGGGCTGAAAAATGCACTAGGGACATTCCAGCGACTGATGGATCTGAATTTTGAAGTGACCTTTATATATTTTGTTTACATCATAGTTTACTCACCCACATTTGAAGAACATCTTATCCGGTTGTAACAAGTTTTGGAGTGGCTTCGGAGGCATGTGCTAAATGCCAAACTTCGGAAGTGTAACTTGTTTAAAAGGGAGATTGAATATCTTGGGCACACCATTTCCAGTGTCCAGAGTCTATCCCACCACGGAGAAAATGTGAAAATGTGCAATGTGGCAATGCAAAAAAGGCCCACCCCTACCACCCTGAGAGAGCTGAGAGCATTTCTGGAGCTGGCCATGTACTACTGAGATTTATAACAAACTTCTCTAAAATTGTGGCACCACGCAACGATTTGCTAAGAGAAACTGCAGGGGGAGCTAAGCTACAGCCAATCTAGTGGGGCCCCAGGCAAGAAGTTTTCCAAACTTTGAAGATGGCACTGATGGATACTTCTATCTTACTCTGTTTTCTATCAGCCCTTCGTGCTGTATACTGAAAGAAGTCTATATGGACTGGGGGCAATGCTGGCTCGGGTGCAAGAGAGAAGAGAAAGGTTGATAGTGTACACCAGTCGGTCGCTCAGATGACCTGAAAAGAACTCAGAAAACTATAGTTCATTCAAGGTGGAGTTGCTGGTGCTGGTGTGGGCTATTACCCGAAAAGTTTGCAGAATACTTGTCGGGGTCGGAGATACATGTGTGGACTGATAAAAATTCCCTTCCCAACCTGGAGAATGTGAAGCTGGATGCACTTATGCAAAGATGGGCTGCGGGAATGTCCAAGTACTGATGTAAGATCTCCTGTCAGTCCAAATCTGAGAACACGCATGTGGACTTTATACCCCTCTTGAGTTACTCGAGATAGAACAGAAAAAATACCCCATTAAAATTTACCTTTTAATAGATATAGCTAAATAAATGCCCTAGCGGGCACACAATAGGTGCTGTGTGTAGCAAAATAGAACATGATGAGTTTAAGTGACATAGTGCTTAATCAAATTAATCCTACAGTCATTTACCAAAGTCTAGGTATAAATAACTACTCTAGGACCAAGGATCAGGTCTCTGTAGAATATATGATTATAGTATGGTTCTCGTCACCACTAGAAAAAGATATATAAATAGAAAATTGGATCTGGAGTGTATATGTATACAACTATATGAAGCTGCACTAGCGGACACAACATACAGACAAAATCAAGCAGGGGTGTAATCACAAATCTCGATAACTATGATGATCATATATCCCGGTTTGGCCAATGAAAGAACAACCCCCTATTATTTGATAATTAAGGGGTCGTAGGCCAAAAGTCATCAATTTATATAGGTAAAAAGAAACCAATCCATCCCATATAACTTTCAAAGTCTCCCAGCTGGGATATGCGAGAAAGTAACACAGATGATCATAACAGACAATAGACGGTATCAGGTATTCTCAAGTAATAACAGTCAGAAGATCAAAAATAAAACCAGTTACTTATCTCATTATAGAGAGATCTCGCCTCCCCAGTGTGTTTGTAGTTTTCGCGACGTGTTTCTCCATGAGATTTGGGTTCACCAGGAGAATGTGGGACCCATGTCTGGATAATCCTGCTGATAGCTCAGCAGTGTGAACCATTCTGCTCCTATTCCCCTTATAAATCCACCAACACCGGGTTACACTCCAGTTACTTCCAGTCTCACCAATTCAGGGATAAATAGAAGTGGCCATTCATTCAAAAAAACATGTCCTATACCGATATAGTGCGCATGTCTAGTGTCTCTCAGACACTAGAGGTCTACGAAGTCAGCCACGCAACAGCTTCCACTTATGACCTAGAGGATTCTTGGTGTCTGTACCCTCAAACTGTACGTCTAGTGACTATTGTTATGGCATTCCTAAATGAATTTCAATTTCAATTGCCAAAGGGTGTCTATATAATATGTGGAGATAAGGCCTATAGATGGATACCAAAGGGGGCGGAGGGTACCTGCACATTGACCAGGTTAGAACCCGCTACATGGGTATGGAAGGATGGGTACTTCCCCTATAAGAATGTGCCCAGCCATATGCTCGCCAAAAGGAATATAATTACTCCCCCAAGAAAACATCTCATGGGAACTCCCTGGTACCGCAAGGCAGGAATGGTACTAACTGGTTCTCTAGGGGTAACCTTTGGCACAATGAGAAATGCCCAGATGATAGAAGAGTTGGGAGACATTTTTGTAACCGATTATTTATTTGATGCCCTTAACGTTGAGTCTGCATACATGAAAACAACTAATAATGATCACTAATCAGCACTCAATGGTACTGGACTATCTGACTGCCTCACAGGGAGGTTTATGTCAGATGGTCGGTCCAGCATGTTGCCATTTCATAGACCCTACTGGTCTAATGCAAGTTACACACGATATAAAGCAGGCTCAACGGATTAAGGAAGGTGTACGAAAAGCGAATGCATTGGATGACTTACCACTACCCGAATGTCTTTCCTGGATGAATCCTTTAAATTTGTTTAAGGGAATAGGTGGTTGGATAAGTGGTGTCATTCATTTCTTGATTCAGGCAGTGCTTGTAATAATGGTAATTGCGATAATCATAAGACTGTTTGTGATAATTATCAAGAAAATTCTCGCTTCTAATTGTAAGTGTTTTCCAGGTAAAACCGAAATAAAATTGATACAGATACTGAAGTAAAGCAAACCCAAGTCATGACTACAATAATCACTGCAGTACAGCGAGAATGCCTCTTCTGCAATAAGATGACTGGGGCGGACTTATCCGATTGTATGTTCTGCGGAAAACCATTGGTCTGAAGTAAACCTGATTCGTGGAACCCAAGAGATGATGAACTTCCTGCAACTATTTAGTCACAGATACTGGATCATATACCCTATAATTATTGTGTCACATATACTCCCGGCTATCTCATATACTCCTGCACAGATATAAAATAATCCCTTCATACACATAGCAATGATTACTTAATAAACTTAGGGAAAGTAAGGGATAGTAGGCCTGATAACAAGTTAACCTGGATGGATGCGCAGCAGGACTGGCATCCCACTGCATACGTAGGGTTAGCCCCGTGATGTCGTGAAGTAGGGTTATCTTGCAGGCCTAGAGAATAGGTAGCGACATCAGGGACAGATAGTTAGACAAGATGATAAAAAGAGGGGAATTGTTAAAATAATGGTTCAATAGGAACATTGCCTTTAAGACATCTATTTACTCTGAGTTTTTGCCTTTATACAGCTCATCTTGTTTTTCTTTTTCAACAAGTGGTACTCCTCCATTAAGATTAAAAAGGGGTACCAGATCACTCCACGTAGCATCATAGTTCTCAGCTACCCCTTTCACAGCCTTATAATATCCTATCGGGTTTTTATACATGTCTGGAAAACTATTTGCCATTGACAATTGCTCTGATCTAGACCATGGTTTATACCAAGTGGTGGTATCCGTTTTTACCGGCAGTCCTGCATCTCCCTGTGTAGCCCTGGTTGTTTGTGTAATGACTGGGAATGCAGCCATCTTCGGTTTTCTCTTATGATTGCATTTTTCACACCGAAATATTGCGTTACTGTTACTATCCTGACATCCTGGACAGATCAATGTTTTAGAGCGCAATGATATACTTCCCTTTCACTGGTGTGTACGGGGGAGGGCTGTGGGCTGCATGTGTGTGCCTGCATCCTCCACTTCACTTCCCTCTTCTTTTGCCACTGAGCTAGTATCCTGATTCTCCCTGTCTTCCTCTTCGTTCCTGACCTCCCAACTCCCCTCTTCACCTTTCCTTAATTTCAAAATTTCCACCTTGCGTGAAGGGATGGATGGGGATGGTGTTATGTGCAGGTGGAGTGGTGGGTCAGTACTTGCACTGGGCGCGAGGGTATGTATGGGAGAAAGTTGATAGGTTCTGTTCTCAGGGGAATTATGTCTTGTCTTTATTGGGGTTGAGAAGCTGTCGGTGGATCCAGATGAGATCCCCGGATAATGATTTCCTATAGCATAGGCTGGAGGATTCTCAGGTGTACCAGGACTGATATTGGGAGTGGTGCATACTGACAGGGATGCTGATAACCCTGGTACGGTGGCATCATGGTAGGTTGTTGTGCGTAAGGAAAATGAGGTGCATATTGTGGGAGCAGTGAGGGTATAGTCGGATACACCCCGGGTGGTGGAGAGGGAGTCAGAGGGATTTGATCAGCTGACTCAATCATATATGGTATAGTGCTGGATATAGAAACCTCGGACGGTGACTTTTCCTTCTCAACACTTACGCTTGACTCTGACCTAGCCTCCGATGGAGCAGAGGGTGCAGCTGCCTGAACTGGACTTTGCTCCTGTGTAGGTGTTACGGGTTGTCTCGTATGAGATCTGCTTCTGATCACTACCTGATAAGTTTCATCGTCATCATTGGAAATCAAAAAGGGGATGATGTTTCTCACTCGTCCTCAGCCAATCAGCAACCTGCGCTCCATGCTCATGCTTTTCAATCCATCCTGAATGTTCCTGACTGAACCGCTTCCACCTCTCAGCATCCAGACATCCTTTGGCTGGCATACCAGCCCTTTTCAATATCTTTGCTGCATCCCTTATAGCTGCCCTACCATGCTCCATTCATACCAGATCACACATAGTATACCTCGGATCCTTATTCCTTGATCTGGAGATTCGAGCACTCATAACAGAACCTGTCAAAGGTCGCGACCCCTATCTTCAGTATTCTGTTAAGCCCCCGTCTCACATAGCGAGATCGCTAGTGAGATCGCTGCTGAGTCAAGGTTTTGGTGACGCAACAGCGACCTCACCAGCAATGTCGCTATGTGTGACACTTTGCAGCGATCAGGCCCCTGCTGTGAGGTCGCTGATCGCTGCAAAATGTCCTGGACCATTTTTTGGTCTTTGCCCTCCCGCTGGTCAGCACACATCGCTGTGTGTGACCAGCGAGCAGGCTGGTAACCATGATAAATAGCGGGTTACTAGGGGCACACGCACACTTAGTAACCCGCAGTTTATCATGGTTACCACTCTGCTACGGTGAGCCAGGAGCAGGACATCGTGGAAAGATTCTTTCCACGATGTCGCTGCTCCCCTGATCGTTGGTGAGCCTGCCTGTTTGACAGCTCACCAGCGATCACATAGCGACGCAGCAACGATCCCTGACAGGTCGTATCGTTGTCGGGATCGCTGTAGCGTCGCTAAGTGTGACGGGGCCTTTACACAATCAGCTAGATCTACTGGTCTGTTACGTGAACCAGTTATCCCTGATTCAAGGGAAATTAGCTGAATTGAAACTCTTTGTTCTGCTCTGATGCTGAGAAAAACTCGTCTAAACAAATGAATGTAGAGTACTACAAACAAAACTGTTCAAAAAGCAATCGCTATATATTCTTCATACATCTGGTTCAGAGTCCCCACTTGAAAAGTATCCCACGTCTATTCTGGAGTCTGTGCCAATATTGGCAAGATAATTATCATGAGTAATAGTATCCTGCCACACAGGCATATACCATCTGTTCTCTATAATGTACTGCCACTCTTTACCTATAGTCTGTGGATGCGGTACAATATGGCAAGGAAAAACTCGGTATGTAATGTTATTTCTTCTATACCTCTGTGCATTTACAGGGTACAAATGTATTCTTTCCAGAAACCAAGCAGTATCCTTACGATGAGGCTTTCGCTTTCTCAGTAACCGAGCACAAACACTTTTCACAAATCATATATGACGTATTCCAGCCTACCAATTATTCCTCCCTCTCAATCACCACTTCAATCATTAGAACATCCTCATTTTCCACCATAGCACTTCTCACACCCCAATTCCTATTGAAATTTCTAGCGCCACTGGGCAAAATAATTTTATATCCTGTGAATCCTGGATTCTATTTGTTACTCCAGCTAAATCAATATCACAATATTCATAAATGGTATAAGGTTCTACAAAACAATGACTGTTAATACGTTCCTTACGTTAGTATATGCGAATATTATCTTCCTCGCGTAGCCCCCACCCTTCAGATTCTACACTAATCTTGCAGCTACCTAAGATGAGTGACAGCTCCATTGTTGTATTTGCTAACCAGAGTACTACACACGCATTCAACACACGTCATCGATTTATATCCCGTACCTCATCACTATGTAGCATGTACTTAACACAGTTATACATAATATGACCGTTAGTTAAGGTGGAGACAGCAATAATTAGAAATAAAAAAATAAATGAGGTGGTATATATGAAATATCGGAGTGGTTAATGAATTCAAAAATGCAATATGATATTTATATTAGTAACACTATATTTATATCAGAAATTATTAGAAATTGATATAATAAAGAGATAAAAGAAGAAATAACTTATTTTACCTGAGGATTTTCCATTCAAGATCCCCGGAGACTGACCTAGGTCGACCCCACCTCTCCCGGAGAGAAAATTCACTTAGGCTGCATGCCCACTATGCATTTTTCAAGCGTTTCCACAACGAAAACGCTTAAAAAACGCTTGGTAATCTGTCCCCCATGACAAGCCGCAATGTCAATGCCCATGCTGCGGATTTTTCCGCAGCGTTTGTGCTGCGCTCAAAAATCCGCAGCATGTCCATTAATTTTGCGGACACGCAGCGTAATCGCCGCCATTGACTTGCATTGGACCGCGTGACATCCGCATCACTACATGTGCACAAGCGGATATCACACGGTTCAATGTGCGGATGGTACCCAGGCCTGGAAAACAGGAGACTCTCATCCAGACCTGGGTACCATAAGTACCTGTAAAAAAAAGAATTTAAAATAAAAAATAAAGATTATACTTACCTTCCGATGTCCCCCGGCCTCCTCAGCGATGCGTGCGATCTGTTGGGCGGCTCGCGGTGGTGTGAGGACCTGACATGACGTCATTGAGTCATGTGACAGGTCACGCGACTGCTGACATCGGCGGTCGCGTGACCTATCACATGACTCAATGACGTCATGTCAGGTCCTCATACCACCGTGAGACACGGGGAGACCGGACGGAGCGGCTAAGGAGACCGCGGGCCATCGGAAGGTAAGTATAATCTTTATTTTTTATTTTTCACCATTCTTATTCTTTTTTTTTAACTATTTCTTGGTCACACTATATAAATCTATGCCGGTTGCATGGATTTATATAGTATGACCAAGTTGTCAAGCACTTTTCCAAGTGATGCTAAAATCGCTTGGAAAAGCGCTTGATAACCGGCATGCAGAAATGCATGCAAAAACGCTTGACAAACGCTTCTACCTGGCGGGAAAAACGCATGTAAAATCCACATGCGTTTTTCCCGCCAGGGAGAAGAGTAAAAAATATGCAGCATTTCCGCATGGTGGGCACATAGCCTTAGAGTGTAAAAGCCACTCACTTACCGGGGTTTGTTTCTGTTCGGGATAGAGGTAAACCTGTTGTTTAGTCTCAGATGAAATTAAAGGGAAAATAGATCTCGCTGGGGCCTCCAGCTGTTGAAGACGAGTGGGGATCTGGCTTCTCTCAGGCAGAAAATAGATCTATAAAGAGATCTCTTGTATCGGCGCTTTCAAATAAGACACTCACTACAGACTTTCTCAAGAGAATAGTCCTGTTTATTATTAGATGTCATCAGATTATATACCCTTAGTAAAAGAGGGTAGGACTTTGTAAAATACGAAGGATTATGTAAGTAATATGCTATCTTTGGCACACAGAAATTAAAGAACAATTACTTGTCAATGCGTCTGGAGGATATTCATGATGTATGATACAGTTAACATCCTTTCACACAAATAGTGTTCTGCTTATCGCTAAACTTGGGTATAATCCAGGTTAAGGGAGATTTAGGGAGTTTCCTGTAATTGATATATGGGGATATTGTTGCTGTGGACAGATACAGGACAAGTATGATAATTGCAGACTCCGTCAGCCAATTCCCAAGTCTGTACATAGGTCAATCTTGTGATTTTGAGAAAAACAAGATGAGCTGTATAAAAGCAAAAACTCAGAGTAAATATATGTCTTAAAGGCAATGTTGCTACTGAACCATTATTTTAACACGCCCTGATGGCGTGAGAATGATTCCATAATTTTTTCCCTCTGCTTGGTCTGAAAAAAATTACCCTTACTGAGTAGCACATTTTTAATCCTGATTTCTTTTAGTGTTTCTTAAAGCCATAAAGTTGCCATTTGAAATGACTTTAGTTTTGCGCCATGTCTGTGATCTGCTTTTTTTCAACAACATTAAACAACTGAATGAGCATCCTCCGAGCCCGGTGATTCCATATTTTTTGCCAGGGGTTGTATTAGGCCACGGCTCCACTATTAGTATTTGGTCAGTATTCGGTCAGTATTTTTTCTCATGAGTGGGAGCCAAAACCAGGTGAGGAACAATCAGAGAAAAGGTATAATAGAAACACGTCACCAATTCTGCATTTATCACCCACTCCTGGTTTTGGCTCCCACTCCTGAGAAAAAATACTGACCGTATACTGACCAAATACTGATAGTGGGGCTGTGGCCTTAGGACCACTGTAATAAAGTCTCATGTTTCTTCACCATACTCAGTTCAGAGTGCCAGATTTTTTCTACTATTTCTTATGAATTCTCAATATATCAGAAATTCCCATGATCAAAGATAGAAAAAATATAACAGATAAATAAATAACAAATAACATTTTAAATTAAATACATTCAAACAGTAATGACAGAAAAAAGTGCACTGGAAAGTCTATACATATGGGTAAAGAAATCAGTCCAGATGAATAAGACAATAACCGTAAAATGCAGCCAATAAGGCCTATATGTAAGGCTATGTGCCCATGATGCAGAAATGCTCAGGATTTTTTCCTGAGCATTTCTGCATCTCCCTGGCAGAAAAAACGCAAGCAGATTGTACATGTGGATTGTACATGCGTTTTTCCTGCCAAAGACATGCGGAAGTGAAGCGTTCTTCACATGCATTTCCACATGTGGGTTGACAAGCACTTTCCAATCGATTTTAGCATCACTTGCAAAGTGCTTGTCAACTTGGTCACACTATATAAATCCGTGCAAACTGCATGGATTTATATACTGTGACCCCCAAAGAATGTAAAAAAATAAATCTATACTTACCTTCCGATGGCCCCCGCAGTCTTGCTTTGCTCCGTCCTGGCTGCCGGCAACTCGCGGTGCACTGCACTGGAGGACCTGCTGTCACATGACTATGACGTCATAGCAGATCCTACAATTCACCATGATCTGCCAGCAAGCACTGAGAAGGAGTCCGGGGGACATCGGAAGGTAAATATAATATTTATTTTTTATTTTATTCTTTTTTTAACAGGTACTATGGCACCCGGGTCCCGAGGAGAGCCTCCTCTTCTCCACACCCAGGTACCATCCGCACATTGAAAAGCATGGAATCCGCATCTAGAGATGCAGTGATGCGTAATCCATGCGTTCCAATTCAAGTAAATGGCGGCGAAAACGCAGCGTTTTCGCAAAATTAATGGACATGCTGCGTTTTTTTCCGCAATGATAATCCGCAGCAGAAATTTCCGCTGCATGTGCACAGCACATGCGGATTATCATTGGGGAACATGGCAGGCCTTCTACCATGCATTTTTTAAGCGTTTCTGCAGCATTTTTGCCGCTGCGGAAACGCTTAAAAAATGCATCGTGGGTACACAGCCTAATGGTTGATTATCCACAAAGACAGGGCAAATATAGGATGAAACAATAACAGTAAAACAAAGTCAATACGGCCTATATGTAATGGTTGATTATCCTAAAAGACAGGGCAAATACAGGATGAAACAATAACAGTAAACCAAGCCAATAGGGCCTATACGTAATGGTTAATCAAGCATGGGAAGATCAGTTACTTTTAAATATTTATCATATAAAGGAGGTATTTGAACAACTCAATAAACCCCCGAGGAACAGATAAGGACGCAAAGAAGGATAAGGACGCATAATATAAATATCAACAAAATTAACTTTATTAAACATATAATTACAAAAATCAAAACAGTGAACAGTCTGTTAAGAACGGTTATTGAAAAACAGCAGTAACTCGCTATGATGTAACCTGCCCGGCTCCAAGCAGGAGAGAAAAAGCTTAACAAAGTTAATTCATAAGTTACCAGACAACCCATATCCGTACGTCTAATAGTGGAGATAAACATCAATAATCGAGTTGTTACAAAGACAGGAACTATCTGGATCAATACAAGAGTACGGAGCATTACAGAAACTTATTCAACAGTATGCACGGATTCTGTCTCCTATGATTACACAATGTGCCTGACATCATAGTGCGTAAACCTGCAGGTGCTGTAGATACATTTATATGAGTTCATAATAAGATCTTAATTTACATAAAGGACATGTGACGGAAGATAGAAAGACAGATGATAACTAATCAAAGTACTTGTGATGCTTGGTAAGGTGACCGACACCTGAGGTCATGTCTCGGAAAGGGTTTGATGCTGGAGCCAGTGTCCTAAGAAAACTGAGTCACCCCCTCCCCCTGCGCTCACAGCTGTTCTCCGGATGTCAGCGAAACTGACAAAACATGTGACAAAGAAGGTGTCAACAATTGTCAAAACATGTTTTCAGGCTGCCCTACTGTAAGTGGAAGATGACTATATATATATTTATATACTGAAAAACTGACACTGAATTTCCCCATGCATAACTCAATGACTCATTCCTAAACGGATGTCCACTGATTCACTCATGAAGAAAACCTTGAATGGCTTTGGTTTGCACTGTACCTGCAACCGACACTTTAGTTATATTATATAAATAATTTTAAGTATTCCAAAAAGGAATGATGCTGTTCCTTCCTGAATGAAGAATTCCCATGCAGTCTACATACAGTCTTCTATTGATTAGCTACTGGTTCTTTCACTTTTATTTTGAGTCATTGTCATTGCAATAGCTTGTTTCCTCTGCAGTACATTTCCATTAGAGCAGGGCTGGGGAACCTCTGGCCCATGATCAGCTTCTCTGTGGCCCCCCAGGCAGATTACTGGGGACCACAGTACTCGGGCCAGCACTTACGAGGAAACAATGTCAGAGTATTTGGCACATGTCTGTTTGCGGAGGTGGCCGCCCCTCCAGATGTAAGGTATCATAATTAATGAATTACATAAATATGTATATACACACAAGCTTTGAACGCTCTTTAATGCAGCTACCCCTGATCTCCGGGTGAGACTCCCCCTCCCCCTGCACTCACAGCTGATCTCCGGGTGAGACTCCCCCTCCCCCTGCACTCACAGCTGATCTCCGGGTGAGACTACCCCTCCCCCTGCACTCACAGCTGATCTCCGGGTGAGATACCCCCTCCTCCTGCACTCACAGCTGATCTCGGGGTGAGACACCTCCTCCTGCACTCAAAGCTGATCTCCAGGTGAGATACCCCTCCTCCTGCACTCACAGCTGATCTCTGGGTGAGACTCCCCCTCCCCCTGCACTCACAGCTGATCTCCGGGTGAGACACTCCCTCCCCCTGCACTCACAGCTGATCTCTGGGTGAGACACTCCCTCCCCCTGCACTCAAAGCTGATCTCTGGGTAAAACACCCCCTCCCCCTGCACTCACAGCTGATCTCCAGGTGAGATACCCCCTCCTCCTGCACTCACAGCTGATCTCTGGGTGAGATACCCCCTTCCCCTGCACTCACAGCTGATCTCCAGGTGAGACACACCCTCCTCCTGCACTCACAGCTGATCTCCAGGTGAGATACCCCCTCCCCCTGCACTCACAGCTGATCTCCAGGTGAGATACCCCCTCCTCCTGCACTCACAGCTGATCTCTGGGTGAGACACCCCCTCCCCCTGCACTCACAGCTGATCTCCGGGTGAGACACTCCCTCCCCCTGCACTCACAGCTGATCTCTGGGTGAGACACCCCCTCCCCCTGCACTCACAGCTGATCTCCAGGTGAGACACTCCCTCCCCCTGCACTCAAAGCTGATCTCTGGGTAAAACACCCCCTCCCCCTGCACTCACAGCTGATCTCTGGGTGAGATACCTCCTCCTCCTGCCTTACAGCTGATCTCCAGGTGAGACACTCCCTCCCCCTGCACTCAAAGCTGATCTCTGGGTAAAACACCGCCTCCCCCTGCACTCACAGCTGATCTCCGGGTGAGACACTCCCTCCCCCTGCACTCAAAGCTGATCTCTGGGTAAAACACCCCCTCCCCCTGCACTCACAGCTGATCTCTGGGTGAGACACTCCCTCCCCCTGCACTCAAAGCTGATCTCTGGGTAAAACACCCCCTCCCCCTGCACTCACAGCTGATCTCCGGGTGAGACACTCCCTCCCCCTGCACTCAAAGCTGATCTCTGGGTAAAACACCCCCTCCCCCTGCACTCACAGCTGATCTCCGGGTGAGACACTCCCTCCCCCTGCACTCAAAGCTGATCTCTGGGTAAAACACCCCCTCCCCCTGCACTCAAAGCTGATCTCTGGGTGAGATACCTCCTCCCCCTGCACTCACAGCTGATCTCTGGGTGAGACACCTCCTCCCCCTGCCTTACAGCTGATCTCCGGGTGAGACACACACTCCTCCTGCACTCACAGCTGATCTCGGGGTGAGACACCTCCTCCCCCTGCCTTACAGCTGATCTCCGGGTGAGACACACACTCCCCCTGCACTCACAGCTGATCTCTGGGTGAGACACCTCCTCCCCCTGCCTTACAGCTGATCCCCGGGTGAGACACCCCCTCCCCCTGCACTCACAGCTGATCTCCAGGTGAGATACCCCCCCCCGCAATCACAGCTGATCTCAGGTTGGAACCTCCTCCCCCTGCACTCACAGCTGATCTCAGGTTGGAACCTCCTCCCCCTGCCTCACAGCTGATCTCCAGGTGAGATACCCCCTCCTCCTGCACTCAAAGCTGATCTCCGGGTGAGACACTCCCTCCCCCTGCACTCAAAGCTGATCTCTGGGTAAAACACCTCCTCCTCCTGCACTCACAGCTGATCTCTGGGTGAGATACCCCCTCCTCCTGCACTCACAGCTGATCTCCGGGTGAGACACTCCCTCCCCCTGCACTCAAAGCTGATCTCTGGGTAAAACACCTCCTCCTCCTGCACTCACAGCTGATCTCTGGGTGAGACACCTCCTCCCCCTGCACTCACAGCTGATCTCTGGGTGAGACACCTCCTCCCCCTGCCTTACAGCTGATCCCCGGGTGAGACACACACTCCTCCTGCACTCACAGCTGATCTCGGGGTGAGACACCTCCTCCTGCACTCACAGCTGATCTCCGGGTGAGACACCTCCTCCTGCACTCACAGCTGATCTTCGGGTGAGACACCTCCTCCTGCACTCACAGCTGATCTCAGGGTGAGACACCCCCTTCTCCTGCACTCAAAGCTGATCTCAGGGTGAGATACCCCCTCCTCCTGCACTCACAGCTGATCTAACCTCGTGATGAGGGAGGAATTGCACGATTCACTGATGATAAAGAGAGGATTTTGGGAGCAATTGATGCAGATGCTGGCATTTTATGTATACCATCTTCTACTGATTTGAAACGCTTATTAACACTGCAACTACATTTCACAACTTTAAAAGAATACTATAAAGCCAAGAGAATCCCTAGAGGGTTACAGTCCAGTATTAGACAAATCTGTTCATGAATAACCCTAACTTCTGTGAAAAGTTTATATCCATATCCAATAAATATGAAATTGCGTCCCTCACACAATCAGAGACTGAGAATAAATTAATGGAGTTATTGAAAACGGATGATGGCACAAGGTTTAAAGAAACAGTAGAAAATTGGCTGTTAAAAATACGTGGTGACTTGGAGGATGTAAAACCAAAGAAATGGAACCGTGATATGGAGGATTATAGAAGTGGTTTCATATATAATTGGCAGAGAGACGGCACTAATTCCAAAGCTCAGAAGTGGGAGGACAGCTACAGGACTGTGAAAAAAAGCAATTTTTCTAATTCATCTAATGACCATGCTTTTTTAGGTGGACTTTTGGACCCTCAGACAAGCAGCCCAAGGGGACGCGCAGAGGTGGGAGAAAACATCATAGATCTCAAAAAAGACAAGAGACAGAAAAACAAGACGACAACAAAACAGATAGCGACGAGGAAGAGAAATCTAACCTCATGGTAAACCTAACAAATAGAACTTGAAATGATGTAGAAATGAAATGATTAAGCAAAGGTTTATCGTTTAGTCCCACCTCACACACAGACTGGTTTGAATTGGAAATAGCATTGCTTAGATTTTTTAGATCTATAAAGTTGAAATGTTGGTTTTCTGAGCATTACCTCGTGTAACGGAATTAGATTTGCCTGATCTATCCTTACCAACAGGTAGTAATTTTATGCCAAACATTAATAACCCGGTAATTGACGCATTCATATTGACTATCAATAATGATGTTTCTAAAGTTAAAGTGATGAGTAATGAGAAAGTGTTCAAACAATTTAATTTGAAAACCGAGGAATATGAGGCCCTTATGTCCCTGGTCCATGATGACGACATCACCATCAAACCTGCGGATAAGGGAGGTGCTGTCCTCGTCATGGACACGGATAATTAAATATCTGAAATTATGGGACAACTGGATGATCAAGAGATATATAAGAAGCTGGACAGTGATCCAAAGTTTAATATACTGAAGAAAATTTAATTGATTTTGGATGAGAGTAAAAATGGGGGTGTAATTGATGAGGATTTATATAAGTATCTATATCATGAAAACTCAGTCACGCCAGTCATATATGTTGTTCCTAAAATCCACAAAACATTGGTGAATCCTCCGAGGTGACCCATAATATTGGGTTGCGACTCAATTTTTAGTCATAGTGGAGTCTTTTTAGACAAAATTTTGGGTCCTCTCTCACGATGTACAGCCTCATTCATATTAGATATTACAGATTTTTTATGCAAATTAAGCGAAATTAAATTGGATAGAAGGGTGATTCTTGCCTCTTTTGACATAGTATCATTATACATGTCAATAAATCATGACAAAGGATTAAGAGCGGTTTATAGAAAACAGCAGATACTAGTTACTCAGAGGAGTGTAAAACATTCACTATGAATTTGTTAGAACTGGTTCTGAGAAACAATTATTTTTTATTTGGTGACACTTTTTACAGGCAAGAACGCGGTACTGCAATGGGCGCCAATATGGAGCTGGCTTATGACAACCTGATGATGATGGCATTGGAGGAGGATGTTGTCTGTGTCCCACCACTTCCGGCTTGCCCGGGGGTGGTGGAGATTTATTGATGACGTCTTCCTCCTATGGATGGGGAACATTGAAGAATTACTGGATTTTGAAACCTTTTTAAATCAAATAGACAGAGATATTAAATTTACACTGATATATTCCGAAACGGATATCGAATTTTTGGATGTTTTAGTCCAACAGGATGAGAAAGGGTTATCAACGACCCTATATACAAAAGCCACTGATAAAAATAACTTACTGAAATTTGAGAGCCACCATCTGAGGAGATTGGTTGAATCTTTGCCATATAGCCAGTTTTTGAGGCGTAAAAGAATAATTAGTGATGAAAAATTAGTACAACCCGAATTTGAAAAATTAACAAAGAAATTTCTAAGTAGGGGTTACCCAAAATTAGTTCTAGAGAAAACTAAAAACAGGACTGAAGGTCTATCGTGTGAATCCCTGCTAGTGAAGAAAGACATCAAAACACAAAATAAGAGAATCCCCTTTGCCAGTAAATATGGAGAAGAGACCACAGAGATAGAAAACATCATAAAATGACATTGGCCAATGCTGGGAATGTGTATGCCAGATATAGAAGAATTTAAGGCCCCGCCATTGTTTTCATATATAAAAAAAAGCTAGCCTTTAAGATAAATTGGTACATTCTGATATTGGCACCTTTAAGAGGAATATACAGGGCTCATTGACAGGACACAAACGGATGGGCTGCTTTCCATGCTTGAGCTGTGTTAATTGTAAGCTTATGATAAAGGGAGAACATTTTATACACCCAGGCACTGGAAAGGAGTATGATATTAAGCATTACTTAACGTGTGAGAGTGAATTAGTTATCTATATACTACAATGTCCATGGAATTTAATCTATGTAGGCAAAACAACCAGTGAATTTAAACTCAGGATTAATAATCATCGCCATACAATTAGGAAGAAAAAGATGGATCTGCCAGTCCCCAAACATTTCAGTGAGATGGGACATGGAGAAAGGGACCTTAGATTCTGTATTATAGATCATGTACCTATGCCATGAAGAAGAGGAGATAGGGTTAAAATATTAAAAAATAAAGAAATGAAATGGATTTATGAACTAAATACATTGAGACCTAATGGCCTCAATGCTGATTAGAAATTACATAATTTAATCTGATTAATTGCCATAAAACCGGTAAAACTTTGGATTTATCTGTGTATTTTTAACCATTTTCATTTATATTTTTCTCACTTTTTTCGCTCTTACAGATGAGGGAAGAATTGCACAATTCACTTTACAAAAAAGACATTTCTATGTATTGATCAATTTGTTTATAATAGATAAAATGTTTATTTCATACCATGCACTGTCACTTTAAGTCTGTTGCTATTAGATATCTGCATGGATTGTAAAACATATACTTCGGTAATATAAATATCATCTGTACCTATAGTTGTAATTATTGAAAGTAATATATATGTGCAAACATCTAACCCAATACGGAGATGTGCGCTGAGATATAGTTTAATTATGAGACTGGAGATAGACATTACCGCAGTAGTTATTAGTGCTGCAAGTCTCGAGTACATTGAGCATGCACAGTAAATATCTGTCTGCAACCATGGGGAAATGGTCTCCAATATGGCCACGTGTGTACAGTAGACTTTGTAGTCATTCCCAAGAATCCCCGCACTATGGGATGGGAAGGACGCTGAGAATAGCGTGGCATCACGGACATCAATCACATAGGTGGGTGAAATATATGTTACATAGATATGAAATTTCCCCATTAACACTAATCTAATAATATTAAGTTATGAAATCAAAAATGAACTATGTGATGGGTTGTCTTATATCTGCAGAAGCACTGAGATGCACTTTAACATTTTAATCACTGTATGTAAACATTTCTCTTAATGCTTTTATGAAGATTGGAATTGTAATAAGTCTAATTGTATCACCTATATAATGCTGACTAGATGGATTGAGCACTGCTTGAGAAAGTTCCTCAAGGGGAATTAAACGTTGCCACTGCCACTATGACTATGTGACAAGAAATCACAGCTTATTTTGAAGACTGGAGTGCTGCCTTTACTTTTGTGGACTGCGTTGAGGTTTGGTTCTGTTTGCAAGGCTTTGCACCCATGATTTATACAGCTAACCTGTGCTGCACCTTTTTCAACTTTATATATATATGTGAAGATTTACAAGACATTTCTCCAGCTATTCCTCAATGGTGATTATAAGAAACGACTTTTACTCAAATTCCATGAAACCATATCCATAGTCCACACAACAGAACAATAGAGATGCAGAGACCCCTCCGGACTACGTGTTCGACACGGGTAGTGCCTTCTTCAAGGTCCAAAACCTGTCTAGATAGAGCTAACTAGGAATATATAAGGCATAGAATTGTTTGGAGGAGAAGTTACAACCAACTGGGTGTGACCCCATCCGTATGCATGTATCAGCCTTTCCCATAGAGAGGAAGTCTCAACATTATCACTGCTAGTTACCTTGATGCTTCATATAGACAGAGTATACATAGAACATGAATAAAAAAACATAAATATGTGAATATAAAAAGAAAATATATATTTTTTTCTGTATATAATGGTGATTATAAATTGCACAGGGAAAAAGCCAAGTTGAGCAATAGATACAGATCACAATCTATTATAGGGTATGTGCCATACCTGTACCTATACAGGAAATAACAGGAAATAATTTTTGTTAGGGTAAATGAGAGTAAGGGTAAAATTGAAACTGATAGGAACATAACAAGCTATGTAGTTGGGAAATAATAAAACAAAAAACACAAAATACAAAAAAAAAAACAACCCAAAAAAAGGAAAAAAAACAAACAAAACCCTTATCTGTTCCCTTCTTTTTAGTTGTTTATTACACTATGGTCCCAAACTAGTATTGTGTAATTAGATCTAACCTGTTATTTAAACCATGTGTCAGTGTCTAACAAGAAAATCCACTTACTTTCTCTTTTTAGCACTAATTTATGCATACCACCACCTCTGGTGGGTTTACACACCTGTTCTAAACCCTTAAATGAAAAGGAGCCTAAATCCCCATTATGCTTAAATGCAAATAGATACCGCAGAGTAACCCGCTACTGGGAGGTGAACAGCATCCGAGAGATGTTTCCTAATGCGCTTTTTCAAAGCACCCATCATGCATCCAACGCATTGCAAATATCACACTGAATCAAATGTGATTCAATATCACAGATTCAGTGTTGCAATTAATAAAGTTCCTTATGGGGAATTCTTTACCATTGGCGATGCATTTAAATTTGTTATCTTTTCTAGCAAAACTGCAGCATTTGCATACGTTGGCTCTGCACTTATGGAACCCACTGATACTAAGCCAGGATTTTTAGTATTTTTAACCCTATCCACAAACATACTGGGGGATAATAAGTCCCTCAATGTGGTGGCTCTTTTAGGTACATACTGTATGTCATGTTCATCCACTATACGAGGAAATTACGGCAGAGTATCTTGGCTCATGTCTGTTTGCCGAGGCGGCCGCCCCTCCAGATGTAAGTTATCTTAATTAATGAATTATATAAATATATATATATATATACATCTAAGCTTTGAACACTCTTTACGGCAACTTCCGCTGATGAAGACGCACTGGTAGCGGCGATTCGCGAGGGGGAACAACCTTTCTGGTCTTATCCTGTACCTCAGAGTGGTATCCTTCTTAAAGGGGTTGTGTCACCATAAAGAATACAGTTAACCAACCAGAAAAGGTGGAAATAAATAATTTTGTAATTTATAATGATTCAAAATTATGCTTCATTCAAAAGATATCAAGCTTTTAGTATTTGAATAATACTCTCTGGCGCCCCCTGGAGATCTGCAGGGAGTGCAGGGTTAGAGGGTGAATCACCCTGAGATCAGCTGTGAGCGCAGGGGGAGGGAGTGTCTAACCCGGAGATCAGCTGTGAGGGCAGGGGGAGGGGGTGTCTCACCCGGAGATCAGCTGTGAGGGCAGGGGAAGGGGGTATCTCACCCGGAGATCAGCTGTGAACACAGGGGTAAGGAGGTGTCTCACCCGGAGATCAGCTGTGAGCACAGGGGTAAGGAGGTGTCTCACCCGGAGATCAGCTGTGAGGGCAGGGGAAGGGGGTGTCTAACCCGGAGATCAGCTGTGAGTGCAGGGGGAGGGGGTGTCTCACCTGGAGATCAGCTGTGAGTGCAGGGGGAGGGGGTGTCTCACCCGGAGATCAGCTGTGAGGGCAGGGGAAGGGGGTGTCTCACCCGGAGATCAGCTGTGAACACAGGGGTAAGGAGGTGTCTCACCCGGAGATCAGCTGTGAGCACAGGGGTAAGGAGGTGTCTCACCCGGAGATCAGCTGTGAGGGCAGGGGAAGGGGGTGTCTCACCCAGAGATCAGCTGTGAGGGCAGGGGAAGGGGGTGTCTCACCCAGAGATCAGCTGTGAGGGCAGGGGTATGGAGGTGTCTCACCCGGAGATCAGCTGTGAGGACAGGGGAAGGGGGTGTCTCACCTGGAGATCAGCTGTGAGGGCAGGGGAAGGGGGTGTCTCGCCCAGAGATCAGCTGTGAGGGCAGGGGTAAGGAGGTGTCTCACCCGGAGATCAGCTGTGAGGACAGGGGAAGGGGGTGTCTCACCTGGAGATCAGCTGTGAGGGCAGGGGAAGGGGGTGTCTCACCCAGAGATCAGTTGTGAGCACAGGGGTAAGGAGGTGTCTCACCCAGAGATCAGCTGTGAGCACAGGGGTAAGGAGGTGTCTCACCCGGAGATCAGCTCTGAGGGCAGGGGAAGGGGGTGTTTCACCCGGAGATCAGCTGTGAGCACAGGGGTAAGGAGGTGTCTCACCCAGATATGAGTTGTGAGTGCAGGGGGAGGAGGTGTCTAACCCGGAGATCAGCTGAGAGTGCAGGGGGAGGGAGTGTCTAACCCGGAGATCAGCTGTGAGCGCAGGAGGAGGGGGTGTCTCACCCGGAGATCAGCTGTGAGGACAGGGGAAGGGGGTGTCTCACCCGGAGATCAGCTGTGAGCACAGGGGTAACGAGGTGTCTCAGCCAGATATGAGCTGTGAGTGCAGGGGGAGGAGGTGTCTCACCCGGAGATCAGCAGTGAGCGCAGGGGGAGGGAGTGTCTAACCCGGAGATCAGCTGTGAGTGCAGGGGAAGGGGGTGTCTCACCCGGAGATCAGCTGTGAGCGCAGGGGTGAGGGGTTGTCTCACCCGGAGATCAGCTGTGAGGGCAGGGGAAGGGGTTGCCTCACCCGGAGATCAGCTGTGAGCACAGGGGTAAGGAGGTGTCTCACCCAGATATGAGCTGTGAGTGCAGGAGGAGGGGGTGTCTCACCCAGAGATCAGCTGTGAGCGCAGGGGGAGGGAGTGTCTAACCCGGAGATCAGCTGTGAGTGCAGGTGGAGGGGGTGTCTCACCCGGAGATCAGCTGTGAGCGCACGGGGAGGGAGTGTCTAACCCTGAGATCAGCTGTGAGCGCAGGGGGAGGAGGTGTCTCACCTGGAGATCAGCTGTGAGTGCAGGGGGAGGGGGTATCTCACCTGGAGATCAGCTGTGAGTGCAGGAGGAGGGGGTATCTCACCTGGAGATCAGCTGTGAGGCAGGGGGAGGGGGTATCTCACCTGGAGATCAGCTGTGAGGCAGGGGGAGGGGGTATCTCACCTGGAGATCAGCTGTGAGTGCAGGAGGAGGAGGTATCTCACCTGGAGATCAGCTGTGAGTGCAGGGGGAGGGGGTATCTCACCTGGAGATCAGCTGTGAGTGCAGGGGGAGGAGGTGTCTCACTTGGAGATCAGCTGTGAGTGCAGGAGGAGGGGGTATCTCACCTGGAGATCAGCTGTGAGTGCAGGGGGAGGGGGTATCTCACACGGAGATCAGCTGTGAGTGCAGGGGGAGGGGGTATCTCACCTGGAGATCAGCTGTGAGTGCAGGGGGAGGGGGTATCTCACCTGGAGATCAGCTGTGAGTGCAGGAGGAGGTGGTATCTCACCTGGAGATCAGCTGTGAGTGCAGGGGGAGGGGGTATCTCACCTGGAGATCAGCTGTGAGCGCAGCGAATCTCTCACCTGTAGATCAGCTGTGAACGCAGGTGGAGGGGTGTCTCACCCGGAGATCAGCTGTGAGTGCAGGGGGAGGAGGTATCTCACCTGGAGATCAGCTGTGAGTGCAGGAGGAGGGGGTATCTCACCTGGAGATCAGCTGTGAGTGCAGGGGGAGGGGGTATCTCACCTGGAGATCAGCTGTGAGTGCAGGGGGAGGGGGTATCTCACCCGGAGATCAGCTGTGAGTGCAGGAGGAGGGGGTGTCTCACCCGGAGATCAGCTGTGAGTGCAGGGGGAGGAGGTGTCTCACCTGGAGATCAGCTGTGAGGGCAGGGGGAGGGGGTATCTCACCTGGAGATCAGCTGTGAGTGCAGGGGGAGGGGGTATCTCACCTGGAGATCAGCTGTGAGTGCAGGGGGCGGGGTATCTCACCCGGAGGTCAGATGTGAGTGCAGGGGGAGGGGGTATCTCACCCGGAGATCAGCTGTGAGTGCAGGGGGAGGGGGTATCTCACCCGGAGATCAGCTGTGAGTGCAGGGGGAGGAGGTGTCTCACTTGGAGATCAGCTGTGAGCGCAGCGGGTCTCTCACCTGTAGATCAGCTGTGAGTCCAGGTGGAGGGGGTATCTCACCCGGAGATCAGCTGTGAGTGCAGGGGGTATCTCACCTGGAGATCAGCTGAGAGTGCAGGGGGAGGGGGTATCTCACCCGGAGATCAGCTGTGAGTGCAGGGAGAAGGGGTGTCTCACACGGAGATCAGCTGTGAGTGCAGGGGTAGGCGGTGTCTCACCAGTAGATCAGCTGTGAGCGCAATTGGAGGGAGTGTCTCAACCGGAGACAAGTTATGAGTGCAGGGGGAGGGGGTGTCTCACCCAGAGATCAGCAGTGAGTGTAGGGGGAGGGAGTGAATCACCTGGAGGTGAGCAGTGAGCTCAAGGGGTGAATCACACACACTGTGCTTACAGCACGGGACCTTGTGACAGAGAATACATTGTGCAGGCTGCGGGTGGGGAGCTCTTATGACAAAAACTGCTCAAACCCGACCAGCTGATCATCCACTACCAGGACGTAATGGAATAACGCCAGGTGGCGCCAGAGAGCAGCATTCAAAAAATAAAAGTTTGGTATCTTTTGAATGAAGCATAATTTTTAATCACTAGAAATTACAAATCTATATATTTTCACCTTTTCTGGTTGGTTAACTGTATTCTTTATGGTCACACAACCCCTCTAAATGGACCCACTTTTAATTGGTGGTGCTGGTATTGTATTACTCTTTTATAGTGAGCTCATGCTAATTTACTCTGTACTAAAAACTCCTCATAAGTGCTGAATACTAAAACTGCTACTGGATCTTAAACTTTTATTTGATTAGATCTTTTTGAGTCATTGTCATTGCAATAGCTTGTTTCCTCTGCAGTACATTTCCATTAGAGCAGGGCTGGGGAACCCCGGGCCCGTGATCAGCTTCTCTGTGGCCCCCCAGGCAGATTACTGGGGACCACAGTACTCGGGCCAGCACTTACGAGGAAACAAAGTCAGAGTATTTGGCGCATGTCTGTTTGCCGAGGCGGCCGCCCCTCCAGATGTAAGTTATCTTAATTTATGAGTTACATAAATATATATTATATACATACATATACACACAAGCTTTGAACGCTCTTTAATGCAGGTACTCCTGATGAAGCCGCACTGGTAGCGGCGATTCGAGTGGGGGAACACCCTTTCTGGTCTTATCCTGTACCTCAGAGTAGTATCCTTCTTAAAGGGGTTGTGCCACTATAATGAATACAAGTAACCAACCAGAAAAGGTGGAAATAAATAGTTTTGTAATTTAAAGTGATTCAAAATTATGCTTCATTCAAAAGATACCAAGCTTTTATTTTTTCAATTATGCTCTCTGGCGCCACCTGGCGTTATTCCATTAGGTTCTGGTAGTGGGTGATCAGCTGGTTGCAGTTCCTGTCATAAGAGCTCTCCAACCGCAGCCTGCACAATGTATTGTCTGTCACAAGGCTCCCTGCTGCAAGCACAGAGTGTCTGTGATTCACTCTCTCCCCCTGCACTCACAGCTGATCTCCAGGTGAGACACCCCCTCCCCCTGCACTCACAGCTGAACTCCAGGTGATTCACTACCTCCACCTGTATTCACAGCTGATCTCCAGGTGAGACACCTCCTCCCCCTGCACTCACAGCTGATCTCCAGGTGAGACACCTCCTCCCCCTGCCCTCACAGCTGATCTCCGGGTGAGACACCTCCTCCCCCTGCACTCACAGCTGATCTCCAGGTGAGAAACCCCCTCCCCCTGCACTCATAGCTGATCTCCAGGTGAGATACCCCCTCCCCCTGCGCTCACTGCTGATCTCCAGGTGAGACACCTCCTCCTCCTGCACTCACAGCTGATCTCCAGGTGAGACACCTCCTCCTCCTGCACTCACAGCTGATTTCCGGGTGAGACACCTCCTCCCCCTGCACTCACAGCTGATCTCCGGGTAAGACACCTCCTCCCCCTGCACTCACAGCTGATCTCCAGGTGAGATACCCCCTCCCCCTGCACTCACAGCTGATCTCCAGGTGATTCACTACCTCCACCTGTATTCACAGCTGATCTCTGGGTGAGATCATCTGCTTCACAGACTAAGCACAGGAAGAGTCTCTCTGCTATCCTACTTACAATTCTGTGAAGCAGATGACCTCACCTGGAGATCAGCTATGAGTGCAGGAGGAGGAGGTATCTCACCTGGAGATCAGCTGTGAGTGCAGGAGGAGGGGGTATCTCACCTGGAGATCAGCTGTGAGTGCAGGGGGAGGAGGTGTCTCACCTGGAGATCAGCTGTGAGTGCAGGAGGAGGAGGTGTCTCACCTGGAGATCAGCTGTGAGTGCAGGGGGAGGGGGTATCTCACCTGGAGATCAGCTGTGAGTGCAGGAGGAGGGGGTATCTCACCTGGAGATCAGCTGTGAGGCAGGGGGAGGGGGTATCTCACCTGGAGATCAGCTGTGAGGCAGGGGGAGGGGGTATCTCACCTGGAGATCAGCTGTGAGTGCAGGAGGAGGAGGTATCTCACCTGGAGATCAGCTGTGAGTGCAGGGGGAGGGGGTATCTCACCTGGAGATCAGCTGTGAGTGCAGGGGGAGGAGGTGTCTCACTTGGAGATCAGCTGTGAGTGCAGGAGGAGGGGGTATCTCACCTGGAGATCAGCTGTGAGTGCAGGGGGAGGGGGTATCTCACACGGAGATCAGCTGTGAGTGCAGGGGGAGGGGGTATCTCACCTGGAGATCTGCTGTGAGTGCAGGGGGAGGGGGTATCTCACCTGGAGATCAGCTGTGAGTGCAGGAGGAGGTGGTATCTCACCTGGAGATCAGCTGTGAGTGCAGGGGGAGGGGGTATCTCACCTGGAGATCAGCTGTGAGCGCAGCGAGTCTCTCACCTGTAGATCAGCTGTGAACGCAGGTGGAGGGGTGTCTCACCCGGAGATCAGCTGTGAGTGCAGGGGGAGGAGGTATCTCACCTGGAGATCAGCTGTGAGTGCAGGAGGAGGGGATATCTCACCTGGAGATCAGCTGTGAGTGCAGGGGGAGGGGGTATCTCACCCGGAGATCAGCTGTGAGTGCAGGGGGAGGGGGTATCTCACCCGGAGATCAGCTGTGAGTGCAGGAGGAGGGGGTGTCTCACCCGGAGATCAGCTGTGAGTGCAGGGGGAGGAGGTGTCTCACCTGGAGATCAGCTGTGAGGGCAGGGGGAGGGGGTATCTCACCTGGAGATCAGCTGTGAGTGCAGGGGGAGGGGGTATCTCACCTGGAGATCAGCTGTGAGTGCAGGGGGCGGGGTATCTCACCCGGAGGTCAGATGTGAGTGCAGGGGGAGGGGGTATCTCACCCGGAGATCAGCTGTGAGTGCAGGGGGAGGGGGTATCTCACCCGGAGATCAGCTGTGAGTGCAGGGGGAGGAGGTGTCTCACTTGGAGATCAGCTGTGAGCGCAGCGGGTCTCTCACCTGTAGATCAGCTGTGAGTCCAGGTGGAGGGGGTATCTCACCCGGAGATCAGCTGTGAGTGCAGGGGGAGGGGGTATCTCACCTGGAGATCAGCTGAGAGTGCAGGGGGAGGGGGTATCTCACCCGGAGATCAGCTGTGAGTGCAGGGAGAAGGGGTGTCTCACACGGAGATCAGCTGTGAGTGCAGGGGTAGGCGGTGTCTCTCCAGTAGATCAGCTGTGAGCGCAATTGGAGGGAGTGTCTCAACCGGAGACAAGTTATGAGTGCAGGGGGAGGGGGTGTCTCACCCAGAGATCAGCAGTGAGTGTAGGGGGAGGGAGTGAATCACCTGGAGGTGAGCAGTGAGCTCAAGGGGTGAATCACACACACTGTGCTTACAGCACGGGACCTTGTGACAGAGAATACATTGTGCAGGCTGCGGGTGGGGAGCTCTTATGACAAAAACTGCTCAAACCCGACCAGCTGATCATCCACTACCAGGACGTAATGGAATAACGCCAGGTGGCGCCAGAGAGCAGCATTCAAAAAATAAAAGTTTGGTATCTTTTGAATGAAGCATAATTTTTAATCACTAGAAATTACAAATCTATATATTTTCACCTTTTCTGGTTGGTTAACTGTATTCTTTATGGTCACACAACCCCTCTAAATGGACCCACTTTTAATTGGTGGTGCTGGTATTGTATTACTCTTTTATAGTGAGCTCATGCTAATTTACTCTGTACTAAAAACTCCTCATAAGTGCTGAATACTAAAACTGCTACTGGATCTTAAACTTTTATTTGATTAGATCTTTTTGAGTCATTGTCATTGCAATAGCTTGTTTCCTCTGCAGTACATTTCCATTAGAGCAGGGCTGGGGAACCCCGGGCCCGTGATCAGCTTCTCTGTGGCCCCCCAGGCAGATTACTGGGGACCACAGTACTCGGGCCAGCACTTACGAGGAAACAAAGTCAGAGTATTTGGCGCATGTCTGTTTGCCGAGGCGGCCGCCCCTCCAGATGTAAGTTATCTTAATTTATGAGTTACATAAATATATATTATATACATACATGTACACACAAGCTTTGAACGCTCTTTAATGCATGTACTCCTGATGAAGCCGCACTGGTAGCGGCGATTCGAGTGGGGGAACACCCTTTCTGGTCTTATCCTGTACCTCAGAGTAGTATCCTTCTTAAAGGGGTTGTGCCACTATAATGAATACAAGTAACCAACCAGAAAAGGTGGAAATAAATAGTTTTGTAATTTAAAGTGATTCAAAATTATGCTTCGTTCAAAAGATACCAAGCTTTTATTTTTTCAATTATGCTCTCTGGCGCCACCTGGCGTTATTCCATTAGGTTCTGGTAGTGGGTGATCAGCTGGTTGCAGTTCCTGTCATAAGAGCTCTCCAACCGCAGCCTGCACAATGTATTGTCTGTCACAAGGCTCCCTGCTGCAAGCACAGAGTGTCTGTGATTCACTCTCTCCCCCTGCACTCACAGCTGATCTCCAGGTGATTCACTACCTCCACCTGTATTCACAGCTGATCTCCAGGTGAGACACCTCCTCCCCCTGCCCTCACAGCTGATCTCCAGGTGATTCACACCCTCCTCCTGCACTCACAGCTGATCTCCAGGTGAGACACCTCCTCCCCCTGCACTCACAGCTGATCTCCAGGTGAGACACCTCCTCCCCCTGCACTCACAGCTGATCTCCAGGTGATTCACTACCTCCACCTGTATTCACAGCTGATCTCCAGGTGAGACACCTCCTCCCCCTGCCCTCACAGCTGATCTCCAGGTGAGACACCTCCTCCCCCTGCCCTCACAGCTGATCTCCAGGTGATTCACTACCTCCACCTGTATTCACAGCTGATCTCCAGGTGAGACACCTCCTCCCCCTGCCCTCACAGCTGATCTCCAGGTGAGACACCTCCTCCCCCTGCACTCACAGCTGATCTCCAGGTGAGACACCTCCTCCCCCTGCACTCACAGCTGATCTCCAGGTGATTCACTACCTCCACCTGTATTCACAGCTGATCTCCAGGTGAGACACCTCCTCCCCCTGCCCTCACAGCTGATCTCCAGGTGAGACACCTCCTCCCCCTGCCCTCACAGCTGATCTCCAGGTGATTCACTACCTCCACCTGTATTCACAGCTGATCTCCAGGTGAGACACCTCCTCCCCCTGCCCTCACAGCTGATCTCCAGGTGAGACACCTCCTCCCCCTGCACTCACAGCTGATCTCCAGGTGAGACACCCCCTCCTCCTGCCCTCACAGCTGATCTCCAGGTGAGACACCTCCTCCCCCTGCCCTCACAGCTGATCTCCAGGTGATTCACTACCTCCACCTGTACTCACAGCTGATCTCCAGGTGAGACACCCCCTCCCCCTGCATCACAGCTGATCTCCAGGTGATTCACTACCTTCACCTGTATTCACAGCTGATCTCCAGGTGAGACACCTCCTCCCCCTGCCCTCACAGCTGATCTCCGGGTGAGACACCCCCTCCCCCTGCCCTCACAGCTGATCTCCAGGTGAGACACCCCCTCCTCCTGCACTCACAGCTGAACTCCAGGTGATTCACTACCTCCACCTGTATTCACAGCTGATCTCCAGGTGAGACACCTCCTCCCCCTGCACTCACAGCTGATCTCCAGGTGAGACACCTCCTCCCCCCTGCCCTCACAGCTGATCTCCGGGTGAGACACCTCCTCCCCCTGCACTCACAGCTGATCTCCAGGTGAGATACCTCCTCCCCCTGCACTCACAGCTGATCTCCGGGTGAGACACCTCCTCCTCCTGCACTCACAGCTGATCTCCGGGTGAGACACCCCCTCCCTCTGCACTCACAGGTGATCTCCAGGTGAGAAACCCCCTCCCCCTGCACTAATAGCTGATCTCCAGGTGAGACACCTCCTCCTCCTGCACTCACAGCTGATCTCCGGGTGAGACACCTCCTCCCCCTGCACTCACAGCTGATCTCCGGGTAAGACACCTCCTCCCCCTGCGCTCACAGCTGATCTGTGGGTGAGACACCCCCTCCCCCTGCACTGACAGCTGATCTCCAGGTGATTCACTACCTCCACCTGTATTCACAGCTGATCTCTGGGTGAGATCATCTGCTTCACAGACTAAGCACAGGAAGAGTCGCTCTGCTATCCTACTTACAATTCTGTGAAGCAGATGACCTCACCTGGAGATCAGCTATGAGTGCAGGAGGAGGAGGTATCTCACCTGGAGATCAGCTGTGAGTGCAGGAGGAGGGGGTATCTCACCTGGAGATCAGCTGTGAGTGCAGGGGGAGGAGGTGTCTCACCTGGAGATCAGCTGTGAGTGCAGGAGGAGGAGGTGTCTCACCTGGAGATCAGCTGTGAGTGCAGGGGGAGGGGGTATCTCACCTGGAGATCAGCTGTGAGTGCAGGAGGAGGGGGTATCTCACCTGGAGATCAGCTGTGAGGCAGGGGGAGGGGGTATCTCACCTGGAGATCAGCTGTGAGTGCAGGAGGAGGGGGTATCTCACCTGGAGATCAGCTGTGAGGCAGGGGGAGGGGGTATCTCACCTGGAGATCAGCTGTGAGTGCAGGGGGAGGGGGTATCTCACCTGGAGATCAGCTGTGAGGCAGGGGGAGGGGGTATCTCACCTGGAGATCAGCTGTGAGTGTAGGAGGAGGAGGTATCTCACCTGGAGATCAGCTGTGAGTGCAGGGGGAGGGGGTATCTCACCTGGAGATCAGCTGTGAGTGCAGGGGGAGGAGGTGTCTCACTTGGAGATCAGCTGTGAGTGCAGGAGGAGGGGGTATCTCACCTGGAGATCAGCTGTAAGTGCAGGGGGAGGGGGTATCTCACACGGAGATCAGCTGTGAGTGCAGGGGGGGGGTATCTCACCTGGAGATCAGCTGTGAGTGCAGGGGGAGGGGGTATCTCACCTGGAGATCAGCTGTGAGTGCAGGAGGAGGTGGTATCTCACCTGGAGATCAGCTGTGAGTGCAGGGGGAGGGGGTATCTCACCTGGAGATCAGCTGTGAGCGCAGCGAGTCTCTCACCTGTAGATCAGCTGTGAGCGCAGGTGGAGGGGTGTCTCACCCGGAGATCAGCTGTGAGTGCAGGGGGAGGAGGTATCTCACCTGGAGATCAGCTGTGAGTGCAGGAGGAGGGGGTATCTCACCTGGAGATCAGCTGTGAGTGCAGGGGGAGGGGGTATCTCACCCGGAGATCAGCTGTGAGTGCAGGGGGAGGGGGTATCTCACCCGGAGATCAGCTGTGAGTGCAGGAGGAGGGGGTGTCTCACCCGGAGATCAGCTGTGAGTGCAGGGGGAGGAGGTGTCTCACCTGGAGATCAGCTGTGAGGGCAGGGGGAGGGGGTATCTCACCTGGAGATCAGCTGTGAGTGCAGGGGGAGGGGGTATCTCACCTGGAGATCAGCTGTGAGTGCAGGGGGCGGGGTATCTCACCCGGAGATCAGATGTGAGTGCAGGGGGAGGGGGTATCTCACCCGGAGATCAGCTGTGAGTGCAGGGGGAGGGGGTATCTCACCCGGAGATCAGCTGTGAGTGCAGGGGGAGGGGGTATCTCACCTGGAGATCAGCTGTGAGGTAGGGGGAGGGGGTATCTCACCTGGAGATCAGCTGTGAGTGCAGGGGGAGGAGGTATCTCACCCGGAGATCAGCTGTGAGTGCAGGGGGAGGAGGTATCTCACCTGGAGATCAGCTATGAATGCAGGGGGAGGGGGTATCTCACCTGGAGATCAGCTATGAGTGCAGGGGGAGGGGGTATCTCACCTGGAGATCAGCTGTGAGTGCAGGGGGAGGGGGTATACCACCTGGAGATCAGCTGTGAGTGCAGGAGGAGGGGTATCTCACCTGGAGATCAGCTGTGAGTGCAGGGGGAGGGGGTATCTCACCTGGAGATCAGCTGTGAGTGCAGGGGGAGGGGGTATCTCACCTGGAGATCAGCTGAGAGTGCAGGGGGAGGGGGTATCTCACCTGGAGATCAGCTGTGAGCGCAGGGGGAGGGGCTGTCTCACCCAGAGATCAGCTGTGAGCACAGGGGGAGGGGGTGACTCAGTGAGATCAGCTGTGAGTGCAGGTGGAGGGGTGTCTCACCCGGAGATCAGCTGTGAGTGCAGGGGGAGGGGGAGTCTCACACAAAGTACAGCTTTGAGTGCACGGGGAGAGAGTGAATCACCCGGAGATCAGCAGTGAGTGTAGGGGGAGGGAGTGAATCACCTGGAGGTGAGCAGTGAGCTCAAGGGGAGGGGGTGAATCACAGACACTCTGTGCTTGCAGCAGGGGGCCTTGTGACAGACAATACATTGTGCAGGCTGCAGGTGGGGAGCTCTTATGACAGGAACTGCAACCAGCTGATCACCCACTACCAGAACCTAATGGAATAACGCCAGGTGGCGCCAGAGAGCATAATTGAAAAAATAAAAACTTGGTATCTTTTGAATGAAGCATAATTTTTAATCACAATAAATTACAAATCTATTTATTTTCACCTTATCTGGTTGGTTTACTGGCCAGACAATGTGAACTGAGGTCTAAGATGGCAGACATACAAGAAACAGAGGCATGTTCACACTAGCAAGAAAGAAGCAAGACAAAAATATATCTCATACCCTACCATAATTATATATAAATGTAAAGCAAAGTTGCATAATAAATATAGGGTACTTAGTGAACTATTTTTGATCAAAAAAAGTATACAAGCCGTCCCACCAGCGGCAAGGTGACCCTAAATTGGGACGGTACCTATACTGCCTATATTAAAAACCTTACTGTATATCAAAGTTGAAATAATGCATATAAAAGGGTAGACAAATAGGACCGGGTCCCAACTCCAGACCACCTAGGCCCGTGGTAAGCTACATATATACCAATCAGCTCAACAAAGGGCATGCCACACCCTTAAATTGCACAGAATGCAAACAAGTCAAAAAGCCAGACAATGTGAACTGAGGTCTAAGATGGCAGACATACAAGAAACAGAGGCATGTTCACACTAGCAAGAAAGAAGCAAGACAAAAATATATCTCATACCCTACCATAATTATATATAAATGTAAAGCAAAGTTGCATAATAAATATAGGGTACTTAGTGAACTATTTTTGATCAAAAAAAGTATACAAGCCGTCCCACCAGCGGCAAGGTGACCCTAAATTGGGACGGTACCAATTTAAGGGTGTGGCATGCCCTTTGTTGAGCTGATTGGTATATATGTAGCTTACCACGGGCCTAGGTGGTCTGGAGTTGGGACCCGGTCCTATTTGTCTACCCTTTTATATGCATTATTTCAACTTTGATATACAGTAAGGTTTTTAATATAGGCAGTATAGGTACCGTCCCAATTTAGGGTCACCTTGCCGCTGGTGGGACGGCTTGTATACTTTTTTTGATCAAAAATAGTTCACTAAGTACCCTATATTTATTATGCAACTTTGCTTTACATTTATATATAATTATGGTAGGGTATGAGATATATTTTTGTCTTGCTTCTTTCTTGCTAGTGTGAACATGCCTCTGTTTCTTGTATGTCTGCCATCTTAGACCTCAGTTCACATTGTCTGGCTTTTTGACTTGTTTGCATTCTGTGCAATTTAAGGGTGTGGCATGCCCTTTGTTGAGCTGATTGGTATATATGTAGCTTACCACGGGCCTAGGTGGTCTGGAGTTGGGACCCGGTCCTATTTGTCTACCCTTTTATATGCATTATTTCAACTTTGATATACAGTAAGGTTTTTAATATAGGCAGTATAGGTACCGTCCCAATTTAGGGTCACCTTGCCGCTGGTGGGACGGCTTGTATACTTTTTTTGATCAAAAATAGTTCACTAAGTACCCTATATTTATTATGCAACTTTGCTTTACATTTATATATAATTATGGTAGGGTATGAGATATATTTTTGTCTTGCTTCTTTCTTGCTAGTGTGAACATGCCTCTGTTTCTTGTATGTCTGCCATCTTAGACCTCAGTTCACATTGTCTGGCTTTTTGACTTGTTTGCATTCTGTGCAATTTAAGGGTGTGGCATGCCCTTTGTTGAGCTGATTGGTATATATGTAGCTTACCACGGGCCTAGGTGGTCTGGAGTTGGGACCCGGTCCTATTTGTCTACCCTTTTATATGCATTATTTCAACTTTGATATACAGTAAGGTTTTTAATATAGGCAGTATAGGTACCGTCCCAATTTAGGGTCACCTTGCCGCTGGTGGGACGGCTTGTATACTTTTTTTGATCAAAAATAGTTCACTAAGTACCCTATATTTATTATGCAACTTTGCTTTACATTTATATATAATTATGGTAGGGTATGAGATATATTTTTGTCTTGCTTCTTTCTTGCTAGTGTGAACATGCCTCTGTTTCTTGTATGTCTGCCATCTTAGACCTCAGTTCACATTGTCTGGCTTTTTGACTTGTTTGCATTCTGTGCAATTTAAGGGTGTGGCATGCCCTTTGTTGAGCTGATTGGTATATATGTAGCTTACCACGGGCCTAGGTGGTCTGGAGTTGGGACCCGGTCCTATTTGTCTACCCTTTTATATGCATTATTTCAACTTTGATATACAGTAAGGTTTTTAATATAGGCAGTATAGGTACCGTCCCAATTTAGGGTCACCTTGCCGCTGGTGGGACGGCTTGTATACTTTTTTTGATCAAAAATAGTTCACTAAGTACCCTATATTTATTATGCAACTTTGCTTTACATTTATATATAATTATGGTAGGGTATGAGATATATTTTTGTCTTGCTTCTTTCTTGCTAGTGTGAACATGCCTCTGTTTCTTGTATGTCTGCCATCTTAGACCTCAGTTCACATTGTCTGGCTTTTTGACTTGTTTGCATTCTGTGCAATTTAAGGGTGTGGCATGCCCTTTGTTGAGCTGATTGGTATATATGTAGCTTACCACGGGCCTAGGTGGTCTGGAGTTGGGACCCGGTCCTATTTGTCTACCCTTTTATATGCATTATTTCAACTTTGATATACAGTAAGGTTTTTAATATAGGCAGTATAGGTACCGTCCCAATTTAGGGTCACCTTGCCGCTGGTGGGACGGCTTGTATACTTTTTTTGATCAAAAATAGTTCACTAAGTACCCTATATTTATTATGCAACTTTGCTTTACATTTATATATAATTATGGTAGGGTATGAGATATATTTTTGTCTTGCTTCTTTCTTGCTAGTGTGAACATGCCTCTGTTTCTTGTATGTCTGCCATCTTAGACCTCAGTTCACATTGTCTGGCTTTTTGACTTGTTTGCATTCTGTGCAATTTAAGGGTGTGGCATGCCCTTTGTTGAGCTGATTGGTATATATGTAGCTTACCACGGGCCTAGGTGGTCTGGAGTTGGGACCCGCTCCTATTTGTCTACCCTTTTATATGCATTATTTCAACTTTGATATACAGTAAGGTTTTTAATATAGGCAGTATAGGTACCGTCCCAATTTAGGGTCACCTTGCCGCTGGTGGGACGGCTTGTATACTTTTTTTGATCAAAAATAGTTCACTAAGTACCCTATATTTATTATGCAACTTTGCTTTACATTTATATATAATTATGGTAGGGTATGAGATATATTTTTGTCTTGCTTCTTTCTTGCTGGTTGGTTTACTGTATTCTTTATGGTCGCACAACCCCTCTAAATGGACCCACTTTTAATTGGTGGTGCTGGTATTGTATTACTCTTTTATAGTGAGCTCATGCTAATTTACTCTGTACTAAAAACTCCTCATAAGTGCTGAATACCAAAACTGCTACTGGATCTTAAACTTTTATTTGATTAGATCTTTTTGAGTCATTGTCA
Organism: Phyllobates terribilis; assembly: GCF_046119375.1. Classification (NCBI taxonomy): domain Eukaryota; kingdom Metazoa; phylum Chordata; class Amphibia; order Anura; family Dendrobatidae; genus Phyllobates; species Phyllobates terribilis. The sequence continues at coordinate 9,975,419 of NW_027362804.1, forward strand.
TTGCAATAGCTTGTTTCCTCTGCAGTACATTTCCATTAGAGCAGGGCTGGGGAACCCCGGGCCCGTGATCAGCTTCTCTGTGGCCCCCCAGGCAGATTACTGGGGACCACAGTACTCGGGCCAGCACTTACAAGGAAACAATGTCAGAGTATTTGGCGCATGTCTGTTTGCCGAGGTGGCCGCTCCTCCAGATGTAAGTTATCTTAATTAATGAGTTACATAAATATATCTATCTATCTATCTATAATATAACCGGGGATGCGTGTCTCTGTCTGAAGCGTCCATCATTATTATCAGCACACTATATATACAGGGCTCAGTATAAGTGAGTACACCCCTGTATTATCAGTACATTATATATACAGTGCTCAGTATAACTGAGTACACCCCTGTATTATCAGTACATTATATATACAGGGCTCAGTATAAGTGAGTACACCCCTGTAGTATCAGTACATTATATATACAGTGCTCAGCATAAGTGAGTACACCCCTGTAGTATCAGTACATTATATATACAGTGCTCAGCATAAGTGAGTACACCCTGTATTATCAGTACATTATATATACAGGGCTCAGTATAAGTGAGTACACCCCTGTAGTATCAGTACATTATATATACAGTGCTCAGCATAAGTGAGTACACCCTGTATTATCAGTACATTATATATACAGTGCTCAATATAAGTGAGTACACCCCTGTATTATCAGTACATTATATATACAGGGCTCAGCATAAGTGAGTACACCCCTGTAGTATCAGTACATTATATATACAGTGCTCAGCATAAGTGAGTACACCCTGTATTATCAGTACATTATATATACAGGGCTCAGTATAAGTGAGTACACCCCTGTATTATCAGTACATTATATATACAGTGCTCAGCATAAGTGAGCACACCCCTGTATTATCAGTACATTATATATACAGTGCTCAGCATAAGTGAGTACACCACTGTATTATCAGTACATTATATATACAGGGCTCAGCATAAGTGAGTACACCCCGGTATTATCAGTACATTATATATACAGGGCTCAGTATAAGTGAGTACACCCCTGTAGTATCAGTACATTATATATACAGTGCTCAGCATAAGTGAGTACACCCCTGTATTATCAGTACATTATATATACAGTGCTCAGCATAAGTGAGTACACCCCTGTATTATCAGTACATTATATATACAGCGCTCAGCATAAGTGAGTACACCCCCAGTATTATCAGTACAATATATATACAGGGCTCAACATAAGTGAGTACACCCTGTATTATCAGTACATTATATATACAGAGCTCAGAATAAGTGAGTACACCCTGTATTATCAGTACATTATATATACAGAGCTCAGAATAAGTGAGTACACCCTGTATTATCAGTACATTATATATACAGTGCTCAGCATAAGTGAGTACACCCTGTATTATCAGTACATTATATATACAGTGCTCAACATAAGTGAGTACACCCTGTATTATCAGTACATTATATATACAGAGCTCAGAATAAGTGAGTACACCCTGTATTATCAGTACATTATATATACAGTGCTCAACATAAGTGAGTACACCCTGTATTATCAGTACATTATATATACAGTGCTCAACATAAGTGAGTACACCCTGTATTATCAGTACATTATATATACAGTGCTCAGCATAAGTGAGTACACACCCTGTATTATCAGTACATTATATATACAGTGCTCAGCATAAGTGAGTACACCCCTGTAGTATCAGTACATTATATATACAGCGCTCAGCATAAGTGAGTACACCCCTGTATTATCAGTACTTTATATATACAGGGCTCAGTATAAGTGAGTACACCCCTGTATTATCAGTACATTATATATACAGTGCTCAGCATAAGTGAGTACACCCCGGTATTATCAGTACATTATATATACAGTGCTCAGCATAAGTGAGTACACCCCTGTATTATCAGTACATTATATATACAGCGCTCAGCATAAGTGAGTACACCCCTATATTATCAGTACATTATATATACAGGGCTCAGTATAAGTGAGTACACCCCTGTAGTATCAGTACATTATATATACAGTGCTCAGCATAAGTGAGTACACCACTGTATTATCAGTACATTATATATACAGTGCTCAGCATAAGTGAGTACACCCCTGTATTATCAGTACATTATATATACAGGGCTCAGCATAAGTGAGTACACCATTGTATTATCAGTACATTATATATACAGGGCTCAGCATAAGTGAGTACACCCCTGTATTATCAGTACATTATATATACAGCGCTCAGCATAAGTGAGTACACCCCTGTATTATCAGTACTTTATATATAGGGCTCAGCATAAGTGAGTACACCCCTGTATTATCAGTATATTATATATACAGGGCTCAGCATAAGTGAGTACACCCCTGTATTATCAGTACATTATATATACAGTGCTCAGCACAAGTGAGTACACCCCTGTATTATCAGTACATTATATATACAGCGCTCAGCATAAGTGAGTACACCCCCAGTATTATCAGTACAATATATATACAGGGCTCAGCATAAGTGAGTACACCCCTGTATTATCAGTACGTTATATATACAGCGCTCAGCATAATTGAGTACACCTCTGTAATATCAGTACATTATATATACAGCGCTCAGCATAAGTGAGTACACCCCTGTATTATCAGTACATTATATATACAGTGCTCAGCATAAGTGAGTACACCCCTGTATTATCAGTACATTATATATACAGTGCTCAGCATAAGTGAGTACACCACTGTATTATCAGTACATTATATATACAGGGCTCAGCATAAGTGAGTACACCCCCTGTATTATCAGTACATTATATATACAGTGCTCAGCATAAGTGAGTACACCCCCTGTATTATCAGTACATTATATATACAGTGCTCAGCATAAGTGAGTACACCCCAGTATTATCAGTACATTATATATACAGGGCTCAGTATAAGTGAGTACACCCCCGGTATTATCAGTACATTATATATATAGAGCTCAGCATAAGTGAGTACACCCCCTGTATTATCAGTACATTATATATACAGTGCTCAGTATAAGTGAGTACACCCCTGTAGTATCAGTACATTATATATACAGTGCTCAGCATAAGTGAGTACACCCCTGTATTATCAGTACATTATATATACAGTGCTCAGCATAAGTGAGTACACCCCTGTATTATCAGTACATTATATATACAGGGCTCAGTATAAGTGAGTACACCCCTGTATTATCAGTACATTATAAATACAGTGCTCAGCATAAGTGAGTACACCCCTGTATTATCAGTACATTATATATACAGTGCTCAGCATAAGTGAGTACACCACTGTATTATCAGTACATTATATATACAGAGCTCAGAATAAGTGAGTACACCCTGTATTATCAGTACATTATATATACAGTGCTCAACATAAGTGAGTACACCCTGTATTATCAGTACATTATATATACAGAGCTCAGAATAAGTGAGTACACCCTGTATTATCAGTACATTATATATACAGTGCTCAGCATAAGTGAGTACACCCCTGTATTATCAGTACATTATATATACAGTGCTCAGCATAAGTGAGTACACCCCTGTATTATCAGTACATTATATATACAGTGCTCAGCATAAGTGAGTACACCCCCTGTATTATCAGTACATTATATATACAGTGCTCAGCATAAGTGAGTACACCCCTGTAGTATCAGTACATTATATATACAGCGCTCAGCATAAGTGAGTACACCCCTGTATTATCAGTACATTATATATACAGGGCTCAGCATAAGTGAGTACACCCCTGTATTATCAGTACATTATATATACAGTGCTCACCATAAGTGAGTACACCCCTGTATTATCAGTACATTATATATACAGTGCTCAGCATAAGTGAGTACACCCCTGTATTATCAGTACATTATATATGCAGTGCTCAGCATAAGTGAGTACACCCCTGTATTATCAGTACATTATATATACAGTGCTCAGCATAAGTGAGTACACCCCTGTATTATCAGTACATTATATATACAGGGCTCAGCATAAGTGAGTACACCCCTGTATTATCAGTACATTATATATGCAGTGCTCAGCATAAGTGAGTACACCCCTGTATTATCAGTACATTATATATGCAGTGCTCAGCATAAGTGAGTACACCCCTGTATTATCAGTACATTATATATACAGTGCTCAGCATAAGTGAGTACACCCATGTATTATCAGTACATTATATATACAGTGCTCACCATAAGTGAGTACACCCCTGTATTATCAGTACATTATATATACAGTGCTCAGCATAAGTGAGTACACCCCTGTATTATCAGTACATTATATATGCAGTGCTCAGCATAAGTGAGTACACCCCTGTATTATCAGTACATTATATATGCAGTGCTCAGCATAAGTGAGTACACCCCTGTATTATCAGTACATTATATATACAGTGCTCAGCATAAGTGAGTACACCCATGTATTATCAGTACATTATATATACAGTGCTCACCATAAGTGAGTACACCCCTGTATTATCAGTACATTATATATACAGTGCTCAGCATAAGTGAGTACACCCCTGTATTATCAGTACATTATATATGCAGTGCTCAGCATAAGTGAGTACACCCCTGTATTATCAGTACATTATATATACAGGGCTCAACATAAGTGAGTACACCCTGTATTATCAGTACATTATATATACAGGGCTCAGCATAAGAGAGTACACCCCTGTATTATCAGTACATTATATATACAGGGCTCAGCATAAGTGAGTACACCCCTGTATTATCAGTACATTATATATACAGGGCTCAGCATAAGTGAGTACACCCCTGTATTATCAGTACATTATATATAGAGGGCTCAGTATAAGTGAGTACACCCCTGTATTATCAGTACATTATATATACAGGGCTCAGCATAAGTGAGTACACCCCTGTATTATCAGTACATTATATATAGAGGGCTCAGTATAAGTGAGTACACCCCTGTATTATCAGTACATTATATATACAGTGCTCAGTAAAAGTGAGTACACCCCTGTATTATCAGTACATTATATGTACAGCGCTCAGTATAAGTGAGTACACCCCTGTATTATCAGTACATTATATATACAGCGCTCAGCATAAGTGAGTACACCCCTGTATTATCAGTACATTATATGTACAGAGCTCAGCATAAGTGAGTACACCCCAGTATTATCAGTACATTATATATACAGTGCTCAGCATAAGTGAGTACACCCCTGTATTATCCGTACATTATATATACAGAGCTCAGCATAAGTGAGTACACCCTGTATTATCAGTACATTATATATACAGTGCTCACCATAAGTGAGTACACCCCTGTATTATCAGTACATTATATATACAGTGCTCAGCATAAGTGAGTACACCGCTGTATTATCAGTACATTATATATACAGGGCTCAGCATAAGTGAGTACACCCCTGTATTATCAGTACATTATATGTACAGCGCTCAGTATAAGTGAGTACACCCCAGTATTATCAGTACATTATATATACAGTGCTCAGCATAAGTGAGTACACCCCTGTATTATCCGTACATTATATATACAGAGCTCAGCATAAGTGAGTACACCCATGTATTATCAGTACATTATATATACAGTGCTCACCATAAGTGAGTACACCCCTGTATTATCAGTACATTATATATACAGTGCTCAGCATAAGTGAGTACACCCCTGTATTATCAGTACATTATATATGCAGTGCTCAGCATAAGTGAGTACACCCATGTATTATCAGTACATTATATATACAGTGCTCAGCATAAGTGAGTACACCCCTGTATTATCAGTACATTATATATACAGTGCTCAGCATAAGTGAGTACACCCCTGTATTATCAGTACATTATATATGCAGTGCTCAGCATAAGTGAGTACACCCATGTATTATCAGTACATTATATATACAGTGCTCACCATAAGTGAGTACACCCCTGTATTATCAGTACATTATATATACAGTGCTCAGCATAAGTGAGTACACCCCTGTATTATCAGTACATTATATATGCAGTGCTCAGCATAAGTGAGTACACCCCTGTATTATCAGTACATTATATATACAGCGCTCAGTATAAGTGAGTACACCCCTGTATTATCAGTACATTATATATACAGTGCTCAGCATAAGTGAGTACACCCCTGTATTATCAGTACATTATATATACAGTGCTCAGCATAAGTGAGTACACCCATGTATTATCAGTACATTATATATACAGTGCTCACCATAAGTGAGTACACCCCTGTATTATCAGTACATTATATATACAGTGCTCAGCATAAGTGAGTACACCCCTGTATTATCAGTACATTATATATGCAGTGCTCAGCATAAGTGAGTACACCCCTGTATTATCAGTACATTATATATACAGTGCTCAGCATAAGTGAGTACACCCCTGTATTATCAGTACATTATATATACAGTGCTCAGCATAAGTGAGTACACCACTGAATTATCAGTACATTATATATACAGTGCTCAACATAAGTGAGTACACCCCCTGTCTTATCAGTACATTATATATACAGTGCTCAGCATAAGTGAGTACATCCCTGTATTATCAGTACATTATATATACAGTGCTAAGTATAAGTGAGTACACCCCGGTATTATCAGTACATTATATATACAGTGCTCAGCATAAGTGAGTACACCCCTGTATTATCAGTACATTATATATACAGTGCTCAGCATAAGTGAGTACACCCCTGTATTATCAGTACATTATATATAAAGAGCTCAGTATAAGTGAGTACACCCCTGTATTATCATTACATTATATATACAGTGCTCAGCATAAGTGAGTACACCCCTGTATTATCATTACATTATATATACAGTGCTCAGCATAAGTGAGTACACCACTGTATTATCAGTACATTATATATACAGGGCTCAGTATAAGTGAGTACACCCCTGTATTATCAGTACATTATATATACAGGGCTCAGCATAACTAAGTACACCCCCTGCATCATCAGTACATTATATATACAGGGCTCAGTATAAGTGAGTACACCCCTGTATTATCAGTACATTATATATACAGTGCTCAGCATAACTGAGTACACCCCTGTATTATCAGTACATTATATATACAGGGCTCAGCATAACTGAGTATACCCCTGTATTATCAGTACATTATATATACAGGGCTCAGTATAAGTGAGTACACCCCTGTATTATCAGTACATTATATATACAGGGCTCAGCATAACTGAGTACACCCCCTGTATTATCAGTACATTATATATACAGGGCTCAGCATAACTGAGTACACCCTCTGTATTATCAGTACATTATATATACAGGGCTCAGCATAAGTGAGTACGCCCCTGTATTATCAGTACATTATATATACAGTGCTCACCATAAGTGAGTACGCCCCTGTATTATCAGTACATTATATATACAGTGCTCACCATAAGTGAGTACACCCCTTTATTATCAGTACATTATATATGCAGTGCTCAGCATAAGTGAGTACACCCCTGTATTATCAGTACATTATATATACAGAGCTCAGCATAAGTGAGTACACCCCTGTATTATCAGTACATTATATATGCAGTGCTCAGCATAAGTGAGTACACCCATGTATTATCAGTACATTATATATACAGTGCTCACCATAAGTGAGTACACCCCTGTATTATCAGTACATTATATATACAGTGCTCAGCATAAGTGAGTACACCCCTGTATTATCAGTACATTATATATGCAGTGCTCAGCATAAGTGAGTACACCCATGTATTATCAGTACATTATATATACAGTGCTCAGCATAAGTGAGTACACCCCTGTATTATCAGTACATTATATATACAGTGCTCAGCATAAGTGAGTACACCCCTGTATTATCAGTACATTATATATGCAGTGCTCAGCATAAGTGAGTACACCCCTGTATTATCAGTACATTATATATACAGGGCTCAGCATAAGTGAGTACACCCCTGTATTATCAGTACATTATATATACAGTGCTCAGTATAAGTGAGTACACCCCTGTATTATCAGTACATTATATATACAGGGCTCAGTATAAGTGAGTACACCCCATGTATTATCAGTACATTATATATACAGTGCTCACCATAAGTGAGTACACCCCTGTATTATCAGTTCATTATATATACAGGGCTCAGCATAAGTGAGTACACCCCTGTATAATCAGTACATTATATATACAGTGCTCAGTGTAAGTGAGTACACCCCTGTATTATCAGTACATTATATATACAGGGCTCAGTATAAGTGAGTACACCCCCTGTATTATCAGTACATTATATATACAGGGCTCAGCATAAGTGAGTACACCCCTGTATTATCAGTACATTATATATACAGTGCTCAGCATAAGTGAGTACATCCCTGTATTATCAGTACATTATATATACAGTGCTAAGTATAAGTGAGTACACCACTGTATTATCAGTACATTATATATACAGGGCTCAGCATAAGTGAGTACACCCCTGTATTATCAGTACATTATATATACAGTGCTCAGCATAAGTGAGTACACCCCTGTATTATCAGTACATTATATATGCAGTGCTCAGCATAAGTGAGTACACCCCTGTATTATCAGTACATTATATATACAGTGCTCAGCATAAGTGAGTACACCCCTGTATTATCAGTACATTATATATACAGGGCTCAGCATAAGTGAGTACACCCTGTATTATCAGTACATTATATATACAGCGCTCAGCATAAGTGAGTACACCGCTGTATTATCAGTACATTATATATACAGGGCTCAGTATAAGTGAGTACACCCCTGTATTATCAGTACATAATATATACAGCGCTCAGCATAAGTGAGTACACCCCTGTATTATCAGTACTTTATATATACAGGGCTCAGCATAAGTGAGTACACCCCGGTATTATCAGTACATTATATATACAGTGCTCAGCATAAGTGAGTACACCCCTGTATTATCAGTACATTATATATACAGTGCTCAGCATAAGTGAGTACACCCCAGTATTATCAGTACATTATATATACAGTGCTCAGTATAAGTGAGTACACCGCTGTATTATCAGTACATTATATATATAGGGCTCAGCATAAGTGAGTACACCCCTGTATTATCAGTACATTATATATACAGTGCTCAGCATAAGTGAGTACACCCCTGTATTATCAGTACATTATATATACAGTGCTCAGTGTAAGTGAGTACACCACTGTATTATCAGTACATTATATATACAGTGCTCAACATAAGTGAGTACACCCCTGTATTATCAGTACATTATATATACAGAGCTCAGCATAAGTGAGTACACCCCTGTATTATCAGTACATTATATATACAGGGCTCAGCATAAGTGAGTACACCACTGTATTATCAGTACATTATATATACAGGGCTCAGCATAAGTGAGTACACCTCCTATATTATCAGTACATTATATATACAGTGCTCAACATAAGTGAGTACACCCCCTGTATTATCAGTACATTATATATACAGGGTTCAGTATAAGTGAGTACACCCCTGTATTATCAGTACATTATATATACAATGCTCAGCATAAGTGAGTACACCCCTGTATTATCAGTACATTATATATACAGTGCTCAACATAAGTGAGTACACAACTGTATTATTAGTACATTATATATACAGGGCTCAGCATAAGAGAGTACACCCCTGTATTATCAGTACATTATATATACAGGGCTCAACATAAGTGAGTACACCCCCTGTATTATCAGTACATTATATATACAGGGCTCAGCATAAGTGAGTACACCCCTGTATTATCAGTACATTATATATACAGGGCTCAGCATAAGTGAGTACACCCCTGTATTATCAGTACATTATATATAGAGGGCTCAGTATAAGTGAGTACACCCCTGTATTATCAGTACATTATATATACAGTGCTCAGCATAAGTGAGTACACCCCTGTATTATCAGTACATTATATATGCAGTGCTCAGCATAAGTGAGTACACCCATGTATTATCAGTACATTATATATACAGTGCTCACCATAAGTGAGTACACCCCTGTATTATCAGTTCATTATATATACAGGGCTCAGCATAAGTGAGTACACCCCTGTATAATCAGTACATTATATATACAGTGCTCAGTGTGAGTACACCCCTGTATTATCAGTACATTATATATACAGGGCTCAGTATAAGTGAGTACACCCCCTGTATTATCAGTACATTATATATACAGGGCTCAGCATAAGTGAGTACACCCCTGTATTATCAGTACATTATATATACAGTGCTCAGCATAAGTGAGTACATCCCTGTATTATCAGTACATTATATATACAGTGCTAAGTATAAGTGAGTACACCACTGTATTATCAGTACATTATATATACAGGGCTCAGCATAAGTGAGTACACCCCTGTATTATCAGTAGATTATATATACAGTGCTCAGCATAAGTGAGTACACCCCTGTATTATCAGTACATTATATATGCAGTGCTCAGCATAAGTGAGTACACCCCTGTATTATCAGTACATTATATATACAGTGCTCAGCATAAGTGAGTACACCCCTGTATTATCAGTACATTATATATACAGGGCTCAGCATAAGTGAGTACACCCTGTATTATCAGTACATTATATATACAGCGCTCAGCATAAGTGAGTACACCGCTGTATTATCAGTACATTATATATACAGGGCTCAGTATAAGTGAGTACACCCCTGTATTATCAGTACATAATATATACAGCGCTCAGCATAAGTGAGTACACCCCTGTATTATCAGTACTTTATATATACAGGGCTCAGCATAAGTGAGTACACCCCGGTATTATCAGTACATTATATATACAGTGCTCAGCATAAGTGAGTACACCCCTGTATTATCAGTACATTATATATACAGTGCTCAGCATAAGTGAGTACACCCCAGTATTATCAGTACATTATATATACAGTGCTCAGTATAAGTGAGTACACCGCTGTATTATCAGTACATTATATATATAGGGCTCAGCATAAGTGAGTACACCCCTGTATTATCAGTACATTATATATACAGGGCTCAGCATAAGTGAGTACACCACTGTATTATCAGTACATTATATATACAGGGCTCAGCATAAGTGAGTACACCTCCTATATTATCAGTACATTATATATACAGTGCTCAACATAAGTGAGTACACCCCCTGTATTATCAGTACATTATATATACAGGGTTCAGTATAAGTGAGTACACCCCTGTATTATCAGTACATTATATATACAGTGCTCAACATAAGTGAGTACACCACTGTATTATTAGTACATTATATATACAGGGCTCAGCATAAGAGAGTACACCCCTGTATTATCAGTACATTATATATACAGGGCTCAACATAAGTGAGTACACCCCCTGTATTATCAGTACATTATATATACAGGGCTCAGCATAAGTGAGTACACCCCTGTATTATCAGTACATTATATATACAGGGCTCAGCATAAGTGAGTACACCCCTGTATTATCAGTACATTATATATAGAGGGCTCAGTATAAGTGAGTACACCCCTGTATTATCAGTACATTATATATACAGTGCTCAGTATAAGTGAGTACACCCCTGTATTATCAGTACATTATATATACAGTGCTCAGTATAAGTGAGTACACCCCTGTGTTATCAGTACATTATATGTACAGCGCTCAGTATAAGTGAGTACACCACTGTATTATCAGTACATTATATATACAGGGCTCAGCATAAGTGAGTACACCCCTGTATTATCAGTACATTATATATACAGTGCTCAGCATAAGTGAGTACACCCCTGTATTATCAGTACATTATATATACAGTGCTCAGCATAAGTGAGTACACCCCTGTATTATCAGTACATTATATATACAGTGCTCAGCATAAGTGAGTACACCCCTGTATTATCAGTACATTATATATACAGGGCTCAGTATAAGTGAGTACACCCCTGTATTATCAGTACATTATATATACAGGGCTCAGCATAAGTGAGTACACCCCAGTATTATCAGTACATTATATATACAGTGCTCAGCATAAGTGAGTACACCCCTGTATTATCAGTACATTATATATACAGTGCTCAGCATAAGTGAGTACACCCCTGTATTATCAGTACATTATATATACAGGGCTCAGCATAAGTGAGTACACCACTGTATTATCAGTACATTATATATACAGGGCTCAGCATAAGTGAGTACACCCCCTGTCTTATCAGTACATTATATATACAGAGCTCAGAATAAGTGAGCACACCCCCTGTATTATCAGTACATTATATATACAGGTCTCAGCATAAGTGAGTACACCCCCTGTATTATCAGTACATTATATATACAGTGCTCAGCATAAGTGAGTACACCACTGTATTATCAGTACATTATATATACAGTGCTCAACATAAGTGAGTACACCCCCTGTATTATCAGTACATTATATATACAGTGCTCAGCATAAGTGAGTACACCACTGTATTATCAGTACATTATATATACAGTGCTCAACATAAGTGAGTACACCCCCTGTCTTATCAGTACATTATATATACAGAGCTCAGAATAAGTGAGTACACCCCTGTATTATCAGTACATTATATATATAGGGCTCAGTATAAGTGAGTACACCCCCTGTATTATCAGTACATTATATATACAGTGCTCAGCATAAGTGAGTACACCCCTGTATTATCCGTACATTATATATACAGTGCTCAGCATAAGTGAGTACACCCCTGTATTATCAGTTCATTATATATACAGGGCTCAGCATAAGTGAGTACACCCCTGTATAATCAGTACATTATATATACAGTGCTCAGTGTAAGTGAGTACACCCCTGTATTATCAGTACATTATATATACAGGGCTCAGTATAAGTGAGTACACCCCCTGTATTATCAGTACATTATATATACAGGGCTCAGCATAAGTGAGTACACCCCTGTATTATCAGTACATTATATATACAGTGCTCAGCATAAGTGAGTACATCCCTGTATTATCAGTACATTATATATACAGTGCTAAGTATAAGTGAGTACAACCCGGTATTATCAGTACATTATATATACAGTGCTCAGCATAAGTGAGTACACCCCTGTATTATCAGTACATTATATATACAGTGCTCAGCATAAGTGAGTACACCCCTGTATTATCAGTACATTATATATAAAGAGCTCAGTATAAGTGAGTACACCCCTGTATTATCATTACATTATATATACAGTGCTCAGCATAAGTGAGTACACCCCTGTATTATCATTACATTATATATACAGTGCTCAGCATAAGTGAGTACACCACTGTATTATCAGTACATTATATATACAGGGCTCAGTATAAGTGAGTACACCCCTGTATTATCAGTACATTATATATACAGGGCTCAGCATAACTAAGTACACCCCCTATATTATCAGTACATTATATATACAGGGCTCAGTATAAGTGAGTACACCGCTGTATTATCAGTACATTATATATACAGTGCTCAGCATAACTGAGTACACCCCTGTATTATCAGTACATTATATATACAGGGCTCAGCATAACTGAGTATACCCCTGTATTATCAGTACATTATATATACAGGGCTCAGTATAAGTGAGTACACCCCTGTATTATCAGTACATTATATATACAGTGCTCAGCATAACTGAGTACACCCCTGTATTATCAGTACATTATATATACAGGGCTCAGCATAACTGAGTACACCCCCTGTATTATCAGTACATTATATATACAGGGCTCAGCATAACTGAGTACACCCCCTGTATTATCAGTACATTATATACACAGGGCTCAGCATAAGTGAGTACGCCCCTGTATTATCAGTACATTATATATACAGTGCTCACCATAAGTGAGTACGCCCCTGTATTATCAGTACATTATATATACAGTGCTCACCATAAGTGAGTACACCCCTTTATTATCAGTACATTATATATGCAGTGCTCAGCATAAGTGAGTACACCCCTGTATTATCAGTACATTATATATACAGGGCTCAGCATAAGTGAGTACGCCCCTGTATTATCAGTACATTATATATACAGTGCTCACCATCAGTGAGTACGTCCCTGTATTATCAGTACATTATATATACAGTGCTCACCATAAGTGAGTACACCCCTGTATTATCAGTACATTATATATGCAGTGCTCAGCATAAGTGAGTACACCCCAGTATTATCAGTACATTATATATACAGTGCTCAGCATAAGTGAGTACACCCATATATTATCAGTACATTATATATACAGTGCTCACCATAAGTGAGTACACCCCTGTATTATCAGTACATTATATATACAGTGCTCAGCATAAGTGAGTACACCCCTGTATTATCAGTACATTATATATAGAGGGCTCAGTATAAGTGAGTACACCCCTGTATTATCAGTACATTATATATACAGTGCTCAGTATAAGTGAGTACACCCCTGTATTATCAGTACATTATATATACAGTGCTCAGTATAAGTGAGTACACCCCTGTGTTATCAGTACATTATATGTACAGCGCTCAGTATAAGTGAGTACACCACTGTATTATCAGTACATTATATATACAGGGCTCAGCATAAGTGAGTACACCCCTGTATTATCAGTACATTATATATACAGTGCTCAGCATAAGTGAGTACACCCCTGTATTATCAGTACATTATATATACAGTGCTCAGCATAAGTGAGTACACCCCTGTATTATCAGTACATTATATATACAGTGCTCAGCATAAGTGAGTACACCCCTGTATTATCAGTACATTATATATACAGGGCTCAGTATAAGTGAGTACACCCCTGTATTATCAGTACATTATATATACAGGGCTCAGCATAAGTGAGTACACCCCAGTATTATCAGTACATTATATATACAGTGCTCAGCATAAGTGAGTACACCCCTGTATTATCAGTACATTATATATACAGTGTTCAGCATAAGTGAGTACACCCCTGTATTATCAGTACATTATATATACAGGGCTCAGCATAAGTGAGTACACCACTGTATTATCAGTACATTATATATACAGGGCTCAGCATAAGTGAGTACACCCCCTGTCTTATCAGTACATTATATATACAGAGCTCAGAATAAGTGAGCACACCCCCTGTATTATCAGTACATTATATATACAGGTCTCAGCATAAGTGAGTACACCCCCTGTATTATCAGTACATTATATATACAGTGCTCAGCATAAGTGAGTACACCACTGTATTATCAGTACATTATATATACAGTGCTCAACATAAGTGAGTACACCCCCTGTATTATCAGTACATTATATATACAGTGCTCAGCATAAGTGAGTACACCACTGTATTATCAGTACATTATATATACAGTGCTCAACATAAGTGAGTACACCCCCTGTCTTATCAGTACATTATATATACAGAGCTCAGAATAAGTGAGTACACCCCTGTATTATCAGTACATTATATATATAGGGCTCAGTATAAGTGAGTACACCCCCTGTATTATCAGTACATTATATATACAGTGCTCAGCATAAGTGAGTACACCCCTGTATTATCCGTACATTATATATACAGTGCTCAGCATAAGTGAGTACACCCCTGTATTATCAGTTCATTATATATACAGGGCTCAGCATAAGTGAGTACACCCCTGTATAATCAGTACATTATATATACAGTGCTCAGTGTAAGTGAGTACACCCCTGTATTATCAGTACATTATATATACAGGGCTCAGTATAAGTGAGTACACCCCCTGTATTATCAGTACATTATATATACAGGGCTCAGCATAAGTGAGTACACCCCTGTATTATCAGTACATTATATATACAGTGCTCAGCATAAGTGAGTACATCCCTGTATTATCAGTACATTATATATACAGTGCTAAGTATAAGTGAGTACAACCCGGTATTATCAGTACATTATATATACAGTGCTCAGCATAAGTGAGTACACCCCTGTATTATCAGTACATTATATATACAGTGCTCAGCATAAGTGAGTACACCCCTGTATTATCAGTACATTATATATAAAGAGCTCAGTATAAGTGAGTACACCCCTGTATTATCATTACATTATATATACAGTGCTCAGCATAAGTGAGTACACCCCTGTATTATCATTACATTATATATACAGTGCTCAGCATAAGTGAGTACACCACTGTATTATCAGTACATTATATATACAGGGCTCAGTATAAGTGAGTACACCCCTGTATTATCAGTACATTATATATACAGGGCTCAGCATAACTAAGTACACCCCCTATATTATCAGTACATTATATATACAGGGCTCAGTATAAGTGAGTACACCGCTGTATTATCAGTACATTATATATACAGTGCTCAGCATAACTGAGTACACCCCTGTATTATCAGTACATTATATATACAGGGCTCAGCATAACTGAGTATACCCCTGTATTATCAGTACATTATATATACAGGGCTCAGTATAAGTGAGTACACCCCTGTATTATCAGTACATTATATATACAGTGCTCAGCATAACTGAGTACACCCCTGTATTATCAGTACATTATATATACAGGGCTCAGCATAACTGAGTACACCCCCTGTATTATCAGTACATTATATATACAGGGCTCAGCATAACTGAGTACACCCCCTGTATTATCAGTAC
Organism: Phyllobates terribilis; assembly: GCF_046119375.1. Taxonomy (NCBI): domain Eukaryota; kingdom Metazoa; phylum Chordata; class Amphibia; order Anura; family Dendrobatidae; genus Phyllobates; species Phyllobates terribilis. The sequence goes on from NW_027362804.1 coordinate 9,992,168, forward strand.
ATTATATACACAGGGCTCAGCATAAGTGAGTACGCCCCTGTATTATCAGTACATTATATATACAGTGCTCACCATAAGTGAGTACGCCCCTGTATTATCAGTACATTATATATACAGTGCTCACCATAAGTGAGTACACCCCTTTATTATCAGTACATTATATATGCAGTGCTCAGCATAAGTGAGTACACCCCTGTATTATCAGTACATTATATATACAGGGCTCAGCATAAGTGAGTACGCCCCTGTATTATCAGTACATTATATATACAGTGCTCACCATCAGTGAGTACGTCCCTGTATTATCAGTACATTATATATACAGTGCTCACCATAAGTGAGTACACCCCTGTATTATCAGTACATTATATATGCAGTGCTCAGCATAAGTGAGTACACCCCAGTATTATCAGTACATTATATATACAGTGCTCAGCATAAGTGAGTACACCCATATATTATCAGTACATTATATATACAGTGCTCACCATAAGTGAGTACACCCCTGTATTATCAGTACATTATATATACAGTGCTCAGCATAAGTGAGTACACCCCTGTATTATCAGTACATTATATATAGAGGGCTCAGTATAAGTGAGTACACCCCTGTATTATCAGTACATTATATATACAGTGCTCAGTATAAGTGAGTACACCCCTGTATTATCAGTACATTATATATACAGTGCTCAGTATAAGTGAGTACACCCCTGTGTTATCAGTACATTATATGTACAGCGCTCAGTATAAGTGAGTACACCACTGTATTATCAGTACATTATATATACAGGGCTCAGCATAAGTGAGTACACCCCTGTATTATCAGTACATTATATATACAGTGCTCAGCATAAGTGAGTACACCCCTGTATTATCAGTACATTATATATACAGTGCTCAGCATAAGTGAGTACACCCCTGTATTATCAGTACATTATATATACAGTGCTCAGCATAAGTGAGTACACCCCTGTATTATCAGTACATTATATATACAGGGCTCAGTATAAGTGAGTACACCCCTGTATTATCAGTACATTATATATACAGGGCTCAGCATAAGTGAGTACACCCCAGTATTATCAGTACATTATATATACAGTGCTCAGCATAAGTGAGTACACCCCTGTATTATCAGTACATTATATATACAGTGCTCAGCATAAGTGAGTACACCCCTGTATTATCAGTACATTATATATACAGGGCTCAGCATAAGTGAGTACACCACTGTATTATCAGTACATTATATATACAGGGCTCAGCATAAGTGAGTACACCCCCTGTCTTATCAGTACATTATATATACAGAGCTCAGAATAAGTGAGCACACCCCCTGTATTATCAGTACATTATATATACAGGTCTCAGCATAAGTGAGTACACCCCCTGTATTATCAGTACATTATATATACAGTGCTCAGCATAAGTGAGTACACCACTGTATTATCAGTACATTATATATACAGTGCTCAACATAAGTGAGTACACCCCCTGTATTATCAGTACATTATATATACAGTGCTCAGCATAAGTGAGTACACCACTGTATTATCAGTACATTATATATACAGTGCTCAACATAAGTGAGTACACCCCCTGTCTTATCAGTACATTATATATACAGAGCTCAGAATAAGTGAGTACACCCCTGTATTATCAGTACATTATATATATAGGGCTCAGTATAAGTGAGTACACCCCCTGTATTATCAGTACATTATATATACAGTGCTCAGCATAAGTGAGTACACCCCTGTATTATCCGTACATTATATATACAGTGCTCAGCATAAGTGAGTACACCCCTGTATTATCAGTTCATTATATATACAGGGCTCAGCATAAGTGAGTACACCCCTGTATAATCAGTACATTATATATACAGTGCTCAGTGTAAGTGAGTACACCCCTGTATTATCAGTACATTATATATACAGGGCTCAGTATAAGTGAGTACACCCCCTGTATTATCAGTACATTATATATACAGGGCTCAGCATAAGTGAGTACACCCCTGTATTATCAGTACATTATATATACAGTGCTCAGCATAAGTGAGTACATCCCTGTATTATCAGTACATTATATATACAGTGCTAAGTATAAGTGAGTACAACCCGGTATTATCAGTACATTATATATACAGTGCTCAGCATAAGTGAGTACACCCCTGTATTATCAGTACATTATATATACAGTGCTCAGCATAAGTGAGTACACCCCTGTATTATCAGTACATTATATATAAAGAGCTCAGTATAAGTGAGTACACCCCTGTATTATCATTACATTATATATACAGTGCTCAGCATAAGTGAGTACACCCCTGTATTATCATTACATTATATATACAGTGCTCAGCATAAGTGAGTACACCACTGTATTATCAGTACATTATATATACAGGGCTCAGTATAAGTGAGTACACCCCTGTATTATCAGTACATTATATATACAGGGCTCAGCATAACTAAGTACACCCCCTATATTATCAGTACATTATATATACAGGGCTCAGTATAAGTGAGTACACCGCTGTATTATCAGTACATTATATATACAGTGCTCAGCATAACTGAGTACACCCCTGTATTATCAGTACATTATATATACAGGGCTCAGCATAACTGAGTATACCCCTGTATTATCAGTACATTATATATACAGGGCTCAGTATAAGTGAGTACACCCCTGTATTATCAGTACATTATATATACAGTGCTCAGCATAACTGAGTACACCCCTGTATTATCAGTACATTATATATACAGGGCTCAGCATAACTGAGTACACCCCCTGTATTATCAGTACATTATATATACAGGGCTCAGCATAACTGAGTACACCCCCTGTATTATCAGTACATTATATACACAGGGCTCAGCATAAGTGAGTACGCCCCTGTATTATCAGTACATTATATATACAGTGCTCACCATAAGTGAGTACGCCCCTGTATTATCAGTACATTATATATACAGTGCTCACCATAAGTGAGTACACCCCTTTATTATCAGTACATTATATATGCAGTGCTCAGCATAAGTGAGTACACCCCTGTATTATCAGTACATTATATATACAGGGCTCAGCATAAGTGAGTACGCCCCTGTATTATCAGTACATTATATATACAGTGCTCACCATCAGTGAGTACGTCCCTGTATTATCAGTACATTATATATACAGTGCTCACCATAAGTGAGTACACCCCTGTATTATCAGTACATTATATATGCAGTGCTCAGCATAAGTGAGTACACCCCAGTATTATCAGTACATTATATATACAGTGCTCAGCATAAGTGAGTACACCCATATATTATCAGTACATTATATATACAGTGCTCACCATAAGTGAGTACACCCCTGTATTATCAGTACATTATATATACAGTGCTCAGCATAAGTGAGTACACCCCTGTATTATCAGTACATTATATATGCAGTGCTCAGCATAAGTGAGTACACCCATGTATTATCAGTACATTATATATACAGTGCTCAGCATAAGTGAGTACACCCCTGTATTATCAGTACATTATATATACAGTGCTCAGCATAAGTGAGTACACCCCTGTATTATCAGTACATTATATATGCAGTGCTCAGCATAAGTGAGTACACCCATGTATTATCAGTACATTATATATACAGTGCTCACCATAAGTGAGTACACCCCTGTATTATCAGTACATTATATATACAGTGCTCAGCATAAGTGAGTACACCCCTGTATTATCAGTACATTATATATGCAGTGCTCAGCATAAGTGAGTACACCCCTGTATTATCAGTACATTATATATGCAGTGCTCAGCATAAGTGAGTACACCCCTGTATTATCAGTATATTATATATACAGTGCTCAGTATAAGTGAGTACACCCCTGTATTATCAGTACATTATATATGCAGTGCTCAGCATAAGTGAGTACACCCCTGTATTATCAGTACATTATATATACAGTGCTCAGGATAAGTGAGTACACCCATGTATTATCAGTACATTATATATACAGTGCTCAGCATAAGTGAGTACACCCCTGTATTATCAGTACATTATATATACAGTGCTCAACATAAGTGAGTACACCCCTGTATTATCAGTACATTATATATACAGGGCTCAGCATAAGTGAGTACACCCCTGTATTATCAGTACATAATATATACAGCGCTCAGCATAAGTGAGTACACCCCTGTATTATCAGTACTTTATATATACAGGGCTCAACATAAGTGAGTACACCCCGGTATTATCAGTACATTATATATACAGTGCTCAGCATAAGTGAGTACACCCCGGTATTATCAGTACATTATATATACAGTGCTCAGCATAAGTGAGTACACCCCTGTATTATCAGTACATTATATATACAGTGCTCAGCATAAGTGAGTACACCCCAGTATTATCAGTACATTATATATACAGTGCTCAGTATAAGTGAGTACACCCCTGTATTATCAGTACATTATATATACAGGGCTCAGCATAAGTGAGTACACCACTGTATTATCAGTACATTATATATACAGGGCTCAGCATAAGTGAGTACACCCCCTGTATTATCAGTTCATTATATATACAGTGCTCAACATAAGTGAGTACACCCCCTGTATTATCAGTACATTATATATACAGGGTTCAGTATAAGTGAGTACACCCCTGTATTATAAGTACATTATATATACAGTGCTCAACATAAGTGAGTACACCACTGTATTATTAGTACATTATATATACAGGGCTCAGCATAAGAGAGTACACCCCTGTATTATCAGTACATTATATATACAGTGCTCAGTATAAGTAAGTACACCCCTGTATTATCAGTACATTATATGTACAGCGCTCAGTATAAGTGAGTACACCCCTGTATTATCAGTACATTATATATACAGCGCTCAGCATAAGTGAGTACACCCCTGTATTATCAGTACATTATATGTACAGAGCTCAGCATAAGTGAGTACACCCCAGTATTATCAGTACATTATATATACAGTGCTCAGCATAAGTGAGTACACCCCTGTATTATCAGTACATTATATATACAGTGCTCAGCATAAGTGAGTACACCCCTGTATTATCAGTACATTATATATGCAGTGCTCAGCATAAGTGAGTACACCCATGTATTATCAGTACATTATATATACAGTGCTCAGCATAAGTGAGTACACCCCTGTATTATCAGTACATTATATATACAGTGCTCAGCATAAGTGAGTACACCCCTGTATTATCAGTACATTATATATACAGTGCTCAGCATAAGTGAGTACACCCATGTATTATCAGTACATTATATATACAGTGCTCACCATAAGAGAGTACACCACTGTATTATTAGTACATTATATATACAGGGCTCAGCATAAGAGAGTACACCCCTGTATTATCAGTACATTATATATACAGTGCTCAGCATAAGTGAGTACACCCCTGTATTATCAGTACATTATATATGCAGTGCTCAGCATAAGTGAGTACACCCCTGTATTATCAGTACATTATATATACAGTGCTCACCATAAGTGAGTACACCCCTGTATTATCAGTACATTATATATACAGTGCTCAGCAAAGTGAGTATACCCCTGTATTATCAGTACATTATATATGCAGTGCTCAGCATAAGTGAGTACACCCCTGTATTATCAGTACATTATATATGCAGTGCTCAGCATAAGTGAGTACACCCCTGTATTATCAGTACATTATATATACAGTGCTCAGCATAAGTGAGTACACCCATGTATTATCAGTACATTATATATACAGTGCTCACCATAAGTGAGTACACCCCTGTATTATCAGTACATTATATATACAGTGCTCAGCATAAGTGAGTACACCCCTGTATTATCAGTACATTATATATACAGTGCTCAGCATAAGTGAGTACACCCCTGTATTATCAGTACATTATATATACAGGGCTCAGCATAAGTGAGTACACCCCTGTATTATCAGTACATAATATATACAGCGCTCAGCATAAGTGAGTACACCCCTGTATTATCAGTACATTATATATGCAGTGCTCAGCATAAGTGAGTACACCCCTGTATTATCAGTACATTATATATACAGTGCTCAGCATAAGTGAGTACACCCCTGTATTATCAGTACATTATATATACAGGGCTCAGCATAAGTGAGTACACCCCTGTATTATCAGTACATAATATATACAGCGCTCAGCATAAGTGAGTACACCCCTGTATTATCAGTACTTTATATATACAGGGCTCAGCATAAGTGAGTACACCCCGGTATTATCAGTACATTATATATACAGTGCTCAGCATAAGTGAGTACACCCCTGTATTATCAGTACATTATATATACAGTGCTCAGCATAAGTGAGTACACCCCAGTATTATCAGTACATTATATATACAGTGCTCAGTATAAGTGAGTACACCCCTGTATTATCAGTACATTATATATACAGGGCTCAGCATAAGTGAGTACACCACTGTATTATCAGTACATTATATATACAGGGCTCAGCATAAGTGAGTACACCCCCTATATTATCAGTACATTATATATACAGTGCTCAACATAAGTGAGTACACCCCCTGTATTATCAGTACATTATATATACAGGGTTCAGTATAAGTGAGTACACCCCTGTATTATCAGTACATTATATATACAGTGCTCAACATAAGTGAGTACACCACTGTATTATTAGTACATTATATATACAGGGCTCAGCATAAGAGAGTACACCCCTGTATTATCAGTACATTATATATACAGTGCTCAACATAAGTGAGTACACCACTGTATTATTAGTACATTATATATACAGGGCTCAGCATAAGAGAGTACACCCCTGTATTATCAGTACATTATATATACAGTGCTCAGCATAAGTGAGTACACCCCTGTATTATCAGTACATTATATATACAGGGCTCAGCATAAGTGAGTACACCCTGTATTATCAGTACATTATATATACAGCGCTCAGCATAAGTGAGTACACCGCTGTATTATCAGTACATTATATATACAGGGCTCAGTATAAGTGAGTACACCCCTGTATTATCAGTACATAATATATACAGCGCTCAGCATAAGTGAGTACACCCCTGTATTATCAGAACATTATATATACAGGGCTCAGCATAAGTGAGTACACCCCCTGTATTATCAGTACATTATATATACAGGGCTCAGTATAAGTGAGTACACCCCTGTATTATCAGTACTTTATATATACAGGGCTCAGCATAAGTGAGTACACCCCCTGTATTATCAGTACATTATATATACAGGGCTCAGTATAAGTGAGTACACCCCTGTATTATCAGTACTTTATATATACAGGGCTCAGCATAAGTGAGTACACCCCGGTATTATCAGTACATTATATATACAGTGCTCAGCATAAGTGAGTACACCCCTGTATTATCAGTACATTATATATACAGTGCTCAGCATAAGTGAGTACACCCCCTGTATTATCAGTACATTATATATACAGGGCTCAGTATAAGTGAGTACACCCCTGTATTATCAGTACTTTATATATACAGGGCTCAGCATAAGTGAGTACACCCCGGTATTATCAGTACATTATATATACAGTGCTCAGCATAAGTGAGTACACCCCTGTATTATCAGTACATTATATATACAGTGCTCAGCATAAGTGAGTACACCCCAGTATTATCAGTACATTATATATACAGTGCTCAGTATAAGTGAGTACACCGCTGTATTATCAGTACATTATATATACAGTGCTCAGCATAAGTGAGTACACCCCAGTATTATCAGTACATTATATATACAGGGCTCAGCATAAGTGAGTACACCCCCTGTATTATCAGTACATTATATATACAGGGCTCAGTATAAGTGAGTACACCCCTGTATTATCAGTACTTTATATATACAGGGCTCAGCATAAGTGAGTACACCCCGGTATTATCAGTACATTATATATACAGTGCTCAGCATAAGTGAGTACACCCCTGTATTATCAGTACATTATATATACAGTGCTCAGCATAAGTGAGTACACCCCAGTATTATCAGTACATTATATATACAGTGCTCAGTATAAGTGAGTACACCGCTGTATTATCAGTACATTATATATATAGGGCTCAGCATAAGTGAGTACACCCCTGTATTATCAGTACATTATATATACAGGGCTCAGCATAAGTGAGTACACCTCCTATATTATCAGTACATTATATATACAGTGCTCAACATAAGTGAGTACACCCCCTGTATTATCAGTACATTATATATACAGGGTTCAGTATAAGTGAGTACACCCCTGTATTATCAGTACATTATATATACAGGGCTCAGCATAAGTGAGTACACCCCTGTATTATCAGTACATTGTATATACAGAGCTCAACATAAGTGAGTACACCACTGTATTATTAGTACATTATATATACAGGGCTCAGCATAAGAGAGTACACCCTTGTATTATCAGTACATTATATATACAGGGCTCAACATAAGTGAGTACACCCCCTGTATTGTCAGTACATTATATATACAGGGCTCAGCATAAGTGAGTACACCCCTGTATTATCAGTACATTATATATACAGGGCTCAGCATAAGTGAGTACACCCCTGTATTATCAGTACATTATATATAGAGGGCTCAGTATAAGTGAGTACACCCCTGTATTATCAGCACATTATATATACAGTGCTCAGTATAAGTGAGTACACCCCGGTATTATCAGTACATTATATATACAGTGCTCAGTATAAGTGAGTACACCCCTGTATTATCAGTACATTACATATACAGGGCTCAGCATAAGTGAGTACACCCCCTGTATTATCAGTACATTATATATACAGTGCTCAACATAAGTGAGTACACCCCCTGTATTATCAGTACATTATATATACAGGGTTCAGTATAAGTGAGTACACCCCTGTATTATCAGTACATTATATATACAGTGCTCAACATAAGTGAGTACACCACTGTATTATTAGTACATTATATATACAGGGCTCAGCATAAGAGAGTACACCCCTGTATTATCAGTACATTATATATACAGGGCTCAGCATAAGTGAGTACACCCCTGTATTATCAGTACATTATATATAGAGGGCTCAGTATAAGTGAGTACACCCCTGTATTATCAGTACATTATATATACAGTGCTCAGTATAAGTAAGTACACCCCTGTATTATCAGTACATTATATGTACAGCGCTCAGTATAAGTGAGTACACCCCTGTATTATCAGTACATTATATATACAGCGCTCAGCATAAGTGAGTACACCCCTGTATTATCAGTACATTATATGTACAGAGCTCAGCATAAGTGAGTACACCCCAGTATTATCAGTACATTATATATACAGTGCTCAGCATAAGTGAGTACACCCCTGTATTATCAGTACATTATATATACAGTGCTCAGCATAAGTGAGTACACCCCTGTATTATCAGTACATTATATATGCAGTGCTCAGCATAAGTGAGTACACCCATGTATTATCAGTACATTATATATACAGTGCTCAGCATAAGTGAGTACACCCCTGTATTATCAGTACATTATATATGCAGTGCTCAGCATAAGAGAGTACACCCCTGTATTATCAGTACATTATATATACAGGGCTCAGCATAAGTGAGTACACCCCTGTATTATCAGTACATTATATATACAGGGCTCAGCATAAGTGAGTACACCCCCTGTATTATCAGTACATTATATATACAGGGCTCAGCATAAGTGAGTACACCCCTGTATTATCAGTACATTATATATAGAGGGCTCAGTATAAGTGAGTACACCCCTGTATTATCAGTACATTATATATACAGTGCTCAGTATAAGTAAGTACACCCCTGTATTATCAGTACATTATATGTACAGCGCTCAGTATAAGTGAGTACACCCCTGTATTATCAGTACATTATATATACAGCGCTCAGCATAAGTGAGTACACCCCTGTATTATCAGTACATTATATATACAGTGCTCACCATAAGTGAGTACACCCCTGTATTATCAGTACATTATATATACAGTGCTCAGCATAAGTGAGTACACCCCTGTATTATCAGTACATTATATATGCAGTGCTCAGCATAAGTGAGTACACCCCTGTATTATCAGTACATTATATATGCAGTGCTCAGCATAAGTGAGTACACCCCTGTATTATCAGTACATTATATATACAGTGCTCAGCATAAGTGAGTACACCCATGTATTATCAGTACATTATATATACAGTGCTCACCATAAGTGAGTACACCCCTGTATTATCAGTACATTATATATACAGTGCTCAGCATAAGTGAGTACACCCCTGTATTATCAGTACATTATATATGCAGTGCTCAGCATAAGTGAGTACACCCCTGTATTATCAGTACATTATATATACAGTGCTCAGCATAAGTGAGTACACCCCTGTATTATCAGTACATTATATATACAGGGCTCAGCATAAGTGAGTACACCCCTGTATTATCAGTACATAATATATACAGCGCTCAGCATAAGTGAGTACACCCCTGTATTATCAGTACTTTATATATACAGGGCTCAGCATAAGTGAGTACACCCCGGTATTATCAGTACATTATATATACAGTGCTCAGCATAAGTGAGTACACCCCCTGTATTATCAGTACATTATATATACAGTGCTCAACATAAGTGAGTACACCCCCTGTATTATCAGTACATTATATATACAGGGTTCAGTATAAGTGAGTACACCCCTGTATTATCAGTACATTATATATACAGTGCTCAACATAAGTGAGTACACCACTGTATTATTAGTACATTATATATACAGGGCTCAGCATAAGAGAGTACACCCCTGTATTATCAGTACATTATATATACAGTGCTCAGCACAAGTGAGTACACCCCTGTATTATCAGTACATTATATATACAGTGCTCAACATAAGTGAGTACACCACTGTATTATTAGTACATTATATATACAGGGCTCAGCATAAGAGAGTACACCCCTGTATTATCAGTACATTATATATACAGTGCTCAGCACAAGTGAGTACACCCCTGTATTATCAGTACATTATATATACAGGGCTCAGCATAAGTGAGTACACCCCTGTATTATCAGTACATTATATATAGAGGGCTCAGTATAAGTGAGTACACCCCTGTATTATCAGTACATTATATATACAGCGCTCAGCATAAGTGAGTACACCCCTGTATTATCAGTACATTATATGTACAGAGCTCAGCATAAGTGAGTACACCCCAGTATTATCAGTACATTATATATACAGTGCTCAGCATAAGTGAGTACACCCCTGTATTATCAGTACATTATATATACAGTGCTCAGCATAAGTGAGTACACCCCTGTATTATCAGTACATTATATATGCAGGGCTCAGCATAAGTGAGTACACCCCGGTATTATCAGTACATTATATATACAGTGCTCAGCATAAGTGAGTACACCCCTGTATTATCAGTACATTATATATACAGTGCTCAGCATAAGTGAGTACACCCCAGTATTATCAGTACATTATATATACAGTGCTCAGTATAAGTGAGTACACCGCTGTATTATCAGTACATTATATATACAGTGCTCAGCATAAGTGAGTACACCCCAGTATTATCAGTACATTATATATACAGGGCTCAGCATAAGTGAGTACACCCCCTGTATTATCAGTACATTATATATACAGGGCTCAGTATAAGTGAGTACACCCCTGTATTATCAGTACTTTATATATACAGGGCTCAGCATAAGTGAGTACACCCCGGTATTATCAGTACATTATATATACAGTGCTCAGCATAAGTGAGTACACCCCTGTATTATCAGTACATTATATATACAGTGCTCAGCATAAGTGAGTACACCCCAGTATTATCAGTACATTATATATACAGTGCTCAGTATAAGTGAGTACACCGCTGTATTATCAGTACATTATATATATAGGGCTCAGCATAAGTGAGTACACCCCTGTATTATCAGTACATTATATATACAGGGCTCAGCATAAGTGAGTACACCACTGTATTATCAGTACATTATATATACAGGGCTCAGCATAAGTGAGTACACCTCCTATATTATCAGTACATTATATATACAGTGCTCAACATAAGTGAGTACACCCCCTGTATTATCAGTACATTATATATACAGGGTTCAGTATAAGTGAGTACACCCCTGTATTATCAGTACATTATATATACAGGGCTCAGCATAAGTGAGTACACCCCTGTATTATCAGTACATTGTATATACAGAGCTCAACATAAGTGAGTACACCACTGTATTATTAGTACATTATATATACAGGGCTCAGCATAAGAGAGTACACCCTTGTATTATCAGTACATTATATATACAGGGCTCAACATAAGTGAGTACACCCCCTGTATTGTCAGTACATTATATATACAGGGCTCAGCATAAGTGAGTACACCCCTGTATTATCAGTACATTATATATACAGGGCTCAGCATAAGTGAGTACACCCCTGTATTATCAGTACATTATATATAGAGGGCTCAGTATAAGTGAGTACACCCCTGTATTATCAGCACATTATATATACAGTGCTCAGTATAAGTGAGTACACCCCGGTATTATCAGTACATTATATATACAGTGCTCAGTATAAGTGAGTACACCCCTGTATTATCAGTACATTACATATACAGGGCTCAGCATAAGTGAGTACACCCCCTGTATTATCAGTACATTATATATACAGTGCTCAACATAAGTGAGTACACCCCCTGTATTATCAGTACATTATATATACAGGGTTCAGTATAAGTGAGTACACCCCTGTATTATCAGTACATTATATATACAGTGCTCAACATAAGTGAGTACACCACTGTATTATTAGTACATTATATATACAGGGCTCAGCATAAGAGAGTACACCCCTGTATTATCAGTACATTATATATACAGGGCTCAGCATAAGTGAGTACACCCCTGTATTATCAGTACATTATATATAGAGGGCTCAGTATAAGTGAGAACACCCCTGTATTATCAGTACATTATATATACAGTGCTCAGTATAAGTAAGTACACCCCTGTATTATCAGTACATTATATGTACAGCGCTCAGTATAAGTGAGTACACCCCTGTATTATCAGTACATTATATATACAGCGCTCAGCATAAGTGAGTACACCCCTGTATTATCAGTACATTATATGTACAGAGCTCAGCATAAGTGAGTACACCCCAGTATTATCAGTACATTATATATACAGTGCTCAGCATAAGTGAGTACACCCCTGTATTATCAGTACATTATATATACAGTGCTCAGCATAAGTGAGTACACCCCTGTATTATCAGTACATTATATATGCAGTGCTCAGCATAAGTGAGTACACCCATGTATTATCAGTACATTATATATACAGTGCTCAGCATAAGTGAGTACACCCCTGTATTATCAGTACATTATATATGCAGTGCTCAGCATAAGAGAGTACACCCCTGTATTATCAGTACATTATATATACAGGGCTCAGCATAAGTGAGTACACCCCTGTATTATCAGTACATTATATATACAGGGCTCAGCATAAGTGAGTACACCCCCTGTATTATCAGTACATTATATATACAGGGCTCAGCATAAGTGAGTACACCCCTGTATTATCAGTACATTATATATAGAGGGCTCAGTATAAGTGAGTACACCCCTGTATTATCAGTACATTATATATACAGTGCTCAGTATAAGTAAGTACACCCCTGTATTATCAGTACATTATATGTACAGCGCTCAGTATAAGTGAGTACACCCCTGTATTATCAGTACATTATATATACAGCGCTCAGCATAAGTGAGTACACCCCTGTATTATCAGTACATTATATATACAGTGCTCACCATAAGTGAGTACACCCCTGTATTATCAGTACATTATATATACAGTGCTCAGCATAAGTGAGTACACCCCTGTATTATCAGTACATTATATATGCAGTGCTCAGCATAAGTGAGTACACCCCTGTATTATCAGTACATTATATATGCAGTGCTCAGCATAAGTGAGTACACCCCTGTATTATCAGTACATTATATATACAGTGCTCAGCATAAGTGAGTACACCCATGTATTATCAGTACATTATATATACAGTGCTCACCATAAGTGAGTACACCCCTGTATTATCAGTACATTATATATACAGTGCTCAGCATAAGTGAGTACACCCCTGTATTATCAGTACATTATATATGCAGTGCTCAGCATAAGTGAGTACACCCCTGTATTATCAGTACATTATATATACAGTGCTCAGCATAAGTGAGTACACCCCTGTATTATCAGTACATTATATATACAGGGCTCAGCATAAGTGAGTACACCCCTGTATTATCAGTACATAATATATACAGCGCTCAGCATAAGTGAGTACACCCCTGTATTATCAGTACTTTATATATACAGGGCTCAGCATAAGTGAGTACACCCCGGTATTATCAGTACATTATATATACAGTGCTCAGCATAAGTGAGTACACCCCCTGTATTATCAGTACATTATATATACAGTGCTCAACATAAGTGAGTACACCCCCTGTATTATCAGTACATTATATATACAGGGTTCAGTATAAGTGAGTACACCCCTGTATTATCAGTACATTATATATACAGTGCTCAACATAAGTGAGTACACCACTGTATTATTAGTACATTATATATACAGGGCTCAGCATAAGAGAGTACACCCCTGTATTATCAGTACATTATATATACAGGGCTCAGCATAAGTGAGTACACCCCTGTATTATCAGTACATTATATATAGAGGGCTCAGTATAAGTGAGTACACCCCTGTATTATCAGTACATTATATATACAGTGCTCAGTATAAGTAAGTACACCCCTGTATTATCAGTACATTATATGTACAGCGCTCAGTATAAGTGAGTACACCCCTGTATTATCAGTACATTATATATACAGCGCTCAGCATAAGTGAGTACACCCCTGTATTATCAGTACATTATATGTACAGAGCTCAGCATAAGTGAGTACACCCCAGTATTATCAGTACATTATATATACAGTGCTCAGCATAAGTGAGTACACCCCTGTATTATCAGTACATTATATATACAGTGCTCAGCATAAGTGAGTACACCCCTGTATTATCAGTACATTATATATGCAGTGCTCAGCATAAGTGAGTACACCCATGTATTATCAGTACATTATATATACAGTGCTCAGCATAAGTGAGTACACCCCTGTATTATCAGTACATTATATATGCAGTGCTCAGCATAAGAGAGTACACCCCTGTATTATCAGTACATTATATATACAGGGCTCAGCATAAGTGAGTACACCCCTGTATTATCAGTACATTATATATACAGGGCTCAGCATAAGTGAGTACACCCCCTGTATTATCAGTACATTATATATACAGGGCTCAGCATAAGTGAGTACACCCCTGTATTATCAGTACATTATATATAGAGGGCTCAGTATAAGTGAGTACACCCCTGTATTATCAGTACATTATATATACAGTGCTCAGTATAAGTAAGTACACCCCTGTATTATCAGTACATTATATGTACAGCGCTCAGTATAAGTGAGTACACCCCTGTATTATCAGTACATTATATATACAGCGCTCAGCATAAGTGAGTACACCCCTGTATTATCAGTACATTATATATACAGTGCTCACCATAAGTGAGTACACCCCTGTATTATCAGTACATTATATATACAGTGCTCAGCATAAGTGAGTACACCCCTGTATTATCAGTACATTATATATGCAGTGCTCAGCATAAGTGAGTACACCCCTGTATTATCAGTACATTATATATGCAGTGCTCAGCATAAGTGAGTACACCCCTGTATTATCAGTACATTATATATACAGTGCTCAGCATAAGTGAGTACACCCATGTATTATCAGTACATTATATATACAGTGCTCACCATAAGTGAGTACACCCCTGTATTATCAGTACATTATATATACAGTGCTCAGCATAAGTGAGTACACCCCTGTATTATCAGTACATTATATATGCAGTGCTCAGCATAAGTGAGTACACCCCTGTATTATCAGTACATTATATATACAGTGCTCAGCATAAGTGAGTACACCCCTGTATTATCAGTACATTATATATACAGGGCTCAGCATAAGTGAGTACACCCCTGTATTATCAGTACATAATATATACAGCGCTCAGCATAAGTGAGTACACCCCTGTATTATCAGTACTTTATATATACAGGGCTCAGCATAAGTGAGTACACCCCGGTATTATCAGTACATTATATATACAGTGCTCAGCATAAGTGAGTACACCCCTGTATTATCAGTACATTATATATACAGTGCTCAGCATAAGTGAGTACACCCCAGTATTATCAGTACATTATATATACAGGGTTCAGTATAAGTGAGTACACCCCTGTATTATCAGTACATTATATATACAGTGCTCAACATAAGTGAGTACACCACTGTATTATTAGTACATTATATATACAGGGCTCAGCATAAGAGAGTACACCCCTGTATTATCAGTACATTATATATACAGTGCTCAACATAAGTGAGTACACCACTGTATTATTAGTACATTATATATACAGGGCTCAGCATAAGAGAGTACACCCCTGTATTATCAGTACATTATATATACAGTGCTCAGCATAAGTGAGTACACCCCTGTATTATCAGTACATTATATATACAGGGCTCAGCATAAGTGAGTACACCCCTGTATTATCAGTACATAATATATACAGCGCTCAGCATAAGTGAGTACACCCCTGTATTATCAGTACTTTATATATACAGGGCTCAGCATAAGTGAGTACACCCCGGTATTATCAGTACATTATATATACAGTGCTCAGCATAAGTGAGTACACCCCTGTATTATCAGTACATTATATATACAGTGCTCAGCATAAGTGAGTACACCCCAGTATTATCAGTACATTATATATACAGTGCTCAGTATAAGTGAGTACACCGCTGTATTATCAGTACATTATATATACAGGGCTCAGCATAAGTGAGTACACCACTGTATTATCAGTACATTATATATACAGGGCTCAGCATAAGTGAGTACACCTCCTATATTATCAGTACATTATATATACAGTGCTCAACATAAGTGAGTACACCCCCTGTATTATCAGTACATTATATATACAGGGTTCAGTATAAGTGAGTACACCCCTGTATTATCAGTACATTATATATACAGGGCTCAGCATAAGTGAGTACACCCCTGTATTATCAGTACATTGTATATACAGAGCTCAACATAAGTGAGTACACCACTGTATTATTAGTACATTATATATACAGGGCTCAGCATAAGAGAGTACACCCCTGTATTATCAGTACATTATATATACAGGGCTCAACATAAGTGAGTACACCCCCTGTATTGTCAGTACATTATATATACAGGGCTCAGCATAAGTGAGTACACCCCTGTATTATCAGTACATTATATATACAGGGCTCAGCATAAGTGAGTACACCCCTGTATTATCAGTACATTATATATAGAGGGCTCAGTATAAGTGAGTACACCCCTGTATTATCAGCACATTATATATACAGTGCTCAGTATAAGTGAGTACACCCCTGTATTATCAGTACATTATATATACAGCGCTCAGCATAAGTGAGTACACCCCGGTATTATCAGTACATTATATATACAGTGCTCAGTATAAGTGAGTACACCCCTGTATTATCAGTACATTACATATACAGGGCTCAGCATAAGTGAGTACACCCCTGTATTATCAGTACATTATATATACAGCGCTCAGCATAAGTGAGTACACCCCTGTATTATCAGTACATTATATGTACAGCGCTCAGTATAAGTGAGTACACCCCTGTATTATCAGTACATTATATGTACAGCGCTCAGTATAAGTGAGTACACCGCTGTATTATCAGTACATTATATATACAGGGCTCAGCATAAGTGAGTACACCACTGTATTATCAGTACATTATATATACAGGGCTCAGCATAAGTGAGTACACCTCCTATATTATCAGTACATTATATATACAGTGCTCAACATAAGTGAGTACACCCCCTGTATTATCAGTACATTATATATACAGGGTTCAGTATAAGTGAGTACACCCCTGTATTATCAGTACATTATATATACAGGGCTCAGCATAAGTGAGTACACCCCTGTATTATCAGTACATTGTATATACAGAGCTCAACATAAGTGAGTACACCACTGTATTATTAGTACATTATATATACAGGGCTCAGCATAAGAGAGTACACCCCTGTATTATCAGTACATTATATATACAGGGCTCAACATAAGTGAGTACACCCCCTGTATTGTCAGTACATTATATATACAGGGCTCAGCATAAGTGAGTACACCCCTGTATTATCAGTACATTATATATACAGGGCTCAGCATAAGTGAGTACACCCCTGTATTATCAGTACATTATATATAGAGGGCTCAGTATAAGTGAGTACACCCCTGTATTATCAGCACATTATATATACAGTGCTCAGTATAAGTGAGTACACCCCTGTATTATCAGTACATTATATATACAGCGCTCAGCATAAGTGAGTACACCCCGGTATTATCAGTACATTATATATACAGTGCTCAGTATAAGTGAGTACACCCCTGTATTATCAGTACATTACATATACAGGGCTCAGCATAAGTGAGTACACCCCTGTATTATCAGTACATTATATATACAGCGCTCAGCATAAGTGAGTACACCCCTGTATTATCAGTACATTATATGTACAGCGCTCAGTATAAGTGAGTACACCCCTGTATTATCAGTACATTATATGTACAGCGCTCAGTATAAGTGAGTACACCGCTGTATTATCAGTACATTATATATACAGGGCTCAGCATAAGTGAGTACACCACTGTATTATCAGTACATTATATATACAGGGCTCAGCATAAGTGAGTACACCTCCTATATTATCAGTACATTATATATACAGTGCTCAACATAAGTGAGTACACCCCCTGTATTATCAGTACATTATATATACAGGGTTCAGTATAAGTGAGTACACCCCTGTATTATCAGTACATTATATATACAGGGCTCAGCATAAGTGAGTACACCCCTGTATTATCAGTACATTGTATATACAGAGCTCAACATAAGTGAGTACACCACTGTATTATTAGTACATTATATATACAGGGCTCAGCATAAGAGAGTACACCCCTGTATTATCAGTACATTATATATACAGGGCTCAACATAAGTGAGTACACCCCCTGTATTGTCAGTACATTATATATACAGGGCTCAGCATAAGTGAGTACACCCCTGTATTATCAGTACATTATATATACAGGGCTCAGCATAAGTGAGTACACCCCTGTATTATCAGTACATTATATATAGAGGGCTCAGTATAAGTGAGTACACCCCTGTATTATCAGCACATTATATATACAGTGCTCAGTATAAGTGAGTACACCCCTGTATTATCAGTACATTATATATACAGCGCTCAGCATAAGTGAGTACACCCCGGTATTATCAGTACATTATATATACAGTGCTCAGTATAAGTGAGTACACCCCTGTATTATCAGTACATTACATATACAGGGCTCAGCATAAGTGAGTACACCCCTGTATTATCAGTACATTATATGTACAGCGCTCAGTATAAGTGAGTACACCCCTGTATTATCAGTACATTATATATACAGCGCTCAGCATAAGTGAGTACACCCCTGTATTATCAGTACATTATATGTACAGCGCTCAGTATAAGTGAGTACACCCCTGTATTATCAGTACATTATATGTACAGCGCTCAGTATAAGTGAGTACACCACTGTATTATCAGTACATTATATATACAGTGCTCAGCATAAGTGAGTACACCCCTGTATTATCAGTACATTATATATACAGGGCTCAGCATAAGTGAGTACACCCCAGTATTATCAGTACATTATATATAGAGGGCTCAGTATAAGTGAGTACACCCCTGTATTATCAGCACATTATATATACAGTGCTCAGTATAAGTGAGTACACCCCTGTATTATCAGTACATTATATATACAGCGCTCAGCATAAGTGAGTACACCCCGGTATTATCAGTACATTATATATACAGTGCTCAGTATAAGTGAGTACACCCCTGTATTATCAGTACATTACATATACAGGGCTCAGCATAAGTGAGTACACCCCTGTATTATCAGTACATTATATGTACAGCGCTCAGTATAAGTGAGTACACCCCTGTATTATCAGTACATTATATATACAGCGCTCAGCATAAGTGAGTACACCCCTGTATTATCAGTACATTATATGTACAGCGCTCAGTATAAGTGAGTACACCCCTGTATTATCAGTACATTATATGTACAGCGCTCAGTATAAGTGAGTACACCACTGTATTATCAGTACATTATATATACAGTGCTCAGCATAAGTGAGTACACCCCTGTATTATCAGTACATTATATATACAGGGCTCAGCATAAGTGAGTGCACCCCAGTATTATCAGTACATTATATATACAGTGCTCAGCATAAGTGAGTACACCCCTGTATTATCAGTACATTATATATACAGTGCTCAGCATAAGTGAGTACACCCCCTGTCTTATCAGTACATTATATATACAGAGCTCAGAATAAGTGAGCACACCCCCTGTATTATCAGTACATTATATATACAGGTCTCAGCATAAGTGATTACACCCCCTGTATTATCAGTACATTATATATACAGTGCTCAGCATAAGTGAGTACACCACTGTATTATCAGTACATTACATATACAGTGCTCAACATAAGTGAGTACACCCCCTGTATTATCAGTACATTATATATACAGTGCTCAGCATAAGTGAGTACACCACTGTATTATCAGTACATTATATATACAGTGCTCAACATAAGTGAGTACACCCCCTGTCTTATCAGTACATTATATATACAGAGCTCAGAATAAGTGAGCACACCCCCTGTATTATCAGTACATTATATATACAGTGCTCAGCATAAGTGAGTACACCCCTGTATTATCCGTACATTATATATACAGTGCTCAGCATAAGTGAGTACACCCCTGTATTAGCAGTTCATTATATATACAGGGCTCAGCATAAGTGAGTACACCCCTGTATAATCAGTACATTATATATACAGTGCTCAGTGTAAGTGAGTACACCCCTGTATTATCAGTACATTATATATACAGGGCTCAGTATAAGTGAGTACACCCCCTGTATTATCAGTACATTATATATACAGGGCTCAGCATAAGTGAGTACACCCCTGTATTATCAGTACATTATATATACAGTGCTCAGCATAAGTGAGTACATCCCTGTATTATCAGTACATTATATATATAGTGCTAAGTATAAGTGAGTACACCCCGGTATTATCAGTACATTATATATACAGTGCTCAGCATAAGTGAGTACACCCCTGTATTATCAGTACATTATATATACAGTGCTCAGCATAAGTGAGTACACCCCTGTAATATCAGTACATTATATATAAAGAGCTCAGTATAAGTGAGTACACCCCTGTATTATCATTACATTATATATACAGTGCTCAGCATAAGTGAGTACACCACTGTATTATCAGCACATTATATATACAGGGCTCAGTATAAGTGAGTACACCCCTGTATTATCAGTACATTATATATACAGGGCTCAGCATAACTAAGTACACCCCCTGTATTATCAGTACATTATATATACAGGGCTCAGTATAAGTGAGTACACCCCTGTATTATCAGTACATTATATATACAGTGCTCAGCATAACTGAGTACACCCCTGTATTATCAGTACATTATATATACAGGGCTCAGCATAACTGAGTATACCCCTGTATTATCAGTACATTATATATACAGGGCTCAGTATAAGTGAGTACACCCCTGTATTATCAGTACATTATATATACAGTGCTCAGCATAACTGAGTACACCCCTGTATTATCAGTACATTATATATACAGGGCTCAGCATAACTGAGTACACCCCCTGTTTTATCAGTACATTATATATACAGGGCTCAGCATAAGTGAGTACACCCCTGTATTATCAGTACATTATATATACAGGGCTCAGCATAACTGAGTACACCCCTTGTATTATCAGTACATTATATATACAGGGCTCAGCATAACTGAGTACACCCCCTGTATTATCA
Organism: Phyllobates terribilis; assembly: GCF_046119375.1. Taxonomy (NCBI): domain Eukaryota; kingdom Metazoa; phylum Chordata; class Amphibia; order Anura; family Dendrobatidae; genus Phyllobates; species Phyllobates terribilis. The sequence continues at coordinate 10,014,474 of NW_027362804.1, forward strand.
GTACATTATATATACAGGGCTCAGCATAAGTGAGCACACCCCCTGTATTATCAGTACATTATATATACAGTGCTCAGCATAACTGAGTACACCCCCTGTATTATCAGTACATTATATGTACAGAGCTCAGCATAAGTGAGTACACCCCAGTATTATCAGTACATTATATATACAGGGCTCAGCATCAGTGAGTACACCCCTGTATTATCAGTACATTATATATACAGTGCTCAGCATAACTGAGTACACCCCTGTATTATCAGTACATTATATATACAGTGCTCAGCATAACTGAGTACACCCCCTGTATTATCAGTACATTATATATACAGTGCTCACCATAAGTGAGTACGCCCCTGTATTATCAGTACATTATATATACAGTGCTCACCATAAGTGAGTACACCCCTTTATTATCAGTACATTATATATGCAGTGCTCAGCATAAGTGAGTACACCCCAGTATTATCAGTACATTATATATACAGTGCTCAGCATAAGTGAGTACACCCATATATTATCAGTACATTATATATACAGTGCTCACCATAAGTGAGTACACCCCTGTATTATCAGTACATTATATATACAGTGCTCAGCATAAGTGAGTACACCCCTGTATTATCAGTACATTATATATGCAGTGCTCAGCATAAGTGAGTACACCCATGTATTATCAGTATATTATATATACAGCGCTCAGCATAAGTGAGTACACCCCAGTATTATCAGTACATTATATATACAGTGCTCAGCATAAGTGAGTACACCCATATATTATCAGTACATTATATATACAGTGCTCACCATAAGTGAGTACACCCCTGTATTATCAGTACATTATATATACAGTGCTCAGCATAAGTGAGTACACCCCTGTATTATCAGTACATTATATATGCAGTGCTCAGCATAAGTGAGTACACCCATGTATTATCAGTATATTATATATACAGTGCTCAGCATAAGTGAGTACACCCCTGTATTATCAGTACATTATATATACAGTGCTCAGCATAAGTGAGTACACCCCTGTATTATCAGTACATTATATATGCAGTGCTCAGCATAAGTGAGTACACCCATGTATTATCAGTACATTATATATACAGTGCTCACCATAAGTGAGTACACCCCTGTATTATCAGTACATTATATATACAGTGCTCAGCATAAGTGAGTACACCCCTGTATTATCAGTACATTATATATGCAGTGCTCAGCATAAGTGAGTACACCCCTGTATTATCAGTACATTATATATACAGGGCTCAGCATAAGTGAGTACACCCCTGTATTATCAGTACATTATATATACAGGGCTCAGCATAAGAGAGTACACCCCTGTATTATCAGTACATTATATATACAGGGCTCAGCATAAGTGAGTACACCCCTGTATTATCAGTACATTATATATACAGTGCTCACCATAAGTGAGTACACCCCTGTATTATCAGTACATTATATATACAGTGTTCAGCATAAGTGAGTACACCCCCTGTATTATCAGTACATTATATATACAGTGCTCAGCATAAGTGAGTACACCCCTGTATTATCAGTACATTATATATGCAGTGCTCAGCATAAGTGCGTACACCCCTGTATTATCAGTACATTATATATACAGTGCTCAGCATAAGTGAGTACACCCATGTATTATCAGTACATTATATATACAGTGCTCACCATAAGTGAGTACACCCCTGTATTATCAGTACATTATATATACAGTGCTCAGCATAAGTGAGTACACCCCTGTATTATCAGTACATTATATATACAGTGCTGAGTATAAGTGAGTACACCCCTGTATTATCAGTACATTATATATACAGGGCTCAGCATAAGTGAGTACACCACTGTATTATCAGTACATTACATATACAGTGCTCAACATAAGTGAGTACACCCCCTGTATTATCAGTACATTATATATACAGTGCTCAGCATAAGTGAGTACACCACTGTATTATCAGTACATTATATATACAGTGCTCAACATAAGTGAGTACACCCCCTGTCTTATCAGTACATTATATATACAGAGCTCAGAATAAGTGAGCACACCCCCTGTATTATCAGTACATTATATATACAGTGCTCAGCATAAGTGAGTACACCCCTGTATTATCCGTACATTATATATACAGTGCTCAGCATAAGTGAGTACACCCCTGTATTAGCAGTTCATTATATATACAGGGCTCAGCATAAGTGAGTACACCCCTGTATAATCAGTACATTATATATACAGTGCTCAGTGTAAGTGAGTACACCCCTGTATTATCAGTACATTATATATACAGGGCTCAGTATAAGTGAGTACACCCCCTGTATTATCAGTACATTATATATACAGGGCTCAGCATAAGTGAGTACACCCCTGTATTATCAGTACATTATATATACAGTGCTCAGCATAAGTGAGTACATCCCTGTATTATCAGTACATTATATATATAGTGCTAAGTATAAGTGAGTACACCCCGGTATTATCAGTACATTATATATACAGTGCTCAGCATAAGTGAGTACACCCCTGTATTATCAGTACATTATATATACAGTGCTCAGCATAAGTGAGTACACCCCTGTAATATCAGTACATTATATATAAAGAGCTCAGTATAAGTGAGTACACCCCTGTATTATCATTACATTATATATACAGTGCTCAGCATAAGTGAGTACACCACTGTATTATCAGCACATTATATATACAGGGCTCAGTATAAGTGAGTACACCCCTGTATTATCAGTACATTATATATACAGGGCTCAGCATAACTAAGTACACCCCCTGTATTATCAGTACATTATATATACAGGGCTCAGTATAAGTGAGTACACCCCTGTATTATCAGTACATTATATATACAGTGCTCAGCATAACTGAGTACACCCCTGTATTATCAGTACATTATATATACAGGGCTCAGCATAACTGAGTATACCCCTGTATTATCAGTACATTATATATACAGGGCTCAGTATAAGTGAGTACACCCCTGTATTATCAGTACATTATATATACAGTGCTCAGCATAACTGAGTACACCCCTGTATTATCAGTACATTATATATACAGGGCTCAGCATAACTGAGTACACCCCCTGTTTTATCAGTACATTATATATACAGGGCTCAGCATAAGTGAGTACACCCCTGTATTATCAGTACATTATATATACAGGGCTCAGCATAACTGAGTACACCCCTTGTATTATCAGTACATTATATATACAGGGCTCAGCATAACTGAGTACACCCCCTGTATTATCAGTACATTATATATACAGGGCTCAGCATAAGTGAGCACACCCCCTGTATTATCAGTACATTATATATACAGTGCTCAGCATAACTGAGTACACCCCCTGTATTATCAGTACATTATATGTACAGAGCTCAGCATAAGTGAGTACACCCCAGTATTATCAGTACATTATATATACAGGGCTCAGCATCAGTGAGTACACCCCTGTATTATCAGTACATTATATATACAGTGCTCAGCATAACTGAGTACACCCCTGTATTATCAGTACATTATATATACAGTGCTCAGCATAACTGAGTACACCCCCTGTATTATCAGTACATTATATATACAGTGCTCACCATAAGTGAGTACGCCCCTGTATTATCAGTACATTATATATACAGTGCTCACCATAAGTGAGTACACCCCTTTATTATCAGTACATTATATATGCAGTGCTCAGCATAAGTGAGTACACCCCAGTATTATCAGTACATTATATATACAGTGCTCAGCATAAGTGAGTACACCCATATATTATCAGTACATTATATATACAGTGCTCACCATAAGTGAGTACACCCCTGTATTATCAGTACATTATATATACAGTGCTCAGCATAAGTGAGTACACCCCTGTATTATCAGTACATTATATATGCAGTGCTCAGCATAAGTGAGTACACCCATGTATTATCAGTATATTATATATACAGCGCTCAGCATAAGTGAGTACACCCCAGTATTATCAGTACATTATATATACAGTGCTCAGCATAAGTGAGTACACCCATATATTATCAGTACATTATATATACAGTGCTCACCATAAGTGAGTACACCCCTGTATTATCAGTACATTATATATACAGTGCTCAGCATAAGTGAGTACACCCCTGTATTATCAGTACATTATATATGCAGTGCTCAGCATAAGTGAGTACACCCATGTATTATCAGTATATTATATATACAGTGCTCAGCATAAGTGAGTACACCCCTGTATTATCAGTACATTATATATACAGTGCTCAGCATAAGTGAGTACACCCCTGTATTATCAGTACATTATATATGCAGTGCTCAGCATAAGTGAGTACACCCATGTATTATCAGTACATTATATATACAGTGCTCACCATAAGTGAGTACACCCCTGTATTATCAGTACATTATATATACAGTGCTCAGCATAAGTGAGTACACCCCTGTATTATCAGTACATTATATATGCAGTGCTCAGCATAAGTGAGTACACCCCTGTATTATCAGTACATTATATATACAGGGCTCAGCATAAGTGAGTACACCCCTGTATTATCAGTACATTATATATACAGGGCTCAGCATAAGAGAGTACACCCCTGTATTATCAGTACATTATATATACAGGGCTCAGCATAAGTGAGTACACCCCTGTATTATCAGTACATTATATATACAGTGCTCACCATAAGTGAGTACACCCCTGTATTATCAGTACATTATATATACAGTGTTCAGCATAAGTGAGTACACCCCCTGTATTATCAGTACATTATATATACAGTGCTCAGCATAAGTGAGTACACCCCTGTATTATCAGTACATTATATATGCAGTGCTCAGCATAAGTGCGTACACCCCTGTATTATCAGTACATTATATATACAGTGCTCAGCATAAGTGAGTACACCCATGTATTATCAGTACATTATATATACAGTGCTCACCATAAGTGAGTACACCCCTGTATTATCAGTACATTATATATACAGTGCTCAGCATAAGTGAGTACACCCCTGTATTATCAGTACATTATATATACAGTGCTGAGTATAAGTGAGTACACCCCTGTATTATCAGTACATTATATATACAGGGCTCAGCATAAGTGAGTACACCCCTGTATTATCAGTACATTATATATACAGGGCTCAACATAAGTGAGTACACCCCTGTATTATCAGTACATTATATATACAGGGCTCAGCATAAGTGAGTACACCCCTGTATTATCAGTACATAATATATACAGCGCTCAGCATAAGTGAGTACAACCCTGTATTATCAGTACTTTATATATACAGGGCTCAACATAAGTGAGTACACCCCGGTATTATCAGTACATTATATATACAGTGCTCAGCATAAGTGAGTACACCCCTGTATTATCAGTACATTATATATACAGTGCTCAGCATAAGTGAGTACACCCCAGTATTATCAGTACATTATATATACAGTGCTCAGTATAAGTGAGTACACCCCTGTATTATCAGTACATTATATATACAGGGCTCAGCATAAGTGAGTACACCACTGTATTATCAGTACATTATATATACAGTGCTCAACATAAGTGAGTACACCCCCTGTATTATCAGTACATTATATATACAGGGTTCAGTATAAGTGAGTACACCCCTGTATTATCAGTACATTATATATACAGTGCTCAACATAAGTGAGTACACCACTGTATTATTAGTACATTATATATACAGGGCTCAGCATAAGAGAGTACACCCCTGTATTATCAGTACATTATATATACAGGGCTCAGCATAAGTGAGTACACCCCTGTATTATCAGTACATTATATATAGAGGGCTCAGTATAAGTGAGTACACCCCTGTATTATCAGTACATTATATATACAGTGCTCAGTATAAGTAAGTACACCCCTGTATTATCAGTACATTATATGTACAGCGCTCAGTATAAGTGAGTACACCCCTGTATTATCAGTACATTATATATACAGCGCTCAGCATAAGTGAGTACACCCCTGTATTATCAGTACATTATATGTACAGAGCTCAGCATAAGTGAGTACACCCCAGTATTATCAGTACATTATATATACAGTGCTCAGTATAAGTGAGCACACCCCCAGTATTATCAGTACATTATATATACAGTGCTCAGCATAAGTGAGTACACCCTGTATTATCAGTACATTATATATGCAGTGCTCAGCATAAGTGAGTACACCCCTGTATTATCAGTACATTATATATGCAGTGCTCAGCATAAGTGAGTACACCCATGTATTATCAGTACATTATATATACAGTGCTCAGCATAAGTGAGTACACCCCTGTATTATCAGTACATTATATATACAGTGCTCAGCATAAGTGAGTACACCCCTGTATTATCAGTACATTATATATACAGTGCTCAGCATAAGTGAGTACACCCATGTATTATCAGTACATTATATATACAGTGCTCACCATAAGTGAGTACACCCCTGTATTCTCAGGACATAATATATACAGTGCTCAGCATAAGTGAGTACACCCCTGTATTATCAGTACATTATATATACAGTGCTCAGCATAAGTGAGTACACCCCTGTATTATCAGTACATTATATATGCAGTGCTCAGCATAAGTGAGTACACCCATGTATTATCAGTACATTATATATGCAGTGCTCAGCATAAGTGAGTACACCCATGTATTATCAGTACATTATATATACAGTGCTCACCATAAGTGAGTACACCCCTGTATTATCAGTACATTATATATACAGTGCTCAGCGTAAGTGAGTACACCCCTGTATTATCAGTACATTATATATGCAGTGCTCAGCATAAGTGAGTACACCCCTGTATTATCAGTACATTATATATGCAGTGCTCAGCATAAGTGAGTACACCCCTGTATTATCAGTACATTATATATACAGTGCTCAGCATAAGTGAGTACACCCATGTATTATCAGTACATTATATATACAGTGCTCACCATAAGTGAGTACACCCCTGTATTATCAGTACATTATATATACAGTGCTCAGCATAAGTGAGTACACCCCTGTATTATCAGTACATTATATATGCAGTGCTCAGCATAAGTGAGTACACCCCTGTATTATCAGTACATTATATATACAGTGCTCAGCATAAGTGAGTACACCCCTGTATTATCAGTACATTATATATACAGGGCTCAGCATAAGTGAGTACACCCCTGTATTATCAGTACATAATATATACAGCGCTCAGCATAAGTGAGTACACCCCTGTATTATCAGTACTTTATATATACAGGGCTCAGCATAAGTGAGTACACCCCGGTATTATCAGTACATTATATATACAGTGCTCAGCATAAGTGAGTACACCACTGTATTATCAGTACAATATATACAGTGCTCAGCATAAGTGAGTACACCCCAGTATTATCAGTACATTATATATACAGTGCTCAGTATAAGTGAGTACACCCCTGTATTATCAGTACATTATATATACAGGGCTCAGCATAAGTGAGTACACCACTGTATTATCAGTACATTATATATACAGGGCTCAGCATAAGTGAGTACACCCCCTATATTATCAGTACATTATATATACAGTGCTCAACATAAGTGAGTACACCCCCTGTATTATCAGTACATTATATATACAGGGTTCAGTATAAGTGAGTACACCCCTGTATTATCAGTACATTATATATACAGGGCTCAGCATAAGTGAGTACACCCCTGTATTATCAGTACATTATATATACAGGGCTCACCATAAGTGAGTACACCCCTGTATTATCAGTACATTATATATACAGCGCTCAGTATAAGTGAGTACACCCCCTGTATTATCAGTACATTATATATACAGGGCTCAGCATAAGTGAGTACACCACTGTATTATTAGTACATTATATATACAGGGCTCAGCATAAGTGAGTACACCCCTGTATTATCAGTACATTATATATACAGTGCTCAGCATAAGTGAGTACACCCCCTGTATTATCAGTACATTATATATACAGCGCTCAGTATAAGTGAGTACACCCCCTGTATTATCAGTACATTATATATACAGGGCTCAGTATAAGTGAGTACACCCCTGTATTATCAGTACATTATATATACAGTGCTCAGTATAAGTGAGTACACCCCATGTATTATCAGTACATTATATATACAGGGCTCAGCATAAGTGAGTACACCACTGTATTATCAGTACATTATATATACAGTGCTCAACATAAGTGAGTACACCACTGTATTATTAGTACATTATATATACAGGGCTCAGCATAAGAGAGTACACCCCTGTATTATCAGTACATTATATATACAGTGCTCAACATAAGTGAGTACACCACTGTATTATTAGTACATTATATATACAGGGCTCAGCATAAGTGAGTACACCCCTGTATTATCAGTACATTATATATAGAGGGCTCAGTATAAGTGAGTACACCCCTGTATTATCAGTACATTATATATACAGTGCTCAGTATAAGTGAGTACACCCCTGTATTATCAGTACATTATATGTACAGCGCTCAGTATAAGTGAGTACACCCCTGTATTATCAGTACATTATATATACAGCGCTCAGCATAAGTGAGTACACCCCTGTATTATCAGTACATTATATGTACAGCGCTCAGTATAAGTGAGTACACCCCTGTATTATCAGTACATTATATGTACAGCGCTCAGTATAAGTGAGTACACCCCTGTATTATCAGTACATTATATGTACAGCGCTCAGTATAAGTGAGTACACCACTGTATTATCAGTACATTATATATACAGGGCTCAGCATAAGTGAGTACACCCCTGTATTATCAGTACATTATATATAGAGGGCTCAGTATAAGTGAGTACACCCCTGTATTATCAGTACATTATATATACAGTGCTCAGTATAAGTGAGTACACCCCTGTATTATCAGTACATTATATGTACAGCGCTCAGTATAAGTGAGTACACCCCTGTATTATCAGTACATTATATATACAGCGCTCAGCATAAGTGAGTACACCCCTGTATTATCAGTACATTATATGTACAGCGCTCAGTATAAGTGAGTACACCCCTGTATTATCAGTACATTATATGTACAGCGCTCAGTATAAGTGAGTACACCACTGTATTATCAGTACATTATATATACAGGGCTCAGCATAAGTGAGTACACCCCTGTATTATCAGTACATTATATATACAGTGCTCAGCATAAGTGAGTACACCCCTGTATTATCAGTACATTATATATACAGGGCTCAGCATAAGTGAGTACACCCCAGTATTATCAGTACATTATATATACAGTGCTCAGCATAAGTGAGTACACCCCTGTATTATCAGTACATTATATATACAGTGCTCAGCATAAGTGAGTACACCCCCTGTCTTATCAGTACATTATATATACAGAGCTCAGAATAAGTGAGCACACCCCCTGTATTATCAGTACATTATATATACACTGCTCAGCATAAGTGAGTACACCCCAGTATTATCAGTACATTATATATACAGTGCTCAGCATAAGTGAGTACACCCCTGTATTATCAGTACATTATATATACAGGGCTCAGTATAAGTGAGTACACCCCTGTATTATCAGTACATTATATATACAATGCTCAGCATAAGTGAGTACACCACTGTATTATCAGTACATTATATATACAGTGCTCAACATAAGTGAGTACACCCCCTGTATTATCAGTACATTATATATACAGGGCTCAGTATAAGTGAGTACACCCCTGTATTATCAGTACATTATATATACAGGGCTCAGTATAAGTGAGTACACCCCTGTATTATCAGTACATTATATATACAATGCTCAGCATAAGTGAGTACACCACTGTATTATCAGTACATTATATATACAGTGCTCAACATAAGTGAGTACACCCCCTGTATTATCAGTACATTATATATACAGTGCTCAGCATAAGTGAGTACACCACTGTATTATCAGTACATTATATATACAGTGCTCAACATAAGTGAGTACACCCCTGTAGTATCAGTACATTATATATACAGGGCTCAGCATAAGAGAGTACACCCCTGTATTATCAGTACATTATATATACAGAGCTCAGAATAAGTGAGCACACCCCCTGTATTATCAGTACATTATATATACAGTGCTCAGCATAAGTGAGTACACCCCTGTATTATCCGTACATTATATATACAGTGCTCAGCATAAGTGAGTACACCCCTGTATTATCAGTTCATTATATATACAGGGCTCAGCATAAGTGAGTACACCCCTGTATAATCAGTACATTATATATACAGTGCTCAGTGTAAGTGAGTACACCCCTGTATTATCAGTACATTATATATACAGGGCTCAGTATAAGTGAGTACACCCCCTGTATTATCAGTACATTATATATACAGGGCTCAGCATAAGTGAGTACACCCCTGTATTATCAGTACATTATATATACAGTGCTCAGCATAAGTGAGTACATCCCTGTATTATCAGTACATTATATATACAGTGCTAAGTATAAGTGAGTACACCCCGGTATTATCAGTACATTATATATACAGTGCTCAGCATAAGTGAGTACACCCCTGTATTATCAGTACATTATATATACAGTGCTCAGCATAAGTGAGTACACCCCTGTATTATCAGTACATTATATATAAAGAGCTCAGTATAAGTGAGTACACCCCTGTATTATCATTACATTATATATACAGTGCTCAGCATAAGTGAGTACACCCCTGTATTATCATTACATTATATATACAGTGCTCAGCATAAGTGAGTACACCACTTTTTTATCAGTACATTATATATACAGGGCTCAGTATAAGTGAGTACACCCCTGTATTATCAGTACATTATATATACAGGGCTCAGCATAACTAAGTACACCCCCTGTATTATCAGTACATTATATATACAGGGCTCAGTATAAGAGAGTACACCCCTGTATTATCAGTACATTATATATACAGTGCTCAGCATAACTGAGTACACCCCTGTATTATCAGTACATTATATATACAGGGCTCAGCATAACTGAGTATACCCCTGTATTATCAGTACATTATATATACAGGGCTCAGTATAAGTGAGTACACCCCTGTATTATCAGTACATTATATATACAGTGCTCAGCATAACTGAGTACACCCCTGTATTATCAGTACATTATATATAGAGGGCTCAGCATAACTGAGTACACCCCCTGTATTATCAGTACATTATATATACAGGGCTCAGCATAACTGAGTACACCCCCTGTATTATCAGTACATTATATATACAGGGCTCAGCATAAGTGAGTACGCCCCTGTATTATCAGTACATTATATATACAGTGCTCACCATAAGTGAGTACGCCCCTGTATTATCAGTACATTATATATACAGTGCTCACCATAAGTGAGTACACCCCTTTATTATCAGTACATTATATATGCAGTGCTCAGCATAAGTGAGTACACCCCTGTATTATCAGTACATTATATATACAGAGCTCAGCATAAGTGAGTACACCCCAGTATTATTAGTACATTATATATACAGTGCTCAGCATAAGTGAGTACACCCATATATTATCAGTACATTATATATACAGTGCTCAGCATAAGTGAGTACACCCCTGTATTATCAGTACATTATATATGCAGTGCTCAGCATAAGTGAGTACACCCCTGTATTATCAGTACATTATATATACAGCGCTCAGCATAAGTGAGTACACCCCTGTATTATCAGTATATTATATATACAGTGCTCAGCATAAGTGAGTACACCCCGGTATTATCAGTACATTATATATATAGGGCTCAGCATAAGTGAGTACACCCCTGTATTATCAGTACATTATATATACAGTGCTCAGCAAAAGTGAGTACACCCCTGTATTATCTGTACATTATATATACAGCGCTCAGCATAAGTGAGTACACCCCTGTATTATCAGTATATTATATATACAGTGCTCAGCATAAGTGAGTACACCCCGGTATTATCAGTACATTATATATATAGGGCTCAGCATAAGTGAGTACACCCCTGTATTATCAGTACATTATATATACAGTGCTCAGTATAAGTGAGTACACCCCTGTATTATCAGAACATTATATGTACAGCGCTCAGTATAAGTGAGTACACCCCTGTATTATCAGTACATTATATATACAGCGCTCAGCATAAGTGAGTACACCCCTGTATTATCAGTACATTATATGTACAGCGCTCAGTATAAGTGAGTACACCCCTGTATTATCAGTACATTATATGTACAGCGCTCAGTATAAGTGAGTACACCCCTGTATTATCAGTACATTATATGTACAGCGCTCAGTATAAGTGAGTACACCCCTGTATTATCAGTACATTATATGTACAGCGCTCAGTATAAGTGAGTACACCCCTGTATTATCAGTACATTATATGTACAGCGCTCAGTATAAGTGAGTACACCACTGTATTATCAGTACATTATATATACAGGGCTCAGTATAAGTGAGTACACCCCTGTATTATCAGTACATTATATATACAGGGCTCAGCATAAGTGAGTACATCCCTGTATTATCAGTACATTATATATACAGTGCTCAGCATAAGTGAGTACACCCCTGTATTATCAGTACATTATATATACAGGGCTCAGCATAAGTGAGTACACACCAGTATTATCAGTACATTATATATACAGTGCTCAGCATAAGTGAGTACACCCATGTATTATCAGTACATTATATATACAGTGCTCACCATAAGTGAGTACACCCCTGTATTATCAGTACATTATATATACAGTGCTCAGCATAAGTGAGTACACCCCTGTATTATCAGTACATTATATATGCAGTGCTCAGCATAAGTGAGTACACCCATGTATTATCAGTACATTATATATACAGTGCTCAGCATAAGTGAGTACACCCCTGTATTATCAGTACATTATATATACAGTGCTCAGCATAAGTGAGTACACCCCTGTATTATCAGTACATTACATATACAGGGCTCAGCATAAGTGAGTACACCCATGTATTATCAGTACATTATATATACAGTGCTCACCATAAGTGAGTACACCCCTGTATTATCAGTACATTATATATACAGTGCTCAGCATAAGTGAGTACACCCCTGTATTATCAGTACATTATATATACAGTGCTCACCATAAGTGAGTACACCCCTGTATTATCAGTACATTATATATACAGTGCTCAGCATAAGTGAGTACACCCCTGTATTATCAGTACATTATATATGCAGTGCTCAGCATAAGTGAGTACACCCCTGTATTATCAGTACATTAAATATACAGTGCTCAGCATAAGTGAGTACACCCCTGTATTATCAGTACATTATATATGCAGTGCTCAGCATAAGTGAGTACACCCCCTGTATTATCAGTACATTATATATACAGGGCTCAGCATAAGTGAGTACACCCCTGTATTATCAGTACATTATATATGCAGTGCTCAGTATAAGTGAGTACACCCCCTGTATTATCAGTACATTATATATACAGTGCTCACCATAAGTGAGTACACCCCCTGTATTATCAGTACATTATATATACAGGGCTCAGCATAAGTGAGTACACCCCTGTATTATCAGTACATTATATATACAGTGCTCAGCATAAGTGAGTACACCCCTGTATTATCAGTACATTATATATACAGTGCTCAGCATAAGTGAGTACACCCCCTGTATTATCAGTACATTATATATACAGGGCTCAGCATAAGTGAGTACACCCCTGTATTATCAGTACATTATATCTACAGTGCTCAGCATAAGTGAGTACACCCCTGTATTATCAGTACATTATATATACAGTGCTCAGCATAAGTGAGTACACCGCTGTATTATCAGTACATTATATATACAGGGCTCAGCATAAGAGAGTACACCCCTGTATTATCAGTACATTATATATACAGGGCTCAACATAAGTGAGTACACCAATGTATTATCAGTACATTATATATACAGTGCTCAACATAAGTGAGTACACCCCTGTATTATCAGTACATTATATATACAGGGCTCAGCATAAGTGAGTACACCCTGTATTATCAGTACATTATATATACAGTGCTCAGCATAAGTGAGTACACCCCTGTATTATCAGTACATTATATATACATTGCTCACCATAAGTGAGTACACCCCTGTATTATCAGTACATTATATATACAGTGCTCAGTATAAGTGAGTACACCACTGTATTAACAGTACATTATATATACAGGGCTCAGCATAAGTGAGTACACCCCCTGTATTATCAGTACATTATATATACAATGCTCAGCATAAGTGAGTACACCCCTGTATTATTAGTACATTATATATACAGGGCTCAGCATAAGAGAGTACACCCCTGTATTATCAGTACATTATATATACAGGGCTCAACATAAGTGAGTACACCCCCTGTATTATCAGTACATTATATATACAGGGCTCAACATAAGTGAGTACACCCCTGTATTAACAGTACATTATATATACAGGGCTCAGCATAAGTGAGTACACCCCTGTATTATCAGTACATTATATATACAGTGCTCACCATAAGTGAGTACACCCCTGTATTATCAGTACATTATATATACAGTGCTCAGCATAAGTGAGTACACCCCTGTACTATCAGTACATTATATATACAGTGCTCAGCATAAGTGAGTACACCCCTGTATTATCAGTACATTATATATACAGGGCTCAGCATAAGTGAGTACACCCCTGTATTATCAGTACATAATATATACAGCGCTCAGCATAAGTGAGTACACCCCTGTATTATCAGTACATTATATATACAGGGCTCAGCATAAGTGAGTACACCCCGGTATTATCAGTATATTATATATACAGTGCTCAGCATAAGTGAGTACACCCCTGTATTATCAGTACATTATATATACAGTGCTCAGCATAAGTGAGTACACCCCAGTATTATCAGTACATTATATATACAGTGCTCAGCATAAGTGAGTACACCCCTGTATTATCAGTACATTATATATACAGTGCTCAGTATAAGTGAGTACACCCCTGTATTATCAGTACATTATATATACAGGGCTCAGCATAAGTGAGTACACTACTGTATTATCAGTACATTATATATACAGGGCTCAGCATAAGTGAGTACACCCCCTGTATTATCAGTACATTATATATACAGTGCTCAGCATAAGTGAGTACACCCCTGTATTATCAGTACATTATATATACAGGGCTCAGCATAAGTGAGTACACCCCTGTATTATCATTACATTATATATACAGGGCTCAGCATAAGTGAGTACACCCCTGTATTATCAGTACATTATATATACAGTGTTCAACATAAGTGAGTACACCACTGTATTATTAGTACATTATATATACAGGGCTCAGCATAAGAGAGTACACCCCTGTATTATCAGTACATTATATATACAGTGCTCAACATAAGTGAGTACACCCCTGTATTATCAGTACATTATATATATAGGGCTCAGTATAAGTGAGTACACCACTGTATTATCAGTACATTATATATACAGGGCTCAGCATAAGTGAGTACACCCCTGTATTATCAGTACATTATATATACAGGGCTCAGCATAAGAGAGTACACCTCTGTATTATCAGTACATTATATATACAGTGCTCAACATAAGTGAGTACACCCCTGTATTATCAGTACATTATATATATAGGGCTCAGTATAAGTGAGTACACCCTGTATTATCAGTACATTATATATACAGTGCTCAGCATAAGTGAGTACACCCCTGTATTATCAGTACATTATATATACAGCGCTCAGGATAAGTGAGTACACCCCTGTATTATCAGTACATTATATATACAGTGTTCAGTGTAAGTGAGTACACCCCTGTATTATCAGTACATTATCTATACAGTGCTCATCATAAGTGAGTACACCCCTGTATTATCAGTACATTATATATACAGTGTTCAGTGTAAGTGAGTACACCCCTGTATTATCAGTACATTATATATACAGTGCTCAGCATAAGTGAGTACACCCCCTGTATTATCAGTACATTATATATACAGTGCTCAACATAAGTGAGTACACCCCCTGTATTATCAGTACATTATATATACAGAGCTCAGCATAAGTGAGTACACACCTGTATTATCAGTACATTATATATACAGGGCTCAGCATAAGTGAGTACACCCCTGTATTATCAGTACATTATATATACAGTGCTCAACATAAGTGAGTACGCCCCTGTAGTATCAGTACATTATATATACAGCGCTCAGCATAAGTGAGTACACCCCTGTATTATCAGTACATTATATATACAGAGCTCAGTATAAGTGAGTACACCCCCTGTATTATCAGTACATTATATATACAGAGCTCAGTATAAGTGAGTACACCCCTGTATTATCAGTACATTATATATACAGAGCTCAGTATAAGTGAGTACACCCCCTGTATTATCAGTACATTATATATACAGTGCTCAGTATAAGTGAGTACACCCCTGTATTATCAGTACATTATATATACAGGACTCAGTATAAGTGAGTAAACCCTGTATTATCAGTACATTATACATACAGAGCTCAACATAAGTGAGTACACCCCTGTATTATCAGTACATTATATATACAGAGCTCAGCATAAGTGAGTACACCCCTGTATTATCAGTACATTATATATACAGTGCTCAGCATAAGTGAGTACACCCCTGTATTATCAGTACATTATATATACAGGGCTCAGCATAAGTGATTACACCCCTGTATTATCAGTACATAATATATACAGCGCTCAGCATAAGTGAGTACACCCCTGTATTATCAGTACATTATATATACAGGGCTCAGCATAAGTGAGTACACCCCGGTATTATCAGTATATTATATATACAGTGCTCAGCATAAGTGAGTACACCCCTGTATTATCAGTACATTATATATACAGTGCTCAGCATAAGTGAGTACACCCCAGTATTATCAGTACATTATATATACAGTGCTCAGCATAAGTGAGTACACCCCTGTATTATCAGTACATTATATATACAGTGCTCAGTATAAGTGAGTACACCCCTGTATTATCAGTACATTATATATACATGGCTCAGCATAAGTGAGTACACTACTGTATTATCAGTACATTATATATACAGGGCTCAGCATAAGTGAGTACACCCCCTGTATTATCAGTACATTATATATACAGTGCTCAGCATAAGTGAGTACACCCCTGTATTATCAGTACATTATATATACAGGGCTCAGCATAAGTGAGTACACCCCTGTATTATCATTACATTATATATACAGGGCTCAGCATAAGTGAGTACACCCCTGTATTATCAGTACATTATATATACAGTGCTCAACATAAGTGAGTACACCCCCTGTATTATCACTACATTATATATACAGGGTTCAGTATAAGTGAGTAGACCCCTGTATTATCAGTACATTATATATACAGTGCTCAGCATAAGTGAGTACACCACTGTATTATTAGTACATTATATATACAGGGCTCAACATAAGTGAGTACACCACTGTATTATTAGTACATTATATATACAGGGCTCAGCATAAGAGAGTACACCCCTGTATTATCAGTACATTATATATACAGTGCTCAACATAAGTGAGTACACCCCTGTATTATCAGTACATTATATATATAGGGCTCAGTATAAGTGAGTACACCACTGTATTATCAGTACATTATATATACAGGGCTCAGCATAAGTGAGTACACCCCTGTATTATCAGTACATTATATATACAGGGCTCAGCATAAGAGAGTACACCCCTGTATTATCAGTACATTATATATACAGTGCTCAGTATAAGTGAGTACACCCTGTATTATCAGTACATTATATATACAGTGCTCAGCATAAGTGAGTACACCCCAGTATTATCAGTACATTATATATACAGTGCTCAGTATAAGTGAGTACATCACTGTATTAACAGTACATTATATATACAGAGCTCAGCATAAGTGAGTACACCCCCTGTATTATCAGTACATTATATATACAGGGCTCAGCATAAGTGAGTACACCCCTGTATTATCAGTACATTATATATACAGTGCTCAGCATAAGTGAGTACACCCCTGTATTATCAGTACATTATATATACAGTGCTCAGTATAAGTGAGTACATCACTGTATTAACAGTACATTATATATACAGAGCTCAGCATAAGTGAGTACACCCCCTGTATTATCAGTACATTATATATACAGTGCTCAGCATAAGTGAGTACACCCCTGTATTATCAGTACATTATATATACAGTGCTCAGTATAAGTGAGTACATCACTGTATTAACAGTACATTATATATATAGGGCTCAGCATAAGTGAGTACACCCCTGTATTATCAGTACATTATATATACAGTGCTCAGTATAAGTGAGTACACCCCCTGTATTATCAGTACATTATATATACGGGGCTCAGCATAAGTGAGTACACCCCCTTTATTATCAGTACATTATATATACAGCGCTCAGCATAAGTGAGTACACCCCTGTATTATCAGTACATTATATATACAGGGCTCAGCATAAGTGAGTACACCCCCTGTATTATCAGTACATTATATATACAGGGCTTAGTATAAGTGAGTACACCCCGGTATTATCAGTACATTATATATACAGGGCTCAGCATAAGTGAGTACACCCCTGTATTCTCAGTACATAATATATACAGTGCTCAGCATAAGTGAGTACACCCCTGTATTATCAGTACATTATATATACAGGGCTCAGCATAAGTGAGTACACCACTGTATTATCAGTACATTATATATACAGGGCTCAGCATAAGAGAGTACACCCCTGTATTATCAGTACATTATATATACAGTGCTCAACATAAGTGAGTACACCACTGTATTATCAGTACATTATATATACAGGGCTCAGCATAAGTGAGTACACCCCTGTATTATCAGTACATTATATATACAGTGCTCAGCATAAGTGAGTACACCCTGTATTATCAGTACATTATATATACAGGGCTCAGTATAAGTGAGTACACCCTGTATTATCAGTACATTATATATACAGTGCTCAGCATAAGTGAGTACACCCCAGTATTATCAGTACATTATATATACAGCGCTCAGCATAAGTGAGTACACCCCTGTATTAACAGTACATTATATATACAGAGCTCAGCATAAGTGAGTACACCCCCTGTATTATCAGTGCATTATATATACAGGGCTCAGCATAAGTGAGTACAACCCTGTATTATCAGTACATTATATATACAGTGCTCAGTATAAGTGAGTACACCCCTGTATTATCAGTACATTATATATACAGGGCTCAGTATAAGTGAGTTCACCCCTGTATTATCAGTACATTATATATACAGGGCTCAGCATAAGTGAGTACACCCCTGTATTATCAGTACATTATATATACAGTGCTCAGTATAAGTGAGTACACCCCTGTATTATCAGTACATTATATATACAGCGCTCAGTATAAACGAGTACACCCCTGTATTATCAGTACATTATATATACAGGGCTCAGCATAAGTGAGTACACCCCTGTATTATCAGTACATTATACAGTCATATGAAAAAGTTTGGGCACCCCTATTAATCTTAAGCTTAATGTTTTATAAAAATTGGTGTTTTTGCAACAGCTATTTCAGTTTGATATATGTAATAACTGTTGGACACAGTAATGTTTCTGCCTTGAAATGAGGTTTATTGTACTAACAGAAAATGTGCAATCTGCATTCAAACAAAATGTGACAGGTGCATAAGTATGGGCACCTCACCATAAAAGTGACATTAATATTTAGTAGATCCTCCTTTTGCAAAAATAGCAGCCTCTAGTCGCTTCCTGTAGCTTTTAATGAGTTCCTGGATCCTGGATGAAGGTATTTTTTACCATTCCTCTTTACAAAACAATTCCAGTTCAGTTAAGTTTGATGGTCGCTGAGCATAGGCAGCCTTCTTCAAATGATCCCACTGATGTTCAATGAAATTCAGGTCTGGAGACTGGGATGGCCATTCCAGAACATTGTAATTGCTCCTCTGCATGAATGCCTGAGTAGATTGGGAGCGGTGTTTGGATCATTGTCTTGATGAAGATCCATCCCCTGCGTATCTTCAACTTTATCACTGATTCTTGAACATTATTGTCAAGAATCTGCTGATACTGAGTGGAATCCATGCATCCCTCAACTTTAACAAGAGTCCCAGTGCCGGCATTGGCCACACAGCCCCAAATCATGATGGAACCTCCACCAAATTTTACTGTGGGTAGCAAGTGTTTTTCTTGGAATGCTGTGTTTTTTTGACACCATGCATAACGCCTTTTTGTATGACCAAACAACTCAATCTTGGTTTCATCAGTCCACAGGACCTTCTTCCAAAAAGAAATTGGCTTCTCCAAATGTGCTTTTGCATATCTCAGCCGACTCTGTTTGTGGCGTGTTTGTAGAAACGGCTTCTTTCGCATCACTCTCCCATACAGCTTCTCCTTGTGCAAAGTGCATTGTATAGTTGACCGATGCACAGTAACACCATCTGCAGCAAGTTGATGCTGCAGCTCTCTGGAGGTGGTCTGAGGATTGTCCTTGACTGATCTCACCATTCTTCTTCTCTGCCTTTCTGATGTTTTTCTTGGCCTGCCACTTCTGGCCTTAACAAGAACTGTCCCTGTGTTCTTCCATTTCCTTACTATGTTCCTCACAGCGGAAACTGACAGGTTAAATCTCTGAGACAGCTTTTTGTATCCTTCCCCTGAACAACTATGTTGAATAATCTTTGTTTTCAGATCATTTGACAGTTGTTTGGAGGAGCCCATGATGCCACTCTTCAGAGGAGATTCAAACAGGAGAACAACTTGCAAGTGGCCACTTTAAGTAGCTTTTCTCATTATTGCATACACCTGGCTATGAAGTTCAAAGCTCAATGAGGTTACAAAACCAAAAAAAGTGCTTTAGCAAGTCAGTAAAAAGTAGGTAGGAGTATTTAAAACAAGAAAATGATAAGGGTGCCCATACTTATGCACCTGTCAAATTTTGTTTGAATGCAGATTGCACATTTTCTGTTAGTACAATAAACCTCATTTCAAGGCAGAAACATTACTGTGTCCAACAGTTATTACATATATCAAACTGAAATAGCTGTTGCAAAAACACCAATTTTTATAAAACATTAAGCTTAAGATTAATAGGGGTGCCCAAACTTTTTCATATGACTGTATATACAGTGTTCAGTGTAAGTGAGTACACCCCTGTATTAAGAGTACATTATATATACAGTGCTCAGCATAAGTGAGTACACCCCTGTATTATCAGTACATTATATATACAGTGTTCAGTGTAAGTGAGTACACCCCTGTATTAACAGTACATTATATATACAGTGCTCAGCATAAGTGAGTACACCCCTGTATTATCAGTACATTATATATACAGTGCTCAACATAAGTGAGTACACCCCTGTATTATCAGTACATTATATATACAGTGCTCAGTATAAGTGAGTTCACCCCTATATTATCAGTACATTGTATATACAGCGCTCACCATAAGTGAGTACACCCCTGTATTATCAGTACATTATATATACAGGGCTCAGTATAATTGAGTACACCCCTGTATTACCAGGTCATTATATATATAGGGCTCAGCATAAGTGAGTACACCCCTGTATTATCAGGTCATTATATATAGGGGGCTCAGCATAAGTGAGTACACCCCTGTATTATCAGTACATTATATATATAGGGCTCAGCATAAGTGAGTACACCCCTGTATTATCAGTACATTATATATACAGTGCTCAACATAAGTGAGTACACCCCTGTATTATCAGTACATTATATATACAGTGCTCAGCATAAGTGAGTACACCCCTGTATTATCAGTACATTATATATACTGCGCTTAGCATAAGTGAGTACACCTCTGTATTATCAGTACATTATATATACAGGGCTCAGCATAAGTGAGTACACCCCCTGTATTATCAGGTCATTATATATACGGGACTCAGAATAAGTGAGTACACCCCTGTATTATCAGGTCATTATATATATAGGGCTCAGCATAAGTGAGTACATCCTGTATTATCAGTACATTATATATACAGGGCTCAGCATAAGTGAGTACACCCCCTGTATTATCAGGTTATTATATATACGGGGTTCAGCATAAGTGAGTACACCCCTGTATTACCAGTACATTATATATACGGGGCTCAGCATAAGTGAGTACACCCCTGTATTATCAGTACATTATATATAGGGCTCAGCATAAGTGAGTACACCCTGTATTATCAGTACATTATATATACAGGGCTCAGTATAAGTGAGTACACACCCTGTATTATCAGTACATTATATATACAGGGCTCAGCATAAGTGAGTACACCCCTGTATTATCAGGTTATTATATATACGGGGTTCAGCATAAGTGAGTACACCCCTGTATTACCAGTACATTATATATACGGGGCTCAGCATAAGTGAGTACACCCCTGTATTATCAGTACATTATATATAGGGCTCAGCATAAGTGAGTACACCCTGTATTATCAGTACATTATATATACAGGGCTCAGTATAAGTGAGTACACACCCTGTATTATCAGTACATTATATATACAGGGCTCAGCATAAGTGAGTACACCCCTGTATTATCAGTACATTATATATACAGGGCTCAGTATAAGTGAGTACACCCCCTGTATTATCAGTACATTATATATATGGGGCTCAGAATAAGTGAGTACACCCCCGTATTATCAGGTTATTATATATACGGGGTTCAGCATAAGTGAGTACACCCCTGTATTACCAGTACATTATATATACGGGGCTCAGCATAAGTGAGTACACCCCTGTATTATCAGTACATTATATATAGGGCTCAGCATAAGTGAGTACACCCTGTATTATCAGTACATTATATATACAGGGCTCAGTATAAGTGAGTACACACCCTGTATTATCAGTACATTATATATACAGGGCTCAGCATAAGTGAGTACACCCCTGTATTATCAGTACATTATATATACAGGGCTCAGTATAAGTGAGTACACCCCCTGTATTATCAGTACATTATATATATGGGGCTCAGAATAAGTGAGTACACCCCCGTATTATCAGGTTATTATATATACGGGGTTCAGCATAAGTGAGTACACCGCTGGATTATCAGTACATTATATATACGGGGCTCAGCATAAGTGAGTACACCCCCTGTATTATCAGTACATTATATATACAGGGCTCAGCATAAGTGAGTACACCACTGTATTATCAGTACATTATATATACAGTGCTCAGCATAAGTGAGTACACCCCTGTATTATCAGTACATTATATATACAGTGCTCAGCATAAGAGAGTACACCACTGTATTATCAGTACATTATATATACAGAGCTCAGTATAAGTGAGTACACCCCTGTATTATCAGTACATTATATATACAGCGCTCAGCATAAGTGAGTACACCCCGGTATTATCAGTACATTATATATACAGTGCTCAGTATAAGTGAGTACACCCCGGTATTATCAGTACATTATATATACAGTGCTTAGCATAAGTGAGTACACCCCTGTATTATCAGTACATTATATATACAGTGCTCAGCGTAAGTGAGTACACCCCCTGTATTATCAGTACATTATATATACGGGGCTCAGCATAAGTGAGTACACCCCCTGTATTATCAGTACATTATATATACAGCGCTCAGCATAAGTGAGTACACCCCTGTATTATCAGTACATTATATATACAGGGCTCAGCATAAGTGAGTACACCCCCTGTATTATCAGTACATTATATATACAGGGCTCAGTATAAGTGAGTACACCCTGTATTATCAGTACATTATATATACAGGGCTCAGTATAAGTGAGTACACCCCCTGTATTATCAGTACATTATATATACAGGGCTCAGTATAAGTGAGTACACCCTGTATTATCAGTACATTATATATACAGTGCTCAGTATAAGTGAGTACACCCCCTGTATTATCAGTACATTATATATACGGGGCTCAGCATAAGTGAGTACACCCCCTGTATTATCAGTACATTATATATACAGTGCTCAGCATAAGTGAGCACACCCCTGTATTATCAGTACATTATATATACAGGGCTCAGCATAAGTGAGTACACCCCCTGTATTATCAGTACATTATATATACAGGGCTCAGTATAAGTGAGTACACCCTGTATTATCAGTACATTATATATACAGGGCTCAGTATAAGTGAGTACACCCCCTGTATTATCAGTACATTATATATACGGGGCTCAGCATAAGTGAGTACACCCCTGTATTATCAGTACATTATATATACGGGGCTCAGCATAAGTGAGTACACCCCTGTATTATCAGTACATTATATATACAGCGCTCAGCATAAGTGAGTACACCCCTGTATTATCAGTACATTATATATGCAGTGCTCAGCATAAGTGAGTACACCCATGTATTATGAGTACATTATATATACAGTGCTCAGCATAAGTGAGTACACCCCTGTATTATCAGTACATTATATATACAGTGCTCAGCATAAGTGAGTACACCCCCTGTATTATCAGTACATTATATATACAGGGCTCAGCATAAGTGAGTACACCCCTGTATTATCAGTACATTATATATACAGTGCTCAGTGTAAGTGAGTACACCCCTGTATTATCAGAACATTATATATACGGGGCTCAGCATAAGTGAGTACACCACTGTATTATCAGTACATTATATATACAGGGCTCAGCATAAGTGAGGACACCACTGTATTATCAGTACATTATATATACAGGGCTCAGCATAAGTGAGTACACCCCTGTATTATCAGCACATTATATATACAGTGCTCAGCATAAGTGAGTAAACCCCTGTATTATCAGTACATTATATATACAGGGCTCAGCATAAGTGAGTACACCCCCTGTATTATCAGTACATTATATATACAGGGCTCAGTATAAGTGAGTACACCCTGTATTATCAGTACATTATATATACAGGGCTCAGTATAAGTGAGTACACCCCTGTATTATCAGTACATTATATATACAGCGCTCAGCATAAGTGAGTACATCACTGTATTAACAGTACATTATATATACAGAGCTCAGCATAAGTGAGTACACCCCCTGTATTATCAGTACATTATATATACGGGGCTCAGCATAAGTGAGTACACCCCTGTATTAACAGTACATTATATATACAGAGCTCAGCATAAGTGAGTACACCCCCTGTATTATCAGTATATTATATATTCAGTGCTCAGCATAAGTGAGTACACCCCTGTATTATCAGTACATTACATATACCGTGCTCAGCATAAGTGAGTACACCCCCTGTATTATCAGTACATTATATATACAGCGCTCAGCATAAGTGAGTACACCCCCTGTATTATCAGTACATTATATATACAGCGCTCAGCATAAGTGAGTACACCCCCTGTATTATCAGTACATTATATATACGGGGCTCAGCATAAGTGAGTACACCCCTGTATTATCAGTACATTATATATACAGGGCTCAGCATAAGTGAGTACACCCCTGTATTATCAGTACATTATATATACCGTGCTCAGCATAAGTGAGTACACCCCTGTATTATCAGTACATTATATATACAGCGCTCAGCATAAGTGAGTACACCCCTGTATTATCAGTACATTATATATACAGGGCTCAGCATAAGTGAGTACACCCCTGTATTATCAGTACATTATATATACAGTGCTCAGCATAAGTGAGTACATCCTGTATTATCAGTACATTATATATACGGGGCTCAGCATAAGTGAGTACACCCCCTGTATTATCAGTACATTATATATACAGTGCTCACCATAAGCGAGTACACCCCCTGTATTATCAGTACATTATATATACAGTGCTCAGCATAAGTGAGTACACCCCTGTATTATCAGTACATTATATATACAGTGCTCAGCATAAGTGAGTACCCCCTGTATTATCAGTACATTATATATATAGGGCTCAGTATAAGTGAGTACACCCTGTATTATCAGTACATTATATATACAGCGCTCAGCATAAGTGAGTACACCCCTGTATTATCAGTACATTATATATACAGGGCTCAGCATAAGTGAGTACACCCCTGTATTATCAGTACATTATATATACAGAGCTCAGCATAAGTGAGTACACTCCTGTATTATCAGCACATTATATATACAGTGCTCAGCATAAGTGAGTACACCCCTGTATTATCAGTACATTATATATACAGAGCTCAGTATAAGTGAGTACACCACTGTATTATCAGTACATTATATATAGAGTGCTCAGCATAAGTGAGTACACCCCTGTATTATCAGTACATTATATATACAGGGCTCAGCATAAGTGAGTACACCCCCTGTATTATCAGTACATTATATATACAGGGCTCAGCATAAGTGAGTACACCCCCTGTATTATCAGTACATTATATATACAGGGCTCAGTATAAGTGAGTACACCCCCTGTATTATCAGTACATTATATATACAGGGCTCAGTATAAGTGAGTACACCCCCTGTATTATCAGTACATTATATATACAGGGCTCAGTATAAGTGAGTAAACCCCTGTATTATCAGTACATTATATATACAGGGCTCAGCATAAGTGAGTACACCCCCTGTATTATCAGTACATTATATATACAGGGCTCAGTATAAGTGAGTACACCCTGTATTATCAGTACATTATATATACAGGGCTCAGTATAAGTGAGTACACCCCCTGTATTATCAGTACATTATATATACGGGGCTCAGCATAAGTGACTACACCCCTGTATTATCAGTACATTATATATACAGCGCTCAGTATAAGTGAGTACATCACTGTATTAACAGTACATTATATATACAGAGCTCAGCATAAGTGAGTACACCCCCTGTATTATCAGTACATTATATACACAGTGCTCAGCATAAGTGAGTACACCCCTGTATTATCAGTACATTATATATACCGTGCTCAGCATAAGTGAGTACACCCCTGTATTATCAGTACATTATATATACAGGGATCAGTATAAGTGAGTACACCCCCTGTATTATCAGTACATTATATATACCGTGCTCACCATAAGTGAGTACACCCCCTGTACTATCAGTACATTATATATACAGCGCTCAGCATAAGTGAGTACACCCCCTGTATTATCAGTACATTATATATACGGGGCTCAGCATAAGTGAGTACACCCCTGTATTATCAGTACATTATATATACAGGGCTCAGCATAAGTGAGTACACCCCTGTATTATCAGTACATTATATATACAGGGCTCAGCATAAGTGAGTACACCCCTGTATTATCAGTACATTATATATACAGCGCTCAGCATAAGTGAGTACACCCCTGTATTATCAGTACATTATATATACAGGGCTCAGCATAAGTGAGTACACCCCTGTATTATCAGTACATTATATAGACAGTGCTCAGCATAAGTGAGTACACCCTGTATTATCAGTACATTATATATACAGGGCTCAGCATAAGTGAGTACACCCCCTGTATTATCAGTACATTATATATACAGGGCTCAGCATAAGTGAGTACACCACTGTATTATCAGTACATTATATATACAGGGCTCAGCATAAGTGAGTACACCCCCTGTATTATCAGTACATTATATACACAGGGCTCAGCATAAGTGAGTACATCACTGTATTAACAGTACATTATATACACAGGGCTCAGCATAAGTGAGTACACCTCTGTATTATCAGTACATTATATACACAGGGCTCAGCATAAGTCAGTACACCCCCTGTATTATCAGTACATTATATATACAGGGCTCAGCATAAGTGAGTACACCCCTGTATTATCAGTACATTATATATACAGTGCTCAGCATAAGTGAGTACACCCCTGTATTATCAGTACATTATATATACGGGGCTCAGCATAAGTGAGTACACCCCCTGTATTATCAGTACATTATATATACGGGGCTCAGCATAAGTGAGTACACCCCCGTATTATCAGTACATTATATATACAGTGCTCAGTATAACTGAGTACACCCCTGTATTATCAGTACATTATATACACAGGGCTCAGCATAAGTGAGTACACCACTGTATTATCAGTACATTATATATACAGGGCTCAGCATAAGTGAGTACACCCCCTGTATTATCAGTACATTATATATGCAGTGCTCAGCATAAGTGAGTACATCACTGTATTAACAGTACATTATATACACAGGGCTCAGCATAAGTGAGTACACCCTGTATTATCAGTACATTATATATACGGGGCTCAGCATAAGTGAGTACACCCCCGTATTATCAGTACATTATATATACAGGGCTCAGCATAAGTGAGTACATCACTGTATTAACAGTACATTATATACACAGGGCTCAGCATAAGTGAGTACACCCCCTGTATTATCAGTACATTATATATACAGTGCTCAGTATAAGTGAGTACACCCCTGTATTATCAGTACATTATATACACAGGGCTCAGCATAAGTGAGTACACCCCCTGTATTATCAGTACATTATATATGCAGTGCTCAGCATAAGTGAGTACATCACTGTATTAACAGTACATTATATACACAGGGCTCAGCATAAGTGAGTACACTCTGTATTATCAGTACATTATATATACAGTGCTCAGCATAAGTGAGTACACCACTGTATTATCAGTACATTATATATACAGTGCTCAGCATAAGTGAGTACACCACTGTATTATCAGTACATTATATATACAGTGCTCAGTGTAAGTGAGTACACCACTGTATTATCAGTACATTATATATACAGAGCTCAGCATAAGTGAGTACACCCCTGTATTATCAGTACATTACATATACAGGGCTCAGCATAAGTGAGTACACCCCCGTATTATCAGTACATTATATATACAGTGCTCAGTATAAGTGAGTACACCCCTGTATTATCAGTATATTATATATACAGTGCTCAGCATAAGTGAGTACACCACTGTATTATCAGTACATTATATATACAGTGCTCAGTATAAGTGAGTACACCCCCTGTATTATCAGTACATTATATATACAGTGCTCAGTATAAGTGAGTACACCCCTGTATTATCATTACATTATATATACTGTGCTCAGCATAAGTGAGTACACCCCTGTATTATCAGTACATTATATATACAGTGCTCAGTATAAGTGAGTACACCCCCTGTATTATCAGTACATTATATATACAGTGCTCAGTATAAGTGAGTACACCCCTGTATTATCAGTATATTATATATACAGTGCTCAGCATAAGTGAGTACACCCCTGTATTATCAGTACATTATATATACAGTGCTCAGCATAAGTGAGTACACCCCCTGTATTATCAGTACATTATATATGCAGTGCTCAGCATAAGTGAGTACATCACTGTATTAACAGTACATTATATACACAGGGCTCAGCATAAGTGAGTACACCCTGTATTATCAGTACATTATATATACGGGGCTCAGCATAAGTGAGTACACCCCCGTATTATCAGTACATTATATATACAGGGCTCAGCATAAGTGAGTACATCACTGTATTAACAGTACATTATATACACAGGGCTCAGCATAAGTGAGTACACCCCCTGTATTATCAGTGCATTATATATACAGTGCTCAGTATAAGTGAGTACACCCCTGTATTATCAGTACATTATATACACAGGGCTCAGCATAAGTGAGTACACCCCCTGTATTATCAGTACATTATATATGCAGTGCTCAGCATAAGTGAGTACATCACTGTATTAACAGTACATTATATACACAGGGCTCAGCATAAGTGAGTACACCCTGTATTATCAGTACATTATATATACAGTGCTCAGCATAAGTGAGTACACCCCTGTATTATCAGTACATTATATATGCAGTGCTCAGCATAAGTGAGTACACCCCTGTATTATCAGTACATTATATATGCAGTGCTCAGCATAAGTGAGTACACCCCTGTATTATCAGTACATTATATATACAGTGCTCAGCATAAGTGAGTACACCCTGTATTATCAGTACATTATATATACGGGGCTCAGCATAAGTGAGTACACCACTGTATTATCAGTACATTATATATACAGTGCTCAGCATAAGTGAGTACACCACTGTATTATCAGTACATTATATATACAGTGCTCAGTGTAAGTGAGTACACCACTGTATTATCAGTACATTATATATACAGTGCTCAGCATAAGTGAGTACACCACTGTATTATCAGTACATTATATATACAGTGCTCAGCATAAGTAAGTACACCACTGTATTATCAGTACATTATATATACAGTGCTCAGCATAAGTGAGTACACCACTGTATTATCAGTACATTATATATACAGGGCTCAGTATAAGTGAGTACATCACTGTATTAACAGTACATTATATATACAGAGCTCAGCATAAGTGAGTACACCCCAGTATTATCAGTACATTATATATACAGTGCTCAGTGTAAGTGAGTACACCACTGTATTATCAGTACATTATATATACAGTGCTCAGTGTAAGTGAGTACACCACTGTATTATCAGTACATTATATATACAGAGCTCAGCATAAGTGAGTACACCCCTGTATTATCAGTACATTACATATACAGGGCTCAGCATAAGTGAGTACACCCCCGTATTATCAGTACATTATATATACAGTGCTCAGTATAAGTGAGTACACCCCCTGTATTATCAGTACATTATATATACAGTGCTCAGTATAAGTGAGTACACCCCTGTATTATCAGTATATTATATATACAGTGCTCAGCATAAGTGAGTACACCACTGTATTATCAGTACATTATATATACAGTGCTCAGTATAAGTGAGTACACCCCCTGTATTATCAGTACATTATATATACAGTGCTCAGTATAAGTGAGTACACCCCTGTATTATCATTACATTATATATACTGTGCTCAGCATAAGTGAGTACACCCCTGTATTATCAGTACATTATATATACAGTGCTCAGTATAAGTGAGTACACCCCCTGTATTATCAGTACATTATATATACAGTGCTCAGTATAAGTGAGTACACCCCTGTATTATCAGTATATTATATATACAGTGCTCAGCATAAGTGAGTACACCCCTGTATTATCAGTACATTATATATACAGAGCTCAGCATAAGTGAGTACACCCCTGTATTATCAGTACATTATATATACAGTGCTCAGCATAAGTGAGTACACCCCTGTATTATCAGTACATTATATATACAGTGCTCAGCATAAGTGAGTACACCCCTGTATTAACAGTACATTATATATACAGTGCTCAGTATAAGTGAGTACACCCCTGTATTATCAGTACATTATATATACAGTGCTCAGTATAAGTGAGTACACCCTCTGTATTATCAGTACATTATATATACGGGGCTCAGCATAAGTGAGTACACCCCCGTATTATCAGTACATTATATATGCAGTGCTCAACATAAGTGAGTACACCCCTGTATTATCAGTACATTATATATACAGTGCTCAGCATAAGTGAGTACACCCCTGTATTATCAGTACATTATATATACAGTGCTCAGTATAAGTGAGTACACCCCTGTATTATCAGTACATTATATATACAGTGCTCAGTATAAGTGAGTACACCCCTGTATTATCAGTACATTATATATACAGTGCTCAGTATAAGTGAGTACACCCTCTGTATTATCAGTACATTATATATACAGTGCTCAGTATAAGTGAGTACACCCCCTGTATTATCAGTACATTATATATACGGGGCTCAGCATAAGTGAGTACACCCCCGTATTATCAGTACATTTTATATATTTTGGACGCTTTCTGTTGTCTGTAGCCAGGATCAGTGTCACCTGTGCAGTGAGTCGCCAGAGTCAGTATGTGTGTATACCGCACTGCTGCGCCATTTTATTGAAGACACTGCGTTTGCGAATTCACAGACAGAGTCTTCAATAAAATGGAGCTGGATATCGTGGGATGCGCACGCCGGGCATTACAATTATCCCTATAGGCGGGTGTGCGCTCTGCTATGTTGCCGGAGTCAGAACGTGCGCATCCTGCGATATCCAGCTCCATTTTACTGAAGACACTGTCTGTAAATTCGCAGACATAATGTCTTTAAAAAATGGCGCAGGATAGCGCGATAAGCGCACGCGCCGACTCCTCTGCCATTAATAAAATTAAAAATGTACCAATAAAAATGCTCGCCACCCGGGCGTAGAACGGGTTCAATAGCTAGTTTTTATATCAATATATACACACAAGCTTTGAACGCTCTTTAATGCAGGTACCCCTGATGAAGCCGCACTAGTAACGGCGATTCGAGTGGGGGAACACCCTTCCAGGTCTTATCCTGTACTGAGTAGCTCAGAATAGTATCCTACTTAAATGGGTTGTACCACCATAAACCGACTAGAAAAGGTGGAAATAGTTTTGTAATTTCTAGTGATTAAAAATTATGCTTCATTCAACAGATACCAAGCTTTTATTTCTTGAATGCTGCTCTCTGGCGCCACCTGGCGATATTCCATTACGCTCAGGTAGTGGGTGATAAGCTGGTCGAGTTTGCGCAGTTTCTGTCATAAGAGCTCCCCAACCGCAGAGTGCACAATGTATTCTTGGTCACAAGGCTCAGATTCAGACCCTCCCCCTGCACTCACAGCTGATCTCCAGGTGATTCACACCCTCCTCCTGCACTCACAGCTGATCTCTGGGTGAGACACCCCCTCCCCCTACACTCACAGCTGATCTCCAGGTGAGACACCTCCTCCCCCTGCACTCACAGCTGATCTCCAGGTGAGACACCTCCTCCCCCTGCACTCACAGCTGATCTCCAGGTGAGACACCCCCTCCCCCTGCACTCACAGCTGATCTCCAGGTGAGACACCCCCTCCCCCTGCACTCACAGCTGATCTCCAGGTGAGATACCCCCTCCCCCTGCACTCACAGCTGATCTCCAGGTGAGACACCTCCTCCCCCTGCACTCACAGCTGATCTCCAGGTGAGATACCCCCTCTCCCTGCACTCACAGCTGATCTCCAGGTGAGACACCCCCTCCCCCTGCACTCACAGCTGATCTCCAGGTGAGATACCCCCTCCCCCTGCACTCACAGCTGATCTCCAGGTGAGACACCTCCTCCCCCTGCACTCACAGCTGAACTCCAGGTGAGACACCTCCTCCCCCTGCACTCACAGCTGATCTCCAGGTGAGACACCCCCTCCCCCTGCACTCACAGCTGATCTCCAGGTGAGACACCCCCTCCCCCTGCGCTCACAGCTGTTCTCCCGCTTAGACACCTCCTCCTCCTGCACTTACAGCTGATCTCAGGGTGAGACAACTCCTCCCCCTGCACTCACAGCTGATCTCCAGGTGAGACACCCCCTCCCCCTGCACTCACAGCTGATCTCCAGGTGAGATACCCCCTCCCCCTGCACTCACAGCTGTTCTCCCGCTTAGACACCTCCTCCTCCTGCACTCACAGCTGATCTCTGGGTGAGACACCCCCTCCCCCTGCACTCACAGCTGATCTCCAGGTGAGATACCCCCTCCCCCTGCACTCACAGCTGATCTCCAGGTGAGACACCTCCTCCCCCTGCACTCACAGCTGATCTCCAGGTGAGATACCCCCTCCCCCTGCACTCACAGCTGATCTCCAAGTGAGACACCTCCTCCCCCTGCACTCACAGCTGATCTCCAGGTGAGATACCCCCTCCCCCTGCACTCACAGCTGATCTCCAGGTGAGACACCTCCTCCCCCTGCACTCACAGCTGATCTCCAGGTGAGATACCCCCTCCCCCTGCACTCACAGCTGATCTCCAGGTGAGATACCCCCTCCCCCTGCACTCACAGCTGATCTCCAGTTGAGATACCCCCTCCCCCTGCACTCACAGCTGATCTCCAGGTGAGACACCTCCTCCCCCTGCACTCACAGCTGATCTCCAGGTGAGATACCCCCTCCCCCTGCACTCACAGCTGATCTCCAAGTGAGACACCTCCTCCCCCTGCACTCACAGCTGATCTCC
Source organism: Phyllobates terribilis (assembly GCF_046119375.1). Lineage (NCBI taxonomy): Eukaryota > Metazoa > Chordata > Amphibia > Anura > Dendrobatidae > Phyllobates > Phyllobates terribilis. The sequence goes on from NW_027362804.1 coordinate 10,048,635, forward strand.
AGGTGAGATACCCCCTCCCCCTGCACTCACAGCTGATCTCCAGGTGAGACACCTCCTCCCCCTGCACTCACAGCTGATCTCCAGGTGAGATACCCCCTCCCCCTGCACTCACAGCTGATCTCCAGGTGAGATACCCCCTCCCCCTGCACTCACAGCTGATCTCCAGGTGAGATACCCCCTCCCCCTGCACTCACAGCTGATCTCCAGGTGAGACACCCCCTCCCTCTGCACTCATAGCTGATCTCTGGGTGAGACACCTCCTCCCCCTGCACTCACAGCTGATCTCCAGGTGAGATACCTCCTCCTCCTGCACTCACAGCTGATCTCTGGGTGAGACACCCCCTCCCTCTGCACTCATAGCTGATCTCTGGGTGAGACACCCCCTCCCCCTGCACTCACAGCTGATCTCCAGGTGAGACACCTCCTCCCCCTGCACTCACAGCTGATCTCCAGGTGAGATACCTCCTCCTCCTGCACTCACAGCTGATCTCTGGGTGAGACACCCCCTCCCTCTGCACTCACAGGTGATCTCTGGGTGAGATACCCCCTCCCCCTGCACTCACAGCTGATCTCCAGGTGAGATACCCCTCCCCATGCACTCACAGCTGATCTCCAGGTGAGATACCCCCTCCTCTTGCACTGACAGCTGATCTCCGGGTGATTCACTACCTCCTCCTGCACTCACAGCTGATCTCCGGGTGAGATCATCTGCATCACAGACTAAGCACAGGAAGAGTCTCTCTGCTATCCTGCTTACAATTCTGTGAAGCACATGACCTCACCTGGAGATCAGCTATGAGTGCAGGAGGAGGAGGTATCTCACCTGGAGATCAGCTGTGAGTGCAGGAGGAGGGGGTATCTCACCTGGAGATCAGCTGTGAGTGCAGGAGGAGGGGGTATCTCACCTGGAGATCAGCTGTGAGTGCAGGAGGAGGAGGTATCTCACCTGGAGATCATCTGTGAGTGCAGGAGGAGGGGGTATCTCACCTGGAGATCAGCTATGAGTGCAGGAGGAGGAGGTATCTCACCTGGAGATCAGCTGTGAGTGCAGGAGGAGGAGGTGTCTCACCTGGAGATCAGCTGTGAGTGCAGGGGGAGGGGGTATCTCACCTGGAGATCAGCTGTGAGTGCAGGAGGAGGGGGTATCTCACCTGGAGATCAGCTGTGAGTGCAGGGGGAGGGGGTATCTCACCTGGAGATCAGCTGTGAGTGCAGGAGGAGGGGGTATCTCACCTGGAGATCAGCTGTGAGTGCAGGAGGAGGGGTATCTCACCTGGAGATCAGCTGTGAGGGCAGGAGGAGGAGGTATCTCACCCTGAGATCAGCTGTGAGTGCAGGGGGAGGGGGTATCTCACCTGGAGATCAGCTGTGAGTGCAGGAGAAGAGGGTATCTCACCTGGAGAACAGCTGTGAGTGCAGGAGAAGAGGGTATCTCACCTGGAGATCAGCTGTGAGTGCAGGGGGAGGGGGTGTCTCACCTGGAGATCAGCTGTGAGTGCAGGGGGAGGGGGTATCTCACCTGGAGATCAGCTGTGAGTGCAGGGGGAGGGGGTATCTCACCTGGAGATCAGCTGTGAGTGCAGGGGGAGGGGGTATCTCACCTGGAGATCAGCTGTGAGTGCAGGGGGAGGGGGTATCTCACCTGGAGATCAGCTGTGAGTGCAGGGGGAGGGGTATCTCACCTGGAGATCAGCTGCGAGTGCAGGGGGAGGGGGTATCTCACCTGGAGATCAGCTGTGAGTGCAGGGGGAGGAGGTGTCTCACCTGGAGATCAGCTGTGAGTGCAGGGCGACGGGGTATCTCACCTGGAGATCAGCTGTGAGTGCAGGGGGAGGAGGTGTCTCACCTGGAGATCAGCTGTGAGTGCAGGGGGAGGGGGTATCTCACCTGGAGATGAGCTGTGAGTGCAGGGGGAGGCTGTGTCTCACCCGGAGATCAGCTGTGAGTGCAGGGGGAGGGAGTGTCTCACCCGGAGATCAGCTGTGAGGCAGGAGGAGGAGGTGTCTTATCCAGATTTCAGCTGTGAGTGCAGGGGGAGGGGGTGTCTCACCCGGAGATCAGCTGTGAGTGCAGGGGGAGGGAGTGTCTCACCCGGAGATCAGCTGTGAGGCAGGGGAAGGGGGTATCTCACCCGGAGATCAGCTGTGAGTGCAGGGGGAGGGGGTATCTCACCCGAATATGAGCTGTTAGCACAGGGGGAGGTGGTGTCTCACCTGGAGATCAGCTGTGAGGCAGGGGGAGGGGGTGTCTCACCTGGGGATCAGCTGTGAGTGCAGGAGGAGGGGGTATCTCATCCAAATATGAGCTGTTAGCACAGGGGGAGGGGGTGTCTAACCCGGAGATCAGCTGTGAGCCCAGGGGGAAGGTGTCTCACCCGGAGATCAGCTGTGAGAGCAGGGGGAGGGGGTATCTCACCTGGAGATCAGCTGTGAGTGCAGGGGGAGGGGGTGTCTCACCTGGAGATCAGCTGTGAGTGCAGGGGGAGGGGGTATCTCACCCGGAGATCAGCTGTGAGTGCAGGAGGAGGGGGTATCTCATCCGGATATGAGCGGTGAGCGCAAGGAGAGAGGGTGAATACCCCGGAGAACAGCTGTGAGTTCAGGAGGAGGGGGTGAGTCAGCAGGAGGTGAGCAGTGAGCACAAGGGGAGGGGGTGAATCACAGACACTGTGCTTACAGCAGGGGGCCTTGTGACAGACAATACATTGTGCAGGCTGCGGGTGGGGAACTCTTATGACAGGAACTGCGCAATCTTGACCAGCTGATCACCCACTACCAGAACATAGTGGAATAACGCCAGGGGGCGCTAGAGAGCATAATTTAAAAAATAAAAGTTTGGTATCTTTTGAATGAAGCATAATTTTTAATCACAATAAATTACAAATCTATTTATTTTCACCTTTTCTGGTTGGTTTACTGTATTCTTTATGGTCGCACAACCCCTCTAAATGGACCCACTTTTAATTGGTGGTGCTGGTATTGTATTACTCTTTTATAGTGAGCTCATGCTAATTTACTCTGTACTAAAAACTCCTCATAAGTGCTGAATACTAAAACTGCTACTGGATCTTAAACTTTTATTTGATTAGATCTTTTTGAGTCATTGTCATTGCAATAGCTTGTTTCCTCTGCAGTACATTTCCATTAGAGCAGGGCTGGGGAACCCCGGGCCCGTGATCAGCTTCTCTGTGGCCCCCCAGGCAGATTACTGGGGACCACAGTACTCGGGCCAGCACTTACGGGGAAACAATGTCAGAGTATTTTGGCGCAAGTCTGTTTGCCGAGGCGGCCGCCCCTCCAGATGTAAGTTAATTTATGAGTTACATAAATATATATTATATACATACATGTACACACAAGCTTTGAACGCTCTTTAATGCAGGTACTCCTGATGAAGCCGCACTGGTAGCGGCGATTCAAGTGGGGGAACACCCTTTCTGGTCTTATCCTGTACCTCAGAGTAGTATCCTTCTTAAAGGGGTTGTGCCACTATAATGAATACAAGTAACCAACCAGAAAAGGTGGAAATAGTTTGTAATTTATGGTGATTCAAAATTATTCTTCATTAAAAAGATACCAAGCTTTTACTTTTATGAATGCTGCTCTCTGTCGCCCCCTGGCGTTATTCCACTATGTTCTGGTAGTGGGTGATCAGCTGGTTGAATTTGCGCAGTTTCTGTCATAAGAGCTCCCAACCGACAGCGTGCAAAATGTATTCTCTGTCACAAGGCTCCTTGCTGTAAGCACAGTGTGTCTGTGATTCACCCCCTCCCCCCGCAATCACAGCTGATCTCAGGTTGGAACCTCCTCCCCCTGCTTCATAGCTGATCTCCGGGTGAGATACCCCCTCCCCAGGCGCTCACAGCTGATCTCCAGGTGAGATACCCCCTCCCCCTGCACTCACAGCTGATCTCCGGGTGAGATACCCCCTCCATCTGCACTCACAGCTGATCTCCAGGTGAGACACCCCCTCCCCAGGCGCTCACAGCTGATCTCCAGGTGAGATACCCCCTCCCCCTGCACTCACAGCTGATCTCCAGGTGAGACACCTCCTCCCCCTGCACTCACAGCTGATCTCCAGGTGAGATACCTCCTCCCCCTGCACTCACAGCTGATCTCCAGGTGAGACACCTCCTCCCCCTGCACTCACAGCTGATCTCCAGGTGAGATACCTCCTCCCCCTGCACTCACAGCTGATCTCCAGGTGAGACACCTCCTCCCCCTGCACTCACAGCTGATCTCCGGGTGAGATACCCCCTCCTCCTGCCCTCACAGCTGATCTCCAGGTGAGATACCCCCTCCCTCTGCACTCACAGCTGATCTCCAGGTGAGATACCCTCTCCTCCTGCACTCACAGCTGATCTCCAGGTGAGACACATCCTCCCCCTGAACTCACAGCTCATCTCCGAGTGAAATACCCCCTCCCCCTGCACTCACAGCTGATCTCCGGGTGAGATACCCCCTCCCCCTGCACTCACAGCTGATCTCCGGGTGAGATACCTCCTCCTCCTGCACTCACAGCTGATCTCCAGGTGAGATACCTCCTCCTCCTGCACTCACAGCTGATCTCCGGGTGAGATACCCCCTCCTCCTGCCCTCACAGCTGATCTCCAGGTGAGATACCCCCTCCCTCTGCACTCACAGCTGATCTCCAGGTGAGATACCTCCTCCTGCACTCACAGCTGATCTCCGGGTGAGACACAGCCTCCCCCTGCACTCACAGCTCATCTCCGAGTGAAATACCCCCTCCCCCTGCACTCACAGCTGATCTCCGGGTGAGATACCCCCTCCCCTTGCACTCACAGCTGATCTCCGGGTGAGATACCTCCTCCTCCTGCACTCACAGCTGATCTCCAGGTGAGATACCCTCTCCTCCTGCACTCACAGCTGATCTCCAGGTGAGACACCTCCTCCTCCTGCCCTCACAGCTGATCTCCAGGTGAGATACCCCCTCCCTCTGCACTCACAGCTGATCTCCAGGTGAGATACCCTCTCCTCCTGCACTCACAGCTGATCTACAGGTGAGACACATCCTCCCCCTGCACTCACAGCTCATCTCCGAGTGAAATACCCCCTCCCCCTGCACTCACAGCTGATCTCCGGGTGAGATACCCCCTCCCCTTGCACTCACAGCTGATCTCCGGGTGAGATACCTCCTCCTCCTGCACTCACAGCTGATCTCCAGGTGAGATACCCTCTCCTCCTGCACTCACAGCTGATCTCCAGGTGAGACACCTCCTCCCCCTGCACTCACAGCTGATCTCCAGGTGAGATACCCTCTCCTCCTGCACTCACAGCTGATCTCCAGGTGAGACACACCCTCCTCCTGCACTCACAGCTGATCTCCAGGTGAGATACCCCCTCCCTCTGCACTCACAGCTGATCTCCAGGTGAGATACCCTCTCCTCCTGCACTCACAGCTGATCTCCAGGTGAGACAACCCCTCCTCCTGCACTCACAGCTGATCTCCAGGTGAGATACCCCCTCCTCCTGCACTCACAGCTGATCTCAGGGTGAGACACCCCCTCCCCCTGCACTGACAGCTGATCTCCAGGTGATTCACTACCTCCACCTGCACTCACAGCTGATCTCCAGGTGAGATACCCCCTCCTCCTGCACTCACAGCTGATCTCAGGGTGAGACACCCCCTCCCCCTGCACTGACAGCTGATCTCCAGGTGATTCACTACCTCCACCTGCATTCACAGCTGATCTCTGCGTGAGATCATCTGATTCACAGACTAAGCACAGGAAGAGTCTCTGCTATGCTGCTTACAAGTCTGTGAACTAGATGATCTCACCCGGAGATCAGCAGTCAGCGCAGGGGGAGGAGGTGTCTCATCCAGATTTCAGCTGTGAGTGCAGGGGGAGGAGGTGTCTCATCCAGATTTCAGCTGTGAGTGCAGGGGGAGGGGGTATCTCACCTGGAGATCAGCTGTGAGTGCAGAGGGAGGGGGTGTCTCACCTGGAGATCAGCTGTGAGTGCAGAGGGAGGGGGTGTCTCACCTAGAGATCAGCTGTGAGTGCAGGGGGAGGGGGTATCTCACCTGGAGATCAGCTGTGAGTGCAGGGGGAGGGGGTGTCTGACCTGGAGATCAGCTGTGAGTGCAGAAGGAGGGGGTGTCTCACCCGGAGATCAGCTGTGAGTGCAGGGGGAGGGGGTGTCTCACCTGGAGATCAGCTGTGAGTGCAGATGGAGGGTGTATCTCACCCGGAGATGAGCTGTGAGTGCAGGGGGAGGAGGTGTCTCACCTGGAGATCAGCAGTCAGCGCAGGGGGAGGAGGTGTCTCATCCAGATTTCAGCTGTGAGTGCAGGGGGGGGAGGTGTCTCATCCAGATTTCAGCTGTGAGTGCAGGGGGAGGGGGTGTCTCACCCAGAGATCAGCTATGAGTGCAGAGGGAGGGGGTGTCTCACCCGGAGAACAGCTGTGAGTGCAGGGGGAGGGGGTGTCTCATCTGGAGATCAGCTGTGAGTGCAGGGGGAGGAGGTGTCTCACCTGGAGATCAGCTGTGAGTGCAGGGAGATGGGTGAATCACCTGGAGATCAGTTGTGAGTGCAGGGGGAGAGGGTGTCTCATCTGGAGAACAGCTGTGAGTGCAGGGGGTGGGGCGAATCACGTGGAGATCAGCTGTGAATGCAGGGGGAGAGGGTGTCTCATCTGCAGAACAGCTGTGAGTGCAGGGGGTGGGGTGAATCACGTGGAGATCAGTTGTGAGTGCAGGGGGAGGAGGTGTCTCATCTGCAGAACAGCTGTGAGTGCAGGGGGTGGGGTGAATCACCCGGAGATCATCTGTGAGTGCAGGGGGAGAGGGTGAATCACCTGGAGATCAGTTGTGAGTGCAGGGGGAGAGGGTGAATCACCAGGAAACCAGATGTGAGTGCAGGGGGTGGGGTGAATCACCTGGAGATCAGTTGTGAGTGCAGGGGGAGAGGGTGAATCACCAGGAAACCAGATGTGAGTGCAGGGGGTGGGGTGAATCACCCGGAGATCAGTTGTGAGTGCAGGGGAGAGAGTGAATCATCAGGAAACCAGATGTGAGTGCAGGGGGAGAGGGTGAATCACCTGGAGATGAGCTGTGAGTGCAGGGGGAGAGGGTGAATCACCAGGAAATCAGATGTGAGTGCAGGGGGTGGGGTGAATCACCTGGAGATGAGCTGTGAGTGCAGGGGGAGAGGGTGAATCACCAGGAAACCAGATGTGAGTGCAGGGGGAGAGGGTGAATCACCTGGAGATGAGCTGTGAGTGCAGGGGGAGAGGGTGAATCACCAGGAAATCAGCTGTGAGTGCAGGGGGAGGGTCTGAATCTGAGCCTTGTGACAGAGAATACATTGTGCACGCTGCGGGTGGGGAGCTCTTATGACAGGAACTGCGCAAATTCAACCAGCTGATCACCCACTACCAGGACGTAATGGAATAACATGAGGGGGCACCAGAGAGCAGCATTCAAAAAATAAAAGCTTGGTAACTTTTGAATGAAGCATAATTTTGAATCACTATGAATTACAAAACTATTTCCACCTTTTCTGGTTGGTTTACTGTATTCTTTATGGTGGCACAACCCCTCTAAATGGACCCACTTTTAATTGGTGGTGCTGGTATTGTATTACTCTTTTATAGTGAGCTCATGCTAATTTACTCTGTACTAAAAACTCCTCATAAGTGCTGAATACCAAAACTGCAGATTAACATTAGTAATGCTGCGGATTGATATAGGATTTTATTCACATATTTGCTGCTGTGTATACGTAAAGCATATTTGCTTCCCATTGCACTTGATATGAATGTTATGCACTTTCTATATTCTTGAGTACATTAAATTTATCAAGTATATGAGCCCTGACTAATCTGTATGTAATCATCTTTTTTGTATAATTATTAAACATGTTATACACCAATCATGTTATACATTGTTTGAGGTTTCAGGGCAGTTGGCTGGACCCAAGTCCTACAGAGACTAGGTCAGTTTTTGTCTTATTATCGTTTTGGTCTTTTTAAATGTTTTTTACATTATACGAGAGTAGAAGCCAACCCGAATAAAAGCCGAGGCACCTAATTTTACCACAAAAAATAGGAAAAAGTATTGACTCGAGTATAAGCCAGGGGTGGGAAATGCAGCAACTACTGGTAAATTTCCCCCTCCTGGCAAGCATTGCCCCTCATCCCCAATCCTTGTATGCATGGGTCCCTCATCCCCAATCCTGGTATGCATGGGCCCCTCATCCCCAATCCTGGCATGCATGGGCCCCTCATCCCCAATCCTGGCATGCGTGGGCCCCTCATCCCCAATCCTGGTATGCGTGGGTCCCTCATCCCTAATCCTGGAATGCATGGGTTCCTCACCCTAATCCTGGTATGCATGAGTCCCTCATCCCCAATCCTGGTAGGTATGGCCCCCTCATCCCCAATCCTCATATGCATGGTCCCCCAATCCTGGTATATATGGCCCTCTCATCTAATCCTGGTATGCATGGCTCCCGTCATCACCAATCCTGGTAAGCATGGTCCCCTCATACCCAATTCTGGTATGAATGGTCCCCTCATCCCCAATCCGGGTATGCATGGTCACCTTATCACCAATCCTGCTATGTATGGCAACCCTCATCCCCAATCGTGGTATGCATGGCCCCCTATCCTGGTATACATGCCCCCCCCATCACCGCACACAAGAAAAAAATAAACACTTTTACTCACCTTCCTTCCTCCCCTCTGCTCCAGCGCTGTATCCTGTTCTGCCACTAGTTCATCTGAGCACTTGAGCATCGCATGATGTCACTGCCATGCGCCCTCAGATGCCAATGTGAGCTGTGGGGATATTCACTCCTCTTCACACCAGGACTATGGACGTGGAGAGGAGTGAATATCCACTTTCTTTAACAGCGCATACTGTCAGCAACAATCCTGTGTGTGCCCATGGGAGTGGAGAGGAGTGAATATTCATTCTCTCTAATAGTGGGCACAGAGGATAGCTGAGCCGCAGCAGAAGCTGCGGCGCTGCTGACAGTGCGCGCTATTAAAGAAAATTAATATTCACTCCTCTCCACTCACATGAGCATGGAGAAGAGTGAGTATTAATTTTCTTTTAGCAGCGGGCACACGTGGTAGCTGCAGCAGCGGCTACTGCCTGTGCAGTGCTCTTCTGCTGCCGCAACCTCCCCACCACCATCGGAACGTATATACTATACCTGAGTATATAACGTATAAGCCGATGGGGGCTTTTTCAACATAAAAAATGTTCTGAAAAAGTCAGCTTAGACTTGCGTATATACGGTATATACCATTTGATCATGTCAACTAAATAAAATTGCCTTTACATAACGTGAGGTTTGAATAACTGTTACTACATGACTGAGAAAAATTAAGAATGTGATTTTTAATAAAGTGTATCACATTCCCATCATCCACACAGGGCTGTGCATGGTCTATAGAAAATAAATTAATAGGTTAGTTGAGAAAGTGATTTACAAAAATAAAAAGCTACAAGGGAGTAGAGAGAGACTCTGAAAGTTGCAAAACAAAGTGCTGTATTACATTAGAATCTCCTCTTCATTAAAATCACTGGGGAGGGCTGAGAAGCATATACATCAGTAGGGACAGCTGGTGTGCATATACATCAATGTGGAGGGCTAAGGGGCACAGACATCCCTGGGGGCATAGACATCACTGAGGAGGGCTGGGAGGCATATACATCAATGGGGTGAGCTGGGGTCATAGATAACGCTGGGGGGCATAAATATCACTGAGTAGGGCTGGGGGTATGGACATCACTGGGGAAGGCTCCCAGCCTGCCCAGTAATGTCTATACCCCGAGCCCTATAAAAATTAATAAAAAACGTTTGATTTAAAAAAAAAATAGTCGTAAGATAAAGTTTTGGCAATGGGTTTCTTGACACAAGCAGATTTTACTGGTACGCTATAAAATATAAAATCTCTAATAGCAGAATGACAGCAGATAGGAAAAACAAGGCAAAGACAAACTTGATTATTTTCATGCTGTCATTAAAAAGTAATTAAAGCAATTTAAGAACTTGACAACACCTCATTAAATAACAGTGGATGAACATAGTAGCTGCTGTATAAAGTATGTAGACTGCATGGGAATCATTAAAGGGAACCTGTCAACTAATTTGTGCTGAGTAAATCATGGGCAGCACGAATCAGAGCCTGGCAGCACGAATGCCAGTGACTCTCTCAGCCAGCTTATCACAGTGATGCACCAGGGAATTGAGAGGACTCTCCCTATGTACACACAGGAGAGATCTGTCAATCAGGTAGGTTGCAGGATACAGTGCAGAACAGAGCCAATCAAGATTTTCTTTATGAGTGAATCAGTGAAGATATATACACACACACAAACATATACGTATGTACAAATATATATTAGAAATAGTTACTACAAACAGTATAAAACACACACACACACACACACACATATATAACATTCTATATTCCCACTTACAGTAGGGCAGCCGGTCGTGAACTAAGAATCACAGCCTGTGATAAAATTCTTATATAAAATGTGGAAGGCCGGCATTGTTTTTATTGGCTTTTCTTCTTTTAGATTACACGAACTGTTGATGGAAAAATAAAGAGGTTTCAATAAATAAATACTCTTGACTCTTGCAATCAAGTCTTTACAAGTCTGGTAATTTAACACAGATAATATTATATGTATATATATATTATGTTTTTTTGAAGAGAATTAAGTTAGGCTAAAAAGCTTTTCTCACCACTTTCCAAAAAATGCTAATGACGCTTCAAGGTTACATGGACAGCTTGGTGAACATCAAGCCACAGGTAAACTAAATGCAACATGGTAAGAAAGGATCCCGCACTTTACACAAGCCCACTCCTTCTGAAATGATCCTCTACCTGACTCAGGCATGTGCCAGCTGCATGCCAACACAGGGGGGTGGGGGGGAGGTATTGCTTTATCACTTTTATGTATCATCCTAACAACCCTTTTAACAGGTCTAATACAAGGAGAGGACTGGAAATAACATTTTCATAAAACAGAAGGAATTTGAAATTTCCAATTAATTAAAAGATTTCAACCAGGACTTAATTGTAGAAGTCAACTTCTAGATCATTATTATTATAGGAATACAATAAATCATTATTGATATCGAAAAAAAATTTTCTTTCCATTTTCCATATTACAATATTTAAAAGAAAAAACTGAAATATTGTAATTTTCACACATCGCTGAGCATAATACTGGATTTCCTGTTCTGTACAGATGACTTTTCAGCAGTCGCATTATCATTACATTCAGAACTACAACAGCTTCATTTACAATCACCATTCATTAAGCTGCATGTCAACAGCGTTATCATGCTGCACGGCGCCTGCGCGTAGCCGAATGCAGCGGGGAGAAAATTAACTGTATTCTCCCCACCAGCGTTCAGTTTCAGTCATGGGGGTGAGGGTGGTGCTGGCCAAGTCACCTGCTCCGAGTATAGACCGCAGCGGCTGTAATGGCGCCCCAGCATTGACTGACAATCAGCCGCAATGCAGAGCCAATGTCAGTCAGGGCCGGGGGTGCGGTTAAACTTGCAGATTAACCGGATATCTGCAAGTTAATAGTATTATTTCTGATGACTAGTGATGAGCGAGTATGTTCTGTTAACCCTTTCATCGAGCATGCTCGAGTGCTCGCCGAGTATTTTCAGCGTGCTCGGGTGTTATGTTTAAGTCTCTCTGTGCGCATGATTTGAGATTGTTTGACAGCTTTAATACATGTGAGGAATGCCTAAGAAACAGGCATTCCTCACATGAATTAAAGCTGTCAAACAGTTGCAAATCATGTGCACGGAGTGAGTCAAACATAACACCCGAGCACACTGAAAATACTCGGAAAACGCTTGACCATGCTCGTAAATCTCGAGTAACGAGCATGCTCGCTCATCACTACTGGTAACATGTTCCCTTTAAGGTGACTAAAAAGTAAAGTAAAGTAAAAATAAAATAAAAACTTTGTTCATAAAACATAAAAAATCCAATTATACAAAAGTTTATAATCAGTCCTTTGTTCCCTTCAAAAATAAAAAAGTTAAAAATTAGTATAAAAAAACAGCAGCTCGGGATGCAAAAAAGCAAGACCCCCAGAGCTCCATTGATGGACAGGTCTCAGAAAATGGCAGCTTTTCTGCAATAGATTTTTATCATTATTTATGAAAAGTATAGCAAGATAACACAGAATTGCAAGAACAAGCAGTTACAAGAAAACATCTGCTAGCACACAGGCCAGCATATATAAAATGTAGTATATATCATATAATGTGATATGGAAAATGCCATCATATGTCAGCCTGTCAAGTATGAGTAAAATAAGAGAAGAGGAAGAAAGAAGAAATAAACTTAAGATGTGCAAGATGGGGAAAGAAGGAGGAAGGGATGAAGAATAAAGATTTGGAGGGGGAGTAGGTAGGGGTGAGGAGGTAAAGAAAATAGCAAACAAAAGACTAAGACTATGTTCACACACGTTGTGTTTTTCAGCGAATTTTGTGGCAGATTTTTATGCAAATTTTCAGTTGCGTTTTGAAGTACCAGCAAAGTCTATGAGAAACCAGAATTCTCTGTTCACACAACTTGTGTTTTTTTGCTGCGTATTTTCTGCCTTGGTTGGGTTTTTGGAAAATAGAGCATGTCACTTCTTTCAGCGTTTTTTCACCCATAGGAAGTAATGAGTGGTAAAAAAAACCCGTTGAAAAAACGCACCAAAAAACGCAGGTACATTTTTTCAGCATTTTTGATGGCAAAATAGAAAGGGGTTCTTTTTTTCACAGAATTTTATGTACATGCATGAATAGAGACAGAAGGACAGTGAAAAAAATGCTGAAAAACCCCTGAAAAAAAGCAGCAAAACAAGCATTTTTTAGGCAGATTTCCTGCCAGAGATCAGTTTTGCTGCATATTTTTGATTGAAAAAAACACAACGTGTGTGAACATAGCCTAAGACTCAATAGAAGAAGTAGCCAAAGACTAGGATGACCACAGGGACCATATTTTTCAATTTCAATTGCCAGTTTCATGATGAAAATGAGTTTATTTTAAGTGGGATATCTTCAACGACAATATTCAGATCTGCTAAACCTGGATGTGCCTGGATGTCAGTTTTAGTAACCATAGAAAGAGGTTTTAAAATATTAGTCCGAATTCCACTCACTATTGGACAAAACCACCAAGCATGGCTTAGATTCCTGGTTGGAAACAGCCTTTCCAACAGAAAGGAAAAAACCTTGAGAACAGTTGGCTAGTCTTCCAAGTGTCAAATAGCATCTCTATAGCAAGGGTGGAGAATCTCAGGGCCAAGGGCCATTTACAGCCCTAGATGGCCTTTTTTCCTGCCGCCAAGCAGATTTCTGGGGACTACAGTGCGTGGGTTGGCAGCTTAGTTTTGATGCCCCTTAGTTTCTTCTTACTCTGTGAGCACATGCAATGCAGCTTTCACTACTGAACGCTTTCACTACGTAATGCTGATTACGTCCTGACACCAGTGCCAGCGTTAAGGCTTAATTTGTGGGTGGAGTTAGCATACAATTTGTACGGTCCCCGAAGGATGGTATGAATATCCAAATGGAGGTTTCTTCACCCCTGTTCTATAGGACTAATACATGTAGTTGTTTTTTGAGACCCAACTAGAGCTCAATGACACTGCGTTCATGTAAATGGAAAGGATGAACCCTCCTTCCATTTGACCATATAAGGGAGTTTCTGATCATCCAGGGGGGCATTTAACAACTTGTAAATAATTGAGGACTTTTGTATTAAGAGAAAAGTTTTGAAAGGGAAAGAAAGAAGAATTACAAGAGTAAGGGAAAACGGAAGATAAAGTGTCTAATCTGCAGATATTGGTAAAAACTATCCATGTTGAAGAGACGAAAGGGAACTTAACAGCTGATACATTCTGCCCGATCAAAGGGCACCATGTATCAAACCCTGGCTGCATGATTCCAGCCATATAAGTCTAACTCTGAAATGCCATAGTGTTTCAGATAAAAACATAGTTGGAAAGCTACCGGGTACTGTCATACAAGAGACTAGTCAGACGGGAGGGTCCCTGGTGGCTTCTCGCCAACACCTTGCCCTAGAATGAGAGGTCTCTCCCTGCAGAGGGAGAGACGTGTCCATGGCCGCAGTCCACGGCGACTATTAAACTATGTATTTCTCTGAAACTCTGCAGTGTTTCACAGTTGCACATGAATGGCTGAAGTCGTGCAGCTAGTGTCTGATACATGCTGCCCGGTCCACGGGCAGCATGTATCAGCTGTCAGGTGCCCTTTAACAATCTCATCAAATGATAAAGGAGAGGAACTTCCACACGTCTGCTAGAGTCAATAACTCATGATGACATATTTAGATAAGGAATATGATTTAACGGAAATCTCAGATAAATGGACATGTTTTTAATCATCCAGTGTTTCCAAACGGTGATGATAGCAGACATGGTTGGAGAATTGAAGCAAAAGAGGATGCTTTCATATCTTCTGTATCAAGAGTTCATCTAGCAGAACAAAGCTTAGCAAACTAATTTTAAATCTGTTACCACCTACCGTATTTTGCGGATTATTAGAAACACTGGATTATAAAACGTACCACAAATTTTGAAGAAGAAAATAGGAAAATTTTTTTTTAAATAAAATGATGGTGCGTCTTATAGTCTGTTTTTACGGTAGCTGGAGGCAGGAGTGGGGCGATGCTGTGGGCCCCAGGCTGGTAGGAGAGGGTGTTCAGTAGTGCGGGGGCTCTGCTGACATTTTGTGAAGGTGGCACATGCGTAGATTGATATCTCAGCACCAAGATGTCGATCTGCCATGCGCCGCCTTCGGCGACCATTTTCCCAAAGTCCACTGCATTCAAAATCATGGAAAGTGTGGGGGCTCCAGGCTTTCTCAAAATGTCGGCGAACCCCTCCACTGCCCAACACCCCCTCCTACCAGCCTGGGAACAACAGCATCGCCGCACTCCTCCAAACGCCCCCAGTTTCCTGCAGCAATGACCCTGGGTCCCTGCTCCACCTCAGCCGGTAAGCTACATTCAGATTATAAGACGCACTCCCATTTCCCCTGCAAATTTTGAGGAAAGAAAGTGTGTCTTATAATCTGAAAAATAAGGTATGTGTCATATTTGAAATACACCAACCTTTAGTCAAGTCTAAAATTGCAGGCTTAGCATAGACCATAACGTGAGGGGCTCCCATCAGACATAAATTATTAGAAAAAAACATCCCTTTTTGTGCAAATCTTGGGCCCAGAATCAGTACGACTGGCGTTTCGCACAAATTTATTAAGACCCACTTAATAAATTTTGCACATCTTATAAAAACTGGAATAACATTTTTGCCATAAGAGAAAAAAAATAAATAAAAAAATCGCAATTTTTTTTCGCAACATCAATTTGCAAAAAATTTTTATGAGCCTTTTCAAAAAGTTTTGGCCGAAAACACTTTGATGAATAGAGCTTGGAATTTAGAGATTCGAGTCCTTGGAATGTTTACAGCAATGCTTCTGAAGAGATACAAAATCTTCGTCATGAAGATCATTCTAAAATAGTGGACTGCAGATCAGATTTGAGAGAGATATAAAGATCAAAGTTCTTTTTCACAATCATGTGAGAAGTAGTCAGTGCAATCCCTTGTTTGCGATACCCTCCTCAGACTGTCTGAATGAAAATAGTGATTCAAGATTGGCCTTACTTTGTATAAGGACATAAATTGGGAAAATCAGGGACTTCGTAGCCTCAAAGGGGTGGTTGGGCACCTAAAATGTATTTTCTAAATATCTATCCTTACACCCTAACCACTTTTGTAATGAGTTTTATTACACAAATACACTTTTCCATATCTAGCTAATCTCTAAATGTGCTTTTTACTGTACTTCCTGTGACGTTTCATTTGAGGAGTCTCAAACGTGAAGTCACAGAAGGCTTGGACTGCACTCACTCCCCTCAGAGTCCATTGCCTGTCTGGAACAGGATGTCACAGGGGACAGTGCTGCAATTACTCACTAGTTTCTTGCATCGCTGCCCCCTCTGAAGAAGTCCTGAATCATGGGTATGGATGCCATGGGAGATGTGAGTGCTTCTATCTCAACTGTCGCTTCTGTGAACGAAGACGTCATCAGGGGGCGGAGATAATGTAGAAGCAGTGAGTAATACCAGCATCGCCCAACAGCTTCTAGTACCGCCCTCAAACAAATCATCATCCGGGGGAAAGACTCTTCTCAAACAAAACGTCACAGGATGTACAGTAAGAAAATACATTTAGAGATTAGGTAGATAGGGAAAAGTGTAGGGAGTTACGCACGTGGTTGTGGAACCACTATGCCACAGTCCGGGGAGAGTCTGGAGAGGCATAACTAAGTGACCACTTGGTTCTTCACTAGAATCCCTGACGGTGGGGCAGACCCCGGAGCCGCAGCAACTGTCCCCCAAAGGGTCAGGGAAGCAGAACCGGCAAGGAACTGGTAAATAGGAAGACGTGTGGCTGGTTAGACAGTACAGGTTCAGGATCTGGACTGCTCGGCTGGTAGACAGAACAGGTTCTGGATCAGGAATGGACAGGATAGGTTAAGAAACACAAGCAGGGTCACAGGTGCAGGTTCAGACTGAATTGGTGAGGGTAGCGGTATACAGTGCTGGCCAAAAGTATTGGCACCCCTGCAATTCTGTCAGATAATACTCAGTTTCTTATTGAAAATGGTTGCAATCACAAATTCTTTGGTATTATTCTCTTCATTTAATTTGCTTGCAAGGAAAAAACACAAAAGAGAATGAAGCAAAAATCAAATCATTGATCATTTCACACAAAACTCCAAAAATGGGCCAGACAAAAGTATTGGCACCCTCAGCCTAATACTTGGTTGCACAACCTTTAGCCAAAATAACTGCGAACAACCGCTTCCGGTAACCATCAATGAGTTTCTTACAATGCTCTGCTGGAATTGTAGACCATTCTTCTTTGGCAAACTGCTCCAGGTCCCTGATATTTGAAGGGTGCCTTCTCCAAACTGCCATTTTGAGATCTCTCCTCAGGTGTTCTATGGGATTTAGGTCTGGACTCATTGCTGGCCACCTTAGAAGTCTCTAGTGCTTTCTCTAAAACCATTTTATAGTGCTTTTGGAAGTGTGTTTTGGGTCATTGTCCAGCTGGAAGACCCATGACCTCTGAGGGAGACCCAGCTTTCTCACACTGGGCCCTACATTATACTGCAAAATTTGTTGGTAGTCTTCAGACTTCATAATGCCATGCACACGGTCAAGCAGTCCAGTGACAGAGGCAGCAAAGCAACTCCAAAACATCAGGGAACCTCCGCCATGTTTGACTGTAGGGACCGTGTTCTTTTCTTTGAATGCCTCTTTTTTTTCCTGTACACTCTATGTTGATGCTTTTTCCCAAAAAGCTCTACTTTTGTCTCATCTGACCAGAGAACATTCTTCCAAAACGTTTTAGGCTTTCTCAGGTACGTTTTGGCAAACTCCAGCCTGGCTTTTTTATGTATCGGGGTAAGAAGTGGGGTCTTCCTGGGTATCCTACCATACAGTCCCTTTTCCTTCAGACGTCGACGGATAGTACGGGTTGACACTGTTGTACCCTCGGACTGCAGGGCAGCTTGAACTTGTTTGGATGTTAGTCGAGGTTCTTTATCCACCATCCGCACAATCTTGCGTTGAAATCTCTCATCAATTTTTCTTTTCCGTCCACATCTAGGGAGGTTAGCTACAGTGCCATGGGCTTTAAACTTCTTGATGACACTGCGCACGGAAGACACAGGAACATTCAGGTCTTTGGAGATGGACTTGTAGCCTTGAGATTGCTCATGCTTCCTCACAATTTGGTTTCTCAAGTCCTCAGACAGTTCTTTGGTCTTCTTTCTTTTCTCCATGCTCAATGTGGTACACAAGGACACAGGACAGAGGTTGAGTCAACTTTAATCCATGTTAACTGGCTGCAAGTGTGATTTAGTTATAGCCAACACCAGTTAGGTGCCACAGGTAAGTTACAGGTGCTGTTAATTACACGAATTAGAGAAGCATCACATGATTTTTCAAAGGGTGCCAATACTTTTGTCTACCCCCTTTTTTAGGTTTGGTGTGGAATTATATCGAATTTGGCTTTAGGGCAATTCTTTTTGTGTTTTTTTCATTGAAGACAAATTAAATGATGAGAATAATACCAAAGAATTTGTGATTGCAATCATTTTCAGGAATAAACTGAGTATTATCTGACAGAATTGCAGGGGTGCCAATACTTTTGGCCAGCACTGTAGGTGCGGACAATGCAGATCAGACTCAGGACTTTGTAGAGATAGGACTGGCTCAGAAACAGGTTACAGAGAAATGGGCAGGATCACGATCAGACAGGACAAACCCAGAGCCCCAACATGTGTGTTTTACCCTGCTTCCGCAGGTGACGTGTGTAAAGGGGAGAAAGTGCTGTGGATTAAAGTATTGTGTAATGACCAATAGAATGAGGCCAGAACCGCAATTCCAGCTGAAATCAATAAGCATTCAAGTCGCGTGTGTGGCGCATAGCATGTCGGCTCATGGGATGGTGTAATGTCCTCTTTCTGTTTCGGGGCAGCGAGACGCAAGCCAGGCCCAGACACCATTGTAGCGATGTGCAAAGTACGTCCAGCATGCGCCGGAGTCCCGCTGTGCTGTGCTACATGAGCAGGAACCCAGGAGTTAAGGTCAAGCATGCGCACTTCGACACGAGGTGACGAGGAACCTCAACGAGTAGCAGGAGCGTTATTGCACTATTAAGAACAACAGCATGTCAAGGATGAATGAATGAGTGTGGCTGCTCCGATATATGCAAGGGCTTAGAAAAATCTTTAGCACCGAGTATCCAAGGAAGGCATTAAATGAATGGATGATGACTACCCCTAATAATAAACGTACTTTGTGTGCATGGAAGAAGATAGGTAAATGATGGTGATAATAGACCAATATAGACTATAGACCATGAAGTAAATATAACAAATGGGATCCTAAACAATATTGGAATTATTGAAAGTAAAAGTGTAAAAAAGAATTAACAATAAATAAAAAACATACATAACAAATACATAGCTAAAAATATATATATGTATATATGTAATACATAAATAATAATGAATACATTATTTTTTTCAACTTTTGTTTTTTTATTCATTATTATTAGTTATTTATTATTTTTGCATGCGATTGTGCATTGTTCTGCATGAAAATCATGTTTTTCTGGGAAGATGCAGTCTTTTCCTGCAGCACGGCTTCTAAAATCTGGCAGTAGGTTTGGAAGTTGACATTGAGTTTTCAACCAAAAAAAAGTCCAAATAGCTAATCTTTAATAAAACCAGCCCATAGCAGTACCCCACCTCCACCTTGCTGGCATATGAGTCGAAGTTGAGGTCTCTGCCCACTACTGATCCAGGAATGAGAGTAATGATGGTGACCAGCAGCTAGAAGAACATTCTGGGTCCACAGACACAGAAATGTTTGAAATAGAGGAACACAGTATTGTAACTGAGGAGCAAATTGAAGTTGCTTCACATGAACAGCAACATGATAGTTTAGATGATCTTGTTGAAACTGTGTCAATACGTTCTTTCATTCATCACATGCGCTATGTTGTGCATACGCTACAGCTGGCTATAAGAGACTGTCTGCAAGAAGGACATGCTGCTGCACTGATTGGCAAGGTGAGAAAATTGGCTACTGTTGCCAGAACCCCTAAAGTTGACTCAATTTTGAAGAGACGTGCTGGAAAAAGGGCAATTATTGATCAAGCCACACGATGGGGCAGTACTTACTTAATGATTCAGCGCTTGGTTGAACTGAAAACCTTTCTTGTAGACATGGCTAACCCTCAACTGACGCTAAATGAAAGTCAGTGGCATCAGGTGACTGAGCTGGAAAAATTGCTAGAGCACCCATTTACAGTGACTAAAAAATTACAAGCAGAGGACTTAACTCCAGGTATTTTCTTAAAGGAGTGGAAGAACCTGATGTTTCGCCTGTCCCAAAGAGGAGGGTTAATTGCAAGTGGCATTGCTACATCAATGAAACGGAGAGAGGAGCTACTATTACAAAATAACATTCTTTTGGCAGCTGTTTAGGTAGACCCAATGCATCGGATTCTTCTAGATGATCAACAGCTAACTAAAGGAAAAGAAGCTCTGTTTGAAATAGCAGTAAGGATGAAAGGGTTGCAGAACAGTCAGGAGGAACAAGAAGAATTTGGTCGTCCTGCCACATCTTCACCCTCATCAACTGATGAAGAATTTAATTTAGAAAAATATTTGGATCACAAGGACCGTGCAAAGCGTTCCCGCATAGAAGAGTCATCCCCATCAAAGAACACAGCCAGTACATTTCAGCAGAATTTTTCATGTGCACTAAAAGAAATTGAGAAATTTGACCGTTCATCAAAAATAACAGTGCAACAAGCGATTCCTCTGTATCCTGACATTGTCAGAGATGTTGCCCGAGTGGTTACTGCTTTGCCACCAACCCAAGTTAGTGTAGAGAGGTTGTTCTCTGCTCTCAAAATAATTAGATCAGATTTGAGGGCATCCATGAAGGAGGATCTGACAGAGGCAATACTTTTTCTGAGGACAAATTTATAGACTTCTTATTAACTGCATAACAGTGTTTATTGCATATTTACTTACAAGAGTTTAGAAAAGTTTATAAAAGTTATTTGCTATATTCTAATTGTATTCTAATAAATATAGTTTTTGCTCTAAGTGGTCTGATTACTTATATGATGGTGAGAAACTGAATAAGCACAATGTTAATATTTTACAACAGTAAATTTATTGTTACAAATTGGCCATTTATGAAGGAGTCGGAGTCGGAGCCGGAACCTGATAAAATCCAGGAGTCGGAGTCGCAACTGTGGCTTACCGACTCCACAGCCCTGGTTTACGCTCCCCTTCTTTTTCTTGAGCAGCCACCACGTCGGCTGCAAAATGAGTGAAATCCGTGTTCTCGTCGCCTTCTAGATCTTCATCTGTGTCTCCCTTTGGACTTATTGAAGTGACTTGAGACAAATATCGGCATGGGTATTCTGAGCTTTTGACCAATACGCGATTCAGCACTGGTACTTGGATATTCTGGCAACCCACCTTTGTTCCAGCGCTCCTAACTTTGCATTTTCGCGATGAGCAAGGGGATTGTTATCGGTTCTCACCTGAACCTCTGACCCTGACAGATCCTTAACAACCTTTTCAGCTCTAACTTGAATGAACTGTAGTTATCAGGGTTCCTTTCAGTTTCTCTCAGTGACCAACAAGCATATACAATCACCCGTTCTTTGCCTTCTTGAATTTGCACTAATACTGCTCCTAAGCCGTACAGACTTCCATCGTGTATAGTAAGAAGGGTTGGGAGAAGTCGCCATAGGCCGATATGGGAGCATTGGTTAATGCCATATTCAGGGTACAAAAGGCTTCTTGCTGTCGGCGCCCCTACTGAATGGCCCATTGTCTATGTTCCCCAGCTGATCCTCTCAGAAGCTTGTGGTGAGGGGTCGCTATTTAGGCAAAATCTTTGATGAATCTTCGATAGTAGCCTGCCAGGCCCAGGAACGCTCTTAGCTCTCTTATATTAGTCGGAATGGGCCAGTTCTGTACAGCCAACACTTTTTCTTGGGTGGGGTAGACCCCAGCACAGGAGACTGTGCCCCAGATACTCAATCTCCATCTGGAACAAGTGAAATTAGTGAAATTTCGGAGTATTAATCTTCAGCCCAAGCTTTTGGATCCTCTCTAACACTTGTTCTAACCGACGGAGATCTTCCTCGAAGGTGGAAAATAATACAATGTCATCCAGATAGATTAAGCTCGCTTTTAAATTGATCTCTCCATCAACCGTTGAAAAGTTCCAGGTGCGTTAGTTAGGCCAAAGGGCATCTGGTTGAACTCGTACAGACCAATGGGGAGGATGAAGGCAGTCTTCAACCGACCCTTATCGGCTGTCACGGCACAGCTGCCGAGTGCACAGGGTTCAGGGGCTCCTACCCTGACCCTAACACTAGGGGGCGCCCTTGCTTGCCCTATTCCACAGGATACCTCTGAAGATGAGGATGCCGTGGCATCCACCCTCTCCCTAACTCTTGAGTTAGCCCTCCGATTGATCTCCTCCCCCACCCGGGGAAGAGGGGCGCTTCTGTGCACCGAAGTACACCCACCCGACAAACAGGGCAACACAGAAAGGGGTAAACAGAAAACTCCAGGCACACAAAATATTCTCTCACATATAACAGAGGGAATCACCAGGGTGTGAAGATAGGGTGAATGAACCAAAATGGAAAAGGAATAACCACACATACGAACAAAACACCAGTCACAAGTAATTCCTCCAAAGCTCCTTTTCATAAACTCCACTCTCCACTAGCCATGCAGCAAGATGCTAGCTCTGACAAAGAACAGAGTCAGAGCCCAGATTATAAAGGGAGAGTGAGTGATTAACCTAGCTCAGCTGTGAACAGGGAAATTCAAGATGGCCGCTTAACCCCTGTTCTGCCAAAAGAAACCAACACATTTAAAATGAAGGAGAAGTGCTTCTTCTCAAAGCAGCAGTAGGAGCCATCTGACTCTGAGGTCTTCTGGCTCCAAACTGTCACGGTAACCCCGTGACGTCGGCCATAGGAACTTACCAGTAGCCGCTGGCCAGCTTGAGGGAGGAGAAATATTAAGCTTTTCCTAAATCAGACAGGGACTCTTCAATCCGCGGCAGGGGATAGGAATCCCACATCGTACAAGCGTTCAACCGTCCCATTCTTCTTCCGAACTAGTACAATGGGTGCAGCCCAAGGGCTCTGACTTTCTCAAATTACTCCATTTCGTAACATATGGGACAAGAGGTCTTTCACTTCTTGATACATTCGTGGCAGAATCTTACGGTATCTCTCTCTAATGAGAGCGGTGTCCCCCATAGGTATCTCATTCTGGATAGCCTCAGTGCACCCAAAATAGTCTTCACGACGAGCGAACACCCCGTGATAACGCTGCAGTAGGCCCTCAATTTGTTCTGCTTGCTCAGGGGAAAATTCGGTAAGGTCAGCCTTCATCTGTTCTAGGAGAGAGCAACCAACCCATGCTCCCCTTTCTTTTATTCTCTTAGTGAGAGACACTGATAGAGTCCATGGATCTCCTTCCAGGGGTGTTAACTCAATGGAGTCTAGTTTGGGGAGATCCTCTGGCATTAAGTTCACCTGGGCGATTTCATTCTGAGGGTTCAACTATAAATTTATTTCGCTCAAGTTAACGCAGCATACTGGCACATGCCTGTGCCGCACTGGGGTGAGAGTTCAGGTGACCAAGAGCCCAGGTTTTGTCACCTTCTCTGGGCTCAAATTGCAACTTCACCCCCTCGATAGGTACACAAGCCCTTACAGGGAGGGTGAGTGTAGTTTGTCCAATGGGTAGAGTCACGGCAGCCTCCGGAGGCATAATCACTTTGCCAAGAAGCTGAGAGGTGTCTGGTAAGTTCTGGACCTGACTCCCTTGGATGAGTTATTGAAAAACACTTTGTCTAACGTGACGCCTGGTTACGCGATTCCAGTTGCCTCTTTGTGATTCACCAATCAGGAACTCCCCTACTTCCTTTAGGCTATTCATTCTCAATGTCACTATGGGCCCGGGGATTATTGGGCCTTTCACCAACACAATCCTTTTCTTTCCTAATTTTCATCCACACATACAGACAGTCATCCATATCACCCCAGCCACTGGAATGGGGAGCTGGTTGGCAGCTACTAGTCTAATATTCGGCCCCTTGTTGGACCAGCTGACTGCAGGGAAGTGAGCGTAGAAGTATTCTTCAGCCACAGTGGTCACCCCATGTCCATTAAACATTGAATGCGTTTCCCATCAAATCCGTCCCAAATCATGGGCCTTTCAGAGACAATGTTTTCGGAGCCTTCCTCCCCTTCTCCTGGGACATGGTACCCCACGGTGTGCTCCTCAACTGTGGGGCTCCTTAGTTTAAAGGATGCCCCCTTCTTCCTTGGCTCCGGCTTGGGCACTCTCAGGATATATGTCCTCAGTCACCACAGTTCCAACATTCAACTCTTTGCTCTTCCGTCCGGTGACGGGTCTGAGACAAGGAATGTGCGGGTATAGCATCCTCTCCTTGGTCCTTCTTTTATATATCTGAGGGGCCATCCCTTGGCAAGTTACTAGAGGCTCCTTTGAGATTGTGTAACTCTCCTCGAATATTTCTAATATCCTGACGAAATTCTCGTGCCCAGTCAGGTTCCCTGTTAGCCTCCGATGCGGTAGCTACCTGGTGACTCCAGACCATACCCATCAAGGCGGGTGCCTCTTTTTCTTGAACTTGTGCCTCAGCCCCGTTTCCAAGAAAGTCATGTCCGGATTAGTCAGTTACTGCTCCTTCAGAGCCTGTCGCAGGCAGGGTTCCCTTAGTCCGGCAACAAATTGATCCCACAGTACTTCGTCTAAGGATCCTAGCCCTTGAAATTCCTCTTCTTGGCGATATGGGCCGTCACCTCCCGCAGAGCAATAGTCTCACTTTCCCCTTGAATTCATTTAAATAAGCGCATGGGTAAGTTACCAAGGTCAGTAGTGTCACTGTGCATAAAGGCTAGCTCTGCCTGCATGGCTGGGGTCATAGGGTACATGCTGATCATCATCTGCAGTCTCTCCACCCAATCCCTCAACTCTATATTATTCCCCGCAAATTTTGGGAAGTTACTGAGCAGGGCCCCTAGGGCAATACTTCTCCTGACATGTCCGCCATCACCCTGTCCCGCCTTTTCCGCACTGGAATGTTGCATCCTGCCGAATACGCCAAATATAGTGCAGTCAAACAAGTAATATAAACTGTAAAATGTATTATATGGTAACAATTTCTTTACAACATTTGACAGTAAAATTAGCAGCCAATCACATAACAGAATAAATTATCAGAGTACACTAGAATTCAGGGGTTGGTAGTTTCAAATGATCTATTGGAGGAAAGGGGAACTATATTAACTATAGTGGGCAAGAGGCAGTCTTTTAAAGCTTTGGCAATACTCTGTTCCTATCACAACTCGCTGTCCCTTTGCCCCGTAACTCCCTATCCACTTTTGCAATGCCGCTCTGGCGTCTGCTGGTCCTCGAATGACTACTGTCTTTCCCTCTATCTGTGACCGGTACTATATGTCCCTGTCAGCGGTAACGGCCCGTTTCGTGTATCCTTCTTGGTCGTCGACCCGACCATGAATCTCCAATCTGACAACTGAAAAGCTTTTGCGACGTCTTGTCACTGCCGCACACGTCTGAGAACTGTGCCACCACAACCTGTTCCCGTTCTGTTGACAGACGTCACCCGTATGAAGAATCTTGACTGGCATCGCTCGAGTCTTCACCGTCGACTTCTGGGCTGGGAACCTTTACTGGCATCACTTGGGTCTTCGGGGCTTGAACGTGGACGTCTGTCCTCGGTGGATACGTGGCACCTTTCTTCCTGACAGGAGCTCCGGACGCTACTGTTGCTCCTCCCGTCTCTCTCTTTAGTGTCATAACCACCTCAGAACTTGTACACGTGCTGTTTTTCTCCTCAGCTCATTTTCCTGACAATGCTGTCCCCAGAGACCTGATCAAACTCCTCCCCTCTGCCACACCTCCATGCTGTTCTGGTACCAGTGTCTTGTCTCTTCACACACAAAAAAAATTGTATATCATGTGGGAGACTCCTCAAATGTATGGAAGAAGGTGCAGTGGTCAGATGAGACCAAAATAGAACTTTTTGGCCACCAAGGTAAATGCTATGTCTGGCACCAAACCAACACAGCTCATCAACCCAAGAACACCGCACTGAAGCATAGTGGTCGCAACATCATGCTGTGGGGATGTTTTTCAGCAGCAGAGACATTGAAAATGGTCCGAGTCTGAGGTAAGGTGGATGGCGCTAAATACAGGGATATTCTTCAGCAAAACCTGTTTCAGTCTGTCAGTGATTTGAGACTGGGAAGGAGGTTAGCCTTCCAAAAAGACAATGACCCAAAGCATACTGCTAAAGCAACACTCAAGTGGTTTAAGGGGAAATGTGTAAATGTTTTGCAGTGGCCTAGTGAAAGCTCAGACCTTAATCCAATTGAGAATCTGTAGTCAGACTTGAAGATTAGTGTTCATCAGAGGAAACCACCTGACTTGAAGGAACTGGAGCACTTTTGCCTTGAGTAATGGGCAAAACTCCCAGTGACAAAGCGATAAAGAAAGCTCAGAGACTTATCCAAAGTGACTTTCAGCTGTAATTGCAGCAAAAGGAGGCACAACAAAGTAGTCACTTTAGGGGGGTGAATAGTTATGCACACTGAAGTTTTCAGGTATTTTGTCCTATATGTTGTTTTCTTCACAATAAAAAGAAAACCAAATGTTCACATTTGTAGGCATGTTTTTTATATAAACTTATGCAAACCCTTAAAAAAAAATCTGTGAAATTCCATGTTAGGTAGCAAAACACGAAGGGGGGTGAATACTTCCAAAAGCCACTGTATATAGTTTTTTTTATGTTTGGCTGCTGTCATGCTGTCACACACTAAAAGACGCATTGTTTTGCAAAATAAAGTTTTTGCATCGCCATATTTTGAGAGCTATCATTTTCACGCCGACAGAGTCATGTGAGGGCTCTATTTTTGCGGGACAAGTTGATGTTTTTATTGGTACCATTTTTTAGCTTATAACATTTTTTGATCGCTTTTGTATTATGATTTTTGGGAGGCAGAATTAACAAAAAAGAGCAATTCAGAAATTGTTTTTTGGGCGGTTTTATTTAATGGCGTTCACAGTGTGGTAAAAGTGATAACATTTATTTATTCTTCTCTTCGGGTCAGTACGATTACAGCGATACCACATTTATATAATTTTTTATGTTTTGTCACTTCTTCACAATAAAAACTATTTTATAGAAAAAATATTGTTTTTGCATCGCTTTATTCTGAGAGCTATAACTTTTTTATTTTTTTCACTGATGGGGCTGTATGTTGGCTTGTTTTTTGAAGGGCAAGGTTGTATTTTCAGCGATACTCTTTTTAGTAACATTGGTCTTTTTGACTGTGTTTTATTCTACTTTTTTTCCACCGGTATGATGAAAAACCATAGTTTTTTCCACTTTTTTTTTTTACAGTGTTCACTGAAAACGTTAACTAGTGAGACAGTTTTGTAGATCAAATCGTTCCAGACGTGGCAATACTAAATGTGTGTACTTTTTTGTTTTTGCATCATGCATTGCAATGTATGAGACCTGTGTGATTACACAGGCAGAACCACTGTTATAACCAGTCTATGGCTGGGTGTAACAGGCCACTGTACATGGCACACCAGGTGGTTATTGTTTGACATCTGGGTGCCGTGACAACCATCGACTCCCCTTGATTTGGTCACGGGGGTGCCAATGGGATTTAGAGAGGGAGCCGCCTCCCTCTCACAACCTTTCAAATGTTGCGATCGCTCTCAATCGTGGCATCTGGAGGGATAATGAGCCTGGGGCTGTGCTGGCACCGTCTCTGGCTCTCATTGCAGGAGCTCGGTTGTTAGCTGCGTCAAGCTCCTGCGGTGATCATGTGGGAGGTGCTGATATTTTAATACTTCCTGCATGATCATACTGTGTCAGTCACATTGACTGACCAAACACAGCACTCTGAGCACGTTGACCACCGGCATGGGTCCCCGCACCTCTTCCCGTGCTGCTCAGCTGTTAGCATGTTACTGTCACAGCATGTTTACACGCATTGACAGTTTTAAATCACAATGGACATAGCACGTCATGATGTGGAAACTGCTCATGACATGCTATGTCCGCCATTGGTCGTAAAGGGGTTAAACAAACCGCCAATACTGTGTTTTGTTGCTCTGGTCCCTGTTGTGTGGATTCAGCAGTGACGCTACGTCGACAGCCCTGCAGCTAATCACTCCACTCAGCAGGTCTGCGAATGTAAATGGCAGAAGCTACGGAGTTTAGTATTGTTTGGGTGCAGGGCTGTTGACATTATGCTGCAGCTAAACAGAGAGAGGGGTAGTGGGGAAGACTCAGTATATAACGCAGTAAGAGCAAGCAAAGCTAGCGTGCAAAAGATTGCTGAAAGAGGACAATCCCTTCAACCCCTTCATCCCAGGGTGATTTTCCGTTTTCACCTCCACCTTTTCCAAGAGCCATAACTCCTTTACTATTCCAACAAAATAGAAGTATGATGGCTTGTTTTTTGTGGGGTGAGTTGCACTTTTAAATTACATCATTCATTTTATCATGTGATGCACTGGAAAGCAGAGAAAAAAAATAAAAGTGTGCTGAGTTGCAAAAAAATTGCAATACCAAAATTGTTTTTTGGGTTTACCATGTACACTAAAGTATGTAGTAAAACGGACCGGGCAGTATGATTCTCCAAGTCAGTCAGAGTATGTAGATACCACATACAGTGGTGGCCAAAAGTATTGGCACCCCTGCAATTCTGTCAGATAATACTCAGTTTCTTCCTGAAAATGATTGCAATCACAAATTCTTTGGTATTAGTGCCTTCATTTAATTTGTCTAAATTGAAAAAACACAAAAAGAATTGTACTAAAGCCAAATTGGATACAATTCCACACCAAACCTAAAAAAGGGGCCGGACAAAAGTATTGGCACTGTTTGAAAAATCATGTGATGCTTCTCTAATTCGTGTAATTAACAGCACCTGTAACTTACCTGTGGCACCTAACAGGTGTTGGCAATAACTAAATCACACTTGCAGCCAGTTAACATGGATTAAAGTTGACTCAACCTCTGTCCTGTGTCCTTGTGTGTACCACATTGAGCATGGAGAAAATAAAGAAGACCAAAGAACTGTCTGAGGACTTGAGAAACCAAATTGTGAGGAAGCATGAGTAATCTCAAGGCTACAAGTCCATCTCCAAAGACCTGAATGTTCCTGGGTCTTCCGTGTGCAGTGTCATCAAGAAGTTTAAAGCCCATGGGACTGTGGCTATCCTCCCTAGGTGTGGACGGAAAAGAAAAATTGACGAGAGATTTCAACGCAAGATTGTGCGGATGGTGGATAAAGAACCTCGACTAACATCCAAACAAGTTCAAGCTGCCCTGCAGTCCGAGGGTACAACAGTGTCAACCCGTACTATCCGTCGGCATCTGAATGAAAAGGGACTGTATGGTAGGATACCCAGGAAGACCCCACTTCTTACCCCGAGACATAAAAAATCCAGGCTGGAGTTTGCCAAAACTTACCTGAGAAAGCCTAAAACGTTTTGGAAGAATGTTCTCTGGTCAGATGAGACAAAAGTAGAGCTTTTTGGGAAAAAGCATCAACATAAAGTGTACAGGAAAAAAAAAGAGGCATTCAAAGAAAAGAACACGGTCCCTACAGTCAAACATGGCAGAGGTTCCCTGATGTTTTGGGGTTGCTTTGCTGCCTCTGGCACTGGACTGCTTGACCGTGTGCATGGCATTATGAAGTCTGAAGACTACCAACAAATTTTGCAGCATAATGTAGGGCCAAGTGTGAGAAAGCTGGGTCTCCTTCAGAGGTCATGGGTCTTCCAGCAGGACAATGACCCAAAACACACTTCCAAAAGCACTATAAAATGGTTTGAGAGAAAGCACTGGAGACTTCTAAGATAGCCAGCAATGAGTCCAGACCTGAATCCCATAGAACACCTGTGGAGAGATCTCAAAATGGCAGTTTGGAGAAGGCACCCTTCAAATATCAGGGACCTGGAGCAGTTTGCCAAAGAAGAATGGTCTACAATTCCAGCAGAGCATTGTAAGAAACTCATTGATGGTTACCGGAAGCGGTTGTTCGCAGTTATTTTGGCTAAAGGTTGTGCAACCAAGTATTAGGCTGAGGGTGGCAATACTTTTGTCTGGCCCATTTTTGGAGTTTTGTGTGAAATGATCAATGATTTGATTTTTGCTTCATTCTCTTTTGTGTTTTTTCCTTGCAAGCAAATTAAATGAAGATAATAATACCAAAGAATTTGTGATTGCAATCATTTTCAGGAAGAAACGGAGTATTATCTGACAGAATTGCAGGGGTGCCAATACTTTTGGCCACCACTGTATGCGGGGCTGGTGCCACCATCCGGCGAACCCAGGAAATGCTGGGGTAATTGGACAAACGGGGAGGCCAACTCGCTGTCGGCATGGGGAATAACTACCGCAGTCGCAGTTGTGATTGCCTGGGCCCAGCGGGTGAGGAGCCCGCCAACATCAGCAAATATTTTAGCTAGATGTGCATCCTCGGACGCACATTCAACTGAAGTGTAGTGTAGCGAACAGACCCATTGGGTCCGTGCGCAGCAAAACACACTGCCAGCCAATCAGAGGTAAGCAGCTGACGTTGGCGTGCACGTGACCGGGGTCGCATGGGGTCAACTTTTATATATATTGCCTGGAAAAGTGCGGGCTCAGTGTTGGAGCCCGCGCTGAACAGGGGGTTATGATATCAGGAGTACTATTACGTCTGACGTCATAAAGTGG
Source organism: Phyllobates terribilis (assembly GCF_046119375.1). Lineage (NCBI taxonomy): Eukaryota > Metazoa > Chordata > Amphibia > Anura > Dendrobatidae > Phyllobates > Phyllobates terribilis. The sequence goes on from NW_027362804.1 coordinate 10,079,095, forward strand.
TTAATATATGGAACACTATAGGCTGTTCATTATACTGTATGGGTGACTATGGGTTGCGCATTATACTACATTGATAAAAAAAAATATGAAAATGGGCTGTGAAAATGGGCTGTGCATTATACTATATGGATTACTATTGGTTTTGCATTATACAACAAGGATGACTATGGGATGAGCATTATACTCCATGGATAACTATGGAATGAGCATTATACTCCATGGTTGACTATGGGATGAGCATTATACTCCATGAATGACTATTGGCTGTGTATTATACTACATATATGGATGACTATGGGCTGTGCATTGCACTACTACATTGATGACATTTTTTTATTTAAATGGTGAAAAAAAATTATGAAATTCTTAAGACAAAATTTTGCTTTGTCGCCATTTTCCCAAGACCTATAGCATTTTTATTTTTTGTGATATGGAGCTATATGAGGGGCTATCTTTTGTGCCGTGAGCTGACATTATATTGATACCATTTTGGGATAGATACAATGTTTTGATCGTTCTTTACAGCATTTTATTGCAATGTTGTGGCGGCCCAAAAAAAAGTAATTCTGGAGTTTCAACTTTTTTCTCGTTACGTTATTTACAAATCTGATTAGCTTACTTTATATTTTTTATTGTTTTATTTTGAATGGAGCAAAAGGGGGTGTTTTGAACTTTTGGTTTTCATTTTTTTATTACTTTTTAAAACTTTTTTTTTTTTTAACTTTTTACTGGCTTCAATAGTCCCCTTAGGAGACTTTGAAGCTGTGATCATCCGATCGCCTGTGCTACACATAGAAGGGCTTTAGCCCTGCTAAGTGTAGTTGAAATCACTATCTCTTATGAATGCCGAATCTTCGGCAGACCCCTGGCTCTCATGACAACCCATCGGCGCCCCGTGATCACGTGACAGGAGTGTTGATGGGTGGGTCTTGTGACACACTTCTAGACATTGCGTGTTAAATGCTGCTGTCAGTGATTAACAGCCGCATGTGGATGTCGCATGAGCAGGGAAAGATGCGGGCTCAGCATCGGAGCCCGTATCAAAGGAAGGGACACGACCTTGGACGTACCAATATGTCCAAGGTTGTGAGGGGGTTATACCTTCTACTAAATTTAGGTCATTATAATTTAGGACTAATTCTGAATATATCTGAAATTTGATGAAAATTTAAAAAATTTTAATTTGTATACCTTTAAAACAGTCAGTTCACATAAAATGGTTAATAGATAACTTTTACAGAATTAAACCTACAGTACATTTAAGACCATGTCCAGCATTTAGTCAGTATTTTACATCAGTAAGCCAAAATCAGGAACGGAACAATAAGGCCACGTGTATACGTGAAGTATTTGGTGAGTATTTTAGCTGAAGATTTGTAAGCCAAAACAAGGAGTAGAACAAAGTATAAGGCTACATTCCCACAATGAGCTTTTGATGTTGCCGAATTTCTGCACCATTTCTACACCTATTATTTAAATTAAGTCATTTGCATTTTTTCATTGTGTTTTTGTGAGCGTTATTTAACACTGTCTCTGTTTGGTGTGTCATTCTTTAAATAAAGCTGCTTTGTTTTTGAAACTCCTTGGTATTTTGATTTCATTGAAATTTATTCATATAGTTAGGTGCGGATTACATATGTTTTTGATGCGTTTAAGCTGTGTAAATGCACTAAAAACACATGTGCATTTTTACCTGCGGATTTTCCGAATCTAGCGTAAGTTTATGAGGAAAATCTGCACAGAAACCTCAGCGTACCCTCAAGGGAAATTGACATGTTGCGCATTTGAAAAATGGACCGCAGGTCAGTTTACACAACGTAAAGAAGAAGCACGGTGGGCGTGAGATTTCTAGAAATCCCATCCACTTTGCTGGAACTGTAAGATGTTGCGTTTAAGATGCAGGGAAAATGCGCAGTGTCAAAAACGCAATAAAAGCTCATCATGGGAACGAAGCCCGTAGAAACACGCAACACTTCTGTATTTTTCACCCACTCCTGATTTTGGCTTACAAATACTGATGTAAAATACTGAACATGTGAACGTAGCCTAAATCTCCAAACACACTACAACAAGACCCCTGTGAGATGAACTAAACACAAAACAAACCAAATGGGACAGGAACCAGTTAAGGCCATTTGCACAAGCGTCTTTTTCAGCTACATTCTGCCCAGAATCCGCTTGAAAAAGTGCCACATAGGCATCCCATAAAATGAGCATTGTGCACAGTAATGTATTGTGATTGCTGGCCACGTTATGCCTTATTTCACTTCTTTTAACTGTTTTAGGGTTCGTAAACCCTGAAGCGGTTAGAAAAAGTAACATGTTCAATCTTTGGGCGGCTTCTTTTGGGAAGCTGCCATGCTCTATATTCAGAGTACAAATTGAAAACCGCCAGTGAAACTGCTTTAGGAAAACAATTGCAGGCGTTATCATGAAGTGGCTTCAATTGGGAATATGTGGCAGCTGCGATGCTGTGTGCACATACCCTAATACTGGATTTGTCAAATGAAAAAAAAAGATTGTAATAATAATATAAGAGGCCAAACTAAAAAGATAAGCATCAGGGGGAAGTTCTGAAAATGTGGTAGCAAACAAAAGTCTCCCTGATGCAAGAGGCATTCCCCCCCCCTCCACATTTTGTAGCCATCGGTTTACAATAGTAATGTGGCACTAGCAACACTAGGAAAGCAATTAGCATATATTATCAATATAATTGTACATGTCATAAGAAATACTGAAAGTCACACAGTGTAATAATGTTAGATATAACTAAGATAATACCACAATCATGAAACCAAGAGCTCAGAGATGATCCCAGAAATAAAGGACCTTTATATAGATACAATATATTACTTGCCAGTTAAACAGCGTAAAGAGCAACAAGCCTACTGTGAGACAGTGAGTGGAATTATATTCGAGGACCGGTATGTATCCCCCAGGATGTGCTTAAAAGCATATTGAATCGCTGGAGAGCAGAGTAATCACAGTTACTATACAAAATAAAAGTGTGGACTGGGTCAAGTTATTTGACCAAATCAGTTTAGGAAAACCTGTATTGGGCTTTTATTTTTGGAGAGATCTGTAGGATGGTAGTGGGACGGATTTCTCCCTCCATTCTGGACTGTACAAATGGCCCATGGTCATGGTTTTTATTTAAACCTGCAGTTAAGTTTTGGATTTCACATGAAGCAGAACTGAAGGCACTGTGGATGTATGACTAGCTGTGTGAAGCTAGCACAGACCAGAGCCAGCAACGTGGGCATCAACGATGGCACCCAAGAACCTTACGGGGATGCAAGTGCTAGCTGCACTGGGCTTTATTGAAGTGTTCCCAGCTGCTAATCGGAGGTGAGCAATTTCATGTGTGCAGTATTTGGACAATAAAGGACATTTTACTTAACTTGCCTAGGTCACTGTCTCACTAAATTTTGTGGTGGAAACACTGCTGCCTTACATATGGTGGAGAATGCGAGCAGTGTGAATTGAAACATACCCCAAAGAAAACTGCGTGTCGGTAATTAAGGCTGCAAAATTACAAATCAGGCCCTTGGTCCTCCCCCAGCAGCAGCAGCTGCAGTTTAAGTGGCAACAACAGGATCAGCACAAACAGCAACAGCTGTACCAGTAGAAGCAGACGAACAATCTGATTCTGCAACAGACTGTGGCCCTGCGAGAGACTGCCAACCCTGGTTCGTCTTGAGGCCTGGGACATAGTCAGGTCGACACTGAGGAAGATGAGTCCAGAGGACAACATAGAAGCTTTCCTCACCATGTTTGAATGCACAGCGAAGTGGGAGAGCTTGCCAATTTTACAGTGGGCTGAAGTGGTGACTCCGTTCCTGATGCGAGACTCCCAGCCAGGAACAGAGGTACTTTAACCTCCGCCAGGAGGATGGCCAGAACTATGGGAAACTCAAAGGTGAGATCCTTGCCCGTATGGAAGTTAATACATATGTATGGGAACACCTTGAGTACCAGTTGTCATTTGTAGAAACCAGCCCCGCTTGGCGTTTGATTTGTTACAGTTACAGTAAAAAATGGCTCCAGCCTGAGACCTTGAGCCCAGCCTAGATGGTAGAGAGGGTAGTAGTCGACCAGTTGGTGCGACCTTCGCCAGTAGCCATACAGCGCTTGGCGTGACAAGGGGACCCATGAAGCCTATATCAGGTGGCCTGATCTAGGGTAAGGTGGCCACACACGACTTTGTACGAGATTCTGCCCCACTGCAAATATCATGCCGGGCCCTACGAGCCCAGAAACATGTCATAGGGATACGATTCTCTGCTGCGGTTAGTCCGGACCATGCCACAATTGATCGGGAAGAGTCCAGTATACCCTAAACCGATCTCGCTAAGTCCCACTGCTATCAGGTGCTGGCTGTGCCAAGGGCCAGGACATGTGGTGGCTGCCAACTTCTCCCTGACTGCAAAGCCCAATGACTGCGGGTTTACTCAACGGTTATCTATATATGCCCAGACAAGCAATGAGGGGAATGATGGGGTCATCAGATGGTTTCTGTCCTTAAAAAAAATTAGTTTTTGAGTGGAACATCGAGGTAGGAAGTCACAAAGGAATGTGGATGCCCTGTCACGGGCACCCTGTTCACAGGTGTTCAACCCCACAAGTTACAACAGAGGGGTGGGTGGTAGGATAATGAGGGGAATCAAATTCGAGGGCCATTATGTATTCACCAAAATGTGCTAAGAAGCATACTGAACCGCTGGAGTACATACTAATCACAGCCACGGCTGTTGTTATCATGCAAAGTAAAAGTAAGTGTGGACTGGGTCAAGTTATTTGACCAAGTCAGTTTAGGAAAACAACCCTCAATACACCAGTAAACAAGCAAAATCTTGGTTCCAGTCCAACAAATTGGAGGTTATGGAGTGGCCAGCCCAATCTCCGGACCTTAATCCGATAGAATACTTGTGGGGTGACATAAAAAATGCAGTTTCTGAGGCAAAGCCAACAAATGCCAAAAAATTGTGGGATGTAGTCAAAGCATCCTGGGCTGGAATAACAGTTGACAGGTCCCAGAAGTTCGTTGACTCTATGCAACATAGATATGAACCAGTTCCAAAAAAACTGTGGGTATACAACTAAATATTAGGTTAGTGATCCACAGGAATGCTAAATCTCCAAAAAAGAGTACATATTGTGAGTTTGTAAAGACAAATGCAGACACTGCTATTATTTTGAACAGCCCAATGTTCATTTTTTTGTTATTTTCTGTAAAGTAGTTAAAAATTATATACATTTCTCTTCATGTTTTGAATTACAAAACAGTGTGCAATGTTTCCAATGAATCGAAATAAAAACTAGTATGAAGATTTTGTGCTTAACTCATGTTTTTGAACTCTGCTATTATTTTGAACACTACTCTATAGGTCATTAAGGGTATACAATTAACTTTCAAAGTTTCATATTTTTCAAAATTTTCTGAAACTTTGAAATATTTTCATGAATAACAACAAAACATACTGATCTAAATTTACCAGTAGCAACAGGTACAATGTGTTACAAAAACAGGATTTTTGGTTACTGACCGTAAAATCTGTTTCTCAGAGCCTTCATTGGGGGACACAGGAAACCATGGGTGTATGTTGCTGCCACTAGAAGGCTGCCACTATGCTGGGGAGGAGCTATTTTTTTTTGTACATTGTACACCTCACCAACTGCCATTAAGTTAATCAGTTTGTATACAAGCAGTAGGAGAAGCAACATTAAACAGAGAGAAATACAAGAAAAAAACAAACTGTAACATAACAATAAAAGTTAGTAAAGCTGTCAAAATGGGAGGGTGCTATGTTCCCCAATGAAGACTCCGAGAAACAGATTTTATGGTGAGTAACCAAAAATCCTGCTTTCTCTATTGATTCATTGGGGGACACAGGAAACCATGGGATGTCCAAAACCAGTCCCTGGCGAGGGAAACAACAGAAAGAAACTCCATTCAGGTGGGAGAACTAACCACTGTCACCTGAAGGATTCTCCTACCTAGGGTGGCATCTGCTGAAGAATAGGTATGAAACCTGTAAAACTTGGTGAACGTGTGGATGGAGGACCAGGTTGCCGCTTTGCAAAGCTGTTGTCACAGCTGTGTCAGGTTTGACAGACAGTCATTCTGGATCCAGCTATAGAAAGTCTCTGCACTTGGCCTTGCAGACATCTTCTTGATCCTTCCATCATCGGAGGACCCAGCGGTGATCTCCACTTTCTACGGCTAATTGACACACCTTTGCTGGATCTTTAACCCCTTTCCGACGTGGTCAGTAATAGTACGCACCACATCGGAAAGGCCGGTTCAGCGGGGGCTCCGGCGCTGAGCCCACGCTGAACCGGGCACATGTCAGCTGATTTATACAGCTGACATGTGCCCGCAACAGCCGCGGGTGGAATCGCGATCCACCCGCGGCTGTTAACCAGTTAAATGCCGCTGTTAATCTCTGACAGCGGGATTTAACTTGCACTTACAGGAAGCATGTCCTAAGCCCCACCCATCGGTGACCCAGTCCCGTAATCGTGGGTCATCGATGGATTGGCATGTCTCGATTGCTTTGAGCGCCACCCAGTGGTCGGCACTCATAGTAAGTGAGCATTTCTACTACATAGAGGCGATCTGCTCATCGCCTCTATGTAGCAGAGGCGATCGGACAGCTGCTGCTTTTAGTCTCCTATGGAGACTATTGAAGCAAGCAAAAAGTGTAAAAAAAATGTTTTTAAAAATATTACAAAAATATAAAAGTTTAAATCACCCCCCTTTTGCCACATTCAAAATAAAATAAAAAATAAACCCCACATACACATATTTAGTATTGCCGCGTTCAGAATCGCCCGATCTATCAATATAAAAAAAGAATTAATCCGATCGTTAAACAGCGTAACGAGAAAAAATTTCCAAACGCCAGAATTACGTTTTTTTTGGTCGCCGCAACATTGTAATAAAATGCAATAAAGGGCGATCAAAACATGGGATCTACCCCAAAATGGTATTAATAAAAATGTCAGCCCAGCGCGCAAAACATAAGCCCTCACCCGGCCCCAGATCCTGAAAAATGGAGACGCTAGGGGTCTCTAAACATTTTTTTACCAAATTTTGGAATTTGTTTTCACCACTTAAATAAAAAATAACCTATACATGTTTGGTGTTTAAGAACTCATAATGACCTTGAGAATAATAATGGCAGGTCAGTTTTAGCATTCAGTGAACGTGGTAAAAAAACAAAAAACAAATGTGGAATTGCATTTTTTTTGCAATTTCACCGCACTTGGAATTTTTTTCTTGTTTTCTAGTACACAATATGGTAAAACCAGTGATGGCATTTAAAAGTAAAACTCGTCTCGCAAAAAATGAACCCTCACATGGCCATATTGAGCAAAAAATAAAAAAGTTCTGGCTCTGGAAAGAAGGGGAGCAAAAAAGAAAACGCAAAATGATCCGGTCATTAAGGGGTTAAATACACTCAGTTTATCCAGAAACTTGCTGGTGATAGAGTAAATTCCTCTGTACAGGTCTGAATTCTAGTAGTCGGCTAGGTTATCCTTGGAGTTCCTTTGTAGATTGTAGTCGTTATCTCTCTGGTGTCTTCTCAAAGTTAAGTGTATCCCCTTGTATGTCTCCCTTGTTTGTCTTTAGTTGCAGTGGGGCTGACTAGTGCTCACCCCTCCCTAACTAGGGCCTAGCTCTAGGGTCAGCCAGGGCTAAGGTATCCTGCTTGGCGATCGGTGCGGAACCTATTTAGGGATGATAGGGGAGTCATGGAGTTGTTAGATCTGCATTGGGGTCTCCACTCCCCCTTTTCTCTAGTTGCTGGGCTAACCACCTTTTCCCATCTTCGTACGCTGGTTTTTTTCCATAGCTAGCATGACAGCTGTAGAGCGGACTGCCCAGGAGGCGCCAATAGCTCTGGTAGATTGGGCTTAATTCCGGGAGGAGCAGTCCTGTTCTTACTCCGGTATGCCTCAAAGATTGCCGTCCGGATCCAGAGAGAAATTGTAGCCTTAAAAGCCGGAAGGCCTTCCGCACCCCCTCAGGGATAACAAAGAGGTATTCGTCTTCCGGAAGGGGGCGGCCCTTGCAAGATAAACCCTAACTGCTCTGACAATGTCCAACCTATTCAGGGAACACACCAGAGGGTGACAGAGCCAGACAAAAACAAGGGAGGATGAGGTCCTCACTGAAGTGAAAGGTGGAGACCACCTGGGGAGGAACGAAGGCACCGGTCGCAAGACCACCTTGTCCTGGTGGAGGATCAGGAAAGGACATCAATAGAAAAAAAGGCCGCCAGCTCTGAAATACACCGAGTGAAAGTGATGTCCACCAGAAAGACCACCTTCCAAGAGAAAAAAGACAGAGACACTTCTTGCAGCAGTTCAAAGGGGGAACTCCTAATGGCCCCCAGAACTAGGTTGAGGCCCACCCGGGATCGACGAGCGTTCGGTACGGAGGGACAGAGTGAGCTATTCCCTGAAGAAAGGTTTTGACCTGAGAGCGAGATGCCAAATTCTTCTGGAAGAGGATAGTAAGTGCAGAGACTTGGCCCTTCAAGGAGCTGACAGCAAGTCGTGCGTCAAGCCCAGCCTGAAGGAAGGCTAAAATTGCCGGAAGGGCGAATGTCATAGGTGCGTTGTGATTAATCTCACAATGGAAAAAGGCCGTCTGATAGTATACTCGAGACGATGATGGCTTCCATACCCAGATCATCGTCTCAGCAACTCGTTCTGAAAATCCAGATGCTCTTAGGACCAGGGTTTCAACAGCCAAGCCGTCAAATCGAGCAACCGAGAATTTCCGGTGGGAGATGGGGCCCTGGGAAAGCAGAGCTGATCTGTCCTGGAGCTTCCAAGGGGCATCTGCGAGAAGACTGATGACCTCTACATACAAGGACCTCGTGGGCCAATCCGGAGCGATCATGATGACCGGCACCCCTTCTGCTTTGATCTTCTTCAACAGTCTGGGAAGAAGGGAAAGAGGTGGGAACAGATAAGGAAGTGCAAACTGCAACCAGGGTATCGACAACACGTCGACTCCCACCATGAGGGGGTCGGAGGGACCTGGAAATGAACTGCGGCACCTTCCGGTTAAACCAGGACACCATGAGATCTACAACCGAAGTGCCCCTCCTCAGGCAAATCTGAAGGAAGACGTCCTGATGTAGAGACCATACCATCGCGACTGAGAAAATCGGCGGACCAGTTCTCGACGCCGGGGATATGCACTGCGGATATTGCCGGAACCCTGCTATCAGCACAGAGAAGGATCTTGGAGACTTCGGATAATGCCAAAGGACTCAATAGTCTCTCCCTGGTGGTTGACATATGCCACCACCGTGGCATTGTCTATCTGAACTCGGACTGGTAGGCCTCCGAGAAGGTCCTGCAGTGACAAAGGGACAATGGAATGGCTCTGATCTCTAGAATATTGATCGGCAGAGTGGACTCCTCCTACGACCAATGTCCCTGGACAGCAATGTTGTGGAGTACCGCTCCCCAGTCAAGGAGGCTGGCATCTGTAGTCACCACTTGCCAGTGAACGGGGAGAAGGAATCGACCCTGATTAATAAGAGGGGAACACAGTCACCAGTTCAGAGACATCCTGACCCGGGACGAGATCCGAACTGGACGGTCAAGGGAGAGAGATGATCTGTTCCATTAGGAAAGGATGGCGTGCGGAAGTGGTCTGTTGCGGAACTGCTCAAAAGGAATCGCTACCAACACCGCCACCATCCTCCCCAGGACCGCCATAGCCGAGCAGAGCGATAATGGTTGAGGGGTCTGAAGAGAGCTAACAATCGGCTGGTGCGCGGAGAGTAGGATGCCGAGGAAGATCAGGCGCTGGGTAGGAACAAGACAAGATTTTTTCCTGTTTACAAGTCACCCGAGTCGAGACAGTGTATCAAGAGCAAGAGCAATGGAAAGACTGGGCGAGGGAGAAGGATGGAACCTTGACGAGAATGTCTCAAGGTAAGGAATGATCACTAGGCCCCTGACCTGAAGGACCATTACCGCTGCCATTATCTTTGTGAAAAGTCTGAGCTGTAGAAAGGCCGAATGGCAGGGTGACGAAATGGAAGTGGTCCTGAAGTACCGCAAAGCGCAGGAATCTCTGATCCACTGGGAAGATAGGGACATGGAGGTACAGTACAGACCAAAAGTTTGGACACACCTTCTCATTTAAAGATTTTTCTGTATTTTCATGACTATGAAAATTGTACATTCACATTGAAGGCATCAAAACTATGAATTAACACATGTGGAATTATATACTTAACAAAAAAGTGTGAAATAACTGAAAATATGTCTTATATTCTAGGTTCTTCAAAGTGGCCACCTTTTGCTTTGATGACTGCTTTGCACACTCTTGGCATTCTCTTGATGAGCTTCAAGAGGTAGTCACCGGAAATGGTTTTCACTTCACAGGTGTGCCCTGTCAGGTTTAATAAGTGTGATTTCTTGCCTTATAAATGGGGTTGGGACCATCAGTTGTGCTGTGCAGAACCCTGGTGGATACACAGCTGATAGTCCTACTGAATAGGCTGTTAAAATTTGTATTATGGCAAGAAAAAAGCAGTTAAGTAAAGAAAAACGAGCGGCCATCATTACTTTAAAAAATGAAGGTCAGTCAGTCCGAAAAATTGGGAAAACTTTGAAAGTATCCCCTAGTGCAGTTGCAAAAACCATCAATCGCTACAAAGAAACTGGCTCACATGAGGACCGACCCAGGAAAGGAAGACCAAGAGTCATCTTTGCTCCTGAGGATAAGATTATCCGAGTCACCAGCCTCAGAAATCGCAGGTTAACAGCAGCTCAGATTAGAGACCAGGTCAATGCCACACAGAGTTCTAGCAGCAGACACATCTCTTCAACAACTGTTAAGAGGAGACTTTGTGCAGCAGGCCTTCATGGTAAAATAGCTGCTAGGAAACCACTGATAAGGACAGGCAACAAGCAGAAGAGACTTGTTTGGGCTAAAGAACACAAGAAATGGACATTAGACCAGTGGAAATCTGTGCTTTGGTCTGATGAGTCCAAATTTGAGATCTTTGGTTCCAACCACCGTGTCTTTGTGTGACGCAGAAAAGGTGAATGGATGGACTCTACATGCCTGGTTCCCACTGTGAAGCATGGAGGAGAAGGTGTGATGGTGTGGGGGTGCTTTGCTGGTGACACTGTTGGGGATTTATTCAAAACTGAAGGCATACTGAATCAGCATGGCTACCACAGCATCTTGCAGCGGCATGCTATTCCATCCGGTTTTCGTTTAGTTGGACCATCATTTATTTTTCAACAGGACAATGACCCCAAACATACCTCCAGGCTGTGTAAGGGCTATTTGACCAAGAGGGAGAGTGATGGGGTGCTACGCCAGATGACCTGGCCTCCAGTCACCAGACCTGAACCCAATCGAGATGGTTTGGGGTGAGCTGGACCGCAGAGTGAACACAAAAGGGCCAACAAGTGCTAAGCATCTCTGGGAACTCCTTCAAGATTGTTGGAAGACCATTTCCGGTGATTACCTCTTGAAGCTCATCAAGAGAATGCCAAGAGTGTGCAAAGCAGTCATCAAAGCAAAAGGTGGCCACTTTGAAGAACCTAGAATATAAGACATATTTTCAGTTGTTTCACACTTTTTTGTTAAGTATATAATTCCACATGTGTTAATTCATAGTTTTGATGCCTTCAGTGTGAATGTACAATTTTCATAGTCATGAAAATACAGAAAAATCTTTAAATGAGGTGTGTCCAAACTTTTGGTCTGTACTGTAGGTGTCTTGGATGTCTATAGAGCACAGGAACTCTTGCAACTCCATGGAAGCTATTACTGAACGAATGGTGAAGACAAACCTTTCTGTTCAGCAATTTTAAATCCAGAATGGGACAAACTGACCAGTCCTTCTTTGGAACCACAAAGAGTCTCGAATAAAAGCCTGTGAAACGTTCCTGAATTGGAATACGAACGATGACCCCTGATTTGAGGAGAGAGGCAACGGCTTCCAAAAAAACCCAGGACCAGAGATGGATCCCTTGGGGAGAAGGATTCGAAGTAATCTCAGGGCCACAAAACAAAATCTGTCTTGTATCCTGAAGATACAACTTCTCTGACCCAGGTGTCCTCAATGGAAGCTAGCCAGATGTCCTTGAAATACATGAGACGACCGCCCAACCTGTGGGAATCCCTGGGTGGTAGTGAGTAAAGCGGAGGAGAACATGCCAGGCTGGGCCGTGGAGGATCTGCCTTGAAAGGGGTTGGTTTAAAGGAAACCCTTTTCCTCTCCTTACGTGCCTGCTGCTTCTCCCAGCTTGAGGGCTCATCCGTGGATGAAAGGGGCGAAAAGACCAAAGCTTAAGTTTCGGAGGAGGACGTCGGGGTTTGGCCAGAGGACGGAGAGAGCTTGTCCCTACCATGGCGTCCTTAATAATCTGGTCCAGCTTGGTACCAAATAGCTGCGATCCCTGGAAAGGTAGATTGGTAAGGGACTTCTTAGATGTCAAGTCCACTTGCCACGCCTTTAGCCAAATGGTTCTGCGGATGGCCACTACATTACTGGCCACTTGGGCGGCACATGAAGCTGCGTAAAAGGAGGAAGATACCACGTATTTTCCCGCATGAGATATCTGATCCGCCAAATCAGCTAACTCCTCAGCCCGAGCTCCAGTGAGGATGACTTGACTGAGTTGTTTAGCCCATGCAGAGATGGATTTTGAAACCCATGTAGTGGCAAAGGCAGTGCACAACATGGAAGATGCTGCTTCGAAGGCTGATTTGGAAAACTACTCTAAGAGCCTGTCATGGGAGTCCTTGAGGGATGCCCCGTCCGTAACAGGAAGACCCATGTTGGTGGATAACCTAGAGACTGGAGGTCTACCATGGGGGATGTGGTCCAGTTCTCAGTAACGTCAGAGAGCAAAGTGGTACAGGATGCCGAGACGCTTCCCTCTCTGGAAGCATCTGGTGAGGTATTCTCGCTCCCTGGAAAGGACCTCTTCAAATTCCTTTTGAGCAGCGAATAAATTAGGGGTTGGTCTAGACCATCAAAAACAAAACTGGCTGTTCAGCGGCTTCCATAGCGGTATCCTTAATGTTAAAGGTCTGGTTGACAGCTAAAATAAGGCTCTGAACTATGTCCCACTTGTTAGAGGCCTGGTCATAGTCCATGTCAGAGTCAGGTTCGGTAAACGTATCCGAGTCTGGCTCGACAGGTGAGTCAGGGGATGAGGACCGGGAAGAAGCTGCCCGCCGGGAAGGACCAGGGGGAGTGTGGGAGAGAGAGGAGGACCTGGAACGGCTTTCCTGCCTAGATCTCTTAAAGCCGAAATTAGTAGGCTTAGCCGGAGGTTCCTGTGATTCGTTGGCAGTGGTAGAAGCAGGTGTAGCTAATCTGTATAATGCAGATACCAGGATCTGAGATACAATCTGTCACGGACCTTACCAGGGTAACAGGGAAGTCGCCCACCCGTGATAGGGGGAACACTCACTCCGGACGCAATGGGACCTCTGGGGTAGCAGGAGCGGGAGTAATGTTGCAGTTCCGACAGAGGAAAGAAAAGTGACCCGAAGGGAGACTGCATTTACATAAAGAACAGACAAATTCAGTTACCAGAGTAGTAGAGGCTGGAGGGCGAGAGTGCTCTCCTTTAGACTTAGACATGATAAAAGAGACGGCAGAGTCACTAACCAATGCCAGAGGTCAGGGGACAGGTAAAGATTTGCTGAGGAGAGTGCCAGTTTGCAGAGCAGAGCTTACCCACAGAAGTGATGAGGTCCTAAAGTCTGCTGCTAGTAGTCTGAGGAGAGGATGTACCAGGAAGGAACTGCTGAAGATACTCCTGGAGAAGGGAGGGCTCAGGGCGACCGGAGGAAAGCGCCTGTCACAAGCTGGCTGGATGTCGGCAAATAGGGGGCAGCAGGATGAAGCAGGAGAAAGAGGAGGTAAAAAGGCACGCAGATTCCGCGCCACTGGGAAGGGGACTTGACCGAGGCAGACAGAGAAGCCCACTCAATGAGGCCGGATAAGGGTGGAGCTAACCACAGACAGAGAAAAGCCCGCTTGAGGGGACAGGGAAGGGGCAGAGCTAAACACTGCAATTAGGCCACACTGAAGCCAGAGCCTAAATTAGAAAGTGAGGCTGGCGAAGAGGGGGGTTGCGGCATGAAGGCTGTAAAAGACGTTGCAAGTAGCCTAGAGTCCCATTTAACATGCCCAGATACAGCCTGCTGCAGGGGAAACACAAATAAGCAGGGCCCCTGTAGAGATAAATGCACAAAGTTCAGACTAACGTGCCCGGGTAAGCACAATGTAACAGTACACAGTAACAATAAAATCAGCCCCATGCCTATGGAATCTTCTTTCTTCTTCCTATCGAACTTTGTCTTCTCTTAGCCTCTGGAATGAGAACCTGATGGAGAGCGAAAAAGAAGTACCTCTCCATCCCTGAAGATGTAGTGGGATCAAAAGATGTCCAGGCTTCATTGGGTTGTAGGACGTCCACCGCTCCTGAAACTGTCAAGCTCTGGTAGACAACCGGGCAGGAGAGGGGTGCGAGGAACGACGATTGGATCACCTGAACACACTGTAAGGGGTTGGGGTCCTAGCCGATAGTCATGAGGATATGGAGTGGCAGTTCACACCATACTCATAGCCTTTAAATGGGAGTACAGTGTGACCGTCGCACACTGTATCCCTCCAGAGCTAATCTAGGAGAAGAGCCTTCTGAAGAAGAGGGAGACACTACTGGAAAACTACGAAACTCGAGGTAAATCTGGGTCTAGTAAAATATCAGTGTCCACCTCCTACTGACACTAAACTAAACTGATTAACTTAATGCCAGTCAGTGGGGTGTACATTGCTGGGGAGAAGCTAACTTTTTTGTGCATAGTGTCAGCCTCCTAGTGGCAGCAGCAAACACCCATGGTTTCCTGGGTCACTTAATGAAGCGAAAGAGAAAAGAAAATCACAATCTCAGTATCACTGGCAGAAGCATTTTACAGTTATTACCACATAAATTGATGTGTCAAACTTGAATAATGGGGCTGTCAGGAAGGTTAATACTGATTACCACAAGACAAGGTTAGGAGACATGGAATGGTAATGTGCAGTACATACCTGACAAATCAAGTCATGCTCTTCTTATGCTAAATAGTAATTAGAGGAAATACTGATTAGTCAGGGTAATACAATAATGTATGTAACATGAAAATAGGTGATATATTTATGCATGTTTAAATGTAATTTTTTTTGCAGTGCTCAGCAAAAAGTGACCACAACTCCTTCAAAAAGTAGGATTTTAACTAATACCTCACTGAACACAAGAACAATTTCCAAAATGCTGATAAGAAGGGTTTCACAGAACATTTTTTTTGACCCATAAAGCATAAAGGTAAGGTTAATATTATAACTTTCTTTACAAACTCTTCAGTTTTCCCACATTAGTTGATGCAAAAATGTATACACCCCACATCAAAACTACTACATGTAGTATTTTGTATGACCTCTATATTGTTAAGGACAGCACCAAGTCTTCTAGACATGGAATGAAAAAGTTGGTGACATATTGTAACATCTATCTTTTTCTATTCTTATAGAAGGACCTTTTTAGAGCCTGAATGTAGAGCGATTCTTAACTTGTCTCTTTAGAATTCCCCCACAGCTGTTCAGGTTGGGTTCAGACAGTCACAGAGGTACAGTGGGGCAATCATATTGAATTGGGGGTGTGGAGCCAACACATTTTGTGGGCAGCATTCTGTGCATATGGTGGCTGTGTGAGGAGGGATCTGTTTGGTATCATACCTTGTGTGTGTCTGGGGGAGAACTTTGAGGAATGATACTGTATGTATGGGGTACCATAAAATGTGTAGGGTGAACAGTAGTCATCCTGCCATAGGGGCATCCTACTATGTGTATGGTGGCTGTGATGGCTATTATACTGTGCGTGGGAGGGAGCTTTGGGGCATGGGCGATATAAAAATCAATAAATTATATGGTTTTGATTGGCTGCTCGAAGTAAGAGCACGTTACAATAAGCTCTATTAATAGTGGCAGTTGATCAACATGCTTGTGATAAATAGCAAGCAGTCAAAATTAATATAATAATAACTTTGCTTAATATTTCTACTAATATTCTTAAATTCAGTGTGTTGGTTTAACCCTGCACAACAGGCGCAGTCTCTTATGTGAGCCCTTGAGAAAACTAATTGCTGACCCCAGATCCATGCTCTATTGAAGGGAATCTGTCAGCAGGTTTTGTCTATGTAATCTGAGGACAGCAGGAGATAGAGGCTGAAACACAGAATTCAAGGATGTGTCACTTGTCAAACTGCATGCAGTTATTTGCTAACTGTGAAGGGTTTATCACTAAGCCATTGTTTATATGTATCCTTTATAAAAGACATAAAAATTTGGAATAAATAAAATAAGGACATACCGCATGAATGATACAAATGTTCCACAATGCTGTAGATTAGAAAAAAGCACATTACTACATGCATGTGCAAAATATTAACTACAATAAAAAAACTGTTATAGAGTAAAACAATAGTACTGAAATTTACATTAAAGGGAAACTTTCAAGTGAAACAACGCAATTAACCTGCACATATGGAGATAATCTGCAGGTTAATACAATTCTACACCTGCCCTGCGCCGACACTTAGACCCCCCAAATTAAATTTCCCCCGGTAGTGATTAGGTTTCAGTCATGGGGGTGGCACCAACATTGGTTCAGTCACTGCTCTGATTAATAAAGTTAATGAATAAAGTTAATTTCCTGCCAGCTGCAGGGGTCTAAATGCCGGCGCCAGGCAGGTTCAGAACGCAAGGATATTTTATTAGACAGAGGACAGCCCCTTGCTAATATGTTCCAAAGAGAAGAAAAACTAACAGCATCAAAAGGGTTCCCTATAAAGGAATGCTCATATACAGTACCAATAATAAGTTTGAACATAAATAATTTTCCTTTATTTTATTGAAATGTGCTCATTGTAGATTCAGACTGAAGGCAGCAAAATCACGAAGGTACACAAATGGAAACTAGGAGTAAAGAAATACACTTAAAACAAACCAGGATATGTGTTAAATCTTTAGGCTATGTGCCTACAATGCAGAACTGATGCAGACTTTTCCTGAGCGTTTCTGCCTCTCCCTGGCAGAAAAAAAGCATGCGGATTTTACTTGTGTTTTTTTCTGCCAGGGAGAAGCGTTTTTGCATGCGTTTTTTCAAGCGCTTTTCCAAGCGATTTTGAGCATCACTTGACAAGTTGGTTACACAATATAAATCCATGCAACTGGCATGGATTTATATTGTGTGACCAACTTATGCTGCTTTAAATGCAGCATGAATAGTAAAAAAAATGAATTAAAATGTAAAAAAACAAAAAAAAAAACCATTACACTTACCTCTCTGGTGGCCCCCGGTCTCCTCTCTGGTGGCGCCCTCGGTCATCTGCATCCCACGGTGTTCTCAAAGGACCTGCGTTGACGTCATTTAGTCAGCTGACAGGTCACGCGACCGTCGACGTCAGCGGTCGCGTGACCATCACATGACTAAATGACGTCACCGCAGGTCCTTTGAGAACACTGCGGGACGCCGAGGACAGAGCACGCCACCGGAGAGGAGACCGGGGGCCACCGGAGAGGTAAGTATAATGTTTTTTTTTAATTCTCTTTTTACTATTGGTACCCGAGTCTGGAGGAAAGTTTCCTCTTTTCCAGACCCGGGTACCATCCGCGCATTGAACCACACAACACACCGCAATTATGCACAATAAATGGTTGTGCTGCGGATATTTCCACAATGATAATCCGCATCAGAAATTTCTGCAGCACATGCGGATTATCATTGGGAAACATGGCAGACAACTTAACAAGCGTTTTTAATGCGTTTTTGTGGCGGAAATGCAGCCACGGAAACGCATTAAATCCGCATCGTGGGCACACAGCCTTATACATCCTCGGCATTGTCTCAAGCAGCTTCTAACTCAAAATGGCAGCAGTGGTAAATGAAGCTTGCTTAGACTGAACAATTCAGCCCTTCATAAGCCAGCACATACTTTGGTTTGTTTCACATGTGCTTTTTTACACTTTGTTTCAATATGTGTCCTTTTGTGGATTTGGTGTCTTAGGCTATATGCCCACAATGCTGAATTTTTCCTGAGCGTTTCTGCCTCTCCCTGGTAGAAAAAAAACGCATGCGGATTTTACATGCGTTTTTTCTGCCAGGGAGAAGCGTTTTTGCATGCATTTTATCATGTGTTTTTTCAAGCGCTTTTCCAAGCGATTTTGAGCATCACTTGGAAAAGTGCTTGCAACTGGCATTGATTTATATTGATTTATATTGTGTCACCAACTTATGCTGCTTTAAATGCAGCATCAATAGTAAAAAAAAAAAGAATTAAAATATAAATATAAAATATAAAAAATAAAAAAATAACATTATACTTTTTACCTCTCCGTTGCATCCTTTGTCCTCGGCGTCCTGAAATGACCTGTGGTCGTCATTTAGTCAGCTGACAGGTCACGCGACCGCTGACGTCAGAGGTCGCGTGATCATCACATAACTAAATTACGTCACCGCAGGTCCTTTCAGAACACCGCGGGACGCCGAGGACAGAAGACGCCACCGGAGAGGAGACTGGGGACCGCCAAAGAGGTAACTTTAATGTTTTTTTTTTTATTTATTTTTTACGTTTTAATTATTTTTTTACTAATGGTACCCGGGTCTGGAGGAGAGTCTCCTTTTCACCAGACCCAGGTACCATCCGCGCATTGAACCGCATAACATCCGCAAGTATGTATGTATGCAGTTCAATGCAAGTCAATGGCGGCGATTTTGCACAATAACTGGTTGTGCTGCGGATTTTTATGCAATGATAATCCGCAGCGGAAATTTCCGCAGCATGTGCACAGCACATGCGGATTATCATTGGGAAGCATGGAAGACAACTTAACAAGCGTTTTTAATGTGTTTTCGCGGTGGAAACGCCGTCGCGGAAAAGCTTTGAATCCGCATCTTGGGCCCACAGCCTTAAGTCTAAATCTACAATGAGTACTTTCCAATAAAAAAAGGAAAACCATTGCATAAAAAGGATTCTTCAAACTTTTGATTAGTACTGAGCTTAACCCTTTCATGACACGACGTGACATTTGGGGGAAGTCGTATGTTGTGTCTCTCCCTTTGATGAGGCTCCGGCGCTGAGCCTTGATCTTTTCAGGCACATGACAGCTGATCTGATCAGCAGTCATGTGTCTCTAACAGAAGCGGGTGTAATCGTGATCCACACACGGCTGTTAACATGTTAAATGTTGGTGTCAACCTCTGACAGCGGCATTTAACATGCCCGGGCTGGAAGCGCGTCAATGGCTACGGCCATCGGCGCACCTGTCACATGATCGCAGGGCGCCCATGGGTTGGCCTGCCAACACGGGTTTTGTAGAAGACTGCAGGTTGTCTGCTATGAGCGCCACCCAGTGGCCAGCGTTCATAGTATATGAGCATTTCTGCTACACATAGCAAGGCTGAAACCCTAATATGTTCAGCACAAGCAATCGGATAACCGCAGTTGAAGTCTCCCAAGAAAAGTAAAGATTTCCAAAAATATTTAAAAAAATTAAAACCATATAAAGTTCAAATCGACACCCTTTTGCGCCATTCAAAATAAAACTATATAAAAAAAAACAAAAAACACATATTTGTGATATACGTATCGGCAGGTTC
The DNA here is from genome assembly GCF_046119375.1 of Phyllobates terribilis. Classification (NCBI taxonomy): domain Eukaryota; kingdom Metazoa; phylum Chordata; class Amphibia; order Anura; family Dendrobatidae; genus Phyllobates; species Phyllobates terribilis. The sequence goes on from NW_027362804.1 coordinate 10,098,805, forward strand.
AGAAATGCCCGATCTATCAAAATATAAAAATAATTAATCCGATCGGTAAACGGCATAATGAGTAAAAAATTCAAAACGCCTGAATTACATTTTTTTGGTCGCCTCAACATTGCAATAAAAGGGGATCAAAACATTGTATGTACCCCAAAATGGTATCGATAAAAACGTCAGCTCAGGCCACAAAAAATAAAGCCCAAAATCCGGAAAAATGGAGACGCTACGGGACTCAGACATGGCGACATTTTTGTTTTTTTTACCAACTTTGGATTTTTTTTCACCACTTACACAAATAAGAACCTATACATGTTTGGTATCTGTGAACTCGTAAAGACATGTAGAATAATAATGGCAGATCACTTTTAGAATTTAGCTAGCATGGTAAAAAAAACACAATTGTGGAATTGCACTTATTTAAAAAAAACAAAACTTTGGCACTAGGAATTTTTTCCCTGTTTTCCAGTACACTATATGGTAAATTCAATGATGTTTTTCAAAAGTACAACTTCCTCAAAATACAAGCCCTCACATGGCTATATTGAGGGAAAAATAAAAAAGTTATTGCTCTGGGAAGAAAGGGAACAAAAATCAAAAATGAAAACAAAGCAGAAAATTGCCCGGGAGTGAAGGGGTTAAAGGGAAATGGACACATGCTGCCTAATCCGTGGGCAGCATATCTCCATCACTGACTGAATGAACTCATCCATGTATATTTTACTCTGAAAAGCTGTGTTCTTAGGTTCCCTTTAAGTACAGTACCAAACAGAGAAAAACAAACTTTTACTAGCCACTCGCATCCCTGACATGACAGGCCTCTGCCTATGAGCGCGTACAGCCCTGAATAAGAGCATATAGCCAACATAGATAACATAGCACCTGGCTTAGCCCTAGAATGGTCCAGCTGTGCAAAACAGCATATATATGGCTAGAAAAGACACTATCACTTTGCTTTATGCATATTATGTTAATATTAACTTTTACTTTAAGTTAAGTTTAAGTTGAATTCAAAAGTTATATAAATTGTTAATCTTTTATTTCTATTATTCTATGTTGTCAAAATTACTTACAACTCTGAATCTTCCACGACACAGATGAACTTGCGGGGGGGGATGTCTTTACACCCACATGATTTACTGCAGAAACATACAAATCAAGGTCTCTTTTAGTATTAAAAACAAAATAAAAATAACATTTTAACTAATAAAACCATCATGGTGGGGGCATTGTCCTAGCAAATGTGGAGTGAAGACGTGTTCATTGTTCTCCTGGGCCCTAATCCACAACTAATCAGATTGCCTTTTACCTAACCAGATGGGTGGCAAAAGAGAAGATAGACACCTACACCATCACAAGACACTACAATTACCATGGAAGGCAGCATCCACCAATTCCTTACTGATACCTCAGATTGCGCTCCTAGATTCAGATGCAGACAGTTCAAGGTTCTGGAGTGTCCATCTCAGTCTCCTGACCTCAATATCATTGAGCCACTCTGGGGAGATCTGAAGCGCACATTTCATGCTAGACAGCCCAGGAATTTACAGGAACTGGAGGCTTTTTGCCAAGAAGAATGGTCAGCTTTACCATGTGAGAACATAAAGAATCTCATCCACAACTACCACAAAAGACTTCAAGCAGTCATTGATGTTAGAGGGGGCAAATCACGGTATTAAGAACTGGGTTATGTGAACTTTTGATCAGGGTCATTTGGATGTTTTTGGTTGTCATTAAGATTTAAAACGAGAAAACACAGTAGTTTGACAATAAATGGCTTCACCCAACCAATGATGAATTTATGTATCAATGGTGTATTTAAGTACTGATGGTGATGCTTGTGGAATACTGATGGAATGTTCTGGTGATGTATTCATTTAACGATGATCGTTCTGTTGATGCCTTCCCTCATTAAAAATAAAATAACAATTTAAAATATTTGGTATGTCCACATCCACAAAAGTCTTATTTTGTGCTTACTTTGCCTCTACAGCCTCTTCCTCAATTACTGGCCTTTTTCTTTTTTTCTGTTGCCTTCCTAAAATATATAACAAAACTGATTATGATTCTCATTCATCTCCATATTTACACATTGTCAAAAGCAGCAGTCTCCACCTCTCACTAATGAAAGAAGCAGAACCTATTACACACCATATGGATAAACCTATTGAGACACATACACATTACTCCCAGAGATGCTTTTATGGCATTCCTTTTTAAATCCAGGGTCATTAATATGGAGTTGATCTCCCTTTGCAGGTAATAAAGCTTCCACTCTTTTGGAAGGCTTTCTTAAAAAAAAAATTGGGAATATTTCTATGTTGACTTTTATCCACTCTTCTAGAAGAGCATTTATCAGGTCAGTCGCTGATGTTGGACAGGAGGACCTGGCTTGCAATCTCTAGCTCATCTGATAGAGGTATCTGATGGAGTTGAGGTTAATCAAGTTCTTCCACATCAAACTCATCCAACTATGGCTTATTTGGACTTTCATGAACTGCCTTAAGACAACATATTACAGCAACATGCTGAATTCAGTGAGCTCTTTAGAACAAGCCATTCTTTCACAAATGTTTGCAGAGGCAGACTACATGTTTAGATGCTGGATTTTATATACCCGTGCCATTGGGACCAAAAGAGAAAACCTGAATTCAATGATTAAGAGGTGACTTTCCATCCTTGTCCATACAGTGTAAGGGCTCTTTCACACGTCAGTGTGTCCGGTACGTGTGGTGTCAGTTTCCACACATACCCAAGACACCAAATGAATGGGTCTACGCAAATGTCAGTGTGTTTCCACGGACCGTGTGTCCGAGTGACACACACGTAGACATGTCTGTTTTTGGCCAGCAGCTTGGATCACATGGACCCATTCAAGTCAATGGGTCTGTGTAAACACATACGGCACACGGATGCTATCCGTATGACACGTACCGGAGCCTGGGATCAGCGGTACAGTTAGCGCTGTTCCCAAGTGTCGGGTGCTGAATGCTGCCCTCATCATTGTTCCCTGCTTGCACTGCGATCAGCACCAGCAGGGACAATGATGAATAGTAGTATTCTGCTCCCACAGTGTCCAACTGTAAAATAAAAAAAACTTATACTCACCTGTCCTAGGTGTCCCCCCGCTGTAATCCATGCGAATGATTACACGCGGAGAATGACATGCTGCAGCGAGAGGGCCCCGGAGCTGCGCTCAGTGAGTGACAGGACACCGCTTGATGAGCTCAGCAGAGGTCCGGTGCCCTCTTGCTGCAGGAGCCATTTTCCCCGGCTCCTCTGTGTGAGCGGTTGCATGGATTACAGCAGTGGACACTTAGGACAGATGTGTATAAGTTTTTTTTTGTTTAATTCTCATTTCTACAGTTGGACACTGCGGGAGCAGACACTTCTATTCTCAAAATTGTCCCTGCTGGTGCTGATCACAGCGCAAGCAGGGAACTATGATGAAGGCAGAGTTCAGCACCCACCCGGTGCTTGGGAACAGGGCTAACTGTACACTGATTCCCCAGCCCCTGTACGTGTGATCCACACACGGACACAGATATCTCCGGTACTGGTGTTTCTGGTACCGGAAATATCAAGACATGTGAAAGAGCCCTAAAGCCTCCTTCACATGTACGTGTTTCCGGTACATGTGGCATCCGGTTTCACATGCACCGGAGACAAGTATCCACACATACCTATTATAATCTATGGTGATCTTCGTATGACCAGTCCATTTTCTCCCGGCTGCATGGATGACAAGGGCCAATACAAGTTTATGGCTCTGTGTAAAACATCCTTGTAACATCTTTGTGCTGTACATGTTTAACATTGCAAAGTATAGGAGAAGCTTTTGAATTGATATTTCTGAAGTCATAGTGGAAAAAAAATGGATGGCACACGGATGGAACACTGATCCAAAATACTGATGACAATGGTACCAGTATTATATGGATGTGTTAAGGGGGCCTTAGTCAAAGGAATCTATTACACATGTCATCCTTCGAATAACAAACCCTGAGCAGGAGGTTGCAACGAGGTAGACATAGAGCTTTTTCCCAGGATAGTGTAACTTTGTCTTTTACTCCATTTCTAATAAGAGCCATAAACTTTTTATATTTCAACATAGCTGCAAGAGGGCTTGTTATTTGCAGAACACCATTTATTTATGAAATAAGTGGAAACGGTGAGGAGAAAAACACTAGTTCCACAAATTCTTATTTGGAGTTTTGCATTAGCTCTGCTCACTTTGTGGTAATGTGGTGGTGATCTGTTAACTTTGTTCTATGGGTCAGTATGGTTACGGGATACCAAATCTATATATTCTTCTTTTGATTTACTACTTAAAAATAAAATAAAACCAATTACAAAAACAATTTGGCTTTGTCGACAATTTTCTGACAGCCATAATTTTTTAAAAAGTGGGCATCCGGCAATCAAGATAACCCTTCGGAAATCTGCGTCCATACTGCACGGTGGGCACATGGTCAATAGAACTGATGGCCACCATGTTGAAGTCTTTTACATGCCACTATCACACTTTAAAGAAGTAAAACTGATGTGAACAGAGACAACTGTAAGGCTAGGTACACACTCTGTTTGTGCTTGACATTGGCCACAGTCAGGATGGGTGTCATCCATCAGCTATAGGGGCGCACTGCAAGGAAAACATACTGTATAGCATACGTTTCTCTGCCGTGGGCTTCTGTGTAGAAAGGCACAGCCCACTGTGATTTGCTTTTCCAGTTTTTTTGCCAAGTTTTTAATTTATTTTTTAACGGTGTTCACTGAAGGGGTTAACTTCAGTTTTATAGATCAGGTCATTTCGACGATAACAAATGTGTACTTTTATTTTTGTTTTTACATAAATATAGTTATTTATTGGTATGTTTATTATTTTTATTTTGTAATTTTTTTTTTAGATTTTTACAATTTTTTACTTTTTTTTTTTTACTTTGTCCTATAGGATTTTAATTTTTATTACTCTAGATTACTGGTACAACACATTTCAATGCTCCAGCACTGCAATACATTATACCTGTCAGTGTTAGGCAATGTTCACATATTGCGTTTTTGATTCATGTTTTTTATGCAAATTAACCTCTTCACCCCCTGGCCATTTTCAATTTTTGTGCTTTCTTTTTGCTCCCCTTCTTTCTAGAGCCTTAACTTTTTTTATTTTTCTGGCAATATGGCTGTGTGAGGACTTATTTTTTTGCAGGACGAGTTGTACTTTTCAACAACACCATTGATTTTACCCTATAATGTACTGAAAAACAGGGAAAAAAACTTCCAAGTGTGGTGAAATTCCAAAAAAAGTGCAATTCCACAACTGTTTTTTTTTTTTTTATCTACCATGCTCACTAAATGTTAAAACTAATCAGCCATTATGATTCTCCAGGTCATTACAAGTTTGCAGATACAAAACATATGTAGGTTCGCATTTATTTAAAGGGGTACTCTGGGGAGATAAAAAAAATGTGTACTGTTCCTGCACTCATACACTATAAAGACAAAATGGTCAGTGCAGTTTAATTATCTTTATAACCCTTGCAATTCCACGTGACAGAATCTGCTCCTGACCACTCACCCTTCCCATCCGGGTCATTACATGATACACAAGTGTTCAGCCCCCCCCCGTAAGGAACAGCCACCCTGAGAAGAGGGGACATGGCCTGTTCCAGTGCTGTTCAGAGCTCCAGCGCCATGATATCTGTTTGGTTAGTTCAAAAATATGGGGCATGCTCCCTTCTAGCAGGGCTGTGGAGTCGGGAGTCGGTGCCCATTTTGGTGGAGTCGGAATCCGTATAAAATGGTCCGACTCCAACTCCTAAAATGTATAATAAATTGGGTACAGTAGTTCAATGCAGTTTGTGGGGAATATTTTTTCATAAGAATTTGGGAAAGTTATGAAATGTCCTATAAATGTCTGTCCTATTCCCCATCTAAGGGTCTAGACTTTTAGCTGAGATTAATCTGTGATACAGTAAATTTATCACTTAAATATGAGCCATGCATGAGGGAGTTGGTGTCATGGAAATTGAGGAGTCAGAGGTTTGGCAAACCGACTCC